>NC_135806.1:122553182-123266661 GCF_964213995.1 Mustelus asterias | reverse complement strand
CTTTAATTAGGCCTGAACGGAATCTGTGCACAGAGAATTTGTGCATTGTGATGGATGGAACTCACACCTCCTTGGTGATTTGCAGATGAAATAATGAAGGGGGTGGGGTGAGGGGGGAGAGGGAGAAGTAACCTGCTCCCATGATTCATTTAAACTGAACTGAGTTGGCGGTGCACCTGAGTCAGAGATGTGTGCCGCACAGAGCAGCTGCCATGAGCCTTGTTTCAACGCCGCGCGTTCAGCTGGTCCTCAGTCTCTTCCAGAGCTTTGATCTCTCCTCACTCAGCGGGGGCCCCATCAAAACAAGCTTTTCATGTGGCTGTGCTATTTTTCCTCTTACCTCGCCTTCCCACTCTTTACCTTTGTAAAACATGAACTGCATTTTATTTTTCGCCATCAGTCCGCTGCTTGCGTCGGAACAGAAACTGTGCGACTCGCAAATGTCGAAATTGCAATTTTGTTTTTCAGAATATAGCGACGGAACATAATTACTGACTGCAGAACTCAATAATAAGGTCTGTTGCGGATGCTTTAAAATTGACCTTACTTTTTAATTAAATGTCCCAAATAAAGTATCACCATGTAACTGTGACATATTAATTGTCATTTATTGGAAATTTAATTACCACAGTAAACCTCAATCCCAATGAATTTGGATGTCAATATGTTGAATCCTAATCCCTTCTGTCTCAGTGGAGAGCAATGACCCATTTAAAAATATTTGGAAACATGAGGAGATATAAGTGCATGCTACAAATGACATTTTGGATGGACCTGCAGTGACAATAGTGTACATTTATTGCTGATATTATGGCTGCCTCAGAAAAGCAGCCAGCATAATTAAGGACCCCATGCACCCTGGACATTCTCTATTCCACCTTCTTCCATCAGGAAAAAGATACAAAAGTCTGAGATCACGTGCCAACCGACTCAAGAACAGCTTCTTCCCTGTTGCCATCAGCCTTTTGAATGGACCTATCTCACATTAAGTTGATCTTTCTCTACGCCCTAGCTATGACTGTAACACTACATTCTGCACTCTCTCCTTTCCATCTCTATGTAATAGGCTTTGTCTGTATAGCATGCAAGAAACAATACTTTTCACTAATACATGTGACAATAATAAATCAGATCAAATTATTTCAGCTCTATTAAGTCTTAACTGACTGCCATAGTAAAGTACCCAGGCCTAAGTATGCAAACACACCAGGTACAAAGCCACTTGACACTGGTAAGTGATGGGACTGGAAAACCAATGCCAGACTTGTCAGAAAAAAAATCAAAGGCTAGGAGATGGCTCTGCTGGTAAATGAAAATATAGCCAGGAATCTCTGAATAATTGACACTGAAATGAATCCCTTAATCATTTGGAGGGGAGAGCAGATTGCTTCATGTTCAAATATGATCCTAAGTAATATAAAAAGCCGAGGATGAAGCGTGATAAAGGTCACATCAAAGATTAGTGAACAAAATTGGAACGTAAAAACCAAGCCAGAAATGCGACTGGGAGAGGATTCTAGGAGCAGGAGCGGCTGGAGAGTGTGAAGGAAAGATAGTCAAATTATTCAACCAGTGAAGCTTGCAGGATGTTAGCAGAAGCTAAGGTCAGAGATTCCCCTGATGAGCTGGCACTTCTGCCTCCCCCCTCCCCCACCCCAAATGAATGTGTTTCCATCTAAATTGTAATCTAGGGAACAATTAATATGGCACAAGGCACATAGTTACGCATAAGTTATTCCTTATTTGGTAAATCAGGTTGTGAATAAACATAATTTCTGATTTGCTGACGTGGTTGCGAAGATGGCGCCATGCACTTCTAATTTATAGTCCTCTGCTCTTCACAGATGAATGGACCATCTGGAAGCCAAGGACACTGTTCAATACAGTGTGCCCTCCATTAAACTCATAATATGGCAGATTTGGATTTTTCTTTCAATGTGGATTGTCATAGAACTGCAGGAATCAATAGCATCAACCACAAAGCAATTCACAATCCATCTTAGTTAGTGAGACTTTTAAAACTATGGGTGGGATTTTACCGGGACCTGTCCCCACTCTGGCACCATAACTTCACCGGGAAAGTTACACGCTTTCCCACACCCACTGACGAAAAGACAGCAGTGGAGTGGAAAGAGGAATTTCTCAACCTATGATTACACTACATTAACAGTGTTTCTCCTCCCAAGATTTGTGTTTCAATTAATTTGTTAAGAAAATTGGATTATGTGGAATGATTATTTAAATTGGGCATGTTCCCATTGCAAAAAGAAGGGTTGATGATTTGTACACCCAAGGTGAGTCACTGCTGTCCAGGCAATGTGGTGAGGATACTTTCTGGCGTGGGCACTTTGATCCCAGTTCATTGCCCTCATTGCAGGGCATAACACTATCAGAAGGACAAGGAAATTGAAGTGCAGTTCGAGAGATTGCCTAAAATTGAGAGGTCAATAGGCTATGAGCAGCATGGTAGCACAATGGTTAATGCTGCTACCTCACAGCGCCAAAGACCCGGATTCAATTCCGGCCTGAGGTAGAGTTTGCACGTTCTCCCCGTGTCTGCATGGGTCTCCTCCAGGTGGTCCAGTTTCCTCTCTCAGTCCAAAGATGTGCAGGTTAGGTGAATGGCATGGTTAAGTTGCTGCTAGTATCCATAGAAGTGGAGGCCCAGGTGGATTAACCATGGCAAATGTGCAGGGTAATGGGGGTAGGAGGGGCATGGGTAAGCTGCTCTCTCAGAGAGTTGGTGCAGACACAATGGGCCTAATGGCCACCTTCTGCACTGTAGGGATTATATGGTTCTATGGCTGTAGGCTGTGGCTATCTGTGAGCATACGGAGGGAAGGTGAAAGGGAGGCAAGGGGATTGTATGTTACCAAGTAGAAAAAATGACTTCCTTTCCTGTCTCCAGCCAGAAAGTCAACGGGTATGCAAGGTGGAAAAGAGAGAGGAGACAATGGCTGAGCGGTTATATCACTTGACTAGTAACCTGGCATTATAATAGCACAAATAATTAGCCCAGACCAATGCTCCGGGGACATAGGTTAAAATCCCACCATGGTAGCTGGTGGAATTGAAATTCAATGAATAAATCTGGAATATAAAGCTAGTCACAGCAATGGTGGCCAAGACAACTATCATCAGTTGTTGTAAAAACCCATCTGATTCACTAATTTCTTTTTATTCATTCAAAGGATGTAGGCATCGCTGGCAAGGCCAGCATTTCTCGCCCATCCCTAATTGCCCCTTGAAATGAGTGTCTTGCTCAACCATTTCAGAGGCAGTTGAGAGTCAACCACATTGCTGGGGAGCTGGTGTCACATGTAGGCCAGACCGGGTAAGGGCAGCAGATTTCCTTCCCGAAAGGACATTAGTGAATCAGACAGGTTTTTACAACAATTGACAATGCTTTCATGGTCATCATTAGATTTTTAGTTGCAGATTTTTATTGAATTCCAATTTCACCATCTGCCATGATGGGACCCGAACCCGGGTTCTCAAAGCATTATCCTGGGTCTTTGGATTATTAGTCCAGTGACAATGCCACTATGCCACTGCCTCAGGAAAGGGAATCTGCCTTCCTTACGTGGTCTTGGAAATTCGTGATTCCAGCCCCACAGCGAGCTGGTCGATTTCAATTCAAAGAAATTAATTGGATAAGGACAGGACAACTTATCAAATAAAATCAGAAATGACTGTGAATATACAAGAGAGCAACTTCTGAAAGAAGACCCAAAAAACATTTGAGTTTGGATTATTTGATCAAAGTTCAATAACATCACCAAAATACGAAGGAAATTAAGTTGTGGGGAAAACTCCACAAGTAGGCTGTGGGATCTGGGAAAATTGGAACTTGAAAAGTTGAGATTGATGTATTTTTCATTGGTAAAAACATCAGGAAATATGGAACAAGGGCAGAAAAATGGAAGTTATGTGAAGATTAGGCAGAATTCAATTGAATTGCAGACCAGAATTAAGGTGCCAAAAAACCCTCATAATTACGTTCGTAGCTTCCTACATATGGGCGGCATGGTGACAGAGTGGTTAGCACTTCTGCCTCACAGCGCCAGGGACCCGAGTTCGATTCCCGGCTTGGGTCACTGTCTGTGTGGAGTTTACACGTTCTCCCCGTATCAGCGTGGGTTTTCTCCGGGTGCTCCAGTTTCCTCCCACAGTCCAAAGATGTGCGGGCTGGGTGGATTGGCCATGCTCAATTGCCCTTTGGTGTTAGGGGGCCAACAGGATAAATATATCAGGTTACGGGGATAGGGCCTGGGTGAGATTGTTGTTGGTGCAGACTCCATGGGCCGAATGCCTTCCTCCTGCAGTGTAGGGATTCTGTAAAAAGTGCAGGGCGTTCCATATCGCTGGACTTCTTGACTCTGAATTGGAAATTCTGGAGAACAGATTTGATGGAGAAATAATGAGAATGATGTCTTTGTACGAAAAGAGGTCTTGCAATGTATTCTGCAGCTTTAAACAGAAGAAAAGCAATAATTAATCTCATTATCAGATTGATGAAATACTTGAACAGCCACCACAAGTGAAAAGCATCCTCCTCAAGATTAACTTCTGAGCAAAATGGGACCTGAGAGACACTGGCTCCTCTGATTCTTTTTCGATCAAGTGTTAATCTCTTTGAGACATCTCCCCACAATATAAAGGGTGCAATCGAACTGTCAGCCGCTATCATTGTCCCTGTTATCACTGAAGCTTATAGCCTTGCTGTACCACTCATCACAAGGCTCCAAAGACCTCCGACAGGCTATCTTCCTTTAGCTGCAAGGGATAGGGAAGCTGGCGTCAGCCCAGGATAATTAACAGATTGACTGTTCAGCCAATCTGCTTGTCTCACAGCTCTCAGGCAGCTCACACAGTGTGCTCTGAAAATGCAATACCATGGTGCAATGAGTGTAAAGGTTTCAACTCGCAGAAACCTTGATCAATTCGCTGTCTCAAGTTTGCTTAGCTTGTGGGCTCAAGGAAGCAAACTCCTGATCTCTGTAATTGAGGCATCTGTTCGTATGTTTAGTGTTTTCTCCAGTGTCCTCAACATTGGACTCACTTTATCAAATATACCAACATTTTAGGCGATTTTCCTAGTTCTGATACATTTCCGAGATATTGGCAGAGATTCTCCGGCCTCCCAGCCATGTGTTTCCCCTTGGCGGGAGGTGGGGTGTTGTTTGCTAGTGGCAGGGTTCTCTGGTCCTGCTGCTGTCAATGGGGCTTCCTATTGGCATCACCTTACGCCGGCGGGAAACCCAGGGGTGCGCTGCCTACGGGACCGGGGAATCCTGATGGTGTGAACAGCTGGACAATGTGGCAATGGCCGGTTTTAGGGTTGAACTTTCTGTTCTGGGGGACTGAATGAGGTGGTGGGCGGGTTTTGAGGCATATTCCCCCATTGGGCAGCATGTTGGGAAATTGTGCGTAACAACTCCACGGAGGCGAAAGTCCCATCACCAAGTTACTTTATTTACACCATACATCTGTACACAGCCAGCTCTCCAGTTGCTCCCTGCTGAATGCAGGCTGGGAGTCTGACACACCTGCTTTAAATAGGGAACATGAGGCTCCCTGATTTAACCATCAATTAGGGCTCATCAGGTAGTTCATACTCTCGCAAGCCAACCTCATTAGCCTGGCTGAAGTCATCACATGTGTTCAATTTCATGCTCGGAAGCTTGTTAATTATGCAGCTGTACAAGGCCTTGGTGAGACCGTTCCACTGTCAGGGAAACTGGCGGTTGACTTCGGCAGAATCAGAAGATCCCACTGGCAAGAGAGGCTGGAAAATCCCATCCAATGTTTTTAAGTTTCTATGCATCGGGGAGTAGCTCTCTCAATCACGCGACAGTGGTTCATCCGCTCCATCGCCACCCAATGGCGTTGAAGGTTTGGGTGCTGTATTTAAATGACGCCTGGATACACACACATATAATTCTTAGCAGGCCAGCTCAGTGCAGGAACCCTCCTGATATCCCAAGTCTCTCTGCCCATGAATCCATCATCACCAGTTGTACAGCTGGACACACAGAGCAGGCCGGGGTCCTCCAGATCTTGGCCCACTGGAGGATGCCTGCCAAAGTCATCGAAGGCAAAAGGGTATAGTTGGCAGCATGTTGCCTCCACCTCTGCTGCAAAAGTTGAGGATGCACCAAGACATAACGGAAGAGGGTGAGAAAAATGGAAAATCGTTGACATCACTTCTGAGTCACGGCTGTTTAATCATTGTATTTTTCATGTACCTTTATAAATACATTTGCTGTTAATGAGAGTGGTCTCATCGTTTGAAAGTGTTGTGGACATGTGCCCTCTTATTTCAAGGGTGAGCCACTCTCCCACTCAATGATTGCCTCCCTTTGTGAGCCTCCTATTTATGTGACGTGTAGCTGAGTCATGATAATTACTCGGCACTCGTGTTATGTCAGGGAGATGTGTCAAATTCTTTACTGGAAGTGTTTGCAGTAAATTAGATGGTTGTCTTCATTGGTACTACCAAAGTACAATACCTGCAGCCATGATGGTCTCTCCAACCATGCATGCATGTCAGTGCCCACTCAAGGTTTGTCATTCAGGTGAACACGACCTCATCAAGTCCTTTGACACAGCACTTGCACGGTATGCTGTCTTTCACTTTCCAGAGGTTTTTTTTAATTCATTCGTGGGACATTGATGTCACTGGCTGGCCAGCATTTATTGCCCATCTTTACTTGCCCTTGGAGGGCAGTTGAGAGTCAACCACATTGCTGTGGCTCTGGAGTCACATGTAGACCAGAACAGGTAAGAATAGCGATTTCCTTCCCTAAAGGACATTGGAGAACCAAAACGGGTTTTCCCAACAATTGACAATGGTTTCATGATCATCAGTAGATTCTTAATTTCAGATATTTTTATTGAATTCAAATTCAAACCTAGATCCCCAAAACATTAGATATGTTCAATATTCTTCACATTAGCTGGGTTTCTGGATTAATAGTCGGGTGATAATACCGTTAGGCCATCATCTCCCCATGGCTACAGGGAGTACACATCTTGAGTGCTGTTCTTGCAGAGTACAGAAGCACCCACCGTGAGCAGATGCACCATAACGCCACCACACAGTGTGACGCCACACTGGCATTGCTGAGGGACTGGAGCAATACTGTTGCAGATAGGCTTTTAATGTTGTACGTACCTCAAAGTTGTAAATGAAGGGAGAGCAGAGAGCTGCTCTTGTGCCCAATTGTGATTTGAAGTGATTTAATTTCCCGTTGGCAAGGCATGTAATTGAGTGGGGGGATGAGATTTAGATGAATAGCATTTTTCATGAGTGTTTATGTCATAGTAATACATGCAAATTGCATTCCCAACATGGATCAGTGGGAAATGTGGGATATTTGGTTAACTTTTTGGGTTATCTCTATGGAGTGGCGATGGCCACTTTATTATTGCAAGACTATTAATCCAGAAACTTAGCTAATATGCTGGGGACCCGGCTTCAAATCTCGCCATGGCAGATGTTGGAATTTGAATTCAATAAAAAAACAAATCTGGAATTAAGAATCTCCTAGTGACCATAAAACCATTGTCAATTGTCAGAAAAACTCATCTGGTTCACTAATTTCCTTTAGGGAAGGAAATCTGCTGTGGTTACCTAGTCTGTAACTCCAGAGCCACAGCATTGTGGTTGACTCTCAACTGCCCTCAGGTAACTAGGGATGGGCAATAAATGCTGACCAGTCAGCGACGCCCATGTCCCACAAATGAGTAAGAAGATATTTCCGTGCCCATTAATTGAGTTTCACTGGGGAATTGTAGAATGTTCTTTTGCCATTAATTAATTACTTCACTAAGAATAATTAAAATCACTTTGAGTTAGTACCTTAATTACTTAGAAACATAAACATAAAAAATAGAAGCAGGAGTAGGCTATTCGGCCCAGAGCCTAATCCTCCGTTCATTTTGATCATGACTGATCACTAAAACCAATATCCTGATCCTGCCTTTCCCCCCATATCCCTTAATCCCTTTAACCCCAATTTCTAATTTCTTCTTGAAATCACGCAATGTTTTGGCCTCAACTACTTTCTGCTGCCAATGTGCAATAAACTGTGCTTCATTTATAGACATTGAGGGGTATTGATCCTGTGAAGGAAGTCAAGGGATTTGGAAATTGGGTGGGAAAATGGAATTGAGTCGAGGATCTGCCCTAACCTTATGAAATGGCAGAGCAGTTTTGATGGACCATTTGGCCCAACCTTGCTCCTGTTTCATCGGTCTGTTCCTTAAGAAGTAGATTTCCATGATTATCTCAAACTGAGAATGGGAAATTATAACCTGGGATCTCATAGTCAACTGTCATTGGTTGATTACTTACATGAGTCCAAAGAAAGTTCCAGACTTAAGGCTCAACCACTAAATATGCCAACCTGGCACATTGTTATTGCCAGAATTAAAAGAAAAACATGACTGGCATTTTTCTAACCGAATCATGAAATGTGAGTATCACTGCTTGTCAGCATTTATTGCAGATGGTGGTGGCACTCCTAAGTCTTTGTTCTTCTGAAATGGTAGTGGTTTTGGGTTACAGGCAGCTGCTGCTGAAGAATCTTTGGCCAGCAGTTACTGTGCATCTTGTAACATCTTTCACAATCCAGGACTTCAAATTAATGCATACAGAAAGATAACTCTCTATAATGTCCACTGCTCACCTCATTGCCTCTTATTTTTTTCTTGCTAATATCTTGGGATTAATCTAGCCAACCATTATTCCTCTAGTATTGCATCTGGTGGTTCAGCTAGCAAATTGAGAAGTTCTCAAGAGGGGCGGCATGATGATACAGTGGTTAGCACTGCTGCCTCACAGTGCCAGGGACCCGGGTTCGATTCCCGATTTGAGTCACTGTGCGGAATCTGCACATTCTCCCAGTGTCTGCGAGTGTTTCTTCCAGGTGCTCCGGTTTCCTCCCACAGTCCGAAAGATGTGCTGGTTAGGTGCTTTGGCCATGCTAAACTTTCCCTCGGTGTACTCGAACAGACGCTGGAGTGTGGCGACGAGGGAATTTTCACAGTAACTTCACTGCAGTGTTAACGTAAGCCTACGTGTGACACTAATAAATAAACTTTAAACTTAGATGGTGTCATAGACAGATTGTATGTCTTTTTGTATGATCAGTGTGGTTTTGTTTTATTCGACTTAAATGCTGTGTTTATCAGAACAGTATATAAAAGGTTGGCGTGGATACAAAAATAAAGGCTGGTTAGAAATCCAAATGCAAGGATAGTTTCTGCCTATACTGGAAATACCGAGTGAATTCTGCTCAGGCAGGAAATGCACCTTTACAGTACAAGGTCTAACACTGCACCAGAACCAATTCTACAAGCAAGACACCTTCCTTTGCATTAAATATCGCATTATCCTGTGGGAAAGATGCAATTTTCTGAAGAATCAGAACCCAATGTTATAAATATCTTTGAAGAGAAAGCCGCCTTCCTCGTTAGGTGTACCCACCCAGGAAAGCTAGGCAGAGTACCCGTGGTGTAGGCTTTAGTTTGAAGTTCTTGCATTAACTCCCACAGGTGCTGGAGAATTACTTCCTTTTTGTTTCTGCCGCATTATTTCAGCATCCCTCTGCTTTCTGCCCACAGCAGATAAACCATCACCCTTCCTTTTCCGTTTACTTCACTCACTTGATTTTTTTGTTCTGCATTTTTCTGACGAGCAAGCTCTCATTAATTAACACGGGATATCCCGTCCCCCACCGCAGCCGGATTCGCTCTTACAAGCAGCCCTGGGCGCCAGTGTGAGGGGTGTGTTCTCTGATCCTCAGAGTGATTGTCCCAATTTAAATAATTCCAATGGAAAGTGCTAATGTTTCAAATTCTGTAACAATTAAACGCATGTTGCCACCTCTAATTGGGAAAAAGTTAGAGTACACCTGTGGAAGAGGGAACAATGTGGCTGGAAAAAGTAGTCTGCGTTTATGTTATACTGAGTATTGTGAATAGACATCTGTTTATTCCTCTGCTTCTTCCTTTGCCAAATAGATATTCACCGAATTAACAGCAAGCTTTTTGTGAATTTAAAATTAAGGAAAGTTATTGCCCCAAAGATTTCGGACATGATGTTTCACTCACTCGACTCACCCACATTATCTCACACACACATACACACACACACACATTAGATTCAGGGGAGGAAAAGAAAATCAATCCAATTTCAATATTACAGTTGTTTCAGTCTCTCTTTCATATCAGACCTGTAGTTTCTTAGGTGAGTTGATGTTTTGGCGACAGCAAAGGTCTTTTAACAGAGGAATGCTGCAAAGCCTTGTGCAGTCTAATTCCCAGGAGGTTGGTTCTCAGCTGGCCTTGAGGTTGGGGCAGGTTGGGAGAGTCCTTCTCCCACTTCCATGCATTCTTTCTTATCTTGTGTGCAGCTAGTTTGATGGCTGGCTGATGGGCTTCTCTCCCAGTGCAGCTTCTTGCTGTTTGGAAAAACAGGCAACAAACATGGCTGTCCTGCCATCTCACCTGTCCAAAGTCCTTTTCCAAGGAAGGTGATGTCTCGATCCATTATCTGTTTGATGACGTTCGCACCTTGAGAGTTTGATACAGCAAGTGCCTTTGTATCTGAATGACTGCCACTCAATTTGAAATGAACCTTTTGAATTCATTTCAGGGAAGTACATTTAGTCAACCTCAGCCCAGAGAGTTCCTATTGTTTCCCTCTTGAGACAGAGGAGGGTTTCCATCCACGAGAGAAGTCAGGTGATCCTAGAGTAACCACTGTCTTGTAGCCTTTTAAAAGTAGCTATTGCAAGTACAAAATGTACTGGAACATGACAATGGCAATTGAAACTCAAATTTGAACCGCAGGATTATCATTCATTTAATGGTATAACGAGGGCTGCTGGACTATGAACATTTTAAAGATATGTATTATTCATAGCCATAAAAAAGGCAATGTAACTGCACAAAATTGCAACTCCAATTTTCTGAATTTAACACTGTTGCTAAGGAGGAGTTTGAAATGTCTGATTAATTTACTTTGAGACTGTATCATTACCCTTTAACAGTTGCAGTATTCTGTGAGGCCTGTCAAATGAGGTTATTTCGACCTTCAGTGCAGTATAAACTTTCACACTGGCTGGGATTCTGTTGGGTTAATGGGGATCTTGCCTCCGGTCAGAAAACCGATTGGGAATTTGCATTCGTTCCGTGTGGGGCAGGCTCGATGGAATCAAATGCCAATCAGGCACTTGATTTGACTTGATTTCATTTGATTTGATTTATTATTGTCACATGTATTAATACACAGTGAAAAGTATTGTTTCTTGCGCGCTATTCAGAGAAAACATACCGTTCATAGAGAAAGAAAGGAGAGAGTGCAGAATGTAATGTTACAGTTGTAGCCAGGGTGTCGCGAAAGATCAACTTAGTACGAGGTAGGTGCATTCAAAAGTCTGATGGCAGCAGGGCAGAAGCTGTTCTGGAGTCGGTTAATCGGTGTCCTCAGACTTTTGTATCTTTTTTCCGACTGAAGAAGGTGGAAGAGAGAATATCTAGGGCGCACGGGGTCCTTGATTATGCTGGAGGCTGCTGGCTGACATTCTGAGGCTGTGGTATAGCCATATGACCTTCATTTAACTCCTGAACCACCAATCAATTATGGTGGGCTTCGGGACAACGAGCGTCAATTGGCTCAATAATACCACGAATTGAAATCCCATCACCGGCAACCATGAATCCTGCAACAGCCCCCTTAAATCAGGGCAAGGCTTGCCCACTGTTGGGAGACTGATGTGGCCATGTTTCTCATCATGACAGGACGGCAGGGTGGCACAGTGGTTAGCACTGCTGCTTCACAGCGCCAGGGACCCGGGTTCAATTCCGGCCTCAGGTCACTGTCTGCGCGGACTTCACAGGTTCTCCCCGTGTCTGCGTGTATTTCCTCCGGGTGCTCCAGTTTTCTCCCACAGCCCGAAAGATGTGCTGGTTAGATGCATTGGCCATGCCAAATTCCTCCCTCAGTGTACCCAAACAGGTGTCGGAGTGTGGCAACTTGGGGATTTTCACAGTAACTTCATTGCAGTGTTAATGCAAGCTTACTTGTGACACTAATCAAGGAACTTCAAATTAAATCACCCCAATACCTTTTCTTCCATATTGCATTTTACAGTATGGTTTCTTTGTACCTGGTAAAAATCCAAGAATTATATATACATTGTAATTAAGGTCCATTCAGATGCAAAAGTGAAATACTGCAGATTCTAGATATCTGAAATCCGGGCGGGAAATGTCGGAAATGCTCAGCACGCCAGTGAACACCTGTGGGGAGAGAGCAAAAAGAAGGACCATCCATGTGAAATGACAATTCCGTTTCCCTTCCCACAGAGGCTTGAGTATTTCCGTTTTCCATTTTTATTCCATTTTACAGAATTTCTTGAAAACAAACAATGAGCATAGAATCGCTACAGTGCAGAAGAGGCCATTTGGCCCACTGAGTCTGTGCCAATTCTCTGACAGAGTATCTTGCCCATGCCCTCTCCCCCACCCTATCCCTGTAAACTCACACGGTTTCCATGGCTAATCCCCCTAGCCTACATACCTCGGGACATTAAGGGGCAATTTAGCATGGCCAATCCACCTAACCTGCGCATCTTTGCACTGTAGGAGGAAACTGGAGCATCCGGTGGAAACCCACGCAGAGACAGGGAGAATGTGGAAACTCCATACAGACAGCCGCCCAAGGCTGGAATTGAACCTGGGTCCTTGAAGCTAATGGTCACATCAGGTGGGATTTTTCAACTCTTCCCACTGATGGGATCATCCAGTCCCACCAAAGCCGACCCTTCACGGCAGATTTCCCAGTGGCAGGGCAGGCCAGCCACCCAAACCGCCATAGACTTTGGCCGGATTGGATAATCCTGTCAGTGTCCAATGGCTTGTCCCCATCCGCCACTGTGAGGGGAGGCCTGAAAATCCCAACCGTTACTTTAGAAACTGTTGACATTAAAAATAAACTCTATATTTACATCAGTGTATCAGTAGTGTACATCATAAAATGGTTCCTCTGGCACTCAGGCACAATTTCCTCCTGTTTGCAAATTTCCGTGTGCCACTTTTACCTGGCGTGCCAAAACTTTCCCCGATTTAGAATAATGCAACAAGGAGCAATGGTGTTGAAGTAAAAATAAAGCAGGATCCTGAACTGATCCAGTGCAATAGGTAACCCTGCCTGTACAGTAGGAGGTTAAAATCAGGACAGGGACTTCTTCCCTGACTTTAGCTTGCCATTTCAACTTGTAGTTTTTAAGCAGGAGCGTGTCAGAAGGAGGCAGCAGGATGTTGCTTTAACCCCTGATGATGGACAGCATTGGGGTCCGATTGTATCTGGTACACAAGGCCCGGACTGACAAAGAGGAGCACCCTGCTCCCCTCCGCATAATGTGCCAAAGGGTCAGGAATGTAGGGCTGAAGTGCAATCAGAAGGTAAGTAATAGTCCCCTCAAATAACTAAAGAGGGGTTTAGTGTACAACAACTAACATAGACATGGTCCATGGACTCCGCAAAGCAGCAAAAAGTGCAAACATAAATTATAGAATCCCTCCAGTACAGAAGGAGGCCATTCGACCCATCGAGCCTGCACTGACAACAAAAACCCCTATCCCTGTAACCCCACATATTTACCTTGCTATTCCACCCCCCCCTCCACCCCCCCAAAAAACTAGAGTCAATTTAGCATGGCCAATCACCTAACCTGCACATCTTTGGAGTGTGGGAGGAAACATGAGCACCCGGAGGAAACTCACGCAGCCACGGGGAGAATGTGCAAATTCCAGACAGGCAGTGACCCAAGCCGGGAATCGAACCCGGGTCCTTGGCGCTGTGGGGCAGCAGGGCTAACCACCGTGCCGCCCACATTTCATACAGTCGTATGGGATTGCTACATGCAACACCCTCAATCCCAGGTCCCGGATAGAAAGGGAGAGGAACACCGCGTAGAGAACTCCCCACTGGGGACCTCCGCTGGCAGGTGGCAGAAGAGCACACTTCACTGGATGGCTGGGAAAGATAAGGAGGTGAAGGGTGTATGGCAGCAGCAGCTGATTCAGGGAACTCCTCCACTCTTTGCCAAAAGGCACGGAGGGAATTCCCATGAGCCGGCCCTAATTGTGGGGCTCCAACTCCCAAGGGGGGTTTGAAGGCTTGGGGCCAATGTGGAATTCCATCCGAGCAGGGGTCTGCTTAGACAGGAGCCTGCTGCACAACTGTGCCTCCACAAGACTATACGTGCCTTCATGGCCGTATTCCCCCATTTTAAGGTGTTAGATGACATAAACCGTGAACTGGACAGTCTCTCTTTAGAAGTGGCCTTGATCCTTAATTAAACGTTGCCCTTTACCTGTGTATCTGAACAATAGTAGTCATGATGTGGAGATGCCGGCATTGGACTGGGGTACACACTGTAAGGAGTTTAACAACACCAGGTTAAAGTCCAACAGGTTTATTTGGTAGCAAACTAGTGGCTCGTGGTGATTGCTACCAAATAAACCTGTTGGACTTTAACCTGGTGTTGTTAGACTCCTTACTATCTGAACAATACACAGAGAGAGTACAGAAAAGTTTTACCAGGATGTTACCTGGTATGGAGGATATTTGCTATGAGGAGAGATTGAATAAACTGGGATTGTTCTCCTTGGAAAGACAGAGGCTGAGGGACGATCTAATAGAAGTTTATAAAATTATGAGGTTGGAGATAGGGTCAACATTTGGAAGCTTTTTCCCAGGGCAGAAATGACAATTACAAGGGGGCACAAGTTCAAGAGAAGGGGGGAAAGGTTCAGTGGAGATGTGCGGCGGAAACTTTTTACACAGAGGGTGATGGTGGCCTGGAATGCACTGCCAAGTGAGGTGGTTGAGGCAGACACATTCGCAACATTTAAGACTTATCTGGATAGACACAGGAACAGACAGGGAATAGAGGGATACAAGCGGTTGGACTAGATAGGACAACATGATCAGCGCAGGCTTGGAGGGCCAAAAGGCCTGTTCCTGTGCGGTCCTGTTCTTTGCTAATACAATTAACATATCAACAGAGTTTCTTGCTAGATTCAGGTGGGAGGCTAACAGCAAGCAGGCAGATGGGGCTTAGGCAATAAAATCACCTCGATCTATGTTGTGAATGGTATGCTGCTTGCCCTAGCTCCTGCCGCCAAGAGGTAAAAATCAAGGCTTAGGTCATTTTAGCTGGAGGAAAAACAGAGCTCATAACTAAGAGCAGTGATAATCGAATAAAAGCTGAATTAGCCAACACAAAAAGCTGAGGTATTCAGAGATAGAGTTAACGGTTCAAATTTATTACAATTCTTTAACAACCCCGGCAACAACCTCTTATCAATTGAGCACCTCTGGTGAGACCATGCCCGCAGTCCCACTGTCCATCGACATCCGGATCAACAACAGCTAGTAAGATTCCGGCCCTTGATCCAGCTGGGAGTTTCGTGCTAGTAAAGTTTTTTTTTAAAAACTGTGCTCAAGTATGTCTTTCCGATTGCTACATACATGCATATGCATCATTTGCATAGATATCACTACCTTGAACAAGTCACACTCCCAGTGAAGAGGTGCCGTTAAAATTTGAAACCAAAAGAGCTCTGCTGACCAAGATCAGAAAGATACAGTTGGAATCTCTTGGGCGCGTAATAGGAATTATTGTATAATTAATTGTTATCAATAATGTAGGAATTATGGGTGACACGGTGGCACAGTGATTAGCACTGCTGCCTCACAGTGCCAGGGACCTGGGTTTGATTCCAGTCTTGGGTGACTGTCTGCGTGGAGTTTACACATTAACCCTGTGTCTGCGGGGGTTTTCTCCGGGTGCTCTGGTTTCCTCCCACAGTCCAAAGATGTGTGGGTTAGGAGGATTGGCCGTGCTCAATTGGAGCAGTGCTCCGAAAGCTTGTGGCTTGTGCTACCAAATAAACCTCTTGGACTTTAACCTGGTGTTGTGAGACTTCTTACCATGCTCAATTGACCATTCGTGTCAGGAGGATTAGCAGGATAAATACGTGGGATTACGGGGATATGGGCTGATAGGGATTGTTGTCGGTGCAGCCCCTTTAGATCAAATGGCCTTCTTCTGCACTGTGCACTATAGGACTTTAACCTGGTGTTGTGAGACTTCTTACTGGATTCTATGAATGCATGGTTTAGAAAGTTTGATGCTGATGGGAATGATTGATGGTAAAAGAGACTGAGATAGACAAAGAATTATCTTTTTGAACCTCAAGGTAAACACGTGGACCACTAATGAAGATCATCCATGGCTCTTGAGCAAAGTTGACATGGAAGTCATAAGTTTATAAGATACAGGAGCAGAATTAGGCCATTTGACCCAACGAGTCTGCTGTGCCCTTCGATCATGGCTGCTATGATCCTGATCCCCATTTTCCTACCTTCTCCCTATAACCCTTCAACCCATTACCAATTAAAAGTCTGTCTAACTCCTCCTTAAATTTTTTCGCTGTCCGAGCATCCACCGCACTTTGGGGCAGCGAATTCCAGAGATTCCCAACCCTTTGGGAAGTCCATGGTCTTCAGAACCTTCTTCGGGCATCAACCTGAAGAGAGAGATTTTTAAGAACTTTAAACAAGCAATCCATTTTTTTTATTATTGAGGTTTCCTTTGGAAGTCTTTTGTGGATCTTTTCCTCCTGACAGGCATTTCACTTTATTTCTAACTACCTGTCACCTGCTGATCATTTTCTTCTATTTTAATTTGTTTCGTACATGTGATGGGTGACACGTGGACACATTGATGAAATCTGTACCAAGCTGTCATGTCAAAGATAACAGGAAAGATTCAGAAAATGGACTAAGTTAAACGGTGACTTTTTAAATAATTTGTCACCTCAGACGTGACTTCTGTTCGTCTCAGGAACTGCTTTCCAAAAATTAACTTTTAATTAAACTCTCATTCAAATACCTCATGCAATATTCAAAAGTTGGAAATTGGAAGAATTAGGAATGATTTGGGATTTGTGTCTTTACACCCAAATTAATCTGGTCAGCTCGATTCAAGTGATGCCAGACAGAATAATGAGGTCAAGTGCTCAGCTGCACCAGAAACCCATGATACTCACAGTGGCAGAAGCAAAGCAAAGTGTGAAAGATTGTGTTAAATCCCGCAGATAAGTGTTTGTGGATTTGCATGTATTGGAATCAGGGGCACAGTTAGAATGGCCTCCGATAATGAATCAGCGCTGTTCCAACTGAAACGTCAGACTAGCAGTTGGCCAAAAACAAAATCAAAAATAGCACTGTCTATCTGGAAAGTCTAACAGCAATTACTGTGAGGCAGACCTTCTCTTGTACTTTGAAAACTGCGCCTTTTCCCTCATCCACCTAGGTGTGCCCTAGATTTGGTTTGTTTTGATTTATTATTGTCACATGTATTGGGATACAGTGAAAAGCATTGTTTCTTATGCGCTATAGACAAAGCATACCATTCATACAGAAGGAAACGAGAGAGTGCAGAATGAAGTCACAGCTAGGGTGTAGAGAAAGATCAACTTAACGCAAGGTAAGCCCATTTTAAAGTCTGACAGCAGCAGGGAAGAAGCTGTTCTTGAGTCGGTTGGCACATGACCTTAGACTTTTGTATCTTTTTCCCAACAGAAGAAGGTGGAAGAGAGAATGTCCGGGGTGCATGGGGTCCTTAATTATGCTGGCTGCTTTGCCGAGGCAGCGGGAAGTGTAGACAGAGTCAGTGAATGGAAGGCTGGTTTGCGTGATGGATTGGGCGACATTCATGACTTTTTGTAGTTCGTTGAAGTCTTGGGCAGAGCAGGAGTCACACCAAGCTGTGATACAATCAGAAAGAATGCTTTCTATAGTGCATCCTTAAAAGTCGTGGCTGACATGCTAAAGTTTCTTAGTTTCCGAGAAAGTAGAGGCATTGGTGGGCTTTCTTAACTATAGTGTCGGCATGGGGGGACAAGGACAGGTTGTTGGTGATCTGGACACCTAAAAACTTGAAGCTCTCGACCCTTTCTGCTTCGTCCCCATTGATGGAGACAGGAGCATGCTCTCCTTTACACTTCCTGAAGTCGATGACAATCTCCTTCATTTTGTTGACATTGATGGAGAGATTATTGTTGCCCCACCAGTTCACCAGATTCTCTATCTCATTCCTGTACTCTGTCTCGTTCGTCATTGTTTGAGATCCGACCCACTATGGTGGTGTTGTCAGCTAACTTGAAAATCGAATTTGAGGAAATTTAGCCACACAGTCAAAGGTGTATAAGGAGTATAGTAGGGGGCTAAGAACACAGCCTTGTGGGGCACTGGTGTTGAGGATGATCGTGGAGGAGGTGTTGTTACCTATCCTTACTGATTGTGGTCTGTGAGTTAGGAAGTTCAGGATCCAGTCGCAGAGGGAGGTGCCAAGGCCCAGGCCACAGAGTTTGGAGATGAGTTTTGTGGGAATAATGGTGTTGAAGGCTGAGCTGTAGTCAATGAATAGGAGTCTGACATAGGTGTCCTTGCTTTCTATGTGTACCAGGGTTGAGTGCAGGGCCAGGGAGATGGCGTCTCCTGTGGAGCTGTAGTGGATCCAGGTAGTTCGGGAGGCTGGAGTTGATTCATGCCATGACAAGCCTTTCGACGCACTTCATAATGATGGAACAATATGCCGCCGCTAACAATTAATCTACTGATAAGATTTGATGAAGACGAATAGGACAAAGGACAGTACAGCACAGGAACAGGCCCTTCGGCCCTCCAAGCCTGCGCTGATATGTTGTCCTATCAAGACCAACCACTTATATCCCTTTATTCCCCATCTGTTCATGTGTCTATCCAGATAAGTCTTAAATGTGGCTAACATATCTGCCTCAACCACCTCACTTGGCAGGGCATTCCAGGCCCCCACCACCCTCTGTGTAAAAAAACTTCCCCCACACATCTCCACTGAACCTTTCGCTCCTTATCTTGAACTTGCACCCCCTTGTAATTGTCATTTCTGCCCTGGGAAAAAGCTTCCAACTGTTCACCCTATCCATACCCCTCATAATTTTATAAACTTCTATCAGGTCACCCCTCAGCCTCTGTCTTTCCAGAGAGAACAATCCCAGTTTATTCAATCTCTCCTCATAGCTAATGCCCTCCATAACAGGTAATGTCCTGGTAAACCTTTTCTGTACTCCCTCCAAAGCCACCACATCCTTCTGGTAGTGTGACGACCAGAATTGGACACAGTGCCTTTTTCCTCAGAATGGCAGATGGTACAATAATTTCTCAACTTTACAAGGCAAAATAATTAATTGTAATGCTTCCATTCAAATAATAAATTTGCTTATTTCCTACAACTGTTCTTGAATCAATTTGCTTTATGGCATTAGAGCTTTGATTATTGAAAAACAACACCTACCTGGAGACTCCAGTCTTCACGATCACTCTGACTATTCCTTCTGCCAATCCGAATCAAAACTGGAGGTCCACACAGCTCTGAAGCTCCATGATTAGGGAATCTTTCTGAAGGAACTCCATCTGTGTGGAAGAGAATCAGTGAATAGCGGAGACACCTGATATCTGTCCTGAATAGCTCTCCAATACCCAAAGTTCAAATTCAAACTCTTAGGCCTGAATTATCATGCAGATGGAGAGGTTCTTTGTGAAAATGGCTGTGGTGACCTGGATCCAGAAGTCTCCCCGCCCCCTCCCCCACCGTCAAATTTAAGTTCATTTATTAGTGTCACAAGTAGGCTTATATTAACACTGCAATGAAGTTACTGTGAAAATCCCTGAGTTGCCACACTCCGGCGCCTGTTTGGGTACACTGAGGGTGAATTTAGCATGGATGATGCATCTAACTAGCACGTCTTTTGGACTGTGGGAGGAAACCGGAGCACCCGGAGGAAACCCACGCAGACACGGGGAGAATGTGCAGACTCCGCACAGACAGTGACCCAAGCCGGGAATCGAATCCGGGTCCCTGGCTCTGTGAGGCAGCAGTGCTAACCACTGTGCCACTTTGTCGCCCAGTCCCCACCATGTTCAGAAGGGGTGGGGGTGAAGAGAGGGTGGGTCAAACTTTACATATCCATATATCGCAGAGGACATGTGCAGTTATCTTCCAGTTGGTCTGATTTTTGTTGGTTCAATGTCTGAAACATGAAATGCTCTTTCTACCTGTTAGGAGAAAGTCTGAAGTTAGTGGAGTTACTTGGTGAGTTAGAGTACCCTTTTGGATATTGTCCTGAGACACCTTTATGGTGCCCTTGGGGTGAAGTAAAAGGCAGCCTAATGGTATTGTCACTGGATTAACAGTTATGAGAACAGCATTAGAATCTCACCACGATCAATGGTGAAATAAAAATCAGGGGCGAGGTAAAGTTCCCTTTAGTATTGTTAAAGACATGAATATGATTAAAAAACAGATAAACTCATTGGAGGCGTCAAGAAAGCTCTAATGGGAACTCTCAAGGGTTTTTATCTTCACTGCCCTCTAAACGTTTGAAAAAGATTGCGGCAGAATAAAAAAAAATGTGCTTGCTATTTCACTCCGTCTGCTAACATAGGAGTGTGGGTTATCATTACAGGATTAATGGTCCATTACTGATTTCATTAAATTTTATTCTCACAGTAAGTGCTTGTCAGTTCACAGTTTGAATGACAGCTCCAAGTGGTTCTAAATTCTTTGAAGTGGGACTATGAACATAAATGTTTGTTTTCCAAGCAATGAAAGGAAGTTCAATGTAATAAATGGGGTTTTAATCAATGAGAGCTTTTCAACTTGATCAATAGACACTTAAGTACTTTATTTTATCTCAGCATGACTCCTAAGGTCTGCCCATTGTGGATGCTGCGTAAGTTGGCATTGTAGATAGAAGGGCAAAAGCTTGTGAGTGGAGGAAATGGGTTGGCATGAATTGGTACGCTGTTGGCATAAGACTATGGGAATGGGGATAGGAATGTAAGTTGGCATAGGGGCTACAAATGGCCTTTGAGGATTGGTAGAACAGCATAGATTGGCGTGAAGAGTATGAGGGCCAAAAGATCGAGATGGCTTTGTAAAATTGCATCAGGCAATGCCTCAGTTAAGCCTCATTGACTACCCTGATCGTTGACTCTGCCCTAGCCTGGGATGTCAACCTGCCTGATCATTGATTCTCCTTGGCAGGCTCCGGAGTCCTGCTTGATCATGGTTTCACCCCGGCAACGTCCTGTCTCTACTGTTCCTATTGTCTAGTTAACAATTAAGCCCACAACAATGTATTAAGATTCCATTTTTACATCTCATTAAATGGTTTCTGATAATGAGACTGCTTTGTCCTGAGTAACATATTGCATCTCAGTGAACATCAGTGCATATGACTTTCCCTTTTATAAATTCAGATCAGGTATTGATATATTGCCTTCAGAATCACAGGATCACAGAATTGTTACAGTGCCATTCAATCCATCATATGTGCACCGGCTCTCTGGATAAATAATTCACTAAGTGCTGTTCTCCCACCTTCTGCCCACAACCTTCCATATTATTACTTTTCAGAAAACAGTCTAATTCCCTGTTGAATGTTTTTATTGAAGCCACCTCCATCACACTCTCAGACAGTGTATTCCAAACCTTAGCCACTCACTGTGTAAAAAGTTTTTATTCTCATAACACTATTTCTTCATTTGCCATTTATTTAAAATCTGTTTCTTCTCATTCTTGGTCCTTTCACGAGTGGAAACGTTTCTACTCAATCCAGACCTCTCATGATTTTTCATGCTTCTGTCAAATCTCAGATGGCCCAAGATGGCGCTGGAGTGAGGCAACTTCTTGCAAGCCATGCCCAGCATATCTTCTAATTCTATCTTTTACTCTCGTCCGATGCTTCTAGAACTGTATTCTAACTCTTTTAAACTCTGTAACAATGCTTCAATTCAATTTTCTGCTGTGACCGTTGTGGTGAACCATCGTTGGTTCACCACTGGGGGTTGTTACTATGTTACTGTTGGGCTAGGGTGTTGTTACTGTGGGGGTTGTACAATGTTGTTGGGTTAGGGTGTTTACCTGTTATAAGAGTTATCATGGCACATTCCAGTGGGGTCCCGCCTCCGGTGGCGAGGTATAAGACCCCCTGCTCCGGCAGGACCCCTTCAGTCTGAACTGGTGTATTCGTGTTAGTAGTTCCATTGTTACTCTATTAAAGCCTTCAATACCGAAGCCTTGGTTCCATGTGCTTATTGTCGCGCATCAATTTAATAGAGTAAACAGAAAACTCACAGCTGTACAACAAGAAGAAAAAAAAACAGAGAGTATGGAACAGATTCTAAAACCGGATCGTCTGACACTGGACCCACGTGCGGTCGGTGCAGCTAACACATTCGACCATTGGTGGAAGTGCTTTGAGGACTACCTGGCAGCCTCGGTAGCTATCACTACAGACAGTGATAAACTCCAGGTCCTCCACGCAAGGGTAAGCGACACGATTTACCTAGCCATTCGTGCAGCTCCCACTTACCAGGGTGCCGTCGAGCTCCTAAAGAAAAGATACACTATGCCACTCAACGAGATACACGCTCGTTACCTCCTCGCTACACGACGTCGGCAGTCGGGCGAAACCATGGAGGATTATGCCAATGAGCTCCTGCAGCTTGCCAGGGGTTGCGACTGTAAGGACGTCTCCGTCGAACAGTATATGTACGACCTCGCCCGAGACGCGTTCGTAGCAGGGGTAGGGTCCTCGTACATCAGGCTTAAATTGCTAGAAAAAGGGAAACTCAACTTAACCCAGGCAATGGAGATAGCCGTGAGGTTGGAGGCGGCGTCGAAGAGCTTGGCGCTGTACCCCGAGGACCACGTGCAGTCAACGTGGTTGGAGCAAGCTCAGCTCCCTCCTCGCCCCGCTAACCCGCGCTCCCAGATCGATTCGACGACGGCGGCAGCTCCAGGTGGCCAGCGATGCTATTTTTGTGGAGGGGCCAAGCATCCACGGCAACAGTGTCCGGCAAGAACGGCAATCTGCAGCCAGTGCGGTAAAAAAGGCCACTACGGCAAAGTCTGCAGGTCCAAACCTAAAAACGGCAGTGCAGCTTGTAACCCTCCAGAACGGAGACAATCTCTTTCGGCGTCGCAGTACCCACGAGGTCCGACCACGTGCGATCCCAGGACGGCGCCATCGTGGCTGACAAAGGAGGAGGAAGACCACCAGGAGTCGCTGCGCTTAGCGCCCTCGCCCACGTGCGATTCATGGGGGCGGCCATCATGGTCCACGACGACTAGGAGCGACCAGCAGGGGTCCTCAGCATCCACATCGGCAGCATGCAGTGATGCCCAGGGGCCAACGGTGGCGTCGATCTCCCTGGATCAGACCAGGCACTACAGACTGGAACATTCTATGATGGATGTAAAGGTTAGTGGCAGAACTGTGAATTGTCTGTTTGACAGTGGAAGCACCGAAAGTTTCATACACCCTGAAACTGCTAAAAGGTGTGGACTCCGGGTTCTCCCTGCCAAACAGACAATTTCCATGGCATCACGGTCCCGGTCTGTACCGATCCAAGGACGATGTATGGTAACTCTTGAGGTACAGGGCACAGTTTACGAGCAATACAGGCTCCTTGTGTTACCTCACCTTTGCGCGCCAATTCTCCTCGGACTAAACTTTATGGTCCACATGAAGAGTGTGATCCTACAGTACGGTGGGCCACTCCCTTCACTGGCAGTAGGGAATCAGCCGCAGCCTCCAAATTGCCCAAAGCGCCCCGCATGCAATCTATCCACCCTGAAAATCACTACACCATCCCTTTTTAAAAATCTGGTACCTGGCTGCAAGCCCATCGCTACTAAAAGTAGGCGTTACAGCGCTGAGGACCGGATCTTTATTAGATCTGAGGTTCAGCGGCTCCTCAAGGAAGGGATCATACAGGCCAGTGCTAGTCCGTGGAGAGCGCAGGTCGTGGTAGTCAAAAGCGGGAACAAACCTCGGATGGTCATCGACTATAGTCAGACCATTAATCGTTATACGCAGCTGGATGCGTATCCTCTCCCGCGCATTTCTGATATGGTCAATCAGATTGCGCAGTACCGAGTGTTTTCTACCATAGACCTTAAGTCCGCCTACCATCAACTCCCCATCCGCCCAGAGGACCGACAATATACGGCTTTTGAGGCGGATGGTCGTCTATACCAATTCCTCAGGGTTCCATTTGGTGTCACCAATGGGGTCTCGGTCTTCCAGCGTGCTATGGACCGAATGGTGGACCAGAACGGGTTGCGGGCTACCTTCCCGTACCTGGATAACGTCACCATCTGTGGCCATGACCAGCAGGACCACGACACGAATCTCCAACACTTTCTGCGCACTGCATCTCGCCTGAATCTGACCTATAACAGGGAGAAGTGCGTATTCCGTACGCGTAGGTTAGCCATCCTCGGATACGTGGTGGAAAACGGGGTCATTGGCCCTGATCCAGACCGTATGCGCCCACTCACTGAACTTCCCTTGCCCGCTAGCACGAAAGCACTGAGGAGATGCCTCGGGTTTTTTTCGTATTATGCACAGTGGGTCCCCAACTACGCGGACAAAGCTCGTCCGCTCATTAAGTCCACGACCTTCCCACTTACGCCGGAGGCCCAATTGGCCTTCAAGGTTTTGAAGAGCGACATCTCGAAAGCCACGATGCACGCGGTGGATGAATCCATTCCTTTCCAGGTGGAGAGCGATGCATCTGACTTCGCCCTAGCCGCCACACTAAACCAGGCAGGCAGGCCCGTCGCGTTCTTTTCCCGCACTCTTCAAGGCCCAGAAATTCGGCACTCAGCGGTGGAGAAGGAGGCTCAGGCCATTGTGGAGGCAGTCAGACACTGGCGCCATTACCTGGCAGGGAAGCGGTTCACCCTGATCACGGATCAACGATCCGTGGCGTTTATGTTCAGTAACACGCAGAGGGGCAAGATCAAGAACGATAAGATCTTGCGGTGGAGAATTGAGCTCTCCACCTATAATTACGATATTATGTATCGTCCAGGGAAGCTCAATGAGCCCTCGGATGCCCTCTCGCGCGGAACATGCGCCATAATGCAGGAGGACCGCTTGAAGGCTCTCCACAATGATCTGTGTCATCCTGGAGTCACCAGACTCTACCACTTCGTCAAAGCCCGCAACCTGCCTTACTCGGTGGAGGATGTCAGGTCAGTGACTAGAAGCTGTCGGATTTGCGCAGAATGCAAACCACACTTTTATCGACCAGACCGGGCACAATTGGTCAAGGCCACTCGCCCTTTTGAGAGGCTGAGTGTGGATTTTAAGGGCCCCCTTCCCTCAACGGACCGGAATGTCTATTTCCTCAACATAATAGACGAGTATTCCCGGTTTCCGTTTGTTGTCCCCTGTGCGGACACGTCGACTGCCACCGTCATCAAGGTTTTCAGTGAACTTTTTACCCTGTTCGGGTACCCCTGCTACATTCATAGCGACAGGGGCTCGTCGTTCATGAGCAACGACTTGAGGCAATTCCTGCTCTCATTCGGGATTGCCTCTAGTAGAACCACGAGCTACAACCCTAGGGGTAACGGACAGGTGGAAAGGGAGAATGCTACAGTCTGGAAGGCTGTCCTACTGGCACTGAAATCCAGGGGCCTTCCAGTCTCCCGTTGGCAGGAGGTCCTTCCAAATGCGCTCCATTCTATCCGCTCCCTCCTGTGTACGGCAACCAATGCTACTCCCCACGAGAGGATGTTCTCATTCCCTCGGAAGTCGTCCTCGGGAACCTCATTGCCAGCCTGGTTGACGTACCCAGGACCCGTCCTTCTGCGGCGACATGTGAGGGCTCGCAAGTCCGACCCCTTGGTCGAACCGGTCCAACTCCTCCACGCCAACCCTCAGTATGCCTATGTGGCATATCCTGACGGGCGAGAGGACACTGTCTCCATTAGAGACCTGGCGCCCGCAGGGGACGTAGCAACTCCTGTCGCTCCTATTCCCCCAGTCACGAATCCACTACTCCTCATTACTTCCCCAGACGTGGCGCGGTCAGCACCGGGACCAGTGCATAACACTTTTACTCCCATGTACAGCTTGCCTGAGACTCGGAGATCGGCGCCACCATCATCACCACCACCACTACCACCAAACGTTCCAGGATCCCCTGCACCATCGCCTCACCAGGGCCGGCCGGCCCGGGAGTCCTTGAGGGGACAGCCAGACGTTGCTTTGGAAAGAGCGCCACCACAAGCACCTGCTCCGGTTTCGCAACCGGTGTTGAGGAGATCGCAGCGTCGGTGCGGTCCTCCAGACCGTCTGGACTTGTGAATCCTGTGATTTGTCTGTTTATATGACCTGTTTTTCGTGCACCCCGCCACCTTTTGTTCTTAAAGGAGGGGTGAATGTGGTGAACCATCGTTGGTTCACCACTGGGGGTTGTTACTATGTTACTGTTGGGCTAGGGTGTTGTTACTGTGGGGGTTGTACAATGTTGTTGGGTTAGGGTGTTTACCTGTTATAAGAGTTATCATGGCACATTCCAGTGGGGTCCCGCCTCCGGTGGCGAGGTATAAGACCCCCTGCTCCGGCAGGACCCCTTCAGTCTGAACTTGTGTATTCGTGTTAGTAGTTCCATTGTTACTCTATTAAAGCCTTCAATACCGAAGCCTTGGTTCCATGTGCTTATTGTCGCGCATCAACTGTAACACTACATTCTGCACTCTCTTCTTTCCTTCCCTATGTACAGTATGCTTTGTCTGTATAGCGCACAAGAAACAATACTTTTCATTATATGCTAATACATGCGACAATAATAAATCAAATCAAAAAAGCCCTCTCTCTTCCAAGGAAAACAGTCCTAACTTCGAATCATAGAATTCCTTCAATGCAGAAGGAGGCCTTTTGGACCATCAAGTCTGCTGGCTGTTTGACAGCACCCTCCCCCACCCCCAGTTATTCATTTATTCATTAATTAACAGTTATTCATTACTGTCTGATTTTCTCTGTGAGTTTAGTTTCAACTTCATTGCTTTGTTCACCTCTCTCATACTGCATCCTGTGAAGTTTGTTTTTCTTCTCTCATCCAAATATTTTACACGCCTACATATGGATTACCTGTTCATCCTTGAGCTCAAAGATGTGCAGGTTGGTTGAATTGGCCATGTGAAATTGCCCCTTAGTGTTTGAAGAGGTGTAGGTTAGGCAGATAAGCGGGGTAAATATGTGGAGGTTCAGGGATGGGAAAGGGGTAGCCATGGGTGGGATGCTCTGTTGGAGAGTTGGTGCAGACTCGATGGGTTGAATGGCCACCTTTAGCACTGTAGGGATTCTATGATTTTATGATTGTTCTTGCTAACGTTCCTGATTCACATTTGTGCAACTTATGAATCATAAGGTACTTTTGGGGGAGGAGGACAGAATTCATGAAGTAGAAACTTGTCTCTTAATCCTCAGGCTGGTTCAGCTGACGTAGGCAAAGAGTAACGGAACCAGATAAACAATAGTCGTTGAAAGATCAATCCCCAGTTTGTGCTTGGTCAGCTGATTTCTGTCAAGATTTTGATTTGATTAGTCGTCACATGTATTAATATATAGTGAAAAGTATTGTTTCTTGCGTGCTTTGCAGACAAAGCATACTGTTCATAGAGAAGGAAAGGAGAGAGTGCAGAATGTAATGTTACAGTCATAGCTAGGGTGTCGAGAAAGATCAACTTAATACGAGGTAGATCCATTCAAAAGTCTGATGGCAGCAGGGAAGAAGCTGTTCTTGAGTCGGTTGGTATGTGACCTCAGACTTTTTCCCGACGGAAGAAGGTGGAAGAGAGCATGTCCAGGGTGTGTGGGGTCCTTAATTATGCTGGCTGATTTTCCGAGGCAGCGGGAAGTGTCGACAGAGTCAATGAATGTAGACTAATAGTTTTCTTATTGAATCATAGAATATCTACAGTACAGAAGGGGGCCATTCAGCCCATCGAGTCTGCACTGACCACAATCCCACCCAGGCCCTGTTCCCGTAACCCCACATATTTACCCTACTAATCCTCCTGACACGAGGGTCAATTTATCATGGCCAGTCAACGTAACCTAACCTGCACATCTTTGGACTGTGGGGGGAAACCGGAGAACCCGGAGGAAACCCACACAGACACGGGGATAAAGTGCAAACTCCACACAGTGACCCGAGGCCAGAATTGAACCTGGGTCCCTGGCGCTGTGAGGCAGGAGTGCTAACCACTGCGCCTCCGTGCTACCTTGTGGGTGACTCCCACAAGGAATAAGGATTTCTGGGATAAAGAATATTAGCAGCTCCAGCTTTTTCTTCATTGTTTGTTATCTTATTTATTTAATTGGACAACCAATGCTTCTGTGCTCCATTCCTCTTATTTTAATAACTTCAATATGGTTGAGATTTACAAATGACAGTCAGTGAGTTTTAATTAATAATTCCGCCCTTTACTCCTTTATACTGATTCACAAAGTGATTCTTGAGAAAACTTGGAAAGCTGCAATGTAATGTCGCTCAGCATAACCGAAGAATAAGTCATGCTAATTGCATTTAATTGTCATTTGTGGGTGCGGTTTGCTATAAAATACATTTCTCTTGTAACTCACATTGTAAATCCTATTTTTACACAAAATGAAGCATATGAGTAAAGCCACCATTTATCTACTTTTGGGAACAGTGAAGTGTGCTTTTGCTGTGTTTTAATTTGACACTATTACGATCCTCGTAAAATTTAATTTAAAACCCACATTGAGGAACTGTTTTTATTCAGAGGCTGATAAAATGTTTGGAATAAATTGGCAGACTGGATAATGCAGGCAAAACCAACCATGACCATTTACAATACGGCTGAAAGAGTTAGGGTATTAACTTCAATCAGCTAAATGAACTTTTATCTTTCTTGACTTCTGTTCTTGTAAGAACATATTTAGTGTCAGATTTTGTCGTGTAAAATTGGATGTGAGAATTAATGTTGTTTCGATGCTTTCCTTCCTTTGTGCATCCTGTATTGACACTTTCCCCTAAGTTTAAAATCCTTAATACCAGTCAATCCATCAGGTTCAGTTGACACGTATGAAATTGAGCAATAGAGACCAGGAAGGTTCCAGGTGTTTATCTTGGTATGTATTGAGGTGAATGATTTTAGTCACATTGACACAATGGATGATCCAATTGGCTTCACCAGCCCTAGCCTTAGAAGAGAAAAATAAATCACAGCCATGGTCACCACCCTTTATTATTCTCCAGTGCCTCTGAGCTGGATTTTCAAAGCAAGGTCAGATTCACAATGCCTGATAAATTCAACATCTCAACTCAACGACTCAACAGAGTCACCCACAAGTTGCCATTTTGAAATGCAAATCCCGTAATTGAACTATGCACCCAATTAGTGTCACTGAGGGCCTCCAGGAGGAGGGAGCTGCTTGCAGATTCCGAGCTGCAAAGGTGGACCACAGCCACGATGGAGCCTGCCACTGCCTTTCTGAAGAGAGCGGGCAGAATGTTGAAGGGGCAACAGCAAAAAGCTTAAGAAGGTGTCCGTACGGTGAAAACAAAGGTAATGCATATGATGCGTTGCAAGATCCTTGAGGGCCCAGTAATTTCCAGTTATCACACCCAGTGACAGCATGTTCTTTCATATCTTTAAACATGGACTGCATTTCGTTTATAATTCTCAAGAACTGTCCATGATTTAAAAATGGTCAATAACAAGGTGGTTGCCAATGGTCAAATGACTTTTGCAATTTCTGCATAAATATCTCAAGTTCCTAATTAAATAACCTTGGGTTATTCAGTTCTGATGAAGGGTCATCTAGACTCGAAACACTGGCTCTGTTCTCTCCCCACAGATGCTGCCAGACCTGCTGAGATTTTCCAGCATTTTCTGTTTTTGTTTCAGATTCCAGCATCCACAGTATTTTGCGTTTAACCTTGGGTGGGGCACTCCCTCTTGATTACATACATCCAACAGGAGCCCTTCAGTTGTATTTACGCCTGCAATTGTTTGTTGTTTTTCCCAAAACTCAACGTCAATAGACTTCCAGGTTTCATGTCTCCAAATCTGAAATTTAGCAAAAGAGATTTGTTGTTTTTGCATTGGTTTTGCAGGAACCAATCAACCACAAATTATATACCACAAGTTTAAAGGTAATAGTTCATGGAATAAAAGCCACAAAGCAACGGGGATACAAAATTGGCTGAGCAGTAGGAAACAGAGAGTAATGGTCAGTCGATATTTTTCAGTCTGGAAGTGGGTTCATAGTGATGGCCCCCAGGGGTTGGAGTTGGGACCCTTGCTTTTCCTCATATATATTGATGATCTAAATCTTGGTGCGCAGGAGATAATTTCAAAGTTTGCAGGTGACACAAAACACAAAAAGGCAGAAGAATGGCTCTAAGTCATAATGCTCACTTGGAGAGCCGGTGCAGACACAATGAGCCAAATGGTCTCATTCTGTACCATGGCAATTCTGTGATCCTGTGGAATAGGCATGAATAGCCATCATCTAGCTCTCCTTGTGTATTAGTGTCTTCAGACTTCCAAACAATTCTGGGTGGACACTGTCAGTTGATCATATGACCAAAACTGTCTTCAGATAAATATTATTCCAAGAACCAGAGAGAAAGTAGGTACTCTACCCAAGAACACCATCTGCAATATCCATGCCTTGTTAACAACCTGGAGACTGTTACATCCTAAAAGTCACCCCAGCCTGTTCTTTTTTCAAAGTTCACCAGAATGGATACCTGGCCTCCTAGTAAGAAAGCTGCAAGTGACTCACTTCATGACTGCTGAGCATCCATTCCTTTGAGGAAATAATTCATATCTTTGACATCAGCTATTGAACCCGCCTAAACTACCCTTTGGAGTGAAGACTCCATGGGTGGCGCAGTGGTCAGCACTGCTGACTCACAGCGCCAGGGACCCGGGTTCCATTCTGGCCTCGGGTGACTTTTTGGCCGGAGTTTGCACATTCTCCCCATGTCTGCATGGGTTTTGGGGAGAGGTGGGGAGCAGGAATGGCAGCAGGGTGGCAGAAATACCACAGGAGTACGAGTCCCAAAATGGCTTTTACGCCAACAGGATTTCCTGGATAGATTTTCCCTACCCCTTGCCAATATGGAAAAGGTGGTAGAGGCGGGCTGCCTTACATCCTTTAAAAAGTATCTGGATGAGCACTTGGCACATCATAACATTCAGGGCTATGGGCCAAGTGCTGGCAGGTGGGAGTAGGTTGGAGTTCAGGTGTTTCTAATGCGTCAGTGTGGACTCGATGGGCTGAAGGACCTCTTCTGCACTGTATGATACTATGATTCTATGAATTGTAAAACTGGCAACCAGAAAATATTTTAATGCCAATATTTACAGTGTCACACTTGCAGCACCAGTTGGTAAGTCACTCATTCTTTGTAGTATCTTAAGCAAGTCCACAGCGCCAGTATATTTAGATTCCTTTCAGCTTCATTATCATAGATAAAACAAGATTTCCCCAAGGATGTGCTGCATGTATCCCTCTGTTTCATGGCTTTCTCTCTGGAGTCCTGAGCTTAGGAAAGTAGGCTACTTCAGTCAAAGCATATGCCACTTGGATTCTTTTATCAGCGAGCCGCGACTCAAATCAAAAGACAGAGATTCTCAACAGCCAGAGGTTGAATGGATCTTCATTGCAGGTCATCTGTAAGCTTGGTGCTACTTGCCTGTATTGCTCCTCGTACAATGGAGTCAGGTCATGTACGGTTCTGTCTGCCTCGCATTTATATTTGCTAGTTGAACTGTACCAGTTATTTTTAAAATTCCTTTTCGTGGCAGTGAAAGGTTGACAGTGTGTCAGCTAACTACAATGGGGAAAAAAAAGCTACATGAAAAATGGCGTGAGCCTCCAGTTTCACTCAGAGCTGTCATTCCATCAGGTATTAATCACTAACTATGCCGCTGCTATTTTTTTTTTCTTTCCCCCTTTTCACTGAGCGATTTGGAGCTGCAGTACGGCCTATTATACCTTGGAGGTATGGAGTTTGAACAAAGTCTGGCAAAAGAACAGTGGGGTGCCAGAAGAAAGGGAAACTTAAACAAGGTGTTCAAATGCAAGCCATTGAGCCTGGGTGCAGGCCTTGCAGTAAAGCTTTCTAATCTGTAAATGAGCCACAGCGACTGAGCCAGCCCTAAGGGAAATAAGACCAATAATTAGTAAACGTAGCTGGTAGAAATTATTTATAGACAACATTTGAAGCTCTTCCACACAACGAAAGCACTTCCCTCAGCAAAAGAAATTCTCTCATTTACGGCTACTTTGCTTTTTTTCCATAAACCAAACTGTCAGTTAATAACAGTAACTCTAATGATATTCAGCAGTTTATTTGTTTGTAACATATAAAAAAAATTGGTACTGTATGTGTGAAAAGCTTTATCATTGAGTCTTGAAAAGACATCCTGGTATAGTTGCATATATGAATGCTTACAGTGCAGATCTGAATTTGCTCTGTACATAATTATTTTAGCCGAATGTATTTATTTTTAAATGGATTTACATCTCGGCTAACAATAAAAAGGAACAAAAGAATTTCGAGACATCTCAGCTGGGCATCCATACATTTATCCCACACTCTGATTTCAAAACAATATCCTCTAAAGTTGGCTATGATAGTTGCTACACAGAAATGAAATTTCACATTCTTTCTTATTTAAATGCCCATGTTTCCAAATAATAATGCTTACATGTTTATGTTTTTCCAACTGCAAAAGGATTATTTTATAATATGTTGCAGAACGCTAAAGTTTCTCATTGTTTCAAATAACTGTCTGATCTTTCAATCTTAAGTCATTTTAAGGGCTATGCCACATCTGACTTCTTCATCAGAGGATAAGGAACAAGAAGGCTGATTTTCAGCCCCTCCAATTGTTGGTTATTGATTTGAATGAATGGGTTATGAAGGGGAGCCTTGAATTGATCTTGCTGACCTCCATACCTGGGGTTGCCCGATCTGCCCCCTCACAAAATGAAGATTCATATCGTGGGGGATAATTTGCACAACTTGCTGAAACAAAATATCAGTCACTGAATGGCAGGCAGTAATCTAATCAACCACAAAGCTATTTGAGTTTCATTGTTATAAACTCTGAAATGCCTGGAACACTTTGTTCGGATTTGCAGTTTGCAGTTTGCAGTCAGAAACGGATTGTTATACATGGCAGTTTCAGGATCATGTTTTCGTTTCTTCCAATTTTCTTCATTTTCATCTTGAAGGCGGTGACTCATCTCAGAGTTACTCTTCCACAAGCCGCCATTTTACGGCTTCATCTAAGTCTTTTTTTCTCTTGCGTGGTCCTGTCTTGACCTTGTTCGACAGGCAGATGTTACAGGCTGGGTTTTCACAGAGTCGGGGAGATTCCCAATTCCGGGATTTCCTACACCATTTCCTGATGTTTCTAATTTTTAATAGTTTTTAAGGGTGTGAGCTGGTGTGGGTTGCAAGCCCATCCCTGCACTTGCAACCTGGCCGGATCCATAGTGAGGACCTAGATCTGCGCAATTCTCGTGGAGTCGGACTAACTTTTCAATGAGTCGTGCTTCACAGTACCTCAGAGGTGTCTTGAAAATGGTTGCATGAGAGAACCTTTTTGAAAGCTAAGTTGAAAAGGTACTCCTCATGCCCCTCCCATTCCTGATATCCACTGCCAGTCATCCCCTACGGCCTTGTATTCCCCCAATGCCGAGATATGCAACCAACTCACCCCTATGAGCCCTCTTGCTCCCATGCAATGGGATTAACCCCACCTGCCCCCACTGACCCATTCAGCAACTATGCACTGTGGAGAATCAGTGAATCCTACATTGACAATAGGATGTGTAAAAAAAACTGCTTTTGAAAAAGTAATTCATTGATAAGTTTCTACTTTCTTAAAAAAAGACTCCTTTTTACTACAAGCCAGTAAAAGGATCAATCATTCAGCCCATTTAAAGTATCAATAGCAGAAACGGCAAGCATTTGAAACCACTTTATCTTTTGTAAATAAGCATTGTGCAGTTGACAATGTCGATCAGAGATTCAGAGCTCTCATCCCTGTGGCTCAGGTGTTTCAGTACTCTAATGAATTTCTGGGCTCTCAGCCAATCCTCATTATGCATAAAGAAAATGGAAAGTTATCAATGAAAGACCATGTTTTTTAAATAACTTTTTACACATCCTGTTGTCACCATAGGGCACAGTGTATAATGGGTGAATGGGCACGGAAGTGCCATACCTTTGCATGGGGTACATGAGGTGCCATAGGGGATGGGCAAAGAGCATAAGGTGGTAAGGGTGGGACAAGGGGAATGAGGGAGTGTGAGAGGTGGGGGCCGAAAGGTCCTTAAAGTCCTCACTGTATTGTGGTGGACTTTTTAAAACAACCTTCAAATATTTTCCAAGGTCGACTGGCCTGAATGCAGCCTGCAACCATTGTCCCCGAGAATGAAAATCTTGTTTATGCAAGCACTTGCTCTCAAGGTGGGTGGGCTGAGCCAGGGGTTTTCTCAACTCCTGCTATCCGTATTGAAAGTGAAAATCCTGCCCTACCGCATAGGAATAAGTCATTCATCCCAAATGGTCTGTTTGAGTGCCCATATTCCAAAGAAGGCACCTCCCGACTGTATCTGATCCCCTCAATATAACTTGATATTCATTCCTTCTCTATTTGCCTCTCTGACATGAGCTTTAATGTCCCTCTGAATTTTGCTTCAACAACTCCATATGATAGCAAAATCCACATTCTGGATAAGCTCAAGTTTAAAATGAGTAACTTTTAGTCTTGGGTATAGAAATACAAATGTTGTACCTGCAAGAAATGGGGAGAGGGAAAAACATTGAGACTGCAAGCTAATTAGCTTAACATCATTGATGACAGTACAGATTTTTGTTAGGCAAAGGAATGGAGGGCTATGGGGGGGAGCAGATGGTAAAGTGGAGCTGTGACCACAGCCAGGCATGGTGGCACAGTGTTGCCTCACAGCGCTAGGGGCCCGGGTTCGATTCCCGGCTTGGGTCACGATCTGTGCAGAGTTTGCATGTTCTCCCTGTGTTTGTGTGGGATTCCTCCGGGTGCTCTGGTTTCCTCCCACAGTCTGAAAGATGTGCTTGTTAAGTGCACTGGCCCTGCTAAATTCTCCCTCAGTGTACCCAAACAGACGCAGAATACCAATACCTATCTGAATAGATTTATTTTTCAAGGAGTCAGCCATTATAGATATAGACCATGAGAATTCAGTGGTGAAATTAGAAGGTTTATGTGAAGATGGAATATTTAAGATGTGCATAAGATTGCTGATCCAGACATTCTCGACTGAATATATTCTAATTCAGAAATATATAAGGTGAAGTTAACAAACTCAATTCTTTCGAACGACACAACTTGCAGACTTAAGTGAACTGGAGAGTGAATAGTTTTTAAAATTTGCCAAGCAGGACATTCCACATGGGGAATACCTCTATCCTTTCTGGTGTGACACACACAGGCTAGCAAAGAAGTTGCTCAGAACCTCTACGTTTAACCTCTAAATTACCGTTACTTCATCCTTCGAATCAGATCTGCTGTAATTTTACATTTGGCCATTTTCACTGTTGAAATATTTTCATTAAATCTTAGCTACCTGTGTACATTGCCTATCTAAAGGAACAATGTACCTTTCACAGTGTCTTTTCTTATCTGACTCTGCACAACAGTCTATTGTCCACTCTCAACTTTGAGATGGCCAAGGCCGGACTGATGCTGAGTTAGCATGCGGTGACTGATTTGACGCTGTTCCCACAGACAGAGCTCACAATGGATAATTAATACATTTTAAAAGATGCATGTAACCCAGCCTTTACAGCAACTACTTGATTGATTACTGATACTTCAATTATAATTTAATTGAGATATACTACTTAGTCAATCAACTTTCTGGCTGTTTATAATGATATGGTCATGGATGAATGACTATAAAATATAGAGCACAAAAAAGCAGGATGAATCCAACGCGGTCAATTACCTCCTCATCAATCCACTCTCAATCATCACCAAAGTGAGGAAAGTGCCATTGACAATAGTATCAAGTGGCACTTACTCAGCAATAAACTGCTCACTGGTGTTCAGTTTGGGTTCCGCCAGAGCCACTCAGCTCCTGACCTCATTACAGCCTTGCTCCATACATGGACAAAAGAGTTGAACTCTAGAAGTGAGGATGTGGAGATGCCGGCGTTGGACTGGGGTAGGCACAGTAAGAAGTCTCACAACACCAGGTTAAAGTCCAACAGGTTTATTTGGTAGCACAAGCTTTCGGAACATTGCCCCTTCATCAGGTGAGTGGAGAGTTGGGTTCACAAACTGGGCATATATAGACACAAACTCAATTACAAGATACTGTTGGAATGCGAGTCTTAACAGGCAATCAAGTCTTTACAGGTGCAGACAATGTGAGTGGAGAGAGGGTGAAGCACAGGTTAAAGAGGTGTGAATTGTCTCAAACCAGGATAGTTCGTAAGATTTTGCAAGCGCAGGCAAGTCATGAGAAGTGAGGTGAGAGTGACTGGCTTTGACATCAAGGCAGTTTTTGACTGAGTATGGCATCAAGCAACCCCAATAAAATTGAAGTCAATGGGAATCAGAAAGGAATACTCTCCATTGGTTGGTATCATACCAAGCACATGGGAAAATGGCTGTGATTGTTGAAGGCCATCTCATTGCTGGGACATTTCTACAAGAGTTCCTCAGTCGTGTCCTGGGCCCTACCACTTTCAGTTGTTTCATCAATGGCCTTCCCCCCATAATAATGGCAGAAATGGGAATGTAAACAGATGATTGCACAATGTTCAGCACATTTTCGACTCCTCAGGTAATGAAAAAGTCTGTGTTCACATGCAGCAACATCTGGACAGTATTCAGGTTTGAGCTGATAAGTGGCAAGTAAGATCCGCACCACAGAAATGCTGGGCAATGACCTAAGGAAGGATGTTCTTGTTGTTAAGGGTGTACAGCCAAGGCTTACCAGGCTGATTCCGGGGATGGCGGGACTGATGTAGGAGGAGAGATTGACGAGGTAAGGACTGTTTTCGCTGGAGTTCAGATGAATGAGGGAGGATCTCATAGAGACTTATAAAATTCCAACAGGACTGAACAGGGTAGATGGAGGGAGGGTATTCCCGATGGTAGGGATGTCCAGAACCAGGGGTCACAGTCTGAGGATTCGGGATGGACCATTTGGGACAGAGATGAGGAGACATTTCTTCACCCAAAGAATGGTGAGCCTGTGGAACTCATGACCACAGAAGTAGTTGATGCCAAAACATTGAATGTATTCAAGAGGCAGCTAGATATAGCACTTGGGGTGAATGGGATCAAAGGTTATGGGGAGAAAGCAGGATTGGGTTATTGAGTTGGACGATCAGCCATGATCGTGATGAATAGCAGAGCAGGCTCAAAGGGCTGAATGGCCTCCTCCTGTTCCTATCTTCTATGTTTCTATCTCCAACAAGAGAGAAACTAGCCAGCGCCCCTTGACCTTGAATGGCATTACAATCACTGAGTCCCCCATTATGCACATCCTAGGAGCTCCCATTGACCAGAAACTGAATTGGACGAACCATGTAAATACGCTGGCTACAAGATCAGGTCAGAAGTTGGGAAATCATGGTGCGTAACTCATCTCCTAATTTCTCAAAGCCTGTCCAGCATCTACAATGTGGCGGATGCCAGCGTTGGACTAGGGTGGGTACAGAAAGAAGTCTCAATAGGTTTATTTGGAACCACGAGCTGTTGGGGCACTGCTCCTTCATCAGGTGAGTATCAGTTTCAATATATGAATGTTCGGTGTCAGTTCAGTTGATTAGAGTTAATTTTTAAGCTTGCCATCAAGGTACATTGCTTTCACTTTATATGCTTCTTATGGCAGGCATTTTAGCATGTTATCACGGCTATAGGTTCACATATGTCTACATTCTTTTTACAACCAAACACTTCAAGGGTGCAATCTTTCTGGCCCGCTGCATCAATTGATCAGCACAGAAAAAAGGGAAGACAGAATGTGAGGCTTCTGCGCTGGATGCAAACTGGTCCCACGCCGAAATCCATCTTCCTGGTCCTGTTTTGTCAGCGCAATTGGCTTCATGCCCAGAATGTGGACCAGACATGATGGCCACATCGAGGGGAGGTGGGGTGGGGGGGTTCAGAGGCCATTGAAGCGCGAGGTGGTCAAGTAGTCAGGGGCATGGCTGAACAGTTCCCATGGGGCAATGCTAGCCTGGCAGTGCCCACCTGGCATCACCCTACGACACCCTGGCACCATTACTGTGCCAGGATCAGTGCCAAGGGGGTGGGGCCTGAGTGGGGATGGGGCGATATCCCTGGTGGGATAGTGGTAGTGGCAGCAGATTTCCCAGTGCACTGGGAGATTGGAGCATCTTCTCAATAGCACCCCACGTGATCTACAACCAGTTTCACTGCTGAGCTTTGGCTCCCCCATCCTGCAGCGCCCCCCCCCCCCCCCGCCAACTGGCAGGAATCTCATCTGGGCTCTTTCTTTGCACTAAGTGCTGTTCAATTGCGACTTGCGGCTTGCCGAAAAAAAGTGTCGTTCTTTCCTGTTCTCTCATTCGTTCGGCACTTCAATTTATTTTTGTGAGTTCGTGCCCCAAGTATTAGAAGGGTACATCAGGCGCGAAAACATGGTAAAGTCGGGTGTGAGGCCATTAACGCGATCCGTGCCCGCGTCCACGCAGATGGCCACTTTATTGAGACCCGGGAATGGCTGCAATCTGATTCGTGCCCGAAACGGGCGCAACGGCGATTTAAATGCATTTGCATGCATTTAAATTGAATTAATGAACTGCCCGCCCAACTTTATCAGCAATTCCCCCTTTACCACCGCGTTCGCCGATCCGGAATTGTGCCGAAACGGACCTGCTGAATAAAAGTCTGAATCGGGTGCTCCAGCTGCTGAAGAGGTGAGTTCAGAGCTTCCATCGGCTCTCTGACTCAGATCAGTGGTTGTTGGGGGGGAGGAGGCGGGTCAGATCATTCTGTGGCTGTGGGGGGGGGGGGGGGGGGGGGAGGGGAGTGAGGCCAGATCATTCCCTGGGGGGGGGGGGTAGGAGGGAGTGAGGCCAGATCATTCTCTTGGAGGGGGAGAGTGAGGCCAGATCATTCTCTTCGGGGAGGGGAGTGAGGCCAGATCGTTCTTGGGGGTGGGGGGAGGGCCGATCGCTCAATGGGTGGGAGGGGGGTGGGGCAGATGGATCTCTGGTGGAGGGGTGGGGGGCAGGGGGGGTCTGCTGCCACTCTGCGGGTGATCGCCCGGGGGAAGGGGGCAGGGGGTCGCGGGGGGGAGTGGATAAGGGGGACAGTGATGTCTTTGGGGACCATTGCTCCCGCTTTTCGCTCCCGGGCTGCTTTCTGCAGCCCGGGAGCGATCTAACACGGGCGCGCTTTTTCAATTTTTTTTCTAACTGCGCATGCGCAGTCGTGGGCTCCGATCATTTCGGGCGCGCCCGAATAAGCCCCGTCCACAATGCAATTCAGACCTGCGATTTCTTTTCAGGCTAAGTGCATATGGGGAAGCCTGAAAGCAGATTTCCAAGTCGGATCTGAATTGCGTCCAGATTCAGCACTGAGAATCAAAGTGGTAAAATCAGGCCCATTGTTTTTGCTGCCTCATGGATATGTGAAAAATCATTTCTAAGATGGCCTCACGGTTACATGCTGAAGTTAAGATGGTTGATTCTAGGTATGTTCACATAATTAACTGAAAATGTGTTGAAATTTGCTTAGAACTGATCTTAAAATGACTTACAAAGTTATTGGTTGGTATTTTCTGCCCCTGCTTTCAGCAGGTGGGAATGTCGGCAGACATTCCAAATGGAATCCCAAAGTGGCTTTCACGCCAGTGGGATTTCCATGCTGGACTGTCCTCACTCCATACCAATGCAATAACAGGGTTCCTGACATGTAGTGTTACAGTCATAGCTAGAGTATAGAGAAAGACCAATTTAATATAAGGTAGGTTTTCTTGGGATTCCTACATCTGACATAAATAGCAGTTCAATCGCATAACTTTGGGCTGGTTTTAAATTAGTTGAGGCAACGACAGTAATAACTTTATGGTTTCATTCTCTGGGTGGCATCTCATGCCGACAAGATGAGCCCTCACGCATTAACTCACCACCCCATTCAGACATGCCCACACCAAAGTATGTGTGTAAAAAAAAAACGAACAAGTTTCAGTGGAAAAATTACTAACCGTCAGGCAATAAATCTGGAAAAATTGAAAAGACACAACCAACATATTTAGACTGTAAACATTGTAAATGACATCCATCTGCCGGCAAATGACGAGATTCAGTGGTTGCTGAATACATACTGCAAACATTTCACAACCTGAATATAGCTTTGTGATTTATTCCATTCTGAAGACCAGTTGCTGTTTCTTCTTATCTGTGGCATTCATTGTTGATAAACTGTAGTTTCAGCAAGTACTTTCTTGTTCCTGTGCAGATCCTTGTGTACAAGTCATTCAAGGCAACTGTCACTTGTAGATATTGCAGAGCGATTACCTGAGCTGTACACAAACGGCAAGGCAAATTCTGTAGTTTAGTCTGAGCACACCAAGCCCTTCAACAGTCATTCTTCATTTTGGTGCACTTGTAGACTTGCAAAGGAAAATCAAAGTCTATTTTAATACAAATAATTTGTATTTTCATTGCACCTTCCGTGCCCTCAGGATACCTCAAAGCACATCATTAGATAATGAACGTCTTTGAAGTGTAATCATTGTGACTATGTAGGCAAGTCTATTGGCCAATTTGTCCTCAGCAAAACACACAAATAGCAGTGTGGAAATGCCCTGTTAACTGATATTATTGACAAAATTGGTAAAAGGATGTACCAGCATGAAGGCTCAACCTTGTCACTTGTGTGAGGTATGGTGAACTTTCTTCATTCATTTGTGGGACATGGGGATCGCTGGCTGGCCAGCGTTTATTGCCCATCCCTAGTCGCTCTTGGCGGGCAGTTGAAAGTCAACCACATTGCTGTGGCTGTGGAGTCGTATGCAGGCCAAACCAGGTAAGGACAGCAGATTTCCTTCCCTGAAGGACATTAGTGAACGAGGTGTGTTTTTCCGACAATCATTTCATGATCAGTGGATTCTTAATTCCAGATATTTTGAATTGAATTCAAATTCCATCAGCCCCCATGGTGGGATTTGAACCCGAGTTTCTGGATTAATAGTCCAGCGATAATACCGCTAGGCCATCACCTCCTCACTAATCTCATTCAAACGAGACACCTCTAAATATGCAGCACTTTCTGCAGCTTTGCACTCTGTCATCAGCCTAGATCTCTGGCTCAATCTTCTGGAGTGTGACTTGAACCCATCACCTGTGATTCACAGATAAGGGTGCTGCCACTGAGATACAGCTGACACTGATAAATCAGCTAAGATGTACACTGGGCGGTTAATTGTCTACAGCCCATTTCCACCACTGTCCAAACTTAAAATCAGCCCTATGATCTTGACTATGCAAGAATGGCTCACTCTCTCATCTGTATGAATTAGAATCAGCCCTCATCTTGGTAATTAATCAATCCCTCTTTGAAGAGCCAAAATGCCAGCGATGAGGTAAATTGGTGGTTTTAGTTCTTTTCAATTTGATTTATTATTGTCACATACAGTGAAAAGTATTTCTTGCGCAGTTTACAGACAAAACATACCATTCATAGAGTACGCAGGGGAGAAGGAAAGCAGAAGGTGCAGAATATAATGTTACAGTCATAGCTAGGGTGTAGAGAAAGATCAGTTTAATAAATAGCAGGTCCATTCAAAAGTCTGATGGCAGCAGGGAAGAAGCTGCTCTTGAGTCGGTCAGTACGTGATCTCGGACTTTTGTATCTTTTTCCGGACGGAAGAAGGTGGAAGAGAGAATGTCCGGTGTACTTGGGGTCCTTGATTATGCTGGCTGCTTTTCTGAGGCAGCGGGAAGTGTAGACGGAGTCAATGGATCTTCAAGTAGGATCTTATGTTTAACTTTGCCTCTTGAACCAATTACTAAATGGTGGCTCAGTGGTTAGCACTGCTGCCTCACAGCGCCAGAGACCCGGGTTCAATTCCTGGCTTGGGTGGTTGTCTGTGCGGAGTCTGCATGTTCTTCCCTTGTCTATCGGTTTCCTCCGTGTGCTCCAGTTTCTTCCCACAGTCCGAAAGATGTGCTGGTTAAGTGCATTGACCATGCTAAATTCTCTCTCGGTGTACCCGAACAGGCACTGGAGTGTGGTGACTCGGGGATTTTCAGAGTACCTTGGTTGCAGTGTTAATGTAAGCCTATTCGTGACACTAATAAATAAACTTTAACTTTTTAACTTTAAACCAAATTAAGCAGTTTTAACACTGCTACTACAATGGACATTCTGTGACATTGGTGCATCAAAGTCAAGGAAATGAATACATAAGGTCACAAATCTGATTGGAGATCTTTGCAAGTGCGGTTGTTCAGGTTCTGCTGCTCCGTCCCTGACTGCGTAAATGGAGAAACGCTCATTCTCTCGGACCGTTCGGAACTTTTCCCAGTGGAGGCAATTTCCCAATATAAATGGAGAATAAAACGTTGCCTTGTGGGCTGTATCGACGCTCAGCATATTGGTGAAGTATGTAGGTGCATAATAAAAAAAATACTTTCAAACCTGGTTAGGAAATTGAAGCCTGTCTTATTATAATGATGTATCCAAAAGGCAGCAGCTGAGTTGTCAGCGGCGTATTTCTGACAAGCCTGTGAAAGATCTGCTGCAACTTTTGTTCATGTTACATCTTGTTTGAGCCCCTGACCGCGTCTAATCGAGTTGGCTTGTGAAGAGGCAAGAGGTAGGGGCCAGCTCCAAGTCAGGCCGCGTGACCTGCATTTCAGACAGTGCAGTGGGCGGGGGGTGGGGGGGCGGGAGAGGGGGGCGCGCGGACAAATAGTTCAGTTAATTTGCAAATCACTACTGGAACGACAAGCAAGCCAACAGACAAAAAGACAGCTTGATTATTCAAACACATAGACAAAGCCCCGATGAAACATTCTTTTCTCATCAGACGCGGCTTACTTTTCTGTACATTTTTGGAGTTTTACGCTTGCAATGTTTCGCTGTTGTTTTCTTCATTGGGAATCCTGGTGCCGTGTCACTCCAGTTCAATCATTGATTCATTTTGTCTGGATAAAGAAACTATATTTTGCAGGGGGAAAGAATTTGAATGTGACAGTGCGCTCCTGTTCCATCATTAAATTAAGCAATCAATTAACTATATCGAGTTAACTGAATATTGAGTTAATTGGAGAATGTTTAATTATCGGCACTGCATTCAATCAGGAACTCTATATTTAGTTGAGCGAGTAGGGACCTGTCTAGCCCGTTAGAATTTTATATCTGGATTAGTTAGGCATTTATCTGGAGTCAGCTGTAATAAAATTAAAGGGAGCAGACTGTCAGGATATGACCCATTCTTTCTTAAGTTTTGGTCGTTATACATTTAGTTGAGCCCAGCCGTGTGCTCCTGCTGTTCTGTATCATAAGGGACATTATTGTTGTTCACGTTCAGAGTGGCACAGTGGTTAGCCCTGCTGCCTCATAGCGCCAGGAACCCAGGTTCAGTTCCGGTCCTGGGTGACTGTCTGTTGTGGAGTTTGCACGTTCTCCCCATGTCTACGTAGGTTTCCTCCAAATGCTTCGGTTTCTTCCCACACTCCAAAGATGCGCAGGTTAGGTGGATTGGCCATGCTAAATTTCCCTTTAGTTTTCAAACATATGCAGGCTGGGTGGATTAACCATGGCAAATGCACAGGGTTATGGGCTGGGGTAAGATGCCCTTTCGGTGAATCAGTGCAGACTCAATAGGCTGAATGGCCTCCTTCTGCACTGTAGGAATTCTACAGACCTTATGTTTACTTATCCACAGTTGCATTTCTCTCCTACCTTCCCCTTCCAAATTTCTCCATTTCTTTTCTCCTTCCATGATCTAAACAGCAGCCTGGATCTATATGCCCGAGGCCCCAGTACGTCATCTGTAGCATTGACTACTGCTCATGTGTGAATCTCCACAGAGGGGATGGATAGGTTATTCCACATGGTACCTATTGCAAACCAGTCTGATTCAAGTAAATGTTGGGGGTTTTGTTGGGGCAGCCACGTGGAGGGTGGGGGTGGGGGAGGGAGGGGGAGTGCGTGGAATTGGGTTTGGAGGGGCTAGTTACTAAATCAGGAAAGAGAAGATTGTTTTTTTTCCTTCACTCCATTGTCGCAGGCAATGCAGCAAATTATAGCCTTCTGGGTTCTTGCATCACATACAATCAGTGAACTGAATAGACACCAATGACCTTCCAGCCTGCGTAACCCTGAAATTCCACAAACATCCACCTGGTCTTAAATATTTGGAAACAATGGCCGGAATTTTCCACCCCTCTCCCGTGGTGTGGCCAGTGGGGCATTGAAATCTCCCTTTGCATCGGTGGGACTGGAAGATCCTACCTGGAAGAGCTGGAAAATTCCAGCCAATCTGTTTACGTGCTTTTCCTGGGGAATCTGGCAAAGTTACAGGAGAGATATTGAATGTATTGAAGACAGAGTTGACATATTTTTGATAAACAAAGGAGGCAAGGGTTATGGGGGGTGGGGGGGAGATAGCAGGGCGGGCAGACCCAGAAATGGACTTGAGACACAAGCAGACCAGCTGTGAACCATTTGAATGACAGGGTGGGCTCAAAGGGCTGAATGGTCTACTCCGCCTAAATCCGATGTTCCAATGAATGTTGGAGAAACGTCCATTAGGGTTGCCAACTCTGGGTGGATGTATTCCCTGAGGTTTCATCACATGACCTGTTGTGTCCAACACCACTTTGTCCCAACATTCCCATCATTGGGCACAAGACCTGCTCATCCTCATATGCACTACCTCTCTATGCCAATCAGAAAATAAACAAACTCTTCACTACCTGTGGGGCGGCACGATGGCACAGTCGTTAGCACTGCTGCCTCACAGCGACAGGGCCCTGTGTTCAATACCAGCCTCGGGTGACTGTCTGTGTGGAATCTGCACTCCCCCCGCCCCCCGCCCAGCATCTGTGTCCACGCGGGTTTCTACCGGAAGCTCCGGTTTCCTCCCACAGTTTAAAGATGTGCAGGTTAGGATTGGCCATGCTAAATTGCTCCTTAGTGTCAGGATAAAGCGGTGGGATTATGGAGATAGGGCCTGGGTGGGATTGTTGTCAGTGCAGACTTGATGGGCCAAATGGCCTCCTGCACTGTCGGGATTCTATGATTCTATACCCCATTGAATTATTCTTCACAATCAGTCAGCAGTCATTTTCCCCAAGGCGGATATTTTTGTCACAAATAAATGTGTTCAAATTTCAGTTTTTCTTGCCGCTATAAATTCTCTGCTGGGTTGCCTCCATGCAGTGTCCTGGAGATTAGTTGTTAATTTTTGTAGACTCCAGGGCAATCATGGAGGGTTGTAACCTTAAATTCCACAGAGCTTCAGGATAAATGAATCAGTATTCAGTCAGGCAGTATGTCATCCCCTGAGCAACTGGGAGAGTAGAAGCCCTCACTACTTTAAGAACTGCTACCAGTGGCAGGAAGGCCTTCACATTGAGCAGAGTAAGTCTGCACATATTTCTCAGTTAAACAGGAGAAGTCTGGCACCACAGGCCCATTAAATGGGTGAGCGCTGTGAGCCATATACAAACAGCTTACTCATCCTTAAGTAACTGCTTGTGTTTGTATTACATCGATCAAAACAGAGATAGGTATTCTTTCTAAATCAGTCACATGCAAATACATGACCAGCGTTGTATAACAATTCACATATTGTGAGGGGAAATGTTCAGCAGCATAATGAATGTTTTTACAAATATGAATGAGCATTTTTCTTGTTCATTTTCAGAATTTGCGGTCCTCCCCGTATGAATATATATCTTTTCATAATCTTGTGATTGAAATTAAACCCTATATATTTTCTGATGACATTTTAGCTTCACAATCTCTCCATTCACAAATATTACAAAGTTTCTCTTGAAATTAAGCTGCTTGGATATTCGGTAACAATTGTTCTATGCTTTCGTACAAAATTTTTCTGTTCCCTGACAGAAGCCGATTAAAATAAATAGATTAAACCCAAAAATAAACTAGCACTCCAAGGAATTTGACGCAGTTCCGCGGATATTCAATAACCTGATTTCTGGTTTTAAAAAATAGCAAACATCATAGAATTTAGAATAATATAAATGAGCGGAATTTTTTCGTCCTGCCCACCAAAGAACAAAGAACAGTACAGCACAGGAAACAGGCCCTTCGGCCCTCCAAGCCTGTGCCGCTCCTTGGTCCAACTAGACCAATCGTTTGTATCCCTCCATTCCCAGGCTGCTCATGTGACTATCCAGGTAAGTCTTAAACGATGTCAGCGTGCCTGCCTCCACCACCCTACTTGGCAGCGCATTCCAGGCCCCCACCACCCTCTATGTAAAAAACGTCCCTCTGATATCTGAGTTATACTTCGCCCCTCTCACCTTGAGCCCGTGACCTCTCGTGATCGTCACCTCCGACCTGGGAAAAAGCTTCCCACTGTTCACCCTATCTATACCCTTCATAATCTTGTGCACCTCTATTAGATCTCCCCTCATTCTCCGTCTTTCCAAGGAGAACAACCCCAGTCTACCCAATCTCTCCTCATAGCTAAGACCCTCCATACCAGGCAACATCCTGGTAAACCTTCTCTGCACTCTCTCTAACGCCTCCACGTCCTTCTGGTAGTGCGGCGACCAGAACTGGACGCAGTACTCCAAATGTGGCCTAACCAGCGTTCTATACAGCTGCATCATCAGACTCCAGCTTTTATACTCTATACCCCGTCCTATAAAGGCAAGCATACCATATGCCTTCTTCACCACCTTCTCCACCTGTGTTGCCACCTTCAAGGATTTGTGGACTTGCACACCTAGGTCCCTCTGTGTTTCTATACTCCTGATGACTCTGCCATTTATTGTATAACTCCTCCCTACATTATTTCTTCCAAAATGCATCACTTCGCATTTATCCGGATTAAACTCCATCTGCCACCTCTCCGCCCAATTTTCCAGCCTATCTATATCCTGCTGTATTGCCCGACAATGCTCTTCGCTATCCGCAAGTCCAGCCATCTTCGTGTCATCCGCAAAACCATGGGAATCATAGCAGGCGGGACACAGACCATGCAACTGTCTGTTGACCTGAGGCGGGGTTTTGCAGTCTTGGGACGAGCGTGGCTGATGCGCTATCAATTAGGCAAAAGACTACTTGTGTGCCAATACAACTGTAGGCTTTTATTCATAACAGAATCAGGAGCACATCCCAACAGGTAACCGACCTGGACTGAACAAGGGGGAGGAGACAGCCACCTTTATACTAGGTGGCGAGGGGAGGAGCCGAGCCGGCAGGGGATGTGTCCAGGCATAACAAACACACAACGGTGGTCCATGTAGGACAAAGGCACAACTGAAGTCCACCATAGCGGCCAGAAAATCCTGGCCAGTGTGTTTTCTTTTTTCACACTTACTCTGTCGTTTGTCTGTTATTTGTTTTTCTCTAATTTTCCTCTTTTATATTCTCCTGAAGACTAACTGCTTGGGCTAAACTCCTGTGGGCACTGTAACTCTTCCATCTCGTATGAACACTAGGAGGCACAGTGGCACAGTGGTTGCCTCAAAGCGCCAGGGACCTGGGTTTAATTCTGACCCCAGGTGACTGTGTGGAGTTTGCACATTCTCTCAATCTGCGTAGGTTTCTTCCGGGTGCTCTGGTTTCCTCCCACACAGTCCAAAGATTTGCATGTTAGGTGGATTAGCCATGCTAAATTGCTCCTTAGTGTCCCAAGATGTGTAGGTTAGATGGATTAGCCATGGTAAATGTTTGGGGTTGCAGGGGTAAGGCAGAGGAGAGGACCTGGGTATGATACTCTATCCAAGAGTTGGTGCATACTTGATGGGCCGAATGGCCTCTTCTGCACTGCAGAGATACTATAAACATACTATCTAGTTGTATGCCACGCTAAATTCTTCCTTGGTGTACCCGAACAGGTGCCAGAGTGCGGCAACGAGGGGATTTTGACAGTAACCTCATTGCAATGTTAATGTAAACCTACTTGTGACACAAATAAATAAACATTACTCTGTTGGCTTCAGATATACTTTTGTCCTGTAATTGGACACAATTCCAAATGAATTTGAATTAAAAATCAAAGCCAGTTGTGGATTGCTTGTTGTTAATTTGCAGTGATATTTCATATTTCTTCCATTCATTATCAAGTTTTGTAACCACAGGCAGGTGAATCTTCTTCAAGCGCTACAGCCCAGACTTCCATGAAGTAATCTTCATAGGAATCAGTGTGAGACTTGTACATAGGCTAGACTGGTATGGATAACAGGCTTATTTCCCAAAAGAACATTATTGAACCAGTTGGTTTTCAGCAATATCCTGACAACTTCATGGACAACAACTCATTATTTTCCGGAGATTTTTGTTTTTTAAACTGAATTCAAAATCTGAAAATGACAATTGTACTCCAATCCTTTGGATTATTAGTCCCAATTTCTGGATTTCCACTATTGTATTCATTTGATCCTGCAGGCACCATGAACAAATTGGGGAGGCAATGGCTGAGTGGTATTATTGCCAGACTATTAATTAAGAAACTCAGCTAATGTTCTAGGGACCCGGGTTCGAATCCTGCCATGGCAGCTGGTGGAATTGACTTCAATAAAAAATATCTGGAATTAAGAATCTACTGATGACCATGAAACCACTTAGATCGTTGGAAAAACCCATCTGGTTCAATAATGTCCATTAGGGAAGGAAATCTGCTGTCCTTACCTGGTCTGGCTTACATGTAACTCCAGAGCCACAGCAATGTGGTTGACTCTCAACTAGCCTCAGGCAACTAGGGATGGGCAATAAATGTTGGCCAGCCAGCAAAACCCATGTCCCACGAATGAAAAATAAAAAACTATTCCAGCTTTCCAGAGTAATAGGTTCACGGAGGCAGAAGTCCCTTCACCAGAATCCCTTTATTTACAATTCCAACAGCAGTACACAGAGTGCTATCAGTCAGCAGTCTACCCTCGGGAGTGCCAGAGGAACTGACACTCCCAGTTATATACAAAGTAAAGTCTCCCTAATTGACCCATCAATTGCCTCCTTAAGCAGGGAATTCATATTCCAACAGGCCAACCTCAATGGCCTGATTAGAGTCATTAAGCAACCATCTCCTTAACATAGAAAATAGAAGCAGGAGTAGGCCAATCGGCCCTTTGAGGCTGCTCCACCATTCATTTTGATCATGGTTGATCATCAAATTCAATATCCTGATCCCCCCCCCCAGCCACCCCCCCGCCTTTCCCTCATATCCTTTGATCCCTTTAGCCCCAAGAGCTATATTTAATTTTTTCCTTGAAATCAGACAACGTTTTGGCCTCAAATTCCTCTACTCTAAATTCAACTCTTCAGACCACCATGGAAAAACACTTCAAGCTTCTCTCAAAGTAGATATTCTAGTCTAATACAGTAGACTTTCCCAAGCACATGTTATACGCTCCCAGATCAACAGAGCAAGTTTCCACTGTTACATGCTTTAGGGCCCTTGATTTATAAAGCAGGCTTCCCCTTGTGAATCCTTCCTATTTCCCGATAAGTACTACAAGGCTTCCCCTACCAGATGCCATATCAACAGTCTAGTTTTCCCTTGATGAGAACTGTTAGTGTTGGGCAATATAATATTCTCTTTCTGCTTCTGAATCCTCAGTGATGTTGACTTCCCTCCCAAGGGTTAGAGAGATACAAGATGGTATTGAAGCGCAAGAGATCACTGTTGAGGAAATAATCTGACTGGTTTTCTTTTACTTCACAAGTTAAGCAGCAATCTAATATATTATGCATTGATCCAAGATCAAAAGTTACTATTTTTTAACAGGTTAACACCACTGTTAAAATACTAGCATTCAGAAAAACCTGTAGCACAGTTGGTTTGCGTGTTTCTGTCTGAATACAGATTAAAGGCCTTGTGAATGGCCTACTTCTGCTCCAATTTCAGATGTTCATATGACAAAGCACAGACCACTCTGAGTTCAGGTGAGTTGCAATGAGCCTCACAGAGTTTTTGAGGTATTTTATGATTAGTACAAAATGTGGTAATTAACAAAAGTAATCGTGTATAATCACAGAATCTTACAGCACAGAAGAGGCCCTTCAGCCCATCGAGTCTGCACCGACGCATGAAAGGCCCTGACCTGCCCACATAATCCCAGTTGCCAGCACTTGGCTTTGAACGTTATGGCGTGCCAAGTACTCATCCAGGTACTTTTTAAAGGATGTGAGGCATCCCGCCTCCACCACCCTCCCAGGCAGCGCATTCCAGACCGTCATTGCTCTCTGGGTAAAAGGTTTTTCCTCAAATCTCCCCTAAACCTCCCACCCCTCACTTTTAAATTGTGTCCCCTCATAACTGACCCTTCAACTCAGGGGAACAGAGGCTCCCTATCCACTCTGTCAGTGCCCCTCATAAACTTGAACACTTCAATCAGGTCGCCCCCTCAGTCTTCTCTGCTCCAGAGAAAACAACCCAAGCCTATTTAACTTCTCTTTATAACTTAAATGTTCCATCCCAGGCAACATCCTGGTGAGCTTCCTCTGCACCCCTCCCAGTGCAATTACATCCTTCCTACAATGTAGCGACCAGAACTGCACACAGTACTCCAGCTGTGGCCTCACCAAAGTTCAATACAACAAAATTATGACTTCTCTACTTTTGTAATCTATATCCCGGTTGATAAAGACAAGTGTGCCATATGTCTTTTTCACCACCCTATTAACCTGTCTTTCCACCTTCAGAGATCTATGAACAAACACGCCAAGGTCCCTTTGTTCTTCAGAACTCCCCAGTGTCAGACCTTTCATAGTATACTTCCTTGTCAAATTACTCCTCTCAAAGTGAATCACCTCAAACTTTTCAGGGTTAAATTCCGCCACTTATTCACCCATTTGACCATCTAGTCAATATTTTCCTGTAACCAAAAACACTCAACCTCACTGTTAACCACCTGGTCAATTTTTGTGTCATTGGCAAACTTACTGATCCTACCCCCCCCCCCCCCCCCACATAGTCATCTATGTCATTTATATAAATGACGAACAATATAGGGCCCAGCCCGGATCCCTGTGGTACGCCACTGGACACTGGCCTCTGAAGCAGCTGTCTGTCATCACCCTCTGTCTCCTACCACTAAGCCAATTATGAACCCACTTTATCAGATTACCCTGCATCCCATGTGCATTTGCCTTCTTAATATGCCTCCCATGTGCGACTTTGTCAAAGGCTTTGCTGAAATCCATGTAAACTACATCAACTGCATTATCCTCATCTGCACACTTGGTTATATGCTCAAAAAATTCAATTAAATTTGTTAGGCATGACCTGCCTCTGACAAAACCATGCTGACTATCCGTGATCAACCCTTGCCTCTTCAACTGGAAATAGATTCTCTCCTCCAGAATCTTCTCCAGTAGTTTCAGTCGAACATCGGTTCACGGGGTTCTGATTCACTGTGAAGGTGTCTCTTGTTGTGCCTAGTTAGTCATGGTCTTCTTGCTTTCTCTTGGGATGTGTGTTATGGGGACTAACAAGCTCTTCTTTGATACCCTTTTTGGCTGTGACCTTGTGATTCATTATGATGTCTGTGAAATAATCTATACAAGCACTCCGCCCAGTTTAATTACACTTACTCAAATGCCTTTACTTTATAAGACAGACAAAAGACTGTGGTTCAAACTTATTTTTACTTTAAAAAACAGTTGTGGATAAAAGAAACAATTCTTACACAATAGATGAAGTTAACTTTCCCCCAAGTATTCTAATTGCCTGAGAAATAGATATTACCCAATCTGGTGAAATTTATTGGGCTGTTGGATTCAATTCACTGAGCTCACGGCAACAGATGAACTCAGGGTGCTCTTAGCATGAAGGTGAATCTCACACGCCCTCTTGCATTGTCCCAGGTCACAGTAGGTTTGGTGGAGTCTTCACCAGTTTGCCATCATAGAATCCTCGAATCCCTACAGTACAGAAGGAGGCCATTCAGCCCATCGAGTCTGTGCTGACCACAATCCCACCCAGGCCCTATTCCCACAACCCTTATTTACCTTGCTAATCTCCCTGATACTAGGGTCAATTTAACCTAACCTGCACATCTTCAGGTTGTGGGAGGAAACCGGAGCACCCGGAGGAAACCCACGCAGACACGGGGAGAAAGTATAACCTCCACACAGACAGTGACCCAAGGCTGGAATTGAACCTGGGTCCTTGGCACTGTGAGGCAGCAGTGCTAACCATTGTGCCACAATGTCGAATATGGCTGTTTTATCCTTCCCTTCCCTTTTTTGAACATTCCCTGATTTTCAGCCAAGGGGGTGACAGAGTCAGGGGAAGGGGAGTCACAACACCCAGTGAGGTTTGGCCAGGTCATCCTAGTTGTACATACCTATTTAATAGCAGGGAGTTTGGCTGAAAGTAGGGAATACACCATCATAAGCACAGAGTGGGGATAAATTAATGTTTTTCTGGTTGGCGATCAGTGACTAGTGGTGTGCCTCAGGGATCAGTGTTGGGAACGCAATTGTTTACGATTTACATAGATAATTTGGAGTTGGGGACCAAGTGTAGTGTGTCAAAATTTGCAGATGACACTAAGATGAATGGCAGAGCAAAGTGTGCAGAGGATGCTGAAAGTCTACAAAGGGATATAAATAGTCTAAGTGAGTGGGCGAGGGTCTGGCAGATGGAGTACAATGTTGGTAAATGTGAGGTCATCCATTTTGGTAGGAATAACAGCAAAATGGAGCCAGGGACCTGGGTTCCTTTTGGGTGACTGTCAGTATGGAGTTTGCACATTCTCTTCATGTCTGCATGGGTTTCCTCTGGGTGCTCCGGTTTCCTCCCACTGTCCAAAGATGTGCAGTTTAGGTGCATTGGTCATGCTAAATTGCCCCTCAGATGTCTAGGTTAGATGGATTAGCCATGGTCAATGTGTGGGGATAGGGAAGAGGTAGAGAGGGCTTGGATTAGATACTCTGTCAGAGAGTGGGTGCAGATTTGATGGGCCAAATGGCGTCTTCTGTACTTTGGGGATTCTGTGATTGTGCTTTGCACAAAGGCTAGTACAAGAAAAAACATTTTTTTCAAGTCTTGACATGGTTAGGCACAGGTAATAATCACACTTTGATTACTGAATTAGCAATCATGTATTGCTTTTTGCATTTAATAAATTTATAAAAATTCTCCTAAATCCATGGGTTCATCAAGCCTGTCCTCCTCAGCATGGTGTTTCTGATGCATCCCAACCCTTTTGTTTTCCCTCTTTCGCTGCCCCAATAACATAATCACCGGGGAGAGAAGAAAAAAAAGTGCTGACAACCAATTTAGGAAATTAAACTGTGGAAAATTCCTCTCCAGTGTCTCAATGTCATTCAGCAAGCGACTGGACATCACCGTAACTGGTGACACCAAAGGCTCATTAATCTCAGCTATGTTTGACATTCAGAGGAACACTTTCCTTTTGGAAAGCTGACAGTGGATCCGCACTCATACATTTGTCAAAAACTCTTTTCAAAAGTTGTCGATTGTGTGAAATGAAAGCCACGTTGCATCTTACTGAGGTCTGTGCTTTTGTATGCTCGGGTCTGCTGATCCTGGGTAATCAAAGAACTGAAAATCTCTTTAATAATTTAAAAACTTCAATCATATCTCTTTGAAGTCTACTTTGAAGAATTAAAACACTTTTGCTCTTTCTACCTGTTCTGATAACTAAAGGCTTTTAAATTAGGTTACCAGTCTGATACACCTCCCCTGCGCTATATTGGGTTCCTTTTGGGTGACTGTCAGTGTGGGCATCAATGATTTGATTTGATTTGATTTATTATTGTCACATGTCTTTGTATACAGTGAAAAGTATTGTTTCTTGCGCGCTATACAGACAAAGTATACCATCCATAGAGAAGGAAACGAGAGAGTGCAGAATGTAGTGTTACAGTCATAGCTCGGGTTTGATTTGATTTATTATTGTCACATAAATTAACATACAGTGAAAAGTATTGTTTCTTGCGCGCTATACAGACAAAACATACCGTTCATAGAGAAGGAAACGAGAGAGTGCAGAATGTCGTGTTACAGTCATAGCTGGGCTGTAAAGGTCAACTTATTGCGGGCAAGGTCCGTTCAAAAGTCTGACAGCAGCAGGGAAGAAGCTGTTCTTGAGTCAGTTGGTACGTGACCTCAGACTTTTATATCTTTTTACCCGACGGAAGAAGGTGGAAGAGAGAATATCTGGGGTGCGTGCGGTCCTTAATTATGCTGGCTGCTTTGCCGAGGCAGCGGGAAATGTAGACAGAGTCAATGGATGGGAGGCTGGTTTGTGTGATGGATTGGGCTACATTCACGACCTTTTGTAGTTTCTTGCGGTCTTGGGCAGAGCAAGAGCCATACCAAGCTGTGATACAACCAGAAAGAATGCTTCCTATGTTGCATCTGTAATAGGTGGTGAGGGTCGTAGCTGACATGCCAAATTTCCTGTCTTCTGAGAAAGTAGAGGCGTTGGTGGGCTTTCTTATCCACAGTGTCGGCATGGGGGGACCAGGACAGGTTGTTGGTGATCTGGACACCTAGAGACATGAAGCTCTCAACCATTTCTACTTATTCCTCGTTGGTGGGCTTCCTGACCAATGTTCCTGACCAATTGAAGATTCTAGAGCCAAGGCCTTGTGCAAGAATTGTAGATATATTTAATTGCCCCGGCAAATTATTCCAATACACTATTCAATCAGACAACAGGCAAAATCTTACCAAAACATGGCAGAGTGTTGGTTTCAGCGTGAAAAACGGAATGTTTCCTGTCGAAGGCACCGGTGTTTTTGTCTGAATCTTACAGCTTATAAGTAGTAATTTTTATTCCCACAAGTTTCACTCCAATCCAGTGGCGTGTTCCCTCTGATTCACCCACCACATAACGACGTAACTGCATATAAACAGCTCCCCAGCACTTGTTCCCCCATTTGCATGCATTTAAATTGAATTAATGAACTGCCCGCCCAACTATATCAGCATTTCCCCCTTTGCCGCTGCGTTCGCCGATCCGGAATCACGCCGAAATGGACCTGCTGAATAAAAGTCTGAATCGGGCGCTCCAGCTGCTGAAGAGTGAATTCAGAGCTTCCAACGGCTCTCAGACTCAGATCAGTGGTGGAGGGGAGGAGGGAGGCGGGTCACATCAGTCGCTGGCTGGGGCGGGGGGGGAGGGGAGTGAGGCCAGATCGTTGTCTGGTTGGGGGGTTGGGGGGGGGGGGGGGAGGAGGAGGAGGCGGATCAGATGTATCTCTGGTGGGAGGGGGTGGGTGGGGGGTGGGCGGATCGTTGTCTGGTGGTGGTGGGGGGGGTGCGGGGAGGGCTGACCATTGTCTGGTGGGGAGGGAGGAGGAGGCGGGTCAGATGTTCCTCTGGGGGAGGAGGGTGAGTGAGGCCAGACCATTCTCTGGAGGAGTGGGGGGGGAGTAAGGCCAGATCGTTCTCTGAGGGGGGGGGTGGAGGGAGGCGGGTAAGATGTATCTCTGGTGGAGGGGCGGGGAGGCCCGATCGCTCACTGGTAGAAGGGGGCAGATGGATCTCTGGTGGGGGAGGGCAGATGGATCTCTGGTGGGGGGGGGGCAGATGGATCTCTGGTGGGGGGGGGTCAGATAGATCTCTGGTGGGGGAGCAGATGGATCTCTGGTGGGGGGGCAGGGGGGTCCGCTGCCACTCTGCGGGTGATCGGTGTGGGGGAAGTGGGCAGGGGGTCGCGATCAGTCTGGATAGCGGATTGGGGGTGGATAAGGGGGACAGTGATGTGTGTGTGCACCATCGCTCCCGCTTTTCGCTCCCGGGCCGCTTTCTCCGCTTTCTGCAGCCCGGGAGCGATCTGACACGGGCACATTTTTTCAATTTTTTTCTAACTGCACATGCGCAGTTCAGAGCTCCGATCGTTTTGGGCGCGCTAAGCCCCGCCAACAGCGCGAATGGGACTGCCGATTTTTTTTTCAGGCTGAGTGCGTCTGGGGACGCCTGAAAGCAGATTTCTAAGTCGGATCTGCATTACGCCCAGATTCAGCACTCAGAATGAAAATGGTAAAATCGGGCCCAATGTTGAGTTTGGATAGCTGTTAATTGTCTCATCAAAAGATGAGATGCAGTTCCTCCAGCTTGCAAGGAGCCAAGGAAAGAGCATTCAGAGTGGGTGGCACGGTGGCACAGTGGTTAGTACTGTTGCCTCACAGCGTCAGGCACCTGGGTTTGATTCCTGGCTTAGGTCATTGTCTGTATGGAGTCTGTCTGTTCCAGTAAACATAGTTGATGCTGACTGTACAATTGCTTTTGAATCATTTTTCAACCCCCTTACAAGATTTTAAGTTTATTTATTAGTGTCACAAGTAGGCCTACATTAACACTGCAATGAAATTACTGTGAAAATCCTCTAGTTGCCACACTCCGGCGCCTGTTCGGGTACACTGCGGGAGGATTTAGCATGGCCAATGCACCTAACCAGCATGCCTTTCGGACTGTGGGAGGAAACCGGAGCACCCGGAGGAAACCCACAAGGAGAATGTGCAGAATCGACCCAAGCCGGGAATTGAACCCAGGTCGTTGGCACTGTGAGGCGACAGTGCTAACCACTCTGCCACCATGCTGCCCAAATTGGAACCCCCACCACCACTCTTCAGGCGTACCTGAACCTGATGATTCAGTCAGCATCAGGTTGGCACATGCCATTGTTCTTTGCTCTCCTCCCCACTGTTCCTGCTTCTCTTCTTGCTGATGACATCTCTATTTTTTTGCCCATTCTGATGAAAGGTCCTCAACATAAAATATTAAGTCTGCATCCTATAAATTACCATCTGTTGAGAATAAGGGTGGTAATATCAAAGAATATCCAATGAGGAACAGCATGGAGAATAGAAAGAGGGGTGAAGTACCTGGAGCTGGACATAATTAAAACAGTGGACCATTCTGAGCTGGTGAAAAGGTCAGAGCCCAGGGAATTTTATTGTCGGGTGGCACAGTGACACATGGTTAGCACTGCAGCCTCACAGTGCCATGGACCCGCGTTCGATTCCCGGCTGGTGTCTCGGTCTGTGCGGTGTCTGCACATTCTCCCCGTGTCTGCATGGATTTCCTCCAGGTGCTCGGGTTTACTCCCACAGTCTGAAAGATGTGCTGGTTAGATGCATTGGCAATGCTAGATTTTCCCTCGGTGTACCCGAACAGGCGCCTGAGTGTGGCAACTGGGGAATTTTCACAGTAACTTCATTGCAGTGTTAATGTAAGCCTACTTGTGACACTAATCATAAAAACATAGAAGATAGGAGCAGGAGGAGGCCATTCGGCCCTTCGAGTTTGCTCCGCCATTCATTATGATCATGGCTGATCGTCCAACTCAGTAGCCTAATCCCGCTTTCTCCTCATAACCTTCGATCCCGTTCGCCCCGAGTGCTATATCCAGCTGCTTCTTGAATATGTTCAATGTTTTGGCGTCAACTACTTCCTGTGGTAACGAATTCCACAGGCTCACCATTCTTTGGGTGAAGAAATGTCTCCTCACCTCCATCAATAAATTTAAGAATAGGGGTGGTGACCAAAAAGCGCCTGGATGGTAGTGTTTGGTAAAGCAATCACCCCGTTAGTGTCCTGCACGGTAACAACAGAATACTGAAGGTGGGATTTTCCAGCCCTTCACACCGGTGAGATCTTCCAGTCCTGCTGAAGTCGCCCTGCTGCGGCAGGTTCCCCGGGCAAAACGCCATGGACATCGGCAGGAGCGGGAGATCTCGTCAGCTGTCGATGGTGAGCCGCCTCTGCCACTGGGGGGAGACCGGAAAATCCGACCCTGAGTTAGTAGAAGTAAAAGTAAGTGGTTATGTGAATGTACATTTTTAAACATAAACAGAAAAGCTTAATTAGACCAGGACTGGAGGAACGCTGCTGAGCAGAATCAGATAGATTTTGCTTTTACCAATGATTCATTGCAGATCTCAAACCAAACATGGCATTTCAAAGAACATTTTGATGTTTCAGTTTTTTTTTTAGGTTGAGCTTTTGTTTTCCAATTAGGGCTACAATGCAATGGTTCGGAATATGATCAAGAACATAGTATATTTACTGATACATGATATTTGTAAGAACCCTCACAGTGAAAATATAACGATTATGCCAAACACAACACTGAGCAGAGCCTGTCTGCTATTTCTGGTGCGGCAATTTATTTATTGGAGAAAAGTCTCGTGCTGTGTGTAATGTCAGGTACAGGATAAATATGCGGTGCTTTAATTTATCAAAAACTCCTTTATCAATGACAACAATGAAGAATGCTTCATACCTTGCTTATATAAGGATACAGAGGGTACAGCGCCAGCAAGCAACTATTTATTGATACAAACTAATGCTGTGCTTAAAGGAGGTCTGAGTCTTGGATGTGTGATCCTGTTGCTGACCCTGGATACACAGCCTGCTCACTCCGGCTGCCGGGTGTCAGTGAATTTACAACCTCATTTTTTTGTTGAAGCGAAGCGAATTAACAACATGGGATGAGGTGACAGTGTGGCATGAAAGATATGTGAGAACTGTATTCAGATATCAAGGTGGGAAATATAAGAGGAGCTTAGTTTCTGAAAACAATGTAAATCCTTCCAGACACAGAGACGGCAATGAATGTAATTTTTTTCCCAGATAACTGATCCCTGCAGCGATGCAGCGTTGGTTTTCATGCAGGTATTTATTTATGCACTATCTTCAGCAAGGTGTTGGTATTATGAATGTTTCATACATCAGTTCCCCTTAGCATGGAGGAGCACTAAACTGAAATTTGAATTTAAAATGACCCAAACTGATCCATTTCAGGGGCATTATTTCTTAATTTTACATGGGATCCTTTGGTGTCACTGGCAAAGGCAGCATTTGCTACCTGCTCCTAATTTCCCTTTGGAAGATGGTGGTGAGCTACCTTCTTTAACCGTTGCAGTCTGTGCGGTGTGGGTAAATCCATAGTGCGGTTAGGAAGGGAATTGCAGGATTTTGACCCAGCAACAGTGAAGAAGCAGTGGCACAGTGGTTAGCACTGCTGCCTCACAGCATCAGGAACCCGGGTTCGATTCCCAGCTTGGGTCACTGTCTGTGTGGAGTCTGCACATTCTCCCTGTGCCTGCGTAGGTTTCCTCCGGCTGTTCCGGTTTCCTCCCACAGTCCGAAAGACATGCTGGTTAGCTGCCTTGGCCATGCTAAATTCTCTCTCAAGTGTACCAGAACAGGCGCTGGAGTGTGGCGACTGGGGGATTTTCACAGTAACCTCATTGCAGCATTAATGTAAGTCATTTGTGACACTAATAAACTTTGAACTTATATAGTTCAATGTCAGGATGGTGTGTGGCTTGGAGGTGAACTCACAAGTGGTGGTATTCCCATGCTTCTGCTGCCCTTGTTCTTCTAGGTGGCAGGGTTCACAGATTTGGAAAGTGCTGTTGAAGGAGCCTTGGTGAATGGCTGCAGTGACATTTTGGGTATGCGACACACTGCTACCACTCTACTTTGATGGCAGAGGAAGTGAATGTTTAAGGTGGTGAATGTGATGCTGCTTTGTCCTGGATGGTGTCGAGCTTCTCGAGTGCTCTTGGAGCTCCACTCGTCCAGGCAAGTGGAGAGTATTCCATGACACCCTTGAATGTCACCTTGCACCTGGTTGGACAGGCTTTTGGGGACACGAGAGGTGAATTACTCACCACAGAATTACAAGCCTCTTGTACCCATAGTATTTATATGGCTAGTCCAATTCAATTTCTAATCAATGGTAGCCCCCACGATGTTGGTGGTGAGGCATTCAGAGATTGTAATGCCATTGAATGTCAGGAGAAATGGTTAGATTATCTTGTTGGAGATGGTCATTGTCTGACATTTGTGTGGCGTGAATGTTACTTGCCACTTATCAGACCAAGCCTGAATATTATCCAGGTCTTACTGCATAAGGAAACTGACTGCTTCAGTATGCCAGGAGTTACAAAAGGTACTGAACACTGTGCAATCATTCACAAGCATCCCCACTTCTGATGATGTGGGGTGTTAATGAAATAGTTGAAGATGACTGAGTCTAGAACAGCACCCTGAGGAACTCCTGTTTAATGTCCTGGGGCTAAATTGGTTGGCCTCCAGCAATGACAACCATCTTCCTTTGTGCTCAGTACTACTCCAGAGTTTTCCCCCTGATTTCCATTGCCTTCAATTTTGCTCCCTCATTCAACACTCAGTTAAATGTTGCCTTGATATCAAGGGCAGTCACTCTCGCATCACCTCTGGAGTGAAACTATTTTGTCCATATTTTTATCAGGGTTGTAATGAGGCGGGAGCTGAGTGATACTGGCAGAACCCAAACTGAGCATCATTGAATAGGTTATTGCTGTATAAAGCGCCATTTTATCAGACCGTCGATGACATCTCCCATAACTTGTCTGATGATCAAGGGTAGACTGATTAATTGGCTGGATTGCTTTTGTCTTGCTCTTTGTGGACAGGACAAATATCCGAATTGTCTAAATTGCCAGTGTTGTCGCTTGGCTAGGGGCAGTACCAATGGTGAGATTTTGTTCGGGCTCATCGCCTGCTGTGTCTAGGGGATTTTCACTGTAACTTCACGGCAGTGTTCATGTAAGCCTACTTGTGACACTAATAAATAAACTTTAAACTTTGTCTAAACATCAGAAGATTTAATTTGATCTAAATAAGCATGTTTCCCTTTTTTTAATTAATGTTCCCCTCATGTAAGACCTTAACGATTTCCTATGCAGAAACATATTCCGCTTTCTCCTGAACTCACATTACCTACCTCATTGGCCTTCCCTGCTGTCTTACTCCAAATGTCTTTGGGTTAAAAGAAAGTTCTGTCTTTGTTCAATCACAGCAGACACAATCTGTCTTTGGCACACTGGTGTTTGAACCCTTCGCCATGGTCAGCGAGCTCATTGATTCACGGTGGAGATCACTAGTGCCATCCCAATAGTAACTGGTAATGCAGAAGAAATAGAAAGGGAGGAACTGAGAACAATCATCATCAATAAAGAAATAGTACTCGTACTGAGTGGTAGAGAATGGTAATTGCCTACTCTTGCTCCTGTTTCTTATGTTCTTACGTAAACCTCAATCATGTCACTTTGAAGTCGACTCATTTTGGGCTGCACGGTGACACAGTAGTTAGCACTGCTGCCCTACAGCTCCAGGGACCCGGGTTCAATTCCCGGCTTAGGTCACTGTCTGTGTGGAGTTCGCACATTCCCCTGTATCTGCATGGAATTCCTCCGGGTGCTCCGGTTTCCTCCCACAGTCCAAAGATGTGCGGGTTAGGCGCATTGGCCATGCTAAATTACCCCTTAGTGTCCCGGAATGCATAGGTTAGATGGATTAGTGGGCTAAATATGTGGGGCTATGGAGATAGTGCCGAGGTGGAATTGTTGTCGGTGCAGACTCGATGGGCCAAACGGCCTCCTTCTGCACTGTAGGGTTTCTATGATTCTATGAACTATTTCCATTGACCATCCCATTAATGATTCATTCTTCTTCCTATTCTAATGATACTAAGGTTTATATTTTCATTGGTTTTGGATGATGGGAATACATTGGGGAATGGCAATATCATAGAATCATAAAAGTGCTGCTGAGTTCTGGTCAGCGCGCTTAATGAAGGATGGGTTTGTCTTTGAGAGGGTGCAGAGAGAAGACTTAATAGAAGGGTTCCAGGGATGGTGGATTTTGGCTAGAATGTTAGGTTGGGGAAGTTAGGTTCTCCCTCAAGTAAAGAAGATGGAGGGGCATTTTTAACATGACATGATTGAATGAGGTTGACAGAGAAAATCTGTTCCGATTAGCTGATAGTGCAAGAATAGGGGAGACAGATTGAAGGTTTTGAGCAAGAGATGCAGGAGGGAATGCGAGGGAGAACTTTCTTTCCACAGTGATTGGTAATGATTAGAACTCACTGCCATGTTGGTGGTGGAAGCAGAAACAGTTAATGATATTCAAAGGAAATTGGATTGGCATTTGAGGGAAATAAGTAAGGGGCTACAAAGCTGGAGCGGGGGAGTGGGATTGATTGAATCTTTTTTTATTCATTTACAGGATGTGGGCATCAGCTGGGCCAACATTTAGTTGCCCATCTTTAACTGCCCTCCATTTCAGAGGTTGTTTGAGAGTCAACCACATTGCTGTGGATCTGGAATCACATGTAGGCCAGACCGGGTAAGGATTTCCTTCACCTTAAGGGCATTAGTGGACCAGATGGGTTATTACAACAATCGACAACAGTTTCATGGTCATCAATGGACTTTTTTAATGCCAGATCTTTTTTATTGAATTCAAATTTCACCATCCGCCGTGGTGGGATCTGAACCCGGATCCCCAGATGTTGCCCTGGATCTCTGGCTTACTAGTCCAGTGACAGTACCACTATGCCACTGCCTCCCCCAGTTTCCAGGAACAACCAACATGGACTCGATGGACCCAGCGACCTCCTTCTGTGCTGTAAATTACTCTGTGACCTACAGCGCGGAAGGTGGCCATTCGACCATTGTGCCGCTGCTGGCTCTTTGAAACACCATTCATTCTGATTAAAGGTCACAAACGTTAACTCTGTTTCTCTCCACAGATGTTGCCAAACTTGCTGAGCATTTCCAGTATTTTCTGTTTCTATTTCTTTACTCTTTGCCTACCACTGCTCCTTACTGCTTTGTCTTGCAGTTGTCTTTTCCAATTTACCTGTGCTATGTCCCTGAAATAATTAAAATGATCTCATCTTGAATTGAGCACTTCTTACCTTTGAAAATTTTTAGTTTCTTTCCTTAATTATTCCACACCAAATTATATTGTGGTTACCGTTAGCTAGATAATCTCGTGTAACACAGTCCACTTGTCCTATTTCATTTCCGAGAACTATATCCGATACTGAATTCTTTCTGCCTTGATGAACTGATGAGACATTGATCAGGAACATTCTCCCATGCTCATCAGAAATCCTTCCCTTTCTCTACACTTAGCACTATCTTTTCCTCATCGATATTAGCACAGTTAAAGTCTCCTAATATTATTGCAGTATTCCTGAGACCGAACATTGATATTTACAGATAAATTCACTCATCTATCTCCTTTGAACTTTTTTTACTGTATTGTCGTGGTAATTAGACCATTCTTATAATGCTGTTAGGGGAAGCGATGGCCGAGTGGTATTATCGCTCGACTATTAATCCAGAAACTCAGCTAATGTTCTGGCGACCCGGGTTCGAATCCCGACAGATGGTGGAATTTGAATTTGATTTTTAAAAAAATTATCTGGAATTAAGAATCTACTGATGACCATGAAACTATTGGTGATTGTCGGAAAAACCCCTCTAGTTCACTTGCGGGAACTTCTTAGGGAAAGTCCTTTAGGGAAGGAAATCTGCCGTCCTTACCTGGTCTGGCCTACATGTGAGTCCAGAGCCACATCGATGGGGTTGACTCTCAACTGCCTTCCAAGGGCAACTAGGGATGGGCAATAAATGCTGACCAGCCAGCGACACCCATGTCCCATGAATGAATTAAAAGAAAAGCCATTAGACATCTGTTACAATCCTTGTCGGCCTATCTGAAGGCAGGGGACACCCATCCACGAGCTATCCCTCATGCTACTTGACGGGCAAGGCTTTAATCAGCCTTCGGCTTATTGAGGGCCTCTTTCTGCCTTCGCCACGATGGTACATCAGGTGGGGGAAGGAAGAAGGCAAGTGGCCGCCAGCCTGCTACTTTTCCTACTCATTGTCAAAGATGGGAAGGAAGGGCAGCACTTCCTCAGTGGTATCCCCTGTGCTCAATGGATATGCCCCCAGGATGGAAACCCTCCACTCTTGATCTGATTTGATTTATTATTATCTCATGAATAGGGATACAGTGAAAAGTATTGTTTCTTGTGTGCTATACAGGCAAAACATACCATTTATAGAGTACATCGGGGAGAAGGAAAGGAGAGGGTGCAGAATATAGTGTTGCAGTTACAGATAGAGTGAAGTGAAAGATCAGCTTAATATGTGATAGGACCATTCAAAAATCTGATGGCAGCAGCAGGGAAGAAGCTGTTCTGGAGTCAGTTGGTATGAATTCTCAGACTTTTGTATCTTTTTTCTGACGGAAGAAGGTGGAAGAGAGTATGTCCAGGGTGCGTGGGGTCCTTGCTTATGCTGGCTGTTTTTACGAGGCAACAGGAAGTGTAGACGGAGTCACTGATAAGATTGGATAGACTGATGAAGGAAAGGACATAGCTACAGGGCGGGGAAATGTGTTTCAAACTGTTGGTTTGCATGAGAGTAAATGCTGTCCTGAACAGGTTGTGATGAATGGCCTATTTCCATGTTATAGCTGCTTTGTGTTTCTGTGTGTCTTAGTCAATAAGAATGAAATTTGAAAGCTTTATGGCCACTATGAAATGCAATTGCAGATCGTATACCCTCCCTACTATATATCTATTTACTTTAAATGGTAATAAAATTATGGGACATTGTGATAAAGTGCAGTTTAATTTTGCTTTCTTCTTGTCAAAGTGGCTATTGTGATGAGCACAGATAGTCATCTCCATGCAGCTATTAATGTAGAACAATGTCCATTTAGAAGTGTTGATGTTTGCAACACAATTACTGCAACCTTTCTGAAACATATTCCACAGTGATTATCAGGAAAAACCAGTCATGAAAGACTGTAAATAGTCAGTAAATTGGACCACTTTATTCCTTATGGGGCGAAAGTGAGTTTGCCAGTGTTATCACGCCAATGTTTGAAGTTAAGGGTTTTATGCTTGGTAACAGAAAGCATGGTGTTCACTTATAACAGAAAGTATTGATCCATGTAGTGTACAGAGTAGAAACTCTGTACAGTAATAAATCACAGACACCATGCAATGGTGGTTCAAGTTCGTTTGCCTACGGTGTCAGGACAAGATAGTATATTAACATTCTATGAACGACTTTCCGATTTACAGAGTGCCAGCATTTCTTGCATGTGTAGAGCATCTTATTCCACAGCAAGTATTCCACAGCACTTCACAATAATTTTGTTTTTTGTTCACATGAGAACATTGATGGTTGTTTGGCAGGGAAATACGTCAATTGTTCTACAATAGTAATGTCCCACAAAAAGCAATGAGATGACAGACCAGTCAATCTGTCCCCTATTTCCTCATAGTTTTGGCTGAGGAAAGAATATTGAATAGGTCACTGAGAGAGATACAAGGACACAGAAAATGTTGGAAAATGTTGGCAGGTCTGACAGCATTTGTGGAGAGAGGATTAGAGCCAACGTTTTGAGTCTGGAAGACCCTTCGTCAGTGCTGAGAGAGGTCCCTGATCTTCCAGAAGTATCTGAAAACTAGAGGGCATAGGTTTAAGGTCAGAGGGGAGAGATGCAAAAGGGTACAGAGGGGCAATTTTTTCACAGAGGGTGGTGAGTGTCTGGAACAAGCTGCCAGACTCACTCACCTAATGAAGGAGCGGCGCTCCGAAAGGTCGTGCTACCAAATAAACCTGTTGGACTTTAACCTGGTGAGACTACTTACTGTGCCAGAGATTAAAAAGCATTTAGACAGTTACATGGGTAAGATGGCTACAGAGGGTTATGGGCCAAAGGCAGGCAATTGCGACTAGCTTAGTGGTTAAAGTAAAAAGGGGCGGCATGCTCAAGTTGGGCCGAAAGGCCTGTTTCCATGCTGTAAACCTCTATGACTCTATCATGGAGTCTGTGACACCCACCAGACCAGAGTGGAAGGCTGTTTAACAGAAACAAAAGTACTGTGGATGCCGAAAATTTGAAGACAGCAAAGATGGTAGAAACTCAGCATCTGTGGGAAGAAGTGACATGTTAATTTTTCCGACATTGTCTCTCCGCTCGAGATCAATGTTTAACCTCTCATTCAAAGGACAGACCTTAACTCAAAATCAGTCAGGCAAATACTTGGGATTGCGGTTAAGTGTCTAATCTGGAGCTGTTCCGCACAAATGGTTCCGCAGCCTTTATTTTTGGGTTTAATGCTGCCACTTTCTGGCAGAGATGGCTGCTCTGTCAGATTACTCTCTCCTAAGTACAACAAGCTTGAGTCAAAATTTAGTTTTGAGCGTTAATCCCTAATGATACAATGGATATTTTTTATTTGCTTGCAAAGAATGAGAGGGTCAGTTCCTGACCTCTTCACATTCCCACAACAATTCCTTGAGTGCGAGGTCTGAAAGATTATATTTGTAAATGCAGAATGTGGCGTACTCATTTTTCTGTCGGCAGGCTGGAAATATAAATGACCTCCTTCAGAAATTGAGCATCACCACGCATCAACGAAACACCACTGTACTGTAAGGCTGCCTGTGCTCTTTATTTTCCTGTCTGTGACACCTTAATTTATGTTTGGGATTGTATAAAGTTTTCAAGATCCCCAAACACTCCAATTAGATGACTTGCGGCCAGTCAAAGTATAGTATATTGTGGATGAAGTAAAAAGCTTTAACAATATTGTTTTCCGATAGTAATTTCCTATTAAATACCTCAAAGCTCTTCAATCAACAGCAAAACTGGTTAAATCCTGCATCAAACAGACAATATTTGACAGAGAAATGAAACTGACGTAAACTAAATTAAGGGACTGGTTACTCATAGAATCATAGAATCCTTACAGTGCAGAAAGAGGCCACTTAGCCCATTGAACCTGCACTGACAACAACCCCACCCAAGCCCTATCCCCCTATCCCCACCTATTTACCCTGCTAATCCCCCTGACACTACGGGGCAATTGATCACTGCCAGGCAACCTAACCCAAACATCTTTGGAGTGTGGGAGGAAACCGGAGCACCCGGAGGAAACCCACGCAGACACTGGGAGAACGCAAACTCCACACAGATAGTCACCCAAGGCCGGAATTGAATCCGAGTCCCAGGCACTGTGAGGCAGCAGTGCTAACCACTGTGCCACCGTGCTGTCCAACTCATTGCTAATTAATATTGATTTCAACACAGACAATATTTATTTTTAATTTTTGGTTTCACATTGGTTTCTATTAAAATGTGTGAGGCACTTTAATTCTCTGATGATGTTAATAAGTCAGTAAAATTAATTGTGTTCATGCAGGAAACATCGAACTTGCAAGAATCTGAATATGAGGAGTTACAAGGAGATTGTGATGAATCTCCATTGATCATCCTTTAATGTTTCTCAAGCAGCTAACAAGCAACTTAAGTGTCAGAATGCTTGTTGGAAAGAAATTATCACAGCTGCAGGACACTGCCAAGCACTTTGCAGCCGACTGCTTTCTTGTGAAGTGCACTGTTCGGAGGCAGACAGGCTGTAATTAAATCTGGCAACTTTGGGATAAAATAGCTGAACGATGGGTGAACTAAACATCATTATTCAATTGAAAGGCCTCTGTATCCAGATCCCCTTTGCAATGCAGATAGGTTTGTGGTGAGGAAGGAGGAGCCTCACGCACACAAAGGAAGCCCATGATAAAGCATCCTCTGAACCCGGAGAGCAGGCCCCACCTGAACAAAACGGTGGGCTGAATTTTCAGCTCGGGAACAGAGGTGGGTGGGACATAAAAATCCCATTGTGCCTGTTTCCCAGCGCAACGTGTTTTCACCGACACATGTTTGAGGCTAGCAGGGGCTACCCACCTCCCCCATGAGGCTGTAGCCAATTAGGTTCCATTAAGAGCCTTATTAAGCACAGTTAACCAAAGCCAACTGGGATTTTAGAATAGAATCATAGAATCCCTACAGTGTAGGATGCCATTGAGCCATCGAACCTGCACCCACACCAATCCCACCCAGGCCCTATCCCTGCAACCCTATGAATTTACCCTGTTAATTCCCCTGACACTAAAGGACAATTTAGCATGGCTAATGCACCTAACCTGCGCATCTTTGGAATGTGGGAGGAAACCAGAGCATCTACAGGAAACCCGTGCAGACATGGGAAGATAGTGCAGCACATAGAAACCTGGATGTTCCCAAGTGTTTTACAACCAATGAAGTACAATTGAAGCTTCGTTACTGCAATCACAGAAAAATCATAGAATTGCTACAGTGCAGAAAGAGGGTATTTGGTCCATTATGCCTGCACTGACCACAATCCCACCCAGTCCTTATCCCTATAACCCCATGTATTTACCCCGCTCGTCCCCCTGACAGGAAGGGGCAATTTTTTAAATGTACATTCATGGGACATGGGCATTGCTGATTGGCTAGTACCTCCAGTTGCGTGAGGGCAGTTGAGCATCAACCACTTTGCAGTGGCTCTGGAGTCACATGTAGACCAGACGAGGGAGATTTCCTTCCCTAAAAGGACATTAGTGAACCAGATGGGTTTTTCTGACAATTGGCTGTTAGCCTCTCAGTTGCAGTCCAGTAATGAAACATGATGCAATTCCAGCTTCTTCACAAACTCACTTTATTCTCTTTACCACTTCACGTACACACCCAACACGCAGTGCCACCTGTAACCGCTTTATATATCCCGGTGAGTACTATCAAACAATTAACACACAAATTATGTCCAAAGTGGAAGGTTGCAGTTAACCCATTTCTAACACCAACAATGGTTTCATGGTCATCAGTACATTCTTAAATCCAGATTTTTTGTATTGAATTCAAATTCCACCATCTGCCATGGTGGGTGGAAACTGGAGCACTCCGAGGAAACCCATACAGTCATGGGGAGAATATACAAACATCCACACAGACAGTGAGCTGAGGCCAGAATTGAACTCAGATCCCTGGCGCAGTGAGGCATCAATGTTAACCACTCTGCCACCATGACCGTCCCATTCCCCACCCCCCCCGGCCCACTTTTTCCTGTCGCGCAACAGTTTCCTACACAACAGGAGTAGTTAACCTCCTAGAAGTGGGCGCCAATAACAGCCATGGTGGCTGGCACTCCAGGCAGGCATGCAAGTCTTCTTTGTCTGTGAGAACGTGGATATCGTCAAAGGTTACACTCTCCCTATGTCCCTACTCAATTACCACTACCACGCCACAAGTAATGGTCTGAATTCTGTTTTTTTTGGAGAGGGCATCTTCATGTTAAAGGGTCCTCTCAGTTATTCACACTGTCCTGCACCCTGCTGCTCCTCTCAAACTGCGAGGCCCCTGACTGGACCTCTAGCTTTGAGAGTGCATCTGCTTGAACTGGACAGGGAACCTGAACCCATGAGGCACGGGGACACAGTCGTCAGCCAATTCCTTGCTTGGGTCACTGTCTGTGTGGAGTTTGCATGTCCTTCCCGTGTCTACGTGGGTTTCCTCCGGTTGCTCCGGTTTCCTTCCACAGTCCGAAACGTGCTGGTTAGGTGCATTGGCCATGCTAAATTCTCCTTCAGTGTACCCAAACAGGCACGCCAGAGTGTGGCAACTGGGGGATTTTCACAGTAACTTCATTGCAGTGTTCATGTAAGTCTACTTGTGAATTATAAATAAATTTTACTTTACTTTAACTCAAGGGGATGCCTCCCTGAGAATCCCACTGAGCAACCATCCCCTCCAATCCCACTCCCGAGCATGGGTTCAGGACCTGGAAATAATCCCAGATCTTGTTCTTAACCACAGAGTGCTTTAGCTGAAACGCTGGAAAAAGTTATACAAATTCAAAGAGCACAACTCAAGGCATGGACATCAGCGTAAAATCATATCACTTAAAGAGATGCTACAATGACATAGATGAATGTTAGCAAGGGTGCTGCAAATCTGGTATACATTATTATAATTTATCTTGCAAATCACAGCTTAATTAACATGGCATGTGACATCAAGCAGCTCATTCCAAATGAGCGAGCAATTCTTAATTTAATTAGGATGGAGAGTTGAGATGCTGGGACGATGGAGAATGGAGGACCATGCAGTACTATCAGTGTGTACCATATTAATCATATCTCTTGTGATTATCCAGATAGATTTCATTCACAATTGCAGATGTTGGATGTTTACAAGCACATAATAATACATATTAATGATCAATGAACAACAATGATATTAGTTCATCATTGTAGGGTAGGGTGGAAATCGAGGATGCGAAGTAGATCTATCGGCCAGGTTTTGTGGCAGGAATAATGGTGAGGCTCTCACTGATATTATAGAATAAATCAGACAGCAACTTCCAGCTTCTGCTCACGTATAGTTCTGATGCCGGCGTTGGACTGGGCTGGGCACAGTAAGAAGTCTCACAACATCAGGTTATAGCCCAACAGGTTTATTTGGAATCGCGAGCTTTCAGAGCACTGCTCCTTCCTCAGGTGAGTGGAGAGGTAGGTTTCACAGACATGGCATATATAGACAAAGACACAATTGCAAGATGATGGTTACAACGTGAGTCTTTTCAGATAATCAAATCTTTGCAGGTACAGACAATGCGAGTGGAGCGAGGGATAGTCACAGATTAAAGAGGTGTAAATTGTTTCAAGCCAGGACAGTTCGTAGGATTTTGCAATCCCAGACCAAATGGTCGAGGTTACATGAAGTGTGACATGAACCCAAGATCCCGGTTGAGACCGTCCTCATGCATGCGGAACTTGGCTATCCGTTTCAAATGAGGGAGCAATTGTTGATTTAATTAGGATGCATGAGGATGGTCTCAAATGGGATCTTGGGTTCATGTCACACTACATGTAACCCCCACCATTTGGCCTGGGCTTGCAAAATCCTACTAACTGTCCTGGCTTGAGACAATTCACACCCTTCCACTTTCTCCTTTTCCTCTCTAATTACTGAATTCATATCAACTGGGAGCCACTTATTTTCATTTACTCTTGCATTACTTAAATATAGTTACAAACATGCTTAATGCTTCAACATAGCTGGTTAAACCTATGCATAAAACTTGCATACTTAGTGTTTCAGTAAACATTATCCCTCTCTCCACTCACACGGTCTGTACCTGTAAAGACTGGTTTACCTGAAAAGACTCGCATTCCAACCATTATCCTGCAATTGTGTCTTTGTCTTTATATGCTGTGTTTGTGAACCCAATTCTCTACTCCTCTGATGAAGGAGCAACACCCTGAAAGCTCATGATTCCAAATAAACCTGTTGGATTTTAACCTGTGAAACTTCTTAGCATGTATAGTTCAACATTGAAATCAGGAAGTTACTGTCTCATGTGCACAGCTCTTCCCAAGCATTGGTACCTCACCGGACTGAATACTGAAACACAAAGGATGTCAAGCTGTGGAACTTACCCACTTGATACCCATTAGGCACCCTGGAAAATGTTATGGCTTGTCCATATTAATGGGAACCACAGATATTTGGGTCTCCCAGATCATGCTTGCATGCATGGCTCTTAGTTTAGTGCCTGAAATCATGTGCATACAATTCAATATGTTCTTGGACCATAGGATTTTGGAGCAGGAACAGGCCATTCAGCCCTTTCAGCCTGCTCTGCCATTAAATATGATCATGGCTGATCTGGCTTTTTAATTCAATTCCACTATTCTGCCTGCCCTGACTCCCTTGAGTATCAAATTTCTGTCTAATTCAGCCTTGTTTGCCTTTTGTGCAGGCACAAAGTTGAATATTCATGTTTGGGGGGAAATCAGTCATGCAAAGCTGTGGTCCTAATCCTGCAGGCTGGAATGTACACGTTCCCCAACTGAGAGAAAATACAATTATGTTCTCCTGCAACAAATTATACCATTTGGGAATGTTGGTTCATAATTATCTACTCTGGTAAGAATTCCTTGGAGACAGTAATGAAGAAGATATTAAATGGCATGTACGTCAATTTCTATAGTAGAACTAAAAAAGCTCGGTGAGCTGCAGGCATAGCCTGCGACATGGCCCGAGTGGCAGACAGGGACATGGCTCAAGCAGGTCCTCAGGACTCCTGTGCTAAGGAACAATTGAGAAGGGGAAGAGGTGGAGGTATGGCAATATTGATTAAGGACAATGTTACCACTGTCCACAATAGAAAAGCTATATTATATAGTGTTAGGCCAGAATCTCTCTATTGAATGGACCTACCGTATATTAAGCTGATCTTTCTCTACACCCTAGCTATGACTGTAACATTATATTCTGCACCATCTCCTTTCCTTCTCCCCTGTGTACTCTATGAATGGTATGTTTTGTCTGTATAGCGCGCAAGAAACAATACATTTCACTGTATCCCAATACATGCAACAATAATAAATCAAATCAACTCAAATCTTCAGGTTTTGGAATAGCATGTGTTTCCACCATTAAACCTGTGAGTGAATTCTACAACCGCACAACTCTTTGGGTAATGAGAGTTTTCTTGCATTGTTCTAAACCTCCTTGATCTTGGATCTATTGGAATACTCCTTCAATCTTTTTTTCTTCATACCAGGCAGAAGCCTAATAAATCTGCTTCACGCCTCATAGAAACATAGAAAATAGAAACAGGAGTAGGCCATTCAGCCCTTCAAGCCTCCTCTGCTATTATGATCATGGCTGATCATCAAATTCAATATCCTAATCCCCCCTTTCTCCCCATATCCCTTGATCCCTTTAATCCCAAGTCCTATATCTAATTTCTTCTTGAAATCACTCAATGTTTTGGCCTCAACTACTTTCTGTGGTAGTGAATTCCACACATTACCCGCCTCAATTTGCGGAAGCCTTAATGTGCGCACGAGAAGAAAACGTGCAAATGATGACAATCTGACATGGAGATAGGAGTGTTGGAAGTGAACAGTACATCTGCCAAGATCTGGAGATTGGTTCCATTTTTTGATGGAAACCTCCAATTGGAACCCATGTGATTGGGAAGATGTGATCTGAACCCAAAATGAGGTGGCTGCTTTGATTCATAGCCATTTAGCCCTGAGGTTATCCAGACTTGATGGCTATGCTAATATGTTATGCATCATCAAGGGACAGAGGGATGAGAGAGAGATGATCCCTCCAGACAGTGTTGAGCTCGTAGAGATTGGAGATGCAGAGCATGTGTTGGGAAATAGAATGTCTTTCTGTTCATTCAAACTTACTTGTTCATTGTTCCATGAACCTAAGTCTGAGTAAATGAACCCAGGCAGCAGAGCAACCACTTTTTATATAAGGCATCGAAACTGGAATGATGTGTCAGGGAGCCTTAAAATATATTCCATTCCAGGGTCAGAGTTCTCCAACCTCTCCACTAGCTGGGCTTCTCCGGTCCCGCTGCACTGAATGAAGTTTCAGCTGAGTGCCAAATTCTCCATTCTCGCTGGCAGCGGGGCGAACAAGATCAGAGAATCCCAGTCCATATGTTCTGACCATATTGCGACTGGTCCTGGACGACATCCCCAAATTTATTACCCTCCATCCCTTCTGCCAGGGCTAGCTCAACATGAGCTCCAATTTTTTCTGATTGCAGACGGGAACCCCCAAATGTTTATGCTCCAGGTGAAGAGGGATGAATTGACTCTCCATCTTCATTCAACCCCCACGGTTGGTCGCAACAAGGTTAATTTTAAAAGGACCCCTTCCCTCTTGGATACTCTTTCTCTATCCAAATGTATTTATGTTTCGAAAGGACCTAAGTTCACTGGGCTTCCTTGAGTTAGAGCAAGAGTGAGTTCATTAGTTTCTTACACGCCAGCACTAGTACACACTGATCAGGTCTGCAGCTGGCTTTTTTTCCCCAAGTTCTCTGTGTATTCCTGGAAGGGAAAAGAAACACAAACATGTCTGGGATATAATTTACAGAGGGTAGTAGTTTCTGCTGAGATGGCTTCCATTGTCTCCACAGAGGATGACAATTCAGTTTCTTCATTGCCCCTTTCTTTAAACTGTGTCTGAAAAATGGTGCAACATTCCATTGACTTTCTCTGGGCTGAGTATAATCCACATCGGAATTCCAGTGAATGGTTACGTTGCAGTCTCTGCTAGCTTTGGCCTGTATATCCTTCATTTTTAAAAACAGAGATCTTATTTAAAAGTTCAATATGTTCATATGTAATTCGGGGCTCTGATCCTTTGTCATGACAGCTGATATTTCTATCTGATTAACATTTGCACATGCAAATGTGTGTGTATCTGGCAGCGGGAGCAAAAAAATCCCAATTATAATATAAATGCAAATCTTTCTGTTTCTTTGGGATGTTGTTCTGAGTCAGGGACATTGTAGGGGAACGGTTGAGGGAGTCTTGCTCTGTACCTGGATGCGCTTGGTCAGGTATGAGAGGTTTGATGCCAAATGCTGTCTGTGTTCAACAACTTTGAAAAAAAATGTTCCACTTTCCCTCATTAGGCTCTTAATCATTGAAACAAAAGTTCAAGGATGTTATTATCCTCTGACAATTACACTGTAAAGGTCAATGTGAATAAGCTGGAGGATAAGATCTGAGAAACGAGGTAAACTTTCCATTCAGTGCTATCTGCCACTTTGAGACTTTCCTTGCAGAAATATTTCACAGAGCATTAATATCAAGAATTGCTTGCAGTAGAATATTAAAGTCTTGTTAAGGGCTGATTATGAGAAATTCGAGTAGAACTGCCTGGGTGAGGGAAGGGGCTAGTTTTAAAGTCCGCGCTGAAAGCAGGGAATTAATTATTCAAAGTATCGCTGCAACACTGACAGAACTTTCCAATCCGACAGCACAAGGGTAGTGGCCATTATATAATAGGGTGCACTTGAGCGGAGTTGGTGAGCGAGATTCTCCGGCCTCCCAGCTACGTGTTTCCCGTCAGCAGGAGGTGGCGCATTGTTTGCTAGCGGTGGGATTCTCCGCGGGTGGGGGTGCACTGCCGGCGGGACCAGAGAATCCCGCCGGCATGAACGGCCAGAAAATTCCAGCCAATGAGTTTTGCTTCACTTTGCCAACCTGATGATGAGGTGCTGAACCCACCATCCTGCTCTCATGCCGACATGTCCTTCCTTGGCCTGCTTCTGTGTTCCACTGAAGCCCAACTTAAACTGAAGGAACAGCACCTCACCTTCCGATGAGGCACGTTACAACCCTCAGGACTAAACAGACCAACAACTTTATGCTGTGATCTTTCTCCTCCATCGTGACCCTTTTTAAAATCCAAAACGTATTTTTTCCCATGCAGCCCACGCCCCCCACCCTCCCCACTGAGTCATTTGTGACTTGTTCTTTAGTGTTGCTTTCACTCAGACCTTTGTTCTCCCATTAACACATTCTGCTATCTTATCTTTTTGCCACTACCAACATGTTATGTACTATTAGGAAACATGTACTAAGTTGTGTACTATGAAGGCGGCACGGTGGCATAGTGATGCCTCTCAGCGCCAAGGACCCGGGTTCAGTTCTAGCCTTGGGTGACTGTCTGTGTGGAGTTTGCATGTTCTTCCCGTGTCTGCGTGGATTTCTTTCAGGTGCTCTGTAAAGATGTACGGGTTAGGTGGATTGGCCATGCTAAAATTGTCCTACAATGTGTAGATTAGGGAGATGAGAGGAGTAAATATGTGGAGTTACAGGGATAGGCCAGAAGTGTGGGCCTGTGTAAGATGCACTATTAACCATTCGGCACAGAATCAATGGGTTGAATGGCCTCCTTCTGTACTGTAGAGATTCTTTGATTCTATCAATGGATGATTTTCTAGTTGGTAAGATGTGATGAATAGTGTGCCTCAGAAATTGATGCCGGGTTCACATCTTTTTACTATTTATATAAATGACTTAATTTATCCAAAGATGCGTGGGTAAGGTTGATTGGCCATGATAAATTGTCCCTTAGTGTCAGGGGGACTAGGAGGGTAAATATGTGGGGTTATAGGGATAGGGCCTGGGTGGGATTGTTGTCGGTGCAGACTCAATGGGTCAAATGGCCTCTTCTGCACTGTAGATTCTATGGTTCTATGACTTGAATGACAGGACAAAAGGTAAAGTTGCTAAATTTGCGAACGACATAATGATAGGTTGGAAAGTAAGTTGTGAAGCGGACATGGGAGCCTACGAAGTGAGATAGATAAGTTAGGGAAAGGTCTGATAAATTCAGTATAATGTGGAAAAATGTGAGATTGTCCATTTGGCAGGAAGAATGAAAAAGACATATCATCTAAATGATGAGAGATTGCAGAGCTCTGAGATGCACCCGAGTGCATAAATAGCAAAAGGTTGCAGGTACAGCATGTAATTACGACAGCTAATAAAGTGCTATCATTTATTGCAAGGGGAATTGAATACAAAAGTCGAGAGGTTATGCTTCAGTAGCACATGGCCACATCTGGAGTACTGTGTGCTGTAATAGTCACCTTAGTTAAGGAAGGGCAGCACGGTGGCACAGTGGTTAGCACTGCCGCCTCACAGTGCCAGGGACCCGGGTTCAATTCCGGCCTCGGATCACTGTCTGTGTGGAGTTTGCACATTCTCCCCGTGACTGCGGGTGCTCCGGTTTCCTCCCACAGTCCAAAGATGTGCGGGTTAGGTTGATTGGCCATGCTAAATTGACCTTAGTGTCAGGGGGATTAGCAGGGTAAATATGTGAGGTTACAGGAATACGGCCTGGGTGGAATTGTGGTCAGTGCAGGTTCAATAGGCCGAATGGCCTCTTCTGCACTGTAGATTCTATGGTTCTATGACTTGAATGACAGAACAAAAGGTAAGGTTGCTAAATTTGCTAACGACTGTACTGTAGGGGTTCTATAAAGGGTGTCATTGCATTGGAATCAGTTCAGAGAAGATTTACTTGGCAAATATCTGGAAAGGGCAGCTTGTCTTATGAGGAAAGGTTGAACAGATTAGGCTTGTAGCTGCTGGAATTTAGAAGACTAAAAGGTGACTTGACTGAAACGTAAGATCCTGAGGGGTCTTGACAAGTTGAACATAATATTGTTTCCTCTTGTCAGAAAATCTAGAACGAGGGGTCACTGTTTAAAAATAAGGGATCACTCATTTAAGACAGAGGTGTGGAGAAATTGTTTCTCTGAGGGTCACAGGTCTCTGGAATTCTCTTCCTCAAAAGGTGGTGGAAGCAGAGTCTTTGAATGTTTTTCAGGGAGAGGTAGATAGATTCTTGATAAGCAAGGGGGTGAATGGTTATTGTGGGTAGGTGGGAATGTGGAGATGAGGTTACAATCAGATCAGCCATGATCATATTGAATCGCAGAGCAGACCCGAAGGGCTGAATGGCCTACTCCTGTTCCTATTTCATATGTTTGTATGTTCCCACAGGTCTGCATTAAACTTCAGGGATATGCCTATCCATTCTAATAGTCTATGTCCTCCTGAAGCCTGGAACTATCCTCCCCGTAGTTCAGTACATATTGGAACTCTGTATCAGCTGCAAACATTGAAAATATTCTTGGAGCGTCCAAATGCAGGTCATTATTATATATCCAAAATAGCAGTGGCCCTGATAATTCAAATCCCCGATAATCCAAAATATTGGGCCTTGGGAAACATGACCATATGCTTCCCTCTAGTCTGAACATCAACCATTTACATCATTTTGAATTTCATTTTAGCTTATCAATCTCCTGGGTTGGATAGCTTTGCAAGTCTCACATGCAAGTTTCCATTTGAATGTTATTGCCATTTTCTTATCGTGAGTTACCCGCATTGTGACACAGAAAGTTTGTCATATTTTGCAAAAATACTGTCCATCATTTTGAAGTTATTTTCTACGTCACTGTTTTGGTCTTTGTAACAGCAATTACACTTCAGAATTGAGCAATTCATTGTCATTTGCTTTGGATGTAAAATTATTCCCGTGGCATTATATCAAAGGAGAACAGAGGACTTCTTCCCAATGTCCTGACCAATATTTACACTCTGTTTACTGTCCCTTAACCTGTTTTGTATTCATGCTGCTAGTGTTTCCTCAATGCTGAGGGTTTAATTTTGTCTATTATGTGTATTGTGATGTATGTAAGGAGGAAGAGATGTTCCATGGTTCAACTAATATACTACCATCACCAGAAGATAATGCATGTCCTGTCCCTGGGAAGCATGGGAATCAACCGTTTACCTGCAGGCGGGTAGGATTCCTTGGGAGTGTCCAGTCCATCTGACTCACCTCTCCCAGAGAGCAAGGTGCTTCCAGCCCTGCAGACAGAACAGGGTGGTACCGCAACACCTGTGCCATCCACAAGTCGGCCAGAGCCCTCCTCCACCCAGCCCTCCAGAGGTCACCAATCAAGATCATCTCGGGCATCAGGGCATGGCAAACAGCTGGCTGACTCAACCTCAGATGTGGATCCTGGGGAGATACCCAGGAACGCAAAGGGACTTGGCAGAAACACAAAGGGACTTGGGAGTCATTGTTCAAGATTCTCTTCAGGCTAACATGCAGGTTCAGTGGGCAGTTAGGAAGACAAATGCAATGTTAGTGAGAATACAAGAGCAGGGATGTACTTCTGAGGCTGTATAAGGCTCTGGTCAGACCCCATTTGAAGTATTGTGAGTAGTTTTGGGCCCCATATCTAAGGAAGGATGTGCTGGCCTTGGAAAGGGTCCAGAGGAGGTTCACAAGAATGATCCCTGGAATGAAGAGCTTGTCTTTTGAAGAATGGTTGAAGACTCTGGGTCTGTACTCATTGGAGTTTAGAAGGATGAGGGGGGACCTTATTGAAACTTACAGGATATGGCGAGGCCTGGATAGAGTGGACATGGAGAGGATGTTTCCACTAGTAGGAAAAACTAGAACCAGAGGGCACAACCTCAGGCTAAAGGGACGATCTTTTAAAACAGAGATGAGGAGGAATTTCTTCAGCCAGAGAGTGGTGAATCTGTATAACTTTGCCGCAGAAGGCTGTGGAGGCCAGGTCATTGAATGTCTTTAAGATAGAGATACATAGGTACTTGATTAATAAGGAGATCAGGGCTGATGGGGAAAAGGCAAGAGAATGGGGATGAGAAAAAAAATCAGCCATGATTGAATGGCGGAGCAGACTTGATGGGCCGAGTGGCCTAATTCTGCCCCTATGTCTTATGGTCTTATGTATGGTGGAGTTAAGAAATTGTCGTCGCACAGCCTGGGCACGGGTGAAGTTAGGGACTTCGGGTTGTAGAGCATTGGATTTGTATACACTTGATCTCACCATGTATTCCAACTCACTTTAAACCAATTTTAGGTTGCCCAATCTCCACAGATTGGTGACAGAGGCACATCTAATGTTAGAGAAGCATTCAGACTTGAGCGCCACCTCCATCCCCACCATGCAATGATGTCATCTCAAATCATGTTCTCCTCGTGTCTGCGTGGGTTTCCTCCGGGTGCTCCGGTTTCCTCCCACAGTCCAAAGATGTGCAGGTTAGGTTGATTGGCCATGCTAAAAAATTGCCCCTTAGTGTCCTGAGATGCGTAGGTTAGAGGGATTAGTGGGTAAAATATGTAGGGATATGGGGGTAGGGCCTGGGTGGGATTGTGGTCGGTGCAGACTCGATGGGCCGAATGGCCTCTTTCTGTACTGTAGGGTTTCTATGATTTCTACGATTCTTCTATGATTTATTGAAACACAAGCGTTTCACAAAGGTTTCAACTTCTGCATCAGGCAAAACACAGCTTTGAAGGATGGTTGTTTATTGGTGACAACTCAATTTATGACCCTTGGGGCTCTTGCTAAGCATTCCGTGCCTTTGGCAGTGTTGTTTTTCATCACAGAGCAGTCACTCAGTTTATCTCTTGAAAATCAGCCTGCGGCTTTTAGCAGCTCACATCAGGTTGAAAAGCCCTTTGGCCTTCACAATGTACGGTTTGGCCAGTTTCTGTACACCTGCTTACAGTGAAGAATATTTTGTGTTTCATTTTGGCTTCTCGTTCCATCTGGATTGGCTGTCTCAAAAATATGGTGTGTTTTATTTTCTACATCTATTGCTTCTGCCTTTGCAAAAGTGACGCGATTTCAAAATTGAGCAGTTCTTTACAAGTCGCTTTGAGATGTTTCAGGTGAACATTAAAGATCCGATCAAGCTATTTCAAAGAAGGGCTGGAGGCTTCTTCTCAATATCCTGACCAATGTTTACCCCTCAATCAAGATAGAACCGCAGAATTACTGTAGCGCACAAGGAAGCTATTTGGCCCATCATGTCTGCACTGGCTCTTCAAATGAGCAAAACATAGAGTCATCGAATCCTATAGTGTAGAAGGACGTCATTCGGCCCATCAAGTCCGCACAGACCACAATCCCATCCAGGCCCTATCCCCAGAACCCCATGCATTTATCCTGCTAGTCCCCCCAGCGTGACCCTAAGGGGCAATTTAGCACAGCCAACCCACCTAACCCGCACATCTTTGGACTGTGGGAGGAAATCCACGCAGACACGGGGAGAGTGTGCAAACTCCACACACAGTGACCCAAGCTGGGAATCGAACCCAGGTCCCGGGCTCTGTGAGGCAGCAGTGCTAACGACTGTGCCACCGTGCCACCCACGCCTCATGCTGTGCTGCTCACCTTTACCCCATAATCCTGCACATTCTCCCTTTTCAAATAACCATCTAATTTCCTTTTGGACGTTTCAATTGAATCTTCCTCCACCACACTCTCAGATAGTGCATTCCAAACCCCAACCACTTGCTACTTGTAAAAAAAGTTTCTCATCTTGCTTATTTTGCTTCTTTTAGCCAATTACTTTAAATCTGTGCCCTTCGCATTCTTGACCCTTTCATAAATGGGAACAGTCTTTTCTTATCCACTCTGTACAGACCCCTCATGATTTTGAAGACCACTCTTGAATCCCCTCTTAGTCTTCTCTTCTCCAAAGAAATCATGCCCATCTCCTCCAATCCATCTTCACAACTGAAGTTCTTCCTCCTTGGAACCATTCTTGTGAATGTTTCCTGCACTTTCTCCAATGCCTTCACATCTTTCCTAAAATGCGGTACACATAACTGGAAGCTGAGACCAAATTAATGTCTCAAACAAGTTCAAAATAACCTCCTTGTTCCCGTACTTTACCCACCCATTAATAAAGCCTAGGATATTGTATGGCTTATTAACTTCTCTCTCAACCTGTCCTGCTACCTTCACTGACTTGTATAAATATATATCCAGGTCCTTCCGCTCCTTCGGAGTTGTATGCTTCATTTTATATTGTTCTTCCTATCAAAATGAAACACAACGCAAAAACCAAAACTATCTGGTCATGATAGCATGGCTGTTTTGGGGATCTTGCTCTATCCAAATTGGCTGTTTCATTTCCTAAATTACAACAGTGACCAGATTTCAAAAAGTATTTATTTCGTTGTAACAGTCTTTGAGACTTCCACTTCTCTAAGGCAAAGTATTTAAATGCAAATCTTTCATTTTTCTATGTGTCTTGAGGTCTATAAATGGAAGTTTGTTCTTTTCTTTCTTGACACTTTGCAGTGTCATTTCATTTTAATCTCCATGGATTGTTGCTCTGGTAACGTAATTTGCAGTTACACGCAATTTCTATCGATGAGAAACATCCGAAAGTGCCGAGGAGGAAAAGAAGACCCAATTTTAGGAATTGGGGATGAGGGAACCAATGAAGTCTCACAAGGATGGGGGGCTAGGTGAGTGGAACTCTGTCACTGATTCATTGCAGATTTGGTGGTTTGAATCGTAGAATCCCGACAGTGCGGAAGGAGGTCATTCGGCCCATCGAGTCTGCACCGACCACAATCCCACCCAGCCCCGATCCCCATAACCCCACATAGTTACCCTGCTAATCACCCTGACACTAAGGGGCATTTTATCATGGCCAATCCACCTAATCCACACATCTTTGGACTGTGGGAGGAAACCGCAGCACCAGGAGGAAACCCACACAGTCACGGGGAGAACGTGCAGACTCCACACAGAGAGTGACCCAAGCCGGGAATCGAACCTGTATCCCTGACACTGTCAGTTGGCAGTGCGAATCACTGTGCCACCGTGCTGCTCCAGGTTCCAGTAACTTTTGACAAAAATAATGAGTATTTATTTCCTCGGGCTAATTGGGTGTTCCCATTGAGGAGCATGCTTGCTGAGAGTGCTGGGGAAGAAATTACACAGTGAATTAACATCTGTTAATTATGGCCTGTGACATTTCCAATATTTACAATCCCGTGAGCAACGCGTCTTGTCTGCGGCATCTTTTTGGAAAATTGGTCCAATAGTGTAGCTCTAAATATAGGGCTGAATTTTCTAGCCCTTCCCGCTGGCAGGACCTTTTGGTCTCATTGATGGTGGCACCCCTGCAGTGGGTCCCCCGACAGTGGATGTAACGAGCCACGCAAAACGCCGTAGCCATTGGCGGGACCGGAAGCACCCACCGGCAGCCAATGCCTCCCCCACTGGAAAATCCCACCCAAAGTAGAATCATAGAATCTGTACTGTGCTGAAGGAGGTCATTCGGCCCATCGGGTCTGAACTGACTCTTCATCAGAGTATCTTACCCAGGCCCACCCTATCCTTGCTAATCCCGCTAACCTCATGGAATCCCTACAGTGCGGGAGGAGGCCATTTGGCCCATCGAGTCTGCATCGACTCTCTGACAGAGCATCTTACCCAGGCTCCACACCCTATTCCCGTAACCCCACACATTTACCTCACTAATCCCCCTAACCTACACATTTTGGGACAGGAAGGGGCAATTTTGCATGGCCAATCCACCAAACTTGCACATCTTTTGACTGTGGGAGGAAACCAGAGCGTCAGAGGAAACACAGGCAGACAGGGGGAGAACGTGCAGGCTCCACACAGATACTTACCCAAGGCTGCAATGGAACCCAGGTTCCTGGTGCTGTGAGGCTAACCATTGTGCCACTCAGGGGAAGACGGTGCAAACTCCACACAGTCACCTGGAGCTATCAGGCAGCATGACATTGTGCCACAGCTTATTTCACACAGTAAGAAGTCTCACAACACCAGGTTAAAGTCCAACAGGTTTATTTGGCAGCAAAAGCCACTAGCTACCAAATAAACCTGTTGGACTTTAACCTGGTGTTGTGAGACTTCTTACTGTGTTTACCCCAGTACAACGCCGGCATCTCCACACTTATCTCACAGACAGCATTGTTATCAGGAATTTCACATGTAGGCAGAACATTGAAGTATCTCAGATTTTTTTAAACACCCCCCCCCCGCACCCCCCCGCCCCCGCCCCTTATTTCTCTGTTTCAGTGTGATCATTGTAAAATGATGTGGAGATGCCGGCGTTGGACTGGGGTAAACACAGTAAGAAGTTTAACAACACCAGATTAAAGTCCAACAGGTTTATTTGGTAGCAAAAGCCACACAAGCTTTCGAGGCTCTAAGCCCCTTCTTCAGGTGAGTGGGAATTCTGTTCACAGACAGAAATTATAAAGACACAGACTCAATTTACATGAATAATGGTTGGAATGCGAATACTTACAACTAATCCAGTCTTTAAGAAACAAAACAATGGGAGTGGAGAGAGCATCAAGACAGGCTAAAAAGATGTGTATTGTCTCCAGACAAGACAGCCAGTGAAACTCTGCAGGTGGACCTGCAGAGTTTCACTGGCTGTCTTGTCTGGAGACAATACACATCTTTTTAGCCTGTCTTGATGCTCTCTCCACTCCCATTGTTTTGTTTCTTAAAGACTGGATTAGTTGTAAGTATTCGCATTCCAACCATTATTCATGTAAATTGAGTCTGTGTCTTTATAAGTTCTGTCTGTGAACAGAATTCCCACTCATCTGAAGAAGGGGCTTAGAGCCTCGAAAGCTTGTGTGGCTTTTGCTACCAAATAAACCTGTTGGACTTTAACCTGGTGTTGTTAAACTTCTTACATCATTGTAAAAGCCAACTTCAATAGTTTCCATTCAGCTGAAGTCGAAGACCTGAAACTCTGCTGATAAGTGAGGAAGTGTGATTGGCTGTGAGGCAGGATGTGTATTGGAATCAATAGACTATTACATGGTTGAAAGTGTGTCATGGTGTCCTGTTAATAGCCAATTAACAGGTTGTCATTCTCTTGTTATGGCCTGTATGTGTTCCTATTAACAGGCAATTAATGGACTGCAGAGCTGCCCTGGACTCTTATCAATCATGAGTGAAAAATGACAGAGTTAACTTTCTCCCACATGTAAAATTGCAGGCAAAATAAATATATGAGATACATGTTCTCCCACAAGATAGTGGATAATCGTTTCCTTCCTGAATCAGGTCAACAATGTGCATCTAAAGTTTTCACAGTGCTTTTTTCAAATCATAGCATTTAAGTTTATTTATCAGTGTCACAGGTAGGCTTAAATTAACACTGCAATGAAGTTACTGTGAAAATCCCCGAGTTGCCGCACTCCAGCACCTGTTCAGGTATACTGAGGGAGAATTTAGCACAGCCAATGCACCTAACCAGCACGTTTTTCGGACTGTGGGAGGAAACCGCAGCACCCGGAGGAAACCCACACAGACACAGGGAGAACGTGCAAACTACACACAGACAGTGACCCAAGCTGGGGATCGAACCCGGGTCCCTGGCACTGTGAGGCAGCAGTGCTAACCACTGTGCCACCGTACTGTGCTGTATCATAGAGGCTTACAGCACAAAGGAGACCATTCGGTCCGCCATGTCAGTTGCCTGCTGAAAATGAACTTTCAGGCTTAATCCCACTTTCTAACTCTTGGTTCACAGCCATGAAGGGTTCAAGCTTCCAAGTACTTTTAAAGAATGTTTCTGCCTCCACCATCCTTTCAGGCAGTGAGTCACCTGGTCTTTAAAAAAAAAGGGCGGCATGGACAAGTTGGGCTGAAGGGCCTGTTTCCATGCTGTAAACCTCTCTGACTCTATGACTTGAAACAGAACTTTTGGACCCTACCGAGGTTGGGAAGTGGCTGGAGAGTCGGACCAGGGTCTAAATGTACATGTATTGCAGTCGTGAATTCTGTAATTAGACTCAAACAAAATAATCCAAGTTGAACAATTTTCCGCAAAGGGCAGTGAATGTATGGAGAGGACAGTCAAGCTTCATTATGTAGCTAATTCAGAAAGAGAACTGGGCAACTTCTAGGATCGTTTGAACTTTTGAAACAGATGAAGATTTCAGCAATGCTGAAGTATAGTTAGTTAAGAGGGTCTAAAGAATATAGAAGTTGCTTTAGAAATTGCTCATAAGAAGCACCATTCAAAATGTAAAAATGCCTTGGGCGCCTGAACTCTTTATCATGCATTAATCTTATTGAAGTGAATTTCTGGAGGATTTTAATACTTGAGGTGTAACTTGTGGAGATTAGAAAATTGTTTTTCGTTCCAGTCCTAGTCATGCACAAGGCAGATTTTTATCTGTTCCTGTAGCAAGGTGTTTTTTCCCTGGAACTGGTCACTTGACTGAGACCGGGAAGAATAGAAAACGGTAGGATGAAAATATTAAATGTAGTTAACCATAGAATCTTTCAGTGTTGTTCATTGTGGAGGGCGAAATACGTCTCGAAGATGCCTTTGATTTATTTGTGATTGCCAAGGCATTGGAGGATTGAATGTTATCCTTTTTGTCATCCAGTCTATGATTTTATGAGCTCAGTGGCATGAATTAGCATCTGCCATAGATAATTCCTCAAGCCACCTTGATTGAGTCAGTACCAACCAACTCAAGAACAGCTTCTTCCCTGCCGTTGTCAGACTTTTGAATGGACTCACCTTGTATTAAGTTGATCTTTCTTTACACTCTAGCTATGACTGTAATTCTGCACTCTCTCGTTTCTTTCTCTATGAACGGTATGCTTTGTCTGTAGAGCATGCAAGAAACAATACTTTTCACTGTATGTTAATACAGTGACGATAATAAATCAAATCAAATCAAATTGATGATGGTCTTACTCGGAACTGGAAGGCTCTGTACACAATCATGATTTCTATTCCTCGTCCCTTCCCTCCTTCTCTTCTCCTCGCACACGAAAGCACTATAGCTCAAACCACATGCTGTACATCCCAGATGCAACTTTTTAAGTGCCCTATATTTAGAGTAGTTGTTGTATTAATGCTCTGCCTGATTGTTCTGGACTAGAAGATTCAGCCGCATAAAGCAAGAAATAATGATCTTCCTTCCTGCGACGGTATGTCACCACACAACATGTTTCCACTCCCCCCGCTCTCCTGCTACCAAATGCAACTTCCTCACAAATGTAGACATAATTGAGATCTGATTTTTAATAAAATTCTGAGTTATTTTCTGGTTAAATAAGATGTTACAGATTAAAAGATACATTTTAGCAGCAGAATATTTTGGTATGTATAATATATGAATTGTGATAAATCAGAAAATGTCACGCAGATAGCCTATGCATTAAACAACGCAAGGTAAAAGAATAAGGGAAAAAATAATAATTTTTGTTTCAAACCTCGCCCCAAAACAGTGCACCTATTGAGGAGCAGTCAATTATTTTGTTGGCAAGCGATTCCCCGGTTTTCTTGACTTTATCAAAAGCTGTTCCTTAATGAATGCAGGAGGGATAGGTTGGAGTCTGACACCAGGCATCACATTTTGAAGTGCATCATTAATTGAAAGGTGGAAAAGCTGTATGTCAGACGAAAAATATTTGGGTGGCATAGTCATGCCAAAAGCCCATTGAGATCCATTAAGGCAACAAAGGACGGAGATATCTATGAATGTGTGGGAACATCTAAAATATGTTTGCTGAATTTATGACAGCTCACTGCAATATTACCAAGCTGAACAATAGCACCAAAGTACTCTGATCATTTATGTGTCGGTAGCAGCAGTCACTGTATTCTCTTTCTTTTCTGTTTTTTTACCCTAGAACAAGGATTCATCCATTGATTTGATTTGATTTATTATTGTCACATGTATTAGTATACAGTGAAAAGTATTGCAATAATAAATCAAATCAGATCATCCATCCTTGTTCCGTGGTATAAAGAAAATGAGTTCTGCAGCTTTCAGTTTGACCATAATTTTTTTTCTTTTCTACTTTTGGACAGAAATTGGCACCAAGTTTTAAACTGGATGAATCTAGATTTATTTAAACACATTTTCGCACCTCAAATTAATTTGGATTCCGTTGCCACAATTTAGTTTTGGTCTGCCACTGATGGGAGCTCTGAAACCAGGGCAAGCAAAGAAAGCAAGAACGGCATTGCCGGAAACAAAATGAGGAGTGGTCTTTAGCATGTTCCTTTGACAAGAGCATAGCCTCAGACAGCAATATAAATCCATTGCAGTTTGTGATCAGAAGGCCGAGAGCCAAGGCTTTGGGGACACCAGTCGGGCAACATTGCTGGCCTCTGATCTGCGGTTTTCAGAGGTTCTGTCCAAGTAAACTAGTTCGAAACATTGACAGTCACATATCGGGCAGAATTTTACTGGTTCGCCCCGCCCACCGATGGATAGAACCAGCCGGTAAAACACACGAGAGCCGTGAAATCAGGATCATGTCCAACTTCTCGATTCTCGCGATTTTACGAAAGCCAGATTTCCGGCAAGGTCAGATTCTCGCCCATTTCCGGAAAGGAATTGAGGCCAAAACATTGTGTGATTTCAAGAATAAATTAGACATAACTCTTGGGGCGAAAGGGATCAAGGAATGGGGAGGGGCGGTGTGTGGGAATGGCAGGATCAGGGGATGTAGGAGGAAGGCGGTATCAGGATGTTGAATTTGATGATCAGCCATGATCAAAATGAATGGCGGAGCAGGCTCGAAGGGCCGCATGGCCTACTCCTGCTCCTCCTTTCTATTTTTCTAGAATAGTTGGTGGCAGGTGTTCTCCTTAGAGTAGAAAAGGTTAAGAAGAAATTTGATAGAAGCAATCAAATGGCTGTGAATAAAAAAAACGATCCCACTGGCAGGAGGGTTGGTAAACAGAGAACATAGATATACCCTCATTGGCAAATGCAACGGACGGGAGATGGGAATAGTTCTAAAGCAGTGGCTTGGCAGGATCTGGGGTGCACTGCCTGAAAAGGTGGTGACAGCAGATTCAATGGTAAATTTTAAAAGGGTATCGGATAAATACTAGAATAGGGAAAAATAAATGTTAATGAGCCGTGATGAATTGGGGATAGCTCTTTCAAAGACCTAACAAAGGGGTGGTGGGCTGAATGGCCCTTTTCTGTGCTGTATTATTGGGTGAATATTCTCAGGCTCAACCATTTTGAGTGAAGCCACACCCCCCCCCACCCACCAACAAAAATGAGAATAGTATGTGTTGACAAATGAAAAGTTGCAAGATTGGAATTATTAAGTATTAATATTTTTGCTCTCGCTGTTTATCCTGTAACGTGGGTGTGAGCATGTTTTTGTGTGTGAATAGCAAAAGCAGGAAAGTGATTAACCTGCAGCTGGAGGCATTTTATTGGCCTGCCATTCTGTCCCACTGTTAGTCCCCATCACTTTACAATGGTTGTATTATTTTATGGCTAATTACACAGCTGTTTCTGCCTATTATCATTTATACGCGAACAAATTTCCTCTACTTTGAAGTTTAGATCGTATCTTTTATTGTTACTCTCCTGGGAAGCTATTGGCCATAAGTTTTTGCAGGATATAGGCAGAACAGTTTTTCAAATGGCAGCAAGTGTCATTAGTATCCATTAGCATCTGTTATCTGTGCTTACGTTAATTAAATCTCTCGCTGAAGACTGAGAGCTGGCGGGTTGGTGGTGGAACTTTGCAGAGTGAGTACAGCCAGTGCAAAGGTGTTAGGTTTTTCCTATGAATGACTTGATGCTTCTGACTGAACCTTGATGCTATTGATTTTTAGGCTGAGGAATCAAGTGTTTTGGAAGTAATCATTGCTGGTGTGTCCATCTCAGGAAAGTCTTTGTTACACAGCTACCCCGCAGGCACATAGCACAACAATGCTCGGAATTATAGAAATGGTGTATGGTCCTGGTAGATGTAGCATACTTATGCCATTAAAATGTAGCTGGTGGAGTCTTTTGGGCTGCCTATGAAAGCAGGGTGGCTTTTGCTACCACATAAAGCTGTTGGACTTTAACCTGGTGTTGTTAAACTTCTTACTGTGTTTACCCCAGTCCAACGCCGGCATCTCCACATGATGAAAGCAGAGTCCAGTGGTGCACACAGTGGTTAGCACTGCTGCTTCACAGTGCCAGGGACCAGGGTTCGATTCCCGGCTTGGGTCACTGTCTGTGCGGAGTCTGCACCTTCTCCCCGTGTCTGAGTGGGTTTCCTCTGGGTGCTCCGGTTTCCTTCCACAGTCTGAAAGACGTGCTGGTTAGGTGCATCGGCCATGCTAAATTCTCCCTCGGTGTATCCGAACAGACACCAGAGTGTGGGGAGCAGGGGATTTTCACAGTATCTTCACTGCAGTGTTAATGTAAGCCTACTTGTGACACTAATAAAAGAAACTTTAAGGACTTTAACTTTACTCTCTGGTCTAAATGTCTGAAGCAGTGCACAGATGTTGTTCTCTTGAAAGTTGATTAAAATAAATGTGTAAAAATTAAAGTAGCCTTTATAGAAAGGGGGCTAATCTATTATAAATGTAGAATTAAGTGCAGCGATTGCTGGCAGTTCTTCTTCACACTTAGAGAGAATCATAGAATCAGTGCAGAAGGAGGCCATTTGGTCTATCGAGTCTGTACTGACCACAATCCCACCCAGGCCCTATCCCTGCAACCCTCATTTACTCTGTTAATCCCCCTTACACCAGGGTCAATTTAGCAAGGCCAATCAATCTAACCCGCACATCTTTGGAATGTGGGAGGAAACCGTAGCACCCAAAGGAAATCCACGCAGACCCGGGAAGAACATGCAAACTCCGTACAGACAGTGACCAGAGGCCAGAATTAAACCCGGGTCCCTGGCTCTGTGAGGCAGCAGTGCTAACCATTGCGTCACAGTGCAGTGGTCAGCACTGCTAACAAATGGGAAATAAATTGGAGGCTCAGTTAATGACAAACTAAGAGCATTGAACTGCAAGAGGCTTTTATTGAGTTCAGTGAAGTTAACCTGAAAGTTATACCAAGTGAATGGAAGCTTAGGTTAAAGAAAGAGGGTATGTCATGGAATTTGCTGGGCACTGAATGGTCCCTGGAAATGCTGAGATTGGAAAGAGTTGGAGTGTCCTTTGTATCCCATCTGTTTAGTTCTTGGGAGTAAGGAAATGCATATGATGTTTTGGTTTCCAAAGATGTGTAGGGGAATTAGCCATGGTAAATGGACGGGGTTACAGGAATAGGGTGGGGGGTGAGGGGGGGAGCGGTGGGTGTGGGGGTGGGTCGGTGGAGGTAGGCCTGTATAAGAGGGGGGTCGGTTTAAGACAGAGTTGAGGAGGAACTTCTTCTCCCAGAGGGTGGTGAATCTCTGGAATTCTCTGCCCACTGAGGTGGTGGAGGCTACCTCGCTGAATATGTTTGAAGCGCGGATGGATGGATTCCTGATCGGTAAGGGAATTAAGGGTTATGGGGATCAGGCGGGTAAGTGGTACTGATCCACGTCAGATCAGCCATGATCTTATTGAATGGCGGGGCAGGCTCGAGGGGCTAGATGGCCTACTCCTGCTCCTATTTCTTATGTTCTTAGATGCTGTCTCGGAGAGTCAGTGCAGACTCGATGGGCCAAATGGCCTCCTTCTGCACTGTAGGGATTCTATGGTTCCATGGCACTGCTTCAGGTCTTTGCAGTACCAACATCTGACTGGGTGGCTGCAGACTTTAGTAGGGTAGCTCTTGCCAAAAGTGTAGAGTCACTAATGCGAAGGGCCCTCGCCTTTGCTTGCTGAGGTATCTTTCCAATCTTGCGATGCCACGGTTTCAGTTTGTGTAGCTTTCCATTTAATAGTCATGGAAACTTTAAGAGGAGCAGACTGCCACTTGCTGTGCCCAGAGACCTCAGGCAGCATGGAAAATGGGAAAGCAGGGCAGGAGTCATTCAATTCAATGGCATTATCAGCCAAATCATCATAGAATCCCTGCAGTGCAGAAGGAGGCCATTTTAAGTTTATTGATTAGTGTTGCAAGTAGGCTTACATTAACACTGCAATGAAATTACTGTGAAAATCCCCCAGTCACCACACTCCAGCGCCTGCTCTGAAACACTGAGGGAGAATTTAGCATGGCCAATGCACCTAACCAGCAGGTCTTTCAGACTGTGGGAGGAAACCGGAGCACCCGGAGGACACCCACACAGACACGGGGAGAGCGTGCAGACTCTGCACAGACAGTGACCCAAACCAAGCCCACTGAATCTGCACCGGCAACAATCCCACCTAGGCCCTATCCCTGTGACCCCACGTATTTAATCTGCTAATCCCCGTGCCATTAAGGAACAATTTAGCATGGCCAATCAACCTAAACCGCACATCTTTGGGCTGTGAGAGGAAACTGGAGCACCCGAAGGAAACCCATGTAGACATGGGGAGAGTGTGCAGGCTCCACACAGAGACACCTGATACCAGAATTGAACCCAGGTCCCTGGTGCTGTGAGGCAGCAGTGCTAACTACTGTGCCACCATGCCACCCATGAGCTGGGGAAAAGTCATTTCCACCCCAACGCTTCCCCAGCACCCAAAACCATGCGTATCCCCAATTCTGATCCCATTAAGTTTATGTTACTGAAAAAATGATATGGAGATGCTGGCATTGGACTGGGTGGACACAGTAAGACGTCTCACAACACCAGGTTAAAGTTCAACAGGTTTATTTGGAATCGCAAGCTTTCAGAGCGCTGCTCCTTCATCAGGTGACTCACCTGATGAAGGAGCAGTGCTCCGAAAGCTCGTGATTCCAAATAAACTTGTTGGACTTTAACCTGGCGTTTGAGACTTCTGATGGAAAAAAGGCAACATTCCCTTGCACTGCATTGTCGGCAAGATGTGATATTCACAGGATGCAAGTTAATGTAATTGGCACCTGTGATGTCCTCCAGCTGTCATTCAGCAGTTTTGTTGCGCTGAAGGGAATTAAACTGACAATAAAGCAATTCATTTCATTATATTGCTTACACGTTTTCTGAGGGATTTTTTTGCTGCCTTTTTATCTCCTGTTTAATAGCTGCTTTTCTCCTCTTTGGGTCCCCCAGCTCACACTCACTCACAAACACGCTTGAAGTTAATCCTCACTTGAGCTGGTCACATTGCTATAAGATTTGATCATTAGGCAGTCAGAAACAACAGTCCAAAGTGACCCACTTTTCCGCCTTCTCTTTATCCCGCTGGCTGACCCTGGAATTCTGCATTTGTCATGAACATTTATCCGTGTGTGTGTGTGTGTGTGTGTGTGTGTGTATTATCACCCTGTCTCACTGTACGTTAATTTGCCAGTGCGCAGCAGCAGTGAGCCACATCATTACTTGCTTCTTTGTAGTCTATGTTACTTAACTGTTATATTTTCTCTGCTCTATCTTATTACGGTTGCCAGAGGACACTGTAATCGTTCACTTCGACTTCTTGGGTTTTTATTCATCTTTTCAGTCGAGGGCTGTGATAAATGAATACCAATGAACCAGATGTTTCCTGTGCAAAGCTTATCAAAAGGGCAACTATTTGAGACTTGTTTTTATTTAACAGCCAAAAGGGCATCATTAGGAGCAGGCTTTGCACAGTAAATGTTAGTTCTCCGCGACGTCATTGAATGTCAAGCTCTGATGGGATACAGACAGCAGTCGACCAAAGAAGCTCAAGTCAGTTATTATAGAATCTGCCTTGCACAAGAATACAACACAGTAAAACAAGATCCACAAGAGAAAAATAGGTTCTATGGGAGGCACAGTGGTTAACACCGCTGCCTCGCAGCACGAGGGACCCGGGTTCAATTCCAGCCTTGCGTGACTGTGCAGAGTCCCCCTGTGTCTGCATGGGTTTCCTCTGGATGCTTCGGTTTCCTCCCATAGTCAAGTGATGTGCAGTTTAGGTGGGTTGACCATGCTAAATTGCCCCGTGGTGTCCCAAGATGTCTAGATGGCACGGTGGCACAGTGGACAGTACTGATGCTTCACTGCGCCAGGGACCCGGGTCCAATTCCAGCCTCGAGTGACTGTCTATATAAAGTTTGCATGTTCTCCCCGTGTCTGCGTGTTTCCTCTGGGCGCTCTGGTTTTCTCCCACACTCCGAAGATGTGCAGGTTAGGTGGATTGGCCATGCTGAATTGACCCTTAGTGTCAGGGGTTACGGGGATAGGGCCTGGGTGGGAATGTTGTTGATGCGGGCTTGATAGGCCAAATGGCCTCTTTATGCCCTGTAGAGATTTTATGATTCCATTCTACGATTCTAGGTTAGGGGGATTAGCGGGATAAACGCGTGTGGATATGGGGATATGGGTAAGGTGCTCTACTGGAGAGTTGGCACAGTCTCAATGGGCCAAATGGCCTCCCTCTGCACTGTAGGGATTCTATGGTGAAGGGAGAGAGTTCAACAATCGATGATTCCTTCTTAATAAATTACAAAGTTTAGCCTTATCTGACTCTGTGGTGTCGAAGGATCGTTTTGATTGAATATGGCCGCGATTCTCCCAAAAATGCTGAATGGGTGGGAAAACTGTTCTAGGTGCCAGCTGTTTTGTCAGTTCAGCCTCTCACCTGAATCTCCCCACTCTGTGCACTGCAGAGGTCCCAATCGTGAATCTTATTAAAAACCCAGGGGTCCCAATCGTGAATCTTATTAAAAATCCTATTTGCGCCGGAGTCTGGCAGTTCTGGAACTCTGTGCATGCGCAGTGGCCCCGATCTGTCAGACTCCCTGTTTGCTGGCCAGCTCGATCGCTAGCCAGCCTGGGATCCCCGCAGTGCTGCCGCTCCAGCACCCCCCCCCGCCCCCCCCCACGGCATGATCACGGCCCCCAAAATTCCTGGGCCAGCCCTGATCCCTCCCGCCCTGGAGCACCCCGATGTCCAGCCCACCCCTCGCCAGAAGTGGCGATTCCCTGATTGGCAGTACCAAGGTGCTCCCGGGCATGGGTACTTTGCCCCTTGGACAGTGCCAGGGGACACAGGCTGGCAACTGCCTGGGTGCCCATGCCCAAGGGTCATGACCCCCCCACCGCCCGACCCCCTGGGGGGCCTCGATTGCCCCCCCCCCCTTCACTCCGGTGGGGTCTCCTGCTAGTTACCCAAACATGGGGGGCTAGTGTAAACCCCGCTGGAATGAAGTATTTATTCCTGACGGGGTGGGAGATTCAATAAGAACTGGCGAGTTCCCAATGATTGCATTTAAAAGACATTTAAGACATATTAAAAACAGATTTAAATGACTTACCTGCCTTCCCGCCGGTTTCCAGCGTGGTCGGACCGGCGACTGTTTGCCGGCTCTGGGAGATGCGCATGCGTTCCTGCCGCACGCGCAAATCCCAGAACAAGGCCGGCGATGCGCATCTCCCATCCCAACCCGTCAGAAGAGTTGCGGGTCACGATGGGAGAATTGTGGCCTATATTTCAAAGTACCCTGTTGGAACCAGACACTAAAATAAAAAGTCAGCTCCCGACATTATTAGAAAATAACAGGTTCATATTGTGTTTTTTCCACGTGGATACCCCTGAGGTTTCTCCCTGTCCTGGCCCTGAACTTGCACTTTTGTCTACTTGTTCTTTTTACGGTCAGGCCAGCTCCGAGCTGATCTTGTCTCCGAGACCCACCTCCTTGCTCACTTGACCCTATTTCTGTTAAACTGCGAACTCGCCCAATTTTTCTTCCTGACCCCCAGGCTAGCTGATCTGCGAACTGTTTCTCAACTACATGGAGTCCCACAATAACACCATCATCTCGACAGATGCAAAATCAGGTTTTACATTGACCCTAACAACACCGGTCATCTCACCACACCCCTCCATGCCTGTGCACCAGCTCTGTTCTTTCATATTGCTTATCTGCTGATACATCACCTCCTCCCATTCAAATCTTCCATCGTTACCACTGCCTCAAAAGCTTATCCTCACCCTTGAGCCCACTACCCTTATGGCCTCATCTACAAACTTTCTTCCCCCTCGAAAGTCATTAAATGTGTTTTCGCCTGTAAAAACTATACCCACTTTTCGAGGGCGGTCACCTCAGCACTTCACTGTACCGCAAGCCCATAGATAATCTCACGATGCTCCACTTCTCCAGCTTCCACCCTAAACACGTTAAAGAAGCAATTCTCCTTGTGCCACTCCCACCTGCCTTTTCTTCATAACACATTTTCTTTTCAGATAATCATCTAATGCTTTCTTGAATGCCTCCATTGAACCTGCCTCCACCATGCTCTTAGGCAGTACATTCTAATTCCTAAACTCTTACCATGTAACCAAGTTTTCTCATGTCTCATAGATTCTTTGCCAATTACCATAAATCTGTGCCCTCTGGTTTCCAATCTTTCTTCCATTGGGAACAGTTTCTCCTCATGCACTCTCTCGGAACCCTCAGTATTATTCATTCAAAGCACTCCAATCTTTAAGTGAAAAACAATTATGTATTTTTCAAGCATTGCAGTGTAATGGATCAAAAGGAATTTTCAGGTACCTGATGAATTAACATTCAGGCGGTAGGTTTTTGAGTGCTAGAATATTATAACAATACAGTAACACCATGATAAATTATAAGTGTTAGATGCTTTGAGACCATCTACTGTCTTGGAATATCTGAGTGTTTGTTAATATTTTAAATGAGCACACTGTCCTGTGGGAGTGTTTGGACAATGGCTTAAAGCTTGTTTACATCACAAAACTACATTGGGGAACAGCTCGACAGTTAGAAGCTTTGCAGTTCTTAATTGAGAAATGGCAAGGGGAGCATTTCATTACTTCCTCAACTACATGCTGTCTTATTATTTCATCCCTCTCTCATCAGTCTTTGTACTTCTGTTTTCGTGCCTATAACTTCCCAAAATTTCCTCCTGATCTCCACATCTACAACTTTTTAAAAATTTGATTTGATTTATTATTGTCACATGTAATGGGACACAGTGAAAAGTATAGTTTCTTGTACGCTATACTGACAAAGCATACCATTCATAAAGTGCATAGGGGAGAAAGGAAGGAGAGGGTCAAGAATGTAGAGTTACAGTCACAGCTCGGGTGTAGAGGAAGACCAACTTAATGTATGGTCGGTTCATTCAAAAGTTCAATGGCAGCAGAGAAGAAGCTGTTCTTGAATCAGTTGGTACTCAGATATTTGTATCTTTTTCCTGAAGGAAGAAGGTGGTAGAAAGTATGTCCGAGGTGCGTGGGATCCTTAATTATGCTGACTGCTTTTTTGAGGTGTCGGAAAGTATAGGTCAAATCAATGGATGGGAGGCTGGTTTGAGTGATGGACTGGGCTTCGTTCACAACCCTTTGTAGTTTCTTGCCATCCTGGTCAGTGCAGGAGCCATACCAAGCTGTGATGCATCCGGAAAGAATGCTTTCTATGGTGCATTTTTAACTAATTGAAGTTGCAATAGTGTTGACCTCGATTAAATCATGGAATTAGCAATCAAGATCATGCAAGATATTTGATTCTACTCGGTTGCAGGAGATCAGGGTAAAGACACATTCATTGCCCATCCTTTGTTTCCCTCGGGACATGGTGGTACTGGGATGACTCCTTGAACCACTCCAGCGTTCAGTGGGAAAATGGTGCACACAGAATGATTTTACGAACAGAGAACAAAGAACAAAGAAAAATACAGTACAGGAACAGGCCCTTCGGCCCTCCAAACCCATGCTGGTCATGATGCCCTGACTAAACTGAAAAAAAAAACCTTGTGCCCTTACTCAGTCCGTATCTCTCTATTCCCTCCCTATTCATGTACCCATCCAGATGCCAATTAAATGTTGGTAATGTGCCTGCTTCCACCACCTCCTCTGGCAGCGTTTTCCAGACTCCCGCCACTCTCTGCGTGAAAAACTAACCCCGCACATCTTCGTTAATATTTCCCCTCTCACCTTGAACCTGTGCCCCCTTGTAATTGACACTTCCACCCTGGGAAAAAGCCTCTGACCATCCACCCTGTCTCTGCCTCCCATAGTTTTGTAGACCCCTATCAGGTCTCCCCTCAGCCTCCGTCTTTCCAGTGAAAACAATCCTGGTTTATTCAACCTCTCCTCATAGCCGACACCTTCGAGACCAGGTAACATGTGAACCCTCTTTGCACTTTCTCCAAAGCTTCCACATCCTTCTGGTAGTATGGCAACCAGAACTGCACACAATACTCCAAATGTAGCCTAACCAAGGTTTTTCCCTGGAACTCCTAAGGGGTAAAAGTTTTGTGACTCCAGTGGTTAAAATGGGAGACACCTTGCCAAATGGAGGGGCGGTGCTGGTTTAGTGAGAAATAAGCAGACAACAAAAAATCAGGAGATACAAACAGACAGTGCTGAAAATACACAGCAGGTCAACCAACAGAAAGGATGGGCTATAACTTCTCAGTCACGTGTCCTCCGACAGAATTTGTTGACCACAATTTAAAATTCGAGAAGGACAATGATGATTCCAAAATGGACTGGAAAAAGAGCAGTGAAACATGTCCAACTTGACAGAGCACAAAAGATAGCAAAGAGGCTGACAGATCAAAAGTGAGAACTCTTCATGTGTCCAACAGATATAGTACATGATAAATATATTCCTACAATGCAAAGTGAGGACATAATTGGAGGAATTCAGGTATTTCAGAGGATTGTACATATGATGGAAATTTTTTTTTAAGTTTAAAGTTTTAAATGTATTTATTAGTGTCACAAGGGGGCTTACATTAACATTGCAATGAAGTTACTGTGAAAATCCCCTAGTTGCCACACTCTGGCACCTGTTCGTGCACACTGAGGGAGAATTTAGCATGGCCAATGCACCTAACCTGCACGTCTCTCGGCCTGTGGGAGGAAACCAGAGCACCCGAAGGAAACCCACGCAGACACGGGGAGAAGGTGCAGACTCCGAACAGACAGTGATCCAAGCTGGGAATCAAATTCATGTCCCTGGTGTTGTGAGGCAGCAGTGCAAGCCACTGTTCCGCAGAGATAGAGAGCAGGGAGATTATGGAAGAATTTTTTTTTAAATTATTCTGATGGAATGTGGGCGTCACTGGCTGGGCCAGTATTTATTGCCCATCCCTAATTGCCCCTGAACTGAGTGGCTTGCTGGGCCATTTAAGAGTCAGTGACATTGCTGTAGGTCTGGAGTTACATATCGGCCAGACCACATGAGGATGGCAGATTTCCTTCTTCAAAGGGCATTGGTGAACAGCAATCAGTGAGTTCCATTGCCTTTATACTGCAGATTTATTCATTGAATTTAAATTCCACCAGCTAACTCTATGGGATTTGAACCATGTTCCCTGATCATTCATCAGGGCCTCAGGATTGATGGGCCAGTGACATCAGCACATACCTCGAGCCCCCTTATGAAACACAAAAGCTATTGGCCTTTTTTTCTGGATTTATCTACATGCACACTTTTAGTCCATCTATTGATCTGCACATTTTAAATGCGGTTTGTTTGTTTACATATTCCCAATCCATCCTTTTCTCCTTCCCAGAAAAGTATGTCACACTAAACCACTTTGAAAGGCTACTTCTGAAGGGTACTGAAGGAAAGCCGTACTCAACTTGAAATGTTAACTCTGCTTCTCTGTCCATTTCTGCTGCCAGACTGGCTGAGTATTTCCAGCAGGGGAGCGATACAGAGAAGATCAGCATGGTCCCTTGCACAAGAACGGCATGCAAATCCGTGACGCATTCCATATTTTTCTGCACAAAATTATGAGCAAAATAGATAGGGTAGATTGAAAGGAACGTTTCCCCTTGGCTTGCTGGTCTAGGGGTATGATTCTTGCTTAGGGTAGCATTAGAATGCAAGAGGTCCCAGGTTCAAATCCCTGATGAGCCCAGGATTTTTAGGGGCAACACAGTGGTTAGTGCTGCTGCCTCACAGCGCCGGACCCGGGTTCAATTCCGGCCTCGAGCCACTGTCTATGTAGATTTTGGACATCCTCCCTGTGTCCTCCGTGTGCTCTGGTTTCCTCCACCGTCCAAAGATGTGCGGGTTGATTGGCCATGCTAAATTGATCCTAGTGTCAGGGGATTAGCAAGGTAAATATGTGGGGTTATGGGGATAGGGCCTGGGTGGGATTGTGGTTGGTGCAGATTCAATGGGCCGAATGGCCTCCTTCTGCACTGTAGCTGAAGGGGTATTCTATGAGGGGTCAACAATAAGGGGGCATAGATTTAAGGGAAGGGGCAGGAGATTTAAGAGGGGATTTGAGGAAAAGCTCTTTCACCCAGAGGATGGTGGGAATCTGGAACTCACTGCCTGCAAGGGTGGTAGAGGTCGGAATCCTCAAAACATTTAAGAAACATTTAGATAAGCGCTTGCAATGCCACAGCACACAAGGCTATGGACCAAGTGCTGGAAGGTGGGATTAGAATAGATAGGTGTTTGACGGCTGGTGTAGACATGATGGGCCGAAGGGCTTCTTGCCATGCTGCAAAGCTCTATGACTGTATGAGCATTATCAGTTTTTATATTTGAAAGGCTACTTAATTGTCGGTCCAGTCCCTCTAACCTGCCCTCACCTTCTAGTCCAGTGACATCACCACTGTCTCTCTTTGAAGGCAAGGGTGAAAATTTTACAATCAACTTTTTAATCCAGAACCAATTGACATCAGCAAACACAGGAGTGATGGATAAACAAGAATTGCAGTGAGTTAGGGCGCATGCAGCAGAGTTTTGCATATCCTCTATTGCACTCAGAATTACCAACCAGGAAAGCATTAGAATAGTTAATCAACAAGAGACCTGGATGAAAGTTTCAGCTGCAGTTGAGCGCAGGCTGAGTCAGGTGACATTGCAGCAGTTGGAAGAGATAATCTTTCTGAAAGCAGATATTTAGTCAGAAGCTCTCCTCGGGGTCAAATATGATCTCAAAGCTCCGAACAGTCTGATTCAGCCTTCAACATTTGCCAGGGTGAAGAATAGAATCATTGGCAGCAGTACAACGTTTTTGATGAGGACCAAGAGGTCTTACTGGTACTTAGTTGCAGGAAACTTCTCCGTGTCCACTGCTTTAGGCAGCACGGTGGCACAGTGGGGGCAGCACAGTGGCACAGTGTTTAACACTACTGCCTCACAGCACCAGGGACCCGGGTTTGGTTCCTGGCTTGGATCACTGTCTGTGCGGAGTCTGCACATTCTCCCCGTGTCTGCGTGGGTTTCCTCCGGGTGCTTCGGTTTCCTCCCACACTCCAAGGGTGTGCGGGTTAGATGGATTGGCCACGCAAAATTGCCCCTTAGTGTCAGGGAGATTAGAAGGGTAAATATGTGGGATTATGGGTATGGGGTTTGGGTGGGATTGTGGTCAGTGCAGACTCGATGGGCCGAACGGCCTTCTTCTGAACTGTAGGGATTCAATGGTTGATGTCAGAGGAGCAGTTTAAGACATTGGAGGGATCAAGAGAGGTGGTTGTGAGATAGAGCTAGGTGTCATCAGCGAACACATGAAACATGACCCAGTGTTTTCAGCTGATATTACTGAGGAGCTTTATGTAGTTGAGAAATAGGAGGGGAGGCAAAGGAGAGATCCTAACTGCAACCCTTGGGGTCATTACTTCAAATCCCACCAAAGCATCTGGTGGAACTTACATTCAATTAATAAATCTTTGAATGCATGAATTCAAAGCTGGTGTCAGTAATAGTGAACAAAAAAATCTATCATCAACTTGTCATAAAACCCATCTCATTCATTACTGTCCTTCATGCAAAGGAATTTGCCATCCTCACTTAATCTGGCCTGCATGTGACTCCAGACCCATGGCAATGTGGTTGAATCTTAAGTGCCCCCTGAAATGGTCTAGTAAGCCACTCAGTTCAAGAGCAATATAGTTCGGCAGTGAATGCTGGCCTTGCCAGTGATGTCCATATCTTTGATTTGATCTATTATTGTCACATGTATGAGTATACAGCGAAAAGTATTGTTTCTTGCGCGCTGTACAGAAAAAGCATACCGTTCATAGAGAAGGAAAGGAGAGAGTGCAGAATGTAGTGTTACAGTCATTGCTAAGGTGTAGAGAAAGATCAACTTAATGCCAGGTCGGTCCATTTAAAAATCTGACGGCAGCAAAAAAGAAGCTGTTCTTGAGTTGATTGGTACGTGACCTCAGACTTTTATATCTTTTCCCTGACAGAAGAAGGTGGAAGAGAGAATGTCTGAGGTGCATGGGGTCCTTAATGCTGGCTGCTATTCCGAGGCAGCAGGAAGTGTAGAGAGAGTCAATGGATGGAAGGTTGGTTTGCGTGATGGACTGGGCTTCGTTCACGACCCTTTGTAGTTTTTTGCGGTCTTGGACAGAACAGGAACAAAACCAAGGCTGTGATAGAACCAGAAAGAATGCTTTCTATGGTGCATCTGTAAAAGTTGGTAAGAGTCATAGCGGACATGCCAAATTTCCTCAGCCACCTGAGGAAGGAGAGCCATTGGTGAGCTTCCTTAACTTTTGCATTGGCATGGAGGGACTAAAAAGATTATTAGTGATCCGGACACTGAGAGACTTGAAGCTCTCGACCATTTCCACTTCATCCCCATTGATGTAGATAGGAGCACGCACTCCACTTCCTGAAATTGTTGATTATCTGCTTTGTTTTGCTGACATTGAAGGAGTGATTATTGTCAGCGTACCAGTCATCATTGTTTTAGATCCAACCCACTATGATGGTGTCAAAAGCAAACTTGAAAATCGAATTCGAAGGGAACTTGGCCATACAGTCATAGTTGTATGGCTGAGGGGCTGAGGACACAGCCTTGTGGGGCACCGGTGTTGCGGATGATTGTGGAGGAGGTGTTGTTGCCTATCCTTACTGATTGCGGTCTGTGGGTTAGGAAGTTGGATCGAGTCATGGAGGGAGGAGCCGAGGCCCAAGCCACGGAGTTTGGATTTGAGTTTTGTAGGAATATGGTGTTGAAGGTTGAGTTGTAGTTAATAAATAAGAGTCTGACATAGGTGTCTTTGTTATCCAAGTGTTCCAGGGTTGAGTGTAGGGCCAGGGAAATGGCGTCTGCTGTGGACCTGTTGCGGCGGTAGGCGAGCTGTAGTGGATCCAGGCAATCAAGGAGGCCGGAATTTATTCATGCCATGACTAACCTTCTGATGAACTTCATGATGATGATGATGTCAGAGCCACCAGACGATAGTCATTAAGGCAGGCTGTCTGGCTTTTCTTTGGTACCGGGATGATGGTCATCTTCTTGTTGCAGCTTTATGGAACCTTAGTTAGGCCGCACTTGGAATATAGTGTTCAGTTCTGGTCGCCACACTACCAGAAGGATGTGGGGGCTTTGGAGAGGGTACAGAAAAGATTTACCAGGATGTTGCTTGGTATGGAGGGCATTAGCTATGAGGAGAGGTTGGAGAAACTTGGTTTGTTCTGACTGGAATGACGGAAGTTGAGGGGCGACCTAATAGAAGTCTACAAGATTATGAGTGGCATGGACAGAGTGGATAGTCAGAAGCTTTTTCACAGGGTGGAAGAGTCAATTACTAGGAGGCACAGGTTTAAGGTGCGAGGGGCAAGGTTTAAAGGAGATGTACAAGGCAGATTTTTTACACAGAGAATAGTGGGTGCCTGGAACTCGTTGCCGGGGGAGGTAGTGGAAGCGGATACGGTAGTGACTTTTAAGGGGCGTCTTGCCAAATACATGAATAGGATGGGAATAGAGGAATATGGTCCCTGGAAGGGTAGGGGGTTTTAGTTCAGTCGGGCAGCGTAGTCGGTGCAGGCTTGGAGGGCTGAAGGGCCTGTTCCTGTGCTGTAATTTTCTTTGTTCTTTGTTCTTTGAAGCAGGTAGGGACCTCAGATTGCTTTCTCATGAAAGAATAGCAAAATATAAGTTATTGAGTAAAAGCAATGATCATCTTGCACAGAAACATGAGAGTGCAGATTGCAGAAGGGACATTAAACCCATAATGAACATGCATTGCGACTTGGTGAAAACGCATTCCAGGGATTGGAAATGATTATTTTAAAATTAGAAATGATGCACTCTATTGCCAGGAATTTTCCGTGAGGCAGCCGCAACTTCCGTGGGTGATCGGCAGAGGGCTTATGATGGGAAACTAGAACAAAGAGGAACAAAATTCCCAGCATAGGAGCAAAGTAGGCTGAAAGGAGGTTTGATAAGGGATTTTACAATGAAGAAAGGACTTTATGGAGTGAATCAGCAAAGTTCTCTCTCTGGCTGCAGAGTAAGTGATGATGGGTCCTCCATTTTAAACTGTCAGCAAGGAAAGAAATAAGAAGAAATTTCTTTACACAGAGTTTTGTTGGATTGTAGAATTGGCGCAGTGGTTAACACTGCTGACTCATAGCGCCAGGGACCCGTGCTCGATTCCTGGCTTGGGCCACTGTCTGTGTGAAGTCTGTATGTTCTCCCCATGTCTGCGTGGGTTTCCTCCAAGTGCTCTGGTTTCCTCCTGAAAGACGGACAGGTTAGGTGCACTTGCCATGCTAAATTCTCCCTCAGTGTACTCAAACAGGCGCCGGAGTGTGGCGACGAGGGGATTTTTCATTGCAGTGTTAATGTGAGCCTACTTGTGATAAATAAATTAATTAATAACTTTGCCACGTGAAATGGTTGCGTCTGAGAACCTTTAGGTTTAAGCTGGATAAACATTTTTCAACAGAAGAAGGTACAAGAACTATCAGAACACTGAAATTAGTTTTGAAATGCTCCCACAACGAGCCAGCATTGACACAATCGGCCAAGGAGTTCAGTAACATGTGAACAAGAAGCCCAAGTCATAACACCGTGTAGATCCATCCGTTTACTTCTGTTTTTATATAAAATTGGAAAGATAAAACTGGCACCCACCACAAAGTGATGGACTCTGTAATGTAATTAACAAAAATATGCTTCAAATGAGTTAGTATTGAACCAAAATAGTAATGGTGCCTATTAAGTGTAAATAGGAAGACCTATTACTCTCCAAAATTAATTAACACTAATGACACAGTTTAAGCTGAATGCATGCTGTTCTATTCCCTTAAGTTGTTGAGCTTCCTTTCCTGTATTGAACGCACTAAGAAATACTGGAGACATCTCACTGCCTCAGTGTAACAAGTGATGGTTCGCTTTCTTTTCCTCATTTTTGAAATGGATTCCGTTTGCTCTTGTTAGAAAATAGTCGCGAGATGACTATGCTGAGCGACCGTGTTCATCTTAATAAGTGACCTACAATTCAAAAGAAAATCGCAATCGCTTTAAATTAATATGCCTCTTTACCCGGTGTAGTTGGGCCTATTGTATCCTGGTTACCACGGTGACACCTGACTTCAGTAGGTGCACTCAATTAGATCCTCCTAAAAGGCCCTGTGTGAACAGAAGTATGTGTGTTGATACCTCAGGTTCCTTTAGGTTTCTCATGTTGAGGGCAAGTGATTACTCACCCCCACCACCCTCCTATCTTCCAAGCATTTAACTTTGCTTTTCGGATAGATTTGAATGAAGCGCTAGTGCTATTTCTGTTGAGAATGAACTCAACAGGCTTCAGCAGTAAACATTTCCTTTCCCCTTTCTACTTGTGCTTGTTTTGCCGAGCTAATATGTTCTCCCAACTCTTCAGTTAAATGGTAATTGTTCTATTGACAGCATTACAGTCCAATTTTGACACATCATTATTCATGCTTAACCACTTGACCTTGAATAAATGTTAACACAATTACTGCGGAGTACATTTCTGCTCCAAAGTTTAATGATAATCAAAATGCAAAGGTGGCCATGAAAGCAATCGGAAAAATGGCAAATCCCATTAAATGGAGTTTTCTTGGCTAAAATGATGCTGGCAAATATTTTCTGCTAATTGAGGCTTATTAAAAAAAAATAAAACAGTTAATTGTTTATCATTCTGGCCTCCTTAGCAATGGAAATAAGCCAATGTGTTACTCACGCATTTTGTCATGTAAAATATATAGCAAGTTAGTTAATGAGGCATCTGTTCATGACTCTGATTTTGCATATCTTCAGTTACTTGGGTATTTGTAATGGGTGGTATTTAACATGGGCAAAAGGGGCCTCACCCCCCTGGGCTGAAGAGACAGCGAGTACCCCATGTCACCCCGATCGGGAAGGCCCGCTGCAATTAAGTGCCCATTAGGTCCCTAAGTGTATGGGCCTTCCCTGGGATCAAGAGCCCTGGGGAGTGTGGAGGTTCCGCCTACCCCAAAGGCTGCCAGCTGATCAGGGGCTTGCAGGGAGCACCAGCAGGAGTGGCGGCAGCTTACAGCAATGTACCCACCACAGGTCCAGTATAGTCAAGGGACTACATGCCAAAGATGAATGGAAACAGGATGGGGTCATGGGAGAGAGGGAAATGGCGTTGGCAGAAGCACATGGGTAGATCTCAGAGGCACCACCCCTCCCTGATGCCACATCCCTTGGTAAGACACTGAATGCCTTTGAACAAGGCACCCCTTCCAGGTGCCTGCCTTTGGGCTTTCCGCCTGCCACTGATTTAATACCAGTGATGATGGGATGGAGCCCTTCGTGGGTATTAAGGGTCTGAGTTAGCAATGGGGTGGTAGGTCATCCACGTGCTTTCCCATCCCGGACTTAATTGAGGCAGAAGCAGGAAGTGAGTAGAGTCCCCGCCAGCCACCGTTTTGTCAATTCAATGCCTCCAACTCCAAACCAGCCTCGGGGGAAGGCATTAAATTCCACCCATAGCTGGAATTAGTCAGCTCTCTTAATAGCACTGGTGCAGGGCTAAAGGAGTGCTGCACTGTCCGAGCTGACGGTTTCAGGAACAGAGGAAGCAGATTTCAGTTCCATCACCATTGAGCTAGAGGAGGCTTTGGCACCGCCAAGTTGTGATACGATGCAGTTGACATCGCATGAGTTACTGTTGCAAGGCAGCAATGCAACCCTGAGTGTCATCAACATACCGAGGGAAGGTATTTCCATGCTTCTAGATAATGACAGGAAGGAGTATCATCTGGAGAATGAAGCAGAAAGGACAAAGGGGCACACATAGGTGGTGAATGGAAGTGCAGTGAAACTATTATCAGGAATGTAGGGCAGAGTATCATTAAGTTAGGTCTTTGCCAGAACAGCTGAATCACTTTTGAGTCTGGAACTCAGCTTTGAAAAACAGAAATAAAAACAGAAGCTGCTGGAAAATCTCAGCAGGCCTGGCGCTATCTGTGGAGAGAGGAAACAGAGTGAAGAGTCATAGAATCATACAGTACAGAAGAGGCCCTTCAGTCCATCGAATCTGCACCGGCATGCAAGAAACACTTGACTTCCCACCTAATCCCATTTACCATCACTTGGCCCATAGCCTTGAATGTCATGATGTGAGCCATGATGTGGAGATGCCGGCGTTGGACTGAGGTGGGCACAGTAAGAATTCTCACAACACCAAGTTAAAGTCCAACAGGTTTATTTGGAATCATGAGCTTTCGGAGCGCTGCTCCTTCATCAGGTGAGTGATGAAGTCACCTGATGAAGATGTGCACTCTGAAAGCTCATGATTCCAAATAAACCTGTTGGACTTTGACCTGGTGTTGTGAGACTTCCTACTGTGCATGATGTACCAAGTGCTCATCCAGGTACTTTTAAAATCTATGCCTCATTGTTAAAGGCAAGTGTCCCATATGCCTTTTTCACCAACCTACGAACATGCCCTTCTGTCTTCAGAGATCATATTGGACTCAAAATGTTAACTCTGTTTCTCTCCACTGATGCTGCCAGACCTGCTGAGTTTTTTCAGCACCATCTGTTTCCCTTTCAGATCTCTAGAATTGGCAACATTTTGCTTTTTATTTATCTGAAATTCCCTTGACCCAGTGCTCTTTTACCAAAGCAAAACAATTATCATCCTGCCTCCAAGCTCCCCAACCAATCAGGAAGGATGCTCAATTAAGGGGAGCCTGACATGTCAGAGAAGCTCACCAGCACTTGGACTTCTGAGACAGGAATGGAGAGGAAGCCTGGGTAGGCTGCCTTCTGGGTCTCTCATCCTTACCTATGTGGGATCTGAGGGGCTGCCGTGAGGTGACCTTTCCCAAGACTGGAGAAAGAGGACAAGCTCCCCAACCAAGCAGGTGTGGGTAGAAGTGGCCGAGGATTTCAGCAGTCCCTCCAACCTGGAGACAGTGCCCCGGAGAATCCAGGGCCTCGGCAGGTTGGGAAAGGCACGTGGTTGCCAAGTGCCCCCCACACACACTCTGACTGCCCCTCCAGTCTCTTCCACATCACCCCTCAGGAAACACAGCTTGCAGATCCAGTCTTTCCTCTCCTTCAGTGTTAATGCACCAGAGCAGAAATCTCAAAGTGTGTTATGAAGCCCGACCAGTGAGAATAAGGTGTTTCACTTCAGGTGTGATTCTATTGACCCACGAGGAAACTTTAATCAAAACAAACTTGATTTAACAACACAGTTTAACTTTAACAAATGAATTAGCTTAACTTTTACCAATTAAAATGCTTAAACATGACAAGATACAATTCTTGAAAAATGCCTGAAAATCTCAGCAGGCTTGACAGCATCTGCGGAGAGAGAATAGAGCCAACGTTTCAAGTTTAGATTAACCTTCTTCAGAGCTCTGACGAAGGGCCATCTAAACTTGAAACGTTGGCTCTACTCTCTCTCCACAGATGCTGTAAGAAGTGTCATAACACCAGGTGAAAGTCCAACAATTTTATTTGGAATCACGAGCTTTCGAAGCGCTGCTCCTTCATCAGGTGAGTGGCTCACCTGATGAAGGAGCAGTGCTCTGAAAGCTTGTGATTCCAAATAAACTTGTTGGCCTTTAACCTGGTATTGTGAGACTACTTAGTGTGCCCACTCTAGTCCAATGTCAGCATCTCCAAATCATGGCTTCCACAGATGCTGTCAGACCTGCTAAAACTTTTCAGTATTTTTCTGTTTTATTTCAGATTCCAGCATCCACAGTATTTTGCGTTTATATTAAGACACAACTCTTAACTGCTAATCTATCTTGATTAGTTCCAATTCAAGCAATATTCCTCTTATAGACTTAAACTCCTCTTCAAAATCAGTTAGTGACACACAGACTCATGTGTATGTACTTGTTAACAGTCCTAGAGCCTTTAGAACACCTCTGGAGAGACAGAGAGACTGAGAGATACCTGTCTTCTGACAGTCCCAAACAGCTGCCTCCAGAAAGAAAGACACCTCTTGCTTCTTTTAGGATCAGGCAAAAACCAACTGTTTTAAAATAAAAGAGAACTGTGTGTTTTCCCTGCAAGCTTAGCTCCGTTCATTCACAAGTCTCTGCCTCTGTCAGTCAAACTAATTAAAACCATACTCTCAAACCCCAGGGGAAAAACCAAAAATAAGCAAAAATGGAATAACTCAGTTTAAAACAAACACATCCCTTGCTAAAATCAATCATTAACCTGCATTCCCAGCATGTGATCTGCCTGGTGCAGACAAATCAGCACCATGTAAAATACAGCTGAATTCTAAACATATCCCTTACAAGAAACATGATTAAAAATACATTTTTTAAACACCTAGCATCACCACAGCAGCCACCTAACATCCTAACCTAAACAGCCAACACTTGTACTCACTCATCTTTTTTCCTTTTCCAACCATGCCTCATAGTCACCCTCCACAAATAGAGTCTTTACATCCACTCCTCAAAGGCCTTCCTCCACACATAACACTCACACCTCTCTGATTTCTTTCCTTGCAGTAGAGGAATGCACACAACTAGGCGAGAGGCAGTGACCTGGGTTTGGGTTAGAGACTGTCCAATGACATGCGCATTGCCCACCTACTCCACTGGGAAAGAGGTCTTGTCCTAGATGACTGATGGTATCAGCAGGGACATGCCAGGAGAGGAGCCTTCTGAGACATGTTCAGAGAGGTAATCTCTGCCTGTTGGGATCTTGCCTCCTTTGAGCTGGAACCAAGTGTCTGTTCTCACTGACCTGCGAAGGGGCATGCGGTTGAGGACACAGCAGCTGGTATTCCAGCTGGTGCTGTTGGCAATGATGTGGCCTCTGCATCAGCTCCTCAACAGAGGTGGAAGGTGAGACTTCATAAGCTGGTTCCAAGCTGGAGTGAAGTTTGGCAGTAGGGAAGCGCAACTGACTCTGTCTACATTTCCTGCTGCCTCGGAAAAGCAGCCAGCATAATCAAGGACCCCATGCACCCCAGACATACTCTCTTCCACCTTTTTCCATCGGGAAAAAGATATAAAAGTCTGAGATCATGGACCAACCGACTCAAGAACAGCTTCTTCCCTGCTGCCATCAGACTTTGTAATGAACCCACTTTGCATTAAGTTGATCTTTCTCGACACCGTATCTGTAACTGCAACATTACATTCTGCACCCTCTCCTTTTCTTCTCCACTATGTATTCTATGAATGGTATGTTTTGTCTGTATCGTGCGTAAGAAACAATACTTTTCACTCCATCCCAGTATATTTGACAATAATAAATCAAATCAAAGTATCAAACAGATAAATCACCTGTCAAGTACTGAAAGCACTCACTGCACAAAGAAGTACTTTGAACACTAGCCTCTCAATGACCATGGCTGGAGTTCATAATTTTCATGATCTAAAGTCTTCACAGTTATTAGTTTCACTGGAAAGCACTTCCCACTTTGACCCTGGTTGGTCCTGACCCACATCCGGAAACAAATTCCTTGGTTGGGAAATCCCCCCACCCCCCCCCACCGGATTGGTTTTTTAACAACTTCAACTACTGCCTGGAAACTTACCTGACAGGTTACGTTTATTTATTAGAGTCACAAGTAGGCTTACATTAACACTGCAATGAAGTTACTGTGAAAATCCCCCAGTCGCCACAGTCCGCCGCCTGTTTGGGTACACTGAGGGAGAATTTAGCATGGCCAATGCACCTAACCACCATGTCTTTCGGATTGTGGGAGGAAACCGGAGCACCCGGAGGAAACCCATGCAGACACGGGGAGAACGTGCAGACTCTGCACAGACAGTGACCCAAGTCCGGTAACGAACCCGGGTCCCTGGCGCTGTGGGGCAACAGTGTTAATCACTGTGCCACCGTGCTGTCCCACTAAAGTTGCACTTTTCTGGAACTCAACTACGATTTTAAGTGAGGATTTACTGTATAGCCATAAAGTAGAATGACAGCCAATGCCACTTTCACTTTCTCACCAGCTGTCAATAACTTTCCAACACTTGTGCAAACACACATCGAAGATTAGAGATCCGGAGAAGAGAAAGTCAAATAGCCCAGACAAATATTTAACACTAAAATATTGAGTGAAGTGTATAAAAATCCGATAGTCCTTTCATTATATTGTGTACACATCTCTCAAATTTCATCAGCTGCAGTTTCTGGGAGTAGCTAATGGCTGATGGCATTTTGGTCTGAAATCAAACAGTACGAAAAATTAAAAGTAAAATACTGCAAGTGCGGGAAATCTGAAATTAAAACAGAAAATGCTGGAAATACTCAGTAGGTCAGGCAGCATCTGTGGAGAGAGAAACAAAGTTGATGTTTTAGGTCAATTGATAAGAAGATGAGAAGTTATTGATCTCTTGCGTAAACTTTGTTTCTCTCTCCGCAGATTCTGCCAGACCGACTGAGCATTTCCAGCATTTTCTGTCTTTATTTTAAAGATGAAAAGTAAAGTTAAAATTTGTTTATTAGTGTCACAAGTAGGCTCACATTAACACTGCAATGAAGTTGCTGTGAAAATCCCCGAGTGGCCACACTCTGGCACCTGTTTGGGTTACACTGAGGGAGAATTTAGCATGGCCAATGCACCGAACCAACATGTCTTTCGGATTGTGGGTGGGGTTTTACGGCCTCGCTTGTCCCAGAACCGTAAAATCCCGCCCGAGGTCAACGTACCTTCCCCTGGTCCGCCCCTCGCCCGCTCTGATTCTCGTGGCAGGCGGGGCAGTAACATTCCGGTTTGTGGAAGGAAACCAGACAGTGACCCAAGCCTGGAATTGAACCCGGGTCCCTGGCGTTGTGAGGCAGCAGTGCTAATCACTGTGCCACTGTTCTGCCTACATGTATGCAAGAATACAAGTATGCACATCAACCTAGCAGTGGTGTAATGCAAAAGCCATGGCAACAAGACACGATGATTTATATGGCAGCTTTCATGTAACTGAATGTCCCAAGATCGTGAAGGACACAAAAGCAGAAAATAGGTCAGAAGCTAGGGGAAATAAACAAGAGTGCAGTGAAAGAGAGGATTTTTACAGACACAAGTAAGAAGGATAAGAGTTCACAGAGAGTGCATTTCAGTGTGCAAGTGTATTATGTTGCGATGTGGCAGCTTAACCAAATATCAAAAATAGTCCAATTAATTTTGAAGCTTTCTCGACTCGCTGTGCAGTGCAGATGATCCTGAGGAGAAAATGGTGCTCTATATAAAAGGAAGAATAGCCAAAATCCACATACTAGATGATTGCTTTGGGATTCTTCATCAAAATAAAAATTGATAATCTATGTTGAAGTCCTAAGGCTAGGGAAAAGAGGTTGCGATATGGTTCCTTTGTGTCTTGTGTCGACTAAACCAGTTATGATTTATTCCCAGGGGTATATTTCTGTGTTTCCCAATTTTGGAAAGCAAATGCCATCTGTAGTTTGACAAAATCCAAACTCTTATTTCATAGATTCCCTTTAATTGGTACATTAGGAAGAGTTCTTGTTGCATATGAACTCGTATCCGGATGAGTATGCAACAGATCTCAAAAATTTAGAATCTAATTGTTCAACAGCACCCCCTGGACCAAGACCACACATTCAGGCCGAAAACCTCCGTCCTCGCTCGAGGCTGGGATTCTCCGGTGCCGCTGAAAGTAAATGGAGTTTTGGCTTTAAGGCCAAGTTTCCAAACACAGCAAGGCGGGCGGGGATCAGATTGGAGAATCCTGCCATCAAGCAACTGAGCCTAGAAGTTCAGCCAAGTCTCACTGAGTACAACTGGACACCAATATGAACATTCAACGGAGTGTGAACAAAAAAGGCACAATGGGCATGATCTTGCCAACCGTTCACGCCATGCTTCCGCTGCAGCGAGGTCGGAGAATTTGGCGCCGGTGGGATATTCCCATCCCGCTGCAGTGAGCGGCTGTAACATTCCAGCCAGCATTTCTTTTCTTCCACAAAAAAGAAAATGTCCAAACTCCCCTGTAACCACCAATGTGGGCCAATGTGCCGATACATTTCACTGTCTGATTAAAAGCTTATTTATTAGTCACAAGTAGACTTACATTAACACTGCAATGAAGTTACTGTGAAAATCCCCTAGTCACCACACTCCGGCGCCTGTTCGGGTACACTGAGGGAGAATTTAGCATGGCCAATGCACCTAACCAGCACGTCTTTCCGACTGTGGGAGGAAACCGGAGCGTCCTGAGGAAACCCACATAAACACAGGCAGAATGTGCAAACTCCACACAGGCAGCGGCCCAAGCCAGGAATCGAACCTCGGCCCCTGGCGCTGTGAAGGAGCAGTGCTAACCACTGTGCCACCATGCCACCCCAAAGTGTGCCTCAACAAAAGATGATGGAACGAACACAAACAAAGTGAAACCAATGTAATGTGAAATATTTACAATTCTAATTTTTCAGATTTGAAAGACACCCAGGCCATCTTGGCACTCTCAAGTCTTATGTTAATAGTAATGGTGTTCGGCAGTATATCTTAGGCTGTGATGTACAGTCATTGAGTACATTTAAGACAGACAAAGATAGGTTGTTGACTGGTAAGGGGATCAAAGGTTACGGGAAAATGGGGTTGAGAAACTTATCAGCCATGATTGAATGGCGGAGCAGACTCAATGGGCGGAATAGCTCAATTCTGCTCCTATATCTTATGGTTGTATGGTCTCCCTGTTTGATCAGAGGGCTCTTCCATTTCCCACCATAGCATGGACGGCTTGGTGGCACAGTGGTTAGCACTGCTGCCTCACAGCGCCAGGGACTCGGGTTCAATTCCTGGCTTGGGTCACTGTCAGCAAGGAGTCTGCACTTTCTCCCGTGTCTGCGTGGCTTTCCTTTGGGTGCTCCAGTTTCTTCCCACAGTCCGAGAGATATGCTGGTTAGATGCATTGGCCATGCTAAATTCTCCCTCAGTGTACCCGAACAGGTGCGGAGTGTGGCGACTAGGGGATTTTCACAGCAACTACATTGCAGTGTTAATGTAAGTCTACTCGTGACAATAAATCAACTTTAAACTATAGCTGAAGTATGGTTTGCTCTGAAAAGCTTCTCCCGCTGGTTGGTTCCCTGCATACCACCGGCACTTTAACCTTTAATTATAATCGTTTGGGAGACCTGAAAAAGCGAGAGAACGGAAGAAGTGCGCGCTTCCAATTGCGTCATCGGGAAGAGCTGACAAAATTCCTCTGCCCCCCATTGTGCTTTGAGGAGAATCTCTCAAATTAGCTTTCGACACTTCCTTTGCCCTGGATGATATTCTTGGTGCTAAATTTATGTCCCTTTCTCCAGTTTCTTTTTGGTCAAAAGATTTGACTGATAAAATTGGAATTCAGAAAGGTGACATTGGTCATCTTTTTACTCTATTACCTTGCAGAACAGGAAGTGTTTGAAAGGATGGTGTGAGGCTGTTAGAATTGAATCAGAGCCAGGGCACATGCACTTGACCTTCCGCGCAATGTGTTACCTACAGGTCGAAGCATATTAACCTCGGAACGTTGGGGAAAACCGCCCTCATCAGCAGAGTTTGAGTGGATCTCTCTCCTGTGCTGGAGGCACAGGTTTCTCCCTCTCTTACTGCCCTGACCCAGTTACTTTGGAGTGGGGTCTATTTCCAGGACATATGCCGGATGATCATACCTGCTGCTGCTCTCAATAAAATTCAGCCAAGCTACCCCGGGGGTATCATTCTGCTGGTTGTGGTCACCGTTGCCGCAGTAACTCCGAAGCACCTGGCTCACGGCATTATTGAACCGATGTAGCAATCAGCAACAACAATGACTTGTATTTATAGCATCTTCAATGCAATGAACCATCCCAGGGCGCTGCACAGAAGCATTATAAAACAAAGTCTGACACCAACCTCAGGGACAAGCAAGTAAGCCTGGTAGCAGGGGAATGCCATCATATCATGGATTTTGGATACCAGTTGTAGCTGGTATCAAAGTCCTGAAACCAATAAACTGATAATGAATGGACTCCCGCACAGTGAAAGCTGGTAGATATAAGGGATTGTAGGCAGGCCACTGCCAGATTCGATCCACTTTGGACTGGTTATTTTCCCAGTTTTCCCCTGCATGGCTTTGAATGCTGTCCCTCATTGCTTTTGCAAGCCGCTTAAGAAAATATTGAGGCAGATGCTAGCCAAAAGCTTGCTTTTGAGAAGCATCTTAAAGGAGAAAGGTGAGGTAGTGTCATAGAGTCATAGAGGTTTACAGCATGGAAACAGACCCTTCGGCCCAACTTGTCCATGCTGCCCTTTTTTTAAAAACCCCTAAGCTAATCCCAATTGCCCGCATTTGGCCCACATCCCTCTATACCCATCTTACCCATGTAACTGTCTAAATGCTTTTTAAAAGACAAAATTAAATCCGCCTCTACTACTACCTCTGGCAGCTTGTTCCAGACACTCACCACCCTCTATGTGAGAAGATTGCCCCGCTGGACACTTTTGTATCTCTCCCCTCTCACCTTAAACCTATGCCCTCTAGTTTTAGACTCCCCTACCTTTGGGAAAAGATATTGACTATCGAGCTGATCTATGCCCCTCATTATTTTATAGACCTCTATAAGATCACCTCTCAGCCTCCTAAGCTCCAGAGAAAAAAGTCCCAGTCTATCCAGCCTCTCCTTATAGCTTAATTCATCAAGTCCCGGTAGCATCCTAGTAAATCGTTTCTGCACTCTTTCTAGTTTAATAATATACTTTCTATAATAGGGTGACCAGAACTGTACACAGTATTCGAAATGTGGCCTTGCCAATGTCTTGTACAACTTCAACAAGACGTCCCAACTCCTGTATTCAATGTTCTGACCGATGAAACCAAGCATGCTGAACGCCTTCTTCACCACTCTGTCCACCTGTGACTCCACTTTCAAGGAGCTATGAACATGTACCCCAAGATCTCTTTGTTCTGTAACTCTCCCCAACACCCTACCATTAACTGAGTAAGTCCTGCCCTGGTTCAATCTACCAAAATGCATCACCTCGCATTTGTCTAAATTAAACTCCATCTGCCATTCGTCAGCCCACTGGCCCAACTGATCAAGACCCTGTTGCAATTGAAGATAACTTTCTTCACTGTCCACTATGTCACCAATCTTAGTGTCATCTGCAAACTTATTAACCATGCTTCCTCTGTTCTCATCCAAATCATTAATATAAATGACAAATAACAGTGGATCCAGCACTTATCCCTGACGCACACCACTGGTCACAGGCCTCCAGTTTGAAAAACAACTCTCTACAAGCACCCTCTGGCTTCTGTCAAGAAGCCAGTTTTCTTTCCATTTAGATACCTCACCCTGGATCCCGTGAGATTTAACCTTATGCAACAACCTACCATGCAGTACCTTGTCAAAGACCTTGCTAAGGTCCATGTAGACAACATCAACTGCACTGGCCTCATCTACCTTCTTGGTTACCCCTTCAAAAAACGCAATCAAATTTGTGAGACATGATTTTCCACTCACAAAGCCATGCTGACTGTCCTGAATCAGTCCTTGTGTCTCTAAATGCCTGTAGATCCTGTCTCTCAAAATACCTTCCAACAATTTATCCACCACAGATGTGAGGCTCACTGGCCTGGAGTTCCCTCAGGCTTTTCCCTGCAGCCCTTTTTAAACAAAGGCACAACATTTGCCACTCGCCAATCTTCAGGCACCTCACCCCTGACTATCGATGATTCAAATATCTCGGCTAGGGGACCTGCAATTTCCTTCCTAGCCTCCCACAATGTCCTGGGATACATTTCATCAGGTCCAGGGGATTTATCTACCTTGATGCGCTTTAAGACTTCCAGCACCTCCTTCTCTGTAATATGTACACTCCTCAAGCCATCACTATTTATTTCCCTAACATCCATGCTTTTCTCAAGAGTAAATACTGATGAGAAATATTCATTTAGGATCTCACCCATCTCTTGTGGATCCTCACATAGATGACCTTGTTGATCCTTAAGAGGCCCTACTCTCTCCCTTGTTACTCTTTTGCCCTTTATGTATTTGTAGAAGCTCTTTGGATTCTCCTTTGCATTATTTGCCAAAACAATCTCGTGTCCCTTTTTGCCCTCCTGATTTCTCTCTTAACTCTACTCCTACACCCACTATACTCTTCAAGAGATTCACTTGATCCCAGCTGCCTATGCATGTCATGTGCCTCTTTCTTCTTCTTGACCAGGGCCTCAATATCCTGAGTCATCCAGGGTTCCCTACTTCTGCCAGCCTTGCCCTTCACTCTAAGAGGAATGTGTTTACCCTAAACCCTAGTTAACACACTTTTGAAAGCGTGCCACTTACCAGACGTCCCTTTGCCTTCCCACAGATTCCCCCAATTAACTTTTGAAAGTTCCTGCCTGATACCATCAAAATTGGCCTTGCCCCAATTTAGAATTTTAACTTTTGGGCCAGACCTATAATTCTCCATAGCTTTCTTAAAACCAATAGAATTATGGTCACTGGTCCCAAAGTGATCCCTTGCTAACACTTCTGTCACCTACCCTTCCTTATTTCCTAAGAGGAGGTCAAGTTTTGCCCCCTCTCTAGTCGGGCCATCCACATACGGAATGAGAATTTCTTCCTGAATGCACTCAACAAATTTCTCTCCATCCAACCCTCTAATACTATGGCTGTCCCAGTCAATGTTGGGAAAGTTAAAATCTCCGACTATTACCACCCTATTTTTCTTGGAGCTATCTGTAATCTCCTTACATATTTGCTCCTCAATTTCCCGCTGACTATTTGGGAGTCTATAGTACAACCCTATCAAAGTCGTTTCCCCCTTCTTATTTCTCAGTTCTACCCATATAGACTCAGTGGCCGAACCCTCGGATATATCCCCTCTCAGTACGACCATGATGCTTTCCCTAATCAAAAGTGCAACTCCCCCTCCTCTCTTCCCTCCTGTTCTATCTTTCCTATAGCATCTGTACCCTGGAACATTGAGCTGCCAGTCCTGTCCCTCTCTTAGCCATGTTTCAGTAATTGCTATAATATCCCAGTCCCACGTACCCATCCATGCCCTGAGTTCATTTGCCTTGCCCGTCAGGCCTCTTGCATTGAAATAAATGCAGTTTTATCTGGACTTCCCTTGCTCTCTGTCTTGCTTTTGCCTGATCTGTCTGGTACTAGGATTACTGACACTGCCTTTACTACTTATTGTGCTCTCTTTAACTTCTGTGCTGTCCTCAAACTAGTGAGGCAGGGCAGTATAGAAACAGTGGTTAGCACTGTTGCCTCACAGCGCCAGGGACTTGGGGTTCAATCCTGGCCTTGGGTCACTGTCTGTATGGAGTTTGCACGTTCTCATCGTGTCTGCATGGGTTTCCTCTGGATGTTCTGGTTTCCTCGTACAGTCCAAAGATGTGGAGGTTTGGTGGATTAGCCATCGTAAGTTGCCCCTTAGTATCCCAAGATGTGTAAGTTAGGGGGATTAGCGGGATAAATGTGTGGGGATACAGGGATAGGGCAGGGTGTGTGCCTGGGTAAAATGCTCTGTCAGAGAGTAGGTGCCAATTCGATGGGCTCAATGGCCTCCTTCTGCACTTAGGGATTCTATGAGGAAGGCCTTTGCAGAGCTTCAGACCCAGGCAGCTGAAGACATGGCCACCAAAGTTGGAGCAATTAAAATCAGAGATGGATTTGAATGCAAGGATGAGAAATAAAAGAGGTGTTGCTTAACAGGGAACCGATGAAGGTCAGCAAGCACTAGGGGTGATAGGGGAACGGGACTTGGTGCAAGTAAGGGTGGAAGAGTTTTGGATGTTTACCGGTTTACAAGTTTACAGAAGGTAGAATGTAGGAGGTAAGCCGGCAATGTGTTGGAATATAAAATCTCGAGGTTACAAAGGCAAGAAGTGAGTGTTCCAGTGTCAAAGCAGCTGATGCTGGGATAATGTCTAGTGATGTTACAGAGGTAGAAATAAGTGTTCTTTATGATGAAGTTACTGTGCAGTCCGAAGTTCATTTTGGGGTCAGACAGTTACCAGGGAGAGGAATGGAGTCAAGAGCAATCACAGCTTGTGCCAGGGACTGAAGACAGTGGGCCATTTTTTCCAACCTCGCTCGCATCTGTGATTCTCCAGTCCCGCTGCAGTGAACGGAGATTTGGCTGAGCGCCAAATTCTCTGAACTCGCTGGCAGCAGCAGCGAGGCGTGAATGGCCAGAGGATTCCGGCCAATCACTTCCATCTTCCCAGTGTTTAATTCAAGGAAATTTCTACTCATTACATGTTGAAAGTTGAACAAGCAGCCTCTTAATTTAGCAACAGTGGAGGAGTTGAAAGAGATGGTGCTGAGGTAGAGCTTGGTGTCATCGGCATATATATCAAAACTGATGTGATGCTTTCACCAAGGAGCAGCATGCAGATGAGACATAGGAAGGGGGTCAAGGATTGATTAATGACAGACACCAGAGGAAACAGTGTAGGAGCGGGGGGGGGGTACGAGGGGAAGAAGCCAGTGCCGGTGATTCTATCCTTAAATAGAATAAACTGAACCAATGTCATCTCACCCAGCTGGACAGCAATGGGAAGGTGTTCGATGATGTCAACCCTGTCAAAAGCTAAAGGCATAGAGCCATAGAGGTTTACAGCATGGAAACAGGCCCTTCAGCCCAACTTGTCCATGCCACCCTTTTTTTTTGCAGGTTGAGAAGGACAAGGAGAGAAAGTTTATCTTTGCTGCTGTAACAAAGGATGTCATTTGTGACTTTGGTAAGAGCTCTTTTGGTACTGCAGTAGGGGCAGAAATCTAAATGGAGAATTTTTAAAAATGTGTTCCTGGGACATGGGCGTCGCTGGCTGGCCAGCATTTATTGCCCTTCCCTAGTTGTCTTCAACTGAGCAGCTTGCTAGACCATTTCAGAGGGCAGTTGAGAGTCAACCAAATTGCTGTGGCTCTGGAGTCACATGTAGGCCAGACCAAGTAAAGACGGCAGATTTCCTTCCCGAAAGGACAGATGGGTTTTTCTGACAATTGGCAATGGTTTCATGGTCATCAGTAGATTCTTAATTCCAGATATTTTTTATTGAATTCAAATTCCACCATCTGCCATGGCGGGATTCGAACCCCAGATCCCCAGAACATTTGATGATTTTCAGGATTAATAGTAATCATTGCTTCCTCAAACTTTGAGTTCCAGGAAAGATTAATCCAGATTTAAGAAGATAACACATACAAGGATTTTGGAGAGGAAAGGGAGGTTAGAGATGTGGCATTGATTACAAGGATGGAGTTGTCAAGGGTAGTTTTTTTTTAGATTGGTGATGACAGCTGGCTTGAATGAGAGAGAGAGAGAGACAGTCCCTGAAAAATAAGAACCATTAACAGTGTCAGTGAACAGGAAGATCAGACTGAGCAGCTGGGTTGTCAGTAGTTTATTGGAAATGGGGTCAAGGGAAAAGGAAGTGGGTCTCGTGGGCAAAATCAGAACATGATGGAAGCTAAAGCAAAACTAGAAAGCAAAGGGAGTTCAGGGCTAGGTCAGAGGGGAACTTGAGGGGAGGTTTGTGGCCTCGGGGAAGGGATAGAATTGGCAAAGGTGGCATGGTGGCACAGTGGTTAGCACTGCTGCTTCACAGCGCCAGGGACCCAGGTTCGATTCCTGGCTCAGGTGACTGTCTGTGTGGAGTTTGCATGTTCTCTCTGTGCCTGCGTGGGTTTCCTCCGCGTGCTCCGGTTTCCTCCCACATTCTGAAAGACGTGCTGGTTAGGTGCATTGACCCGAACAGATGCTGGACTGTGGCGACTGGGGTAATTTCACAGTAACTTTATTGCAATGTTAATGTAAGCCTTACTTGTGACTAATAAATACATTTTACTTTTACTTTAATCAGGTCGGCTGAATCTTCGTGGTACAGATGTCCATGAGCTCTTTGTTCATATTGTTGGAGATTGGGGGGGGGGGGGGGGGAAGACAAGGAAAGGTGTTCAAGAAGATGATTGATCATTTTGGAAGGGAGAGTGTTATTGAAATGGAAAAATACTGCAGAAAGCTGCAACACGGTTCCCTCCCACACGCCAAAGATGTTCAGGTTAGGTTGATTGGCCGTGAAAAATTGCCCCTTAATGTCAGCGGGACTGGCAGGGTAAATATGTGGGGTTAGGGGGATAGGGCTGGGTGGGATTATTGTCAGTACAGGCTCGATGGGCCGACTGGCCTCCCTCTGCACTGTCGGAATTCTATTATTCTATGATTCTTTAAAGGACTTGGGGTGCTTCTGCACGAAACACAGAAAGCTAGCATACAGGTGCAGCAGGTAATCAGGAAGGCTAATGAAATGCTGGCCATTATTTCACGGGGGTTGGAGTTGTACAAGATACAGGTGAGACCACATCTGGAGTAACTGTGAGCAGTTTTGGTCCCCTTATTTAAGCAAAGATATTGTTTCATTGGGGGCAGTTCAGACAAGGTTCACTCGGATGAACCCCAGTATGGAGGGATTGTCTTATGAGGAAAGTTTAAACAGGATGGGACTCTACTCATTGGAATTTAGAAGAATGAGAGGTGATCTCATTGAAACGTATTGGATTTTTAAGGGGCTTGGCAGGGTAAATGCTGAGAGGATGTTACCCCTCATTGGAGAGTCTAGGACCAGAGGGCGTTATCTCAGAATAAAGGGGAGCCAATTTAAGACTGAGGTGAGGAGGAATTTCTTCTCTCAGAGGGTTGAGAAACTTTGGAACTCCTTGCCACAGAGAGCTTTGGGGGGCAGTGTCCTTGTGCACATTTAAGGCTGAGAGAGATAGATTTTTGATCAGTAAGGACATCAAGGATTATGGAAAAGGGGCAGGAAAATGGACATGAGCCATGATCCAATTGAATGGCAGAGGCCCGAGGGGCCAAACAGCCTACTCCTGTTCCTATTTCTTATTTTCTTATGCTTTAGCTGCAGGGAAAAGAAGCCATGGGTTATTTTGGTTGGCAGGATGATCCTGGAATGGTTGTTTTTAGCCTGTTCTATCACATATATATCTCTTAATCTGAACTTCCCAATCTGTATATCGCTTTCTATGCAGTGTTTAAATCTTGCTGATGGTTCTGGTATTAGATGTCCTCATTTGGACTCTGTATTTCACATTGGGGATACTTCAACTTGATGCGTGAAAAACATCATTCTTACTTGTCCTGCTCATAGGTTCCACAATGTAGAGAGTGCTGAGCAGGAACAGATTACAACCAAAGCTGTTCCAAACTTTGTGGGCAGCTGTCCTCGATAAGAATGACAATTATCATTCATTTGCTGCTCACTGCACAATCTGTGACCTTATGTGACTTATGTTATGTCTGTGGGATGTAGCCCCTTTAAGAGGATGGGTCAGGTGACCCAGGGTGAGGGGGTCACCTGCCTGGGAATCTGCCCCTACAGGCAATTGAGGGCTGGAGTGAGCGAACAGTTCGGCAATAATCTCTATGGGTGGGATTTTCTGGCCACGCTCGCCCCAAGACCAGAAAATCTCGCCCCCCCGAACTTTCCCACGCAGTGGTCTGGCTGCACTTGCTCTAAAACCGAAACGTCCTGCCCGAGATTAACAGACCTTTCCATGGTCCGCCCCTCGTCCGCTACGATTCCCGTGGCAGGCAGAAAATTCACCCTTAGTGTCAACTTCTGTTTGAGAATGCCCTGTGAAATACTTTGGGACGGTTTACTGCACTTTGCTGCACTGTAGGCACTAATTAAATGCAAGTTGTTGTTGTTTTTATAATGGCACTGTCACCAACAATGGCCGTGGTTTTGGCAGCAGCACTGCGGCCAAAGGAGGGGCAGAGATCCACTTTCGGAAGTGGTTTCATAAGCCTCCAACAGATAGGATCTAATACCTCATTATCCCACCTGGTAAGGAGCATTTGCTTGTGACAGTTCCTCTGCTTACGCTAGAAATGTGCACATCTCCATGCTACATATCTTGCGATTTGAGCAGGAAGTCAATACTCTAGACAGGAACCGTGCCTATTATCCTCCTGACATGTTGAGTTGACGGCAACGAAGGAAAGTGCTCAGGCTTTTTTGAATTTGCAGTCTTCAGGGACGATCTGGGATATAACCCCATTTTGTGCTTTGCTTGCACTGCCTATTCATTTCAGTCATTAAAAATGAGCTAACGTGGTTTCAAAATGAAGCAAATTCATCACAAAATGTGCCTGAGAAGCCTCGGAAAAGTAACCACCCAGACAGAGAAACTGAACAATACACTTGGATATAATTGATATAAATGCTACAAAATACTACAATACAGCAGGCGATGCCTATGCTTTTATCATAAGTATATGAGTAGTTCTGAGATATTCCAGAGTAAATTCAAGTGCTGAGCTTTGAGATGCAACGTCCATTTTCTCATAACTGTGATTAACTCATTTTACAGGTGTCAGATTGACGGCACTAAAATTGTACCACAGTATGCTGAAAATTACAAGGTGTAAAATGAGAGGCTGATGCAAACCTAACAATTAGTCTGTCCCTCACTTGGTAATCTTTGCAGATATCAGAACCTTCTTGGTTTGAAAGGTCTCAGTTTTACCTCAAATCCTCCATACAAAGGAGATTATCTCCCTTGGTTGTGTTGAAGGTATGAACCACAGAGTGTCTTTCTAAGCACGGGTTCATCAGGGTTGTAATACAAACTGATATGAGGAGAAAAAAAAAAGTCTCCCGCAAATCTGCTGCTGAAATCTTCACCCTTGCCTTTGTTGCTTCTAGACTCGGCAATTCCGATGGTCTCTCCCCGTTATTTAAGAAGGGTAGCAGGGATAACCTGGGGTAATTATAGGCCAGTGAGCTTGACGTCCGTGGTAGGGAAGTTATTGGAGAGGATTCTTAGAGACAAGATGTATGCGCATTTAGAACAGAACAATCTCGTTTAGTGACAGACAGCATGGATTTGTAAGAGGGAGGTCGTGCCTTACAAGTTTGGTGGAATTTTTTGAGGAAGTGACAAAAACAGTTGACAAAGGAAGGGCCGTGCATGTCGTCTATATGGATTTCAGTAAGGCATCTGACAAAGTCCCTCATGGCAGGTTGGTTAAGAAGGTTAAGGCTCATGGGATACAAGGAGAAGTGGCTAGATGGGTAGAAAACTGGCTTGGCCACAGGAGGCAGAGGGTAACAGTCGAAGGGTCATTTTCCAGCTGGAGGTCTGTGACCAGTGGTGTTCCGCAGGGCTCTGTACTGGGACCTCTGCTATTTGTGATATATATAAATGATTTGGAAGAAGGTGTAACTGGTGTTATCAGCAAGTTTGCGGATGACATGAAGATAGCTGGACTTGCGGATAGCAATGAACATTGTCGGACAATACAGCAGGATATAGATAGGCTGGAAAATTGGGCAGAGAAATGGCAGATGGAATTTAATCCGGATAAATGCGAAGTGATGCATTTTGGAAGAACTAATGTAGGGGGGAATTATACAATAAATGGCAGAGCCATCAAGAGTATAGAAACACAGAGGGACCTAGGTGTGTAAGTCCACAAATCCTTGAAGGTGGCAGCACAGGTGGAGAAGGTGGTGAAGAAGGCACATGGTATGCTTGCCTTTATAGGACGGGGTATAGAGTATAAAAGCTGGAGTCTGATGTTGCAGCTGTATAGAACGCTGGTTAGGCCACATTTGGAGTACTGCGTCCAGTTCTGGTCGCTGCACTACCAGAAGGACGTGGAGGCTTTAGAGAGAAGGTTTACCAGGATGCTGCCTGGTATGGAGGGTCTTAGCTATGAGGAGAGATTGGGTAAACTGGGCTTGTTCTCCCTGGAAAGACGGAGAATGAGGGGAGACCTAATAGAGGTGTACAAAATTATGAAGGGTACGGATAGGGTGAACGGTGGGAAGCTTTTTCCCAGGTCGGAGGTGACGATCACGAGGGGTCACGGGCTCAAGGTGAGAGGAGTGATGTATAACTCAGATATCAGAGGGATGTTTTTTACACAGAGAGTGGTGGGGGCCTGGAATGCGCTGCCGAGTAGGGTGGTGGAGCAGACACGCTGGCATCGTTTAAGACTTACCTGGATAGTCACATGGACAGTCTGGGAATGGAGGGATACAAATGAATGGTCTAGTTGGACCAATGAGCGGCACAGGCTTGGAGGGCCGAAGGGCCTGTTTCCTGTGCTGTACTGTCCTTTGTTCTTTGTGTCTGCGTGGGTTTCCTCTGTCCGTTCCGGTTTCCTCCCACAGTCCAAAGATGTGTCGGTGAATTGGCCATGGTAAATGTGTGGAGTTTTGGGGATAGGGCAGCGGGTGTGGGCCTGGGTAATATGCTCTTTCGGAGTGTCAGTGCAGACTTGAATGGGTCAAACAGCCCCCTTCTGGCACTGTAGGAATTCTGTGGTTTCTGGCAAGCCTCGTCACTTGGACCTTCCATCAACTGGAGCGCATCTAAATCTCTGCTGCCATGTCCGGTTCACCCATCACCCCACTGCTCACTGGGCATTTAAGCAGAGCCTCAGTTTAAGAAGGTTCCTTGTTTTCAAATTCATCCATGGTATCAGGCCTCCCTATCTCTGCCACTTCCTCCAGGCCTACAGACCACTGAGACCTCTGGGTTCTCTAATTCTGGTCTCGTGGGCACTTCTGATCATTATGGTTCCACCATTGGTGGTTGTGCTTTAGGCTGCCCTCATGCATTCCCTCCCCAAACCACTCTACCTTGTTACCTCCCACATCTTCTTTAAGGCACTCCTTAAAATCTGCTTCTTTGGACTTGCGGATAGCAATGAACATTGTCGGACAATACAGCAGGATATAGATAGGCTGGAAAATTGGGCAGAGAAATGGCAGATGGAATTTAATCCGGATAAATGCGAAGTGATGCATTTTGGAAGAACTAATGTAGGGGGGAATTATACAATAAATGGCAGAGCCATCAAGAGTATAGAAACACAGAGGGACCTAGGTGTGTAAGTCCACAAATCCTTGAAGGTGGCAGCACAGGTGGAGAAGGTGGTGAAGAAGGCACATGGTATGCTTGCCTTTATAGGACGGGGTATAGAGTATAAAAGCTGAAGTACTTCTTTGGTCACGCTTTGAATCACTTTTCCTCATGTGAAAATATTGAACGTCCCATTGAAATTTACAGAATACTGAAAGGCGTGGATAGAGTGGACGTGGGGAAGATGTTTCCATTACGAGGAGAGATGCCTTCCGAGGGCACAGACTCAGAATAAAGGGATGACTCTTTAGAACAGAGATGAGGAGGAATTTCTTCAGCCAGAAGGTGGTGCATCTATGGAATTCATTACCACAGAAGGTTGTGGATGCCAAGTCATTGAGTGTATTTAAGACAGAGATAGATAGGTTCTTGATTGGTAAAGAGATCCAAGGTTATGGGGAAATGGTGAGAGAATGGGGTTGAGAAACTTGTCAACCACGATTGAATGGTGGAGTCAGACTCAATGGACCAACTGGCCTAATTCTGCTCCTATATCTTATGGTCTTATATCACCTATTGCTCATGTGAAGCAACTGAACTATGTTAATCATGTTACATGAATGCAAGATTTTGTTGCTAAAGAAGTGAAAGAAATTGGACACAGAGTTTCTCTAAATACTGGGGGAGATTTCCCTTGGGTGTTGTGTGTAATGAATTTGCAAGTCTATTCTTCATTAACAGATTCATGATTTAGCTCCACGTGGCACACAAAGAGGTAATCTCCCCTCACTCTGTCTGAACTTCAATCTCAGTTAAGTACACAGTACCGCATAAGTGTCACATTTCCATTTCTGAGACTATCTTTGTGTCCTCTCAGCGAGACTTGCCAAGTCACTGTCAATTAAGCGCTAAATTATGGGCTGCTTTGTGCTGAGGACTAATGCACACTAATTTGAGACTGATGGCAGCTCTTCCACGGAATGCCTCGGAGCTTAATCATGATGTTGTCCTGATACTCCCAGGGATAGATTAAATTGGAAACAGTAATCAGGAGAGATATAAAATGGGATGCCATTTGGCTATTACCCATTTTGCACATTGCAAGAAGTCAGGATCTAATCCCAACAAGTGTAATTCAAGAATGTATATCTTCATTTCACACTTTCAGTGAATCAAATAAGCTCATCCATTTTATCATTCTGCCATATTGTCCTGGGAACCTCATAATTTGAGGTGCCCTGAATTGCTGTGGTATTGATTTACTCTGTTTTTTTTAATTAAATGGCTTCTAACACCAAAGTACTGTTAAAAAGATTTTCTGTAGCCTGGCTCCAATAGCCCAGTGAGCTTATCCGTTAAGCAGCTGAGCTGTTTAGACCAACAAATAAGTAGGTACGAGCACTTGAGACGCTCTGTTGAGTTTGCTGATATCAGACTGATAGCCATAGTTGACCTCAGAGCCCCTGTGCTGGTGAGAGGACTTCTAAACAAGGAGTGCCATTCTAGATTACAATTATATGCCGTTCCTGTCATCATTAGAAGAAATAGATTTATGCCACACTTAAACACAACCAGAGAATTGGCCTAACTGAAGGTTTATGATGGAAAAAATGTTGGACAGCAATTTGCAATGCACAATGTTTTCATCAGCAGCAGACAATAGGGGATATTGATCGACCTGTTGCAATGCACGCAGAACCATAGAACCCCGACAGTGCAGAGGGAGGCCATTCGGCCCATCAGGTCTGCACCGACTCTTACCCAGGCTTACCACGTAACACCACATATTTACCCAGCTAATCCCCAAGGGGCAATTTAGCATGGCCAATCAAGCTAAACCCACACATCTTTGGACTGTGGGAGGAAACCGGAGCACCCGGAGGAAAACCACACAGACACAGGGTGAACTTGCAAACTCCACACAGGTAAGGCCAGAATTGAACCCGGGTCCCTGTCACTGTGAGGCAGCAGTGAGGCAGCAGAGCTAACCACTGTGCCACCGTGCCAATTCACTTCCAATACTTGAAGCCCAGGACCTTTAAAAACTGCTAACCACTCTGCCATGCATGCATTTTACTGTCTGGCTAAGAACAACATCAGAAGAGAGCAAAACTGTGTACAGGATATGACTGAACTAGAAAGAGTGCAGAAAAGAGGATGCTACTGGGACTTGATGGTTTGAGTTATAAGGAGTAGCTGGATAGACTGGGACTTTATTTCCCTGGAGTGTAGAAGGCTTAGGGGTGATCTTGTAGAGGTCTATAAAATAATGATAGGCATAGATAAGGTAGTTGGTCAACATCTTTTCCCAAAAGTAGGAGAGTCTAAAAATAAAGCGCATAGGTTAAGGTGAGAGGGGAGAGATACAAAAGGATCCAGAAGGGCACTCAGATGGTGGTGAGTGTCTGGAATGAGTTGCCAGAGGTAGTGGTAGAGGGGGGTACAATTTTATCTTTTAAAAAGCATTTAGACAGTTACATGGGTAAGATGGGTATAGAGAGATATGGGCCAAACGCGGGCAGTTGGGACTAGCTCAGTGGTAAAAACTGGGCGGCATAGACAAGTTGGGCCAAATGGCCTGTTTCTATGCTGTAAACCTCTATGACTCTATCTAAAACACTTTCCTCAACCAGGATCCCCACAAGCACACGGTTCAGCAGGAAGTCACTTGACAGCGACCACTCAACCCCAGATATTCAAGATGTGACCCTCAATTCTATAAATTTCTTTGACCGAAGCTCTCTTCTTGCCCATCGAGTGGTGCAAAGCTGATGGCAATTTCTCAGATCTGAACCGGACTGGTTTTAGAGCCTTGAGTGAGGTATTTCTGACTGTAGAGTTTGTGGTGAACCATCGTTGGTTCCCACCAGGTAGTACTGAGCCAGGGTCTGGCCAGTACTATGAGTCTGTATATATGTTGCTGTTGGGGTTAGGGTTGGGCTGTTCTACCTGTATTATAGTTATTATGGTACATCCCAGTCGGGCTCCGCCTCCTGGGAGAGGTATAAAGGTCACTGCTCTGTCTGGGACCCCTCAGTCTGGGATCGTGTACTATATATGGTAGCTTCATTGTAATAGTAAATAAAAGCCTTTATTTCCTTGAGCATCTCTAGCCTCGTGAGTTATATCGCGCATCAATTTTATTTACTATTAGTTAAACTCTCGTCGTTAAAAAAAAAGGAAAACGATACAGAGTATGGAGCAAATGTTAAAACCCGAACGTCTTACACTGGACCCACGTGCGGCGGGCGCCTCTAACACCTTCGACCACTGGTTGAAATGTTTTCAGGACTACCTCGCAGCCTCCGCAGCGGTCACCACAGACGACGACAGACTCCGGGTCCTCCACGCGAGGGTAAGCGACGCCGTATATCTAGCGATCCGTGTGGCCACCGACTACAAAGGGGCCCTCGAGCTTCTTAAGAAGCGCTACATTAAACCGCCAAACGAGATGCATGCTCGATATCTCTTAGCCACTCGACGACGGCAGCCCGGCGAAACGACGGAACAGTACGCGTGCGAGCTTCTACAGCTAGCCAGGGGCTGTAACTGCAAAGCAGTGTCGGCAGACCAGAACATGAATGACCTCGCTCGAGATGCGTTTGTGGCGGGAATCGAATCATCTTATATCCGACTCAGACTGTTGGAGCAAGGTAATCTTGACCTCACTAAGTCGATAGAACTAGCGGATACGTTGGAGACGGCCTCCAAAAGCCTAGCGTTGTATCCCGAAGACCACGTGGAGACAGCGTGGCAGGAGCAGTCGCAGATCCCACCTCGTCCCTCGGGTCCGAAAAGCTGTGTGATGGCGTGCCCACACTCGGGCCTGACGACGGCAGCAGCTCCAGGCGGCCCGCGGTGTTACTTCTGTGGGGGAGTGAAGCACACTCGGCAGCGATGCCCCGCTAAAGCGGTGTTGTGCTCTGCCTGCGGCAAGAAGGGGCATTATTCGAAGGTATGTCGATCCAAACTTACTTCCAGGAACAGCAGTGCGGCCTGCGACTCCCTGGAGCCGGGTTCCTCGTCGTCAGCATCGTCGAGAGTTTCTTCCACGTGCGAGGCCAGGATGTCGCCATTACAGACGACGGAGTCGCAAGAGACGCGCGACCACCAGGGGTCGCTGATTTTGGCGCCATCGCCCACGTGCGACCTATGGGAGCAGCCATTTTGGTCGGCACCGACCGCGAACGACCAGCAGGGGTCATCTTCATCCATCTCAGCTGCCTGCAGTGGTGCTCGCGAACCAATGGTGGCATCGATTATCCTGGACCAGGCAAAGCCTCACAGACTCGACAAGTCCATGATGGACATACAGGTAAACAAACGCTTGATTTATTCTCTGTTTGACAGCGGGAGCACGGAGAGTTTTATTCACCCAGACGCTGTGAAGCGGTGTGGCCTCCAGATCCAATCTGTCAAGCAGACGATTTCGATGGCATCAAGGTCCCGGTCTGTCACCGTGCTAGGGAGTTGCGTGGTAAATTTAAAGGTGCAGGGCACGGTTTACGAGAGCTTCAAGCTCCTGGCGTTACCGCACCTTTGCGCGCCAATACTCCTCGGACTAAATTTCATGGTCCACTTGAAGAGTGTAACCCTACAGTACGGTGGGCCACTCCCTCCGCTTTCAGTGGGAGAACAGCAGCCTCCAAATTGCCCAACGCAATTGGGCCTGTAGCCTCTTGACGCTGAAGATTACCACACCCTCTCTATTCCAGAATCTTGTGCATGGCTGCAAGCCCATCGCGACTAAGAGTAGGCGTTACAGCGCTGAGGATCGGATCTTCACTCGATCTGAGGTTCAGCGGCTCCTCAAGGAAGGGATCATACAGTCTAGCGCTAGTCCTTGGAGAGCGCAGGTCGTGGTGGTCAAGAGTGGGAACAAACCCCGGATGGTCATTGACTATAGTCAGACCATTAATAGATACACGCAGCTGGATGCGTATCCCCTCCCGCGCATTTCTGACATGGTCAACCAGATTGCGCAGTACCGGGTGTTCTCCACCATCGACCTAAAGTCTGCCTATCACCAGCTCCCCATTCGCCCAGAGGACCGACAATACACGGCTTTTGAGGCGGATGGTCGCTTGTACCATTTTCTAAGGGTGCCTTTTGGTGTCACCAATGGGGTTTCGGTCTTCCAGCGTGCTATGGACCGAATGGTGGACCATAACGGACTGCGGGCTACCTTCCCGTACCTGGATAACGTTACCATCTGCGGCCATGACCAGCAGGACCACGACACAAATCTCCTTAAATTCCTACGCACTGCATCTCGCCTGAATCTGACCTACAACAGGGAGAAGTGTGTGTTTCGTACGCGCCGCTTAGCCATCCTCGGATACGTGGTGGAAAACGGGGTCATCGGCCCTGATCCAGACCGTATGCGTCCCCTCCTTGAACTTCCCCTGCCTACTAGCGCAAAAGCACTGAGAAGATGCTTAGGCTTCTTCTCTTACTACGCACAGTGGGTTCCCAATTACGCGGACAAAGCCCGTCCCCTCATCAAGTCCACCTCTTTTCCCCTAGCACCAGAGGCTCGTTTGGCCTTTGATAAACTAAAAGCCGACATCGCGAAAGCCACGATGCACGCTGTCGATGAGTCCATCCCCTTTCAGGTGGAGAGCGATGCATCTGATTTCGCCCTGGCCGCCACACTTAACCAGGCGGGCAGGCCCGTCGCCTTTTTTTCTCGCACCCTCCAAGGCCCCGAAATTCGACATTCAGCGGTGGAAAAGGAGGCCCAGGCCATTGTGGAGGCCGTCCGGCATTGGCGCCATTACTTGGCGGGAAAACGGTTCACCCTGACCACGGACCAGCGGTCCGTGGCGTTCATGTTCAATAACACGTTACGGGGCAAGATCAAGAACGACAAGATCTTGTGGTGGAGAATCGAACTCTCCATCTATAATTACGACATCATGTATCGTCCAGGGAAACTCAATGAGCCCTCGGATGCCCTGTCGCGTGGAACATGCGCCAGTATGCAGGAGGACCGTTTGCAGGCTCTCCACAATGACCTCTGCCAGCCAGGGGTCACTCGGCTCTACCACTTCGTAAAAGCCCGGAATCTACCCTTCTCGGTGGAGGATGTCAGGTCCATAACTAGAAGCTGCCGGGTATGCGGGGATTGCAAACCGCACTTTTACCGACCTGACAGGGCACAACCCGTTAAGGCCACTCGTCCCTTCGAAAGACTGAGTGTGGACTTTAAGGGCCCCCTTCCCTCGACAGATCGGAATGTGTACTTCCTCAACATCATTGATGAGTACTCGAGATTCCCTTTTGTCATTCCCTGCTCTGATACAACCGCTGCCACGGTTATCAAGGCATTTTGTGATCTTTTCACCCTGTTCGGGAACCCCTGCTACATCCACAGCGATAGGGGCTCGTCGTTCATGAGCGATGACTTGAGGCAATACCTGCTCTCATACGGGATTGCCTCTAGTAGAACCACGAGCTACAACCCTAGGGGTAACGGACAGGTGGAACGTGAGAATGCTACAGTCTGGAAGGCTGTCTTACTGGCGTTGAAGTCAAAAAGCCTTCCAGTCTCCCGTTGGCAAGAGGTACTCCCTGATGCGCTCCACTCCATACGCTCACTCCTGTGTACGGCAACCAACGCTACTCCCCATGAGAGGCTGTTTTCATTCCCTCGGAAGTCTTCCTCTGGGACCTCATTACCGTCTTGGTTGACGTACTCAGGACCTGTCCTCCTGCGGCGACATGTTAGGGCCCGCAAGTCCGACCCTTTGGTTGAACAGGTCCATCTCCTCCACGCCAACCCTCAGTATGCCTATGTGGCATACCCTGATGGGCGAGAGGACACCCCTGTCGCTCCCATACCTCCTGTTAGAGATCCCCCAACTATTGTTTCCCCTCCTGACACGGCGCGGGCAGCATCGGGACCATCACTTAACCCTTTCACTCCCGTGTACAGCTTGCCTGAGTCCAGGAGATGGTCGCCACTTCAAGGCGTGTCTGAACTCAATGGATTGACATCACCTCGGGGTCAACCGGCCCGTGAGACAGTGGAGGAACCGTTGGACATCGCCTTGGGGAGAACGCCACCGCGAGTGCCTACTCCGGTGTCATCGCTGGTGTTGAGGAGGTCACAACGACGGTGCGGTCCCCCTGACCGTCTGAACTTATAGACTGATGACAAATTATTCTGTGTTTTTTTTGTACCCCGCCGGCCTTTTTTTTCAAAGGAGGGGTGAATGTGGTGAACCATCGTTGGTTCCCACCAGGTAGTACTGAGCCAGGGTCTGGCCAGTACTATGAGTCTGTATATATGTTGCTGTTGGGGTTGGGGTTGGGCTGTTCTACCTGTATTATAGTTATTATGGTACATCCCAGTCGGGCTCCGCCTCCTGGGAGAGGTATAAAGGTCACTGCTCTGTCTGGGACCCCTCAGTCTGGGATCGTGTACCATACATGGTAGCTTCATTGTAATAGTAAATAAAAGCCTTTATTTCCTTGAGCATCTCTAGCCTCGTGAGTTATATCGCGCATCAGAGTTCAAAGAGGAAACATCGTTGGAAATGGAGATAGTGTCACTGAAGATTTTGTCCAGTGCTTCCAATGAGAGGGGAGATAAAGCAGAAAGAGGATTGTAGGAAAGGAGAGAACAAGAGAGAGCGAGAGACCATTGCATCCTTCTCGAAAAAGGTGGGGATGAATTGGAAATGAAAGCTCTAAAGGGAACCGAGCTTCAGTGGAAGGAAGATTAAAGTTTATTCATTAGTCACAAGTGGGCTTACATTAACATTGCAATGAAGTTACTGTGAAAATCTCTTAGTCGCCACACTCCGGCGCCTGTTTGGGTACGCTGAGGGAGAATTCAGCATGGCAAATCCCCCTAACCAGCACATCTTTTGGACTGTGGTAGGAAACCGGAGCACCCAGAATAAACCCACGCAGGGAGAATGTGCAGACTTCACACAGTCAGTGACCCAAGCTGGGAATCGAACCCGGGTCCCTGGCGTTGTGAGGCAGTAGTGCTAACCACTGTGCCACCATGCTGCATGTAATTTTAAGCATGGGGGCTTACATTAATGCATAATCTTATGAAGCTTACTTATCGGTTCTCATGTATATGTCTGGATCCTTGTATGTGAAGTCGGACATCTCTGCCCTGACCTGTCAGGGAATATTTTGTTTGTAATAGAAGAGGCAATATACCAGAATATATTGCTGTAGTGTATTGCATGACTGTTAATGGAATAGAAAGGACGAGGGTATTTTCGTGCCCTTGTTGCTTTCACACTTGGAATGGAGGGAGTGAGAAGTTGGAGGGTTTAATTTATTTATTATGCACTATTTGGACTACAAACACTGATGTCACATTCAGGAAATAATGAATTGTTCAGTGCCGAATGCAATTGTTTAAACTTTAGAACAGGGAGTGTGTTTGTAACCAATTTTGCATCAACCCATAATTGAACAATGATTTAAAAGAAATAAAATGGTCAATTCTCAAATCTATCCAAAAAATAAACATAAATATGCAAAGGTATGCAGGAACAAGAGCTAAATTGAACTCGATGCAAAAATAAATCTCCGTTCAAATGTATTTAGCAGCAGTGAAGATATTCCCACAGACTGCCAAAATTGAAGTCCAAGCAATGAATAAAAACAAGCCATCAATGAACGCAGTAACCTCCCTTGCCACTTCCGCACCCTTACTCAAAGGATCCTGTGCCAGATGTTTAAAAATAATGAACATTCGCTTACCATAACAATATCTAATTAACCAATTATCACTTTTACAGGTGCTAAACTGCAGTTGACTCCAATTTTTTCATCAGACATTGATCTTTGGCACTCCACGAAGCAAGATTTTATGAATTCAACAAAAATAATTTCCCTTCAGCTTAATTGGGGGGGTGGAGGAAAGTTCTGTTTCCAGTATCAAGTGCAGAAAAATCCTTTTCCCGCAGAGATTTGGCAGCAGGGATGATAGTCAAAGGGATCTGTCAAGTTTCTTTGCTTCATCTTGTTCTGAGGTCAAGATAAAATAACTAAATCCCATTTTTGAGGAAATTGAGGGCCTTAAATTAAGTTTTAATAATTCAGTTGCATTCAATAACGTTCGTAGCATTGCACGTCTGAAAAAGGACGATTGGCTTATATTTGGGGAAGGGGTAGGAACCTCTCTCACTGCATGTTCCATCCCAAGTCTTCCAAATGCTGATGGAGATGCTTTGGCGTTCTGTTTCTATTTCGGGTTGCCAATGATCTTAGCTTCATTGAAATCATACCTTAGCTGTGAAGTAAAGAATCGGTGGGGGATTAAAAGGCAGTCTGTCCTGGCAAGGTCCATAAGAGGTGAAGAAACATTCAAGACTCAAACATGTCGCAGTATAAACGCATTAACTCTCTCTAATCATTTATCCAAGTCTAAGACGGTTGCTGTAATCCGTTGTTTGATTGGATTTGATTTGATTTATTATTATCACATGTATTAATATACAGTGAAAAGTATTGTTTCTTGCGCATTATACAGGCAAAGCATACCATTCACAGAGAAGGAAAGGAGAGAGTGCAGAATGTAGTGTTACAGTCATAGCTAGGGTGTAGAGAAAGATCAACTTAATATGAGGCAGGTCCATTCAAACGTCTGATGGCAGCAGGGAAGAAGCTGTTCTTGAGTCGGTTGATATGTGACCTCAGACTTTTGTATCTTTTTCCCGATGGAAGAAGGTGGAAGAGAGAATGTCCGGGGTGCGTGGGGCCCTTAATTATGCTGGCTGCTTTTCTGAGGCAGCGGGAAGTGTCGACAGTGTCAATGGGTGGGAGGCTGATTTGGGTGATGGACTCTACAGGAATCATTTCAGGGGAAAATGGCACCCCTGGCTCTTGCACGTACCTTTGGGGTGAGATGTGCCAGACACCATATCAGTGAGGGTGTTAGCATTCACAGTAAATGACCGCCAGATGTGCTCAATGGGTTTGATGCCAACCGGGCAATTTGGAGCTCAATATTCCAGCCATTCTTTCTCCTAACCTCACACAGCGGAACATGCTTCCAGCAGCAGGAAACATCCTCTCCTGACGTTAGACAAAGGGATCATCAACTGCTTTCAGTTTAGTTGCAGGCTGATCTCTTATAGAGTCATAGGGCTGGATTTTATGTTCCTCTGAGGGGTGGGGGAATGGGGAAATGGAGAGTGAGTGGACCGGTTACTCTGCAATCCAGCATCTCAGATTGCCAAATTAAGCGTCGGACAGAGGAGAGGCAGTCAATTAACATGGGACGGCATGGGTGGCACAGTGGTTAACACTGCTGCTTCACAGAGCTAGGTACCCAGGTTCAGTTCCAGCCTCGGGTCACTGTCTGTGTGGAATTTGGATGTTCTCCCCGTGTCTGCGTGGATTTTCTCTGGACGCTCTGGTTTCCTCCCACCATCCAAAAATGTGTGAGTTAGATACATTGACCATGCTAAATTGCCCCTTAGTGTCAGGTGGACTAGCCAGGTTAAATATGTGGGGCTACGGGGATAGGGCTTGGGCTGGATTGTTGGCGGTACAGGCTTGATGGGCCGAATGGCCTCCTTCTGCACTGAAGGATTCTATGATTCAATAAATTTAAACATTTGAGCTCGCGGTCACCCAGGTTTTGTCACGTTTCACAGGTCAGCTTCACTTCCAGCACAGTTACTGCAGCAATTCACCAAAGATCCCTCGATAGCACCTTCCAAACCCACAACCACATCCATCTAGAAGGACAAAGGCAGCAGATATATGGGAACACCACCTGCAAGTTCCCCTCCAAGCCACTCACCGTCCTGATTTGGAAATATATCGCCATTCCTTCGCAGTCGCTGGATCAAAATCCTGGAATTCCCTCCCTAAAGGCATTTTGGGTCAACCCATAACACATGGACTGCAGCGATTCAAGAAGGAAGCTCACCACCACCTTCTCAAATGCAACTAGGGATGGGCAATAAATGCTGGCCTAGCCAGGGATGCCTATGTCTCTCGAAGAAATAAGAAAAAACAGCACACACTTCCCCTTTAAGAGGCACAGGCTAGTTTCAACTCAATTCAGGCCCCTTGATAAGGCAAGCTGGCAATCGAAAGCACGGTTAGCACCAGCTGAACCTGGAAATGATTGAAAACAGCAGGCAGCACGATGTTGGTGCATTACCTGCACTGAAGTCATTGCATCCCCATCGTGCTGCCCATTTTTAGGGCTTCTCAAATTTAGCTTCCAGAAACACTTGGGGCTCAGTGACAGCTAATGGCAGAAAGAAATCTTGCACAGCAATTAAACCTATGGAAACTTTCTTCACCCTCATCCCCAGGTTAGATGGATTGGCCATGCTAAATTGTCCCCTCGTGTCCCAAGATGTGTGGATGAGGTGGATTAGCCATGGTAAATGCGTAGGGTTATGGGGACAGGGCGGGGAGGTAGGTGTGGGTCAGCTGCTCTTTGAAACAAAAATAACATTCATAGAATCGCAGCATCATAGAATCACAGAACCTTCACAGTGCAGAAGGAGGCCGTTCAGCCCATCGAATCTCCACCGACACTGCACAAGAGCATCTTATTTGTGGGCCTTTTCCTCAGCAGACAAACCATCTCCTTCGGGCCAGCCTGGGTTGCTAAATGCAGATGGTCTTTGTATGGCAGGGTAAATGTTTGGATTTACGGGGATAGGGCCTGGGTGGGATCGTTGTCGGTGCAGACTCGATGGGCTGAATGGCCGCCTTCTGCACTGAAGGGATTCTCTGATTATTATCTCTTGTTCAAGACTGGCGGACCTTCTCTGAGACTTGCTATATGTAATGCCTTTCTGCAGGAGTGAATCTTATTTGCAGGTATTGCTTGAAGCAAAGGAAAATATATTGTACTCCCAAAAGCACACAAAGATTAAACTATCAACAGGTTAGTTAGATTTTAGCAGTGGACAACAATATTGACAAAGGCTTCCATTACCATTTACTCTAAATTGTCAGGTTCAATTGATTGAAGCTGATGTTTTGCCGGAGTCTGTAAGTGCTTTGGGTTGCAATACATTACAATACACAATACATTAGGAGCTTCGAATGAACATTCGTGACTTCAGATCTCCCTGAGAGACACCTGCTTGCTGCTGTTTTATTTATTTTTTCCCTTCATCTCAAGACACCGCGGAAAGCCTTATAGGAAATGAATTTGATTCACTGCACTTCATTTCACTGTGCGTGGCCTCACATCACCTAATCAATGCAGAGAGAGAAAAAGAACAATAAAGTTCCACAAATCTTGACACAAGGAACCATCAGGTGAAGCAGGATGTATTGTAAAAGGACAGTCAAGTTAAATTGAACATTTATGTTCGTGCTGCTCTAGGGCAAATAAATTATACTTTAATAACGCAATAGCACTTGGAAAATAACCCTCAAGAAGTGGTCATTGCTGTGAAGCACCTTGGGACTTACTACTCCGATAAAAGGGCTATAGAAATGCAAGTTATTGTTGCCAGTTGCCATTTTAAATAAGATTTTTATTCAAGTCACTTTTTTCTCCTTAGCAGTCAATTTACCTGTAATATTTCAGGTTACGTATTTTGTATTTTTTTCCTACACTGGTGTGCGTGAGATATAAATCATGTGTGGATCTATGACACAGACAGGTAATCATGTTGAAAAAAAAATGAAATTTAGAGCACTGTTCAGAATGTCCACAGAGTAACTGAATGGGGAAAGGAAGAATAGTTTTGTTTATTGTTGCCAAAAAAGAAATCAGCTACACTTTAACTGGCTTTAAAATAGACCCAGGGATAGCATCATTTATTTATATTCGTTCTGGAGAATGCCTGAACAAAGAATAGAAAGCACAACGAGCACGGATATATATTTATACGTTTATACTGTACGGTGATTCTTTCCCTCGGCAAGAACGAGGATCTGACTTAAGGGGATTGTTTTCCTAACTGAACTGTTTTGCACCAGCATCCTATACCTTATTAAATGTGGAATATATAGAAATATATACATATTAAAAACTGTAGCTGATCTGAGCAGACTTCTGTCGATCTTTATTCCAGCAAACCCATCATTATTTTCCAGGATTTTCAAGCTCTAATCCGGAGCCAAAATTAGAATACGTTGGAAACGCGCAGCAGGCCAGGCAACCTCTGTTGAGGGAGAAACAGGCCTGAGTTTTCGTTATCAAGGCGCATTACTCAAGTTGGGATTTCCCAACTCAGCAGGCCGGCCTCAATATGAGGCGGTCCGCCATTTTGACAAGGCAGGGGAGGAATTGGGTTGTGCCCACCAACCCCAGAAGCAGATTGGAGGTGGCACCAGAGGTCGGTGGATGCCCAGGCTGGATGGTTAGAAGGCCAGTTCTCTGGACTTCATTCCAGTTGTTACCAAAACTGTTAAACCCTTCCCCCCCCCCCCATGCTCCCTCACACTCTACTCACTTGCGCCACTTCCATGCCACTCTATACTCCCTATGAGACCTCCATACCCAATCACCCAGAATCCACTGTGGCCAGACCTCAGGAGCTGCATGGAGATGAAAATTAACTTTTTTAACAATCCAATAGAGCTCATATTCAAACACATTTGATACAAAAAAAGCCTCACATTCATGATTCCCATTCAAAGATTTCAAATCCCATCAGGTGTTAATCTGCTTTAAAAACAAACTTATATTCAGTACCACATGAAGGATAGCTAATTCTTTAATATCCTCTCAAAACTTTCAATCAAAATGTAAACTTGCCCCCCCCCCCCCCCCCGCCACCCCTACTGAGAGGTTTTTGCAGGTCAGCAAGCCATTCAGCTATAATAACAACCACTGGGAAATGTTAACAATGAACCTTATTGAAACAGCAGGAAGAGGTGGTAATTGTTATCCAAATTACACCAGATGGCCTGTCCATTAAATCATTCCAGTAGCTGTTTGAAAAACTATAACTGATGGCTGCAGGCTGTTTTTCATATTGAAGTGTCTGTGGATTCAAATAACTTGGGATCATATATCTTATCCACCCTTCAAGAGCATTTGAATGCAGCACTAATTTCAAAGGGCCCCCCGCTGAGTTCAGATTTCCCACTTGTGTGATTCACTCCCTGTCCTCTTCCTCCAGTAAGAAGTTTAACAACACCAGGTTAAAGTCCAACAGGTTTATTTGGTAGCAAAAGCCACACAAGCTTTCGGAGCTCCAAACCCCATCTTCAGGTGAGTGGGAATTCTGTTCACAAACAGGGCATATAAAGACACTTTATATGTCTTTATATGCCCTGTTTGTGAACAGAATTCCCACTCACCTGAAAAAGGGGCTTGGAGCTCTGAAAGCTTGTGTGGCTTTTGCTACCAAATAAACCTGTTGGACTTTAACCTGGTGTTGTTAAACTTCTTACTGTGTTTACCCCAGTCCAACGCCGGCATCTCCACATCATCTCTTCCTCCAGCTAGCAACAATTGGATCTGCCTGAAATGGGGGCAGGACTTTTACATCCAGATATGACTCGTCAGTTTTAGCCGGACTCTGTGAAAATCTGGCCCAATATTTTGTGTCATTGGCCTTTCGTGAGAACTGAAAAAAAAAGTTGGAAGTTTAACAAAAGCAAAATGCTGGAAAAACTCAGCAGGTCTAGCAGCCTCTTTGTTTAACTGGAGTGAGAGTGGGGGAGAGAGTCTTAGCAGGAGTGCTGAGAGTAAGCTAAGAAGTGATTTAATTATTCATTTATTCATTTAAGGGTATTCCTAGTATATTTCGCGGGCTTTTTTCAGGGTTTTGAATTGAGGAAGTGAGGTCAGCTGAAGGGGATTCTGGGAGGTTGAGTCTTAGTACAAAAGGCAGTTACCTGGGGGGTTCGATCTCTTTGTTTAACTGGAGTGAGAGTGGGGGAGAGAGTCTTAGCAGGAGTGCTGAGAGTAAGCTAAGAAGTGATTTAATTATTCATTTATTCATTTAAGGGTATTCCTAGTATATTTCGCGGGCTTTTTTCAGGGTTTTGAATTGAGGAAGTGAGGTCAGCTGAAGGGGATTCTGGGAGGTTGAGTCTTAGTACAAAAGGCAGTTACTTGGGGGGTTCGTCGGGAGCATAAAAAGCCGTCTGCACTATACAGCGGGCAGCGTCGGGAGCGGGCAGTGTAGTGAGTGGGGAGCAGAGTGTGCATTATAAGGGCTTTGGCTCACAGGGCTTGGGCTAAAAGGGCAAGGCAAGGCTAGTTATTTTTTACCCAACCCTATAAAGGATAAGGGCAGGTATGACTGATCGGCCAGTTCAGTGCTTCCGATGTGGGATGTGGGAGTTTCTGCAAACACCGAGCTTCCCAGAGGTTCACATATGTGCCAGGTGCGTGGAACTGCAGCTCTTGAGAGACCGTGTTAGGGAACTGGAGCTGCAGATCGCTGACCTTAGCCTAATCAGGGAAAATGGGAGAAAAATTGACAGCAGTTATAGGCAACTAGTTACACCGGGGCATCGGGAGAATGACACGTGGGTCACAGTTAGGAGGAGTAAAGGGCAGAAGGGTAAAGTACAAGGGAGGTCTCCAGAGGTGTCTCAAAATAGGAAGGGCTTGGTGACAGGTGTGAGAGGGGAGGGGAGTGGACAGTTAGAAGAAGGGTCACCTGTGGTTGTCCCACTCCAAAACAGGTACATTGTTTTAGATAGTGTGGAGGAGTGTGCCTCTCCAGGGGTAAGACACAGTGACCAGGTCACTGGCACACAGTCAGGCTCTGTGGCCCGGAAAGGGAAGAGAGGGGTTAGGAGAGCGATAGTGGTGGGGGATGCGTCAGTTAGAGGGACAGACAGGCGATTCTGTGGGGGCGAACGGGACTCCAGGATGGTAGTCTGCCTACCTGGTGCTGGGGTCACGGATGTCTCCGAGCGGATAGGAGGCATTTTAAAAGGGGAAGATAGAGAAACGGATGTCATTATACACATTGGTGGAAATGACGTAGATAGGAAGAGTAGGGGGGTCCTAAGGGAGCAATTCAGGGAGTTGGGAAATAGGTTAAAAAGTAGGGTCACTAGGGTGGCCATCTCTGGGCTGCTCCCAATGCCTCGTGCCAGTGAGGATAAGAATGGGGAGTTGGTTCAAATGAATGCCTGGCTAAAGGACTGGTCCAGGAGGGAGGGCTTTATTTTCATAGACCAATGGGAGGTTTTCAGGAGAGGATGGCACCTGTACAAGAGGGAGGGGTCACAACTAAGTTGGAAGGGCACAAATATCCTGGCTGGGAGCTTTGCTAATGCAGTTCGGGGGGGTTTAAACTAGTGTGGCAGGGGGGTGGGGATCAAACTATTAGGTCTATAAGTGTGGTGGCTGGGGACGAGCTTGGGGCTGGGACAAGGCTGGCAAAGAAGAAGAGCACTCTGGGGGAGGACGACCTCACTGAGCCTGGGGGTCTGGAGTGCTTATACTTCAATGCAAGGAGCGTAGCAGGTAAAACAGACGAACTTGGGGCCTTAATGCGCACGAGGAATTTGGATGTGGTTGCGGTGACGGAGACTTGGTTGAAAGAGGGACAGGACTGGCAGCTGAATATTCCAGGGTACAAGTGTTTTAGGCGAGACAGAGGAGGGGCCAAAAGAGGTGGGGGAGTAGCGGTATTGGTTGGAGAGCATATTACAGCGGTGCAGAGGGAGGACAATTCGGAGGAGTCGTGTAGCGAGTCACTCTGGGTGGAGCTTAGAAACAGGAAAGGCGCAGTCACTATGTTGGGGGTGTACTACAGGCCCCCCAACAGCCCAAGGGAAGTGGAAGAATGGATATGTCAGGAGATACTGGATAGGTGCAGGAAATATAGGGTTGTTGTAGTGGGAGACTTCAATTTCCCTGGTATAGACTGGAAATCGCTGAGGGCAGGGACTCTGGATGGTGAGGCATTTGTAAAATGTGTACAGGAGGGTTCGTTGGAACAATATGTGGACAGCCCAACTAGAGAGGGGGCTATACTGGACCTGGTGCTGGGGAATGAACCCGGTCAGGTCTTCAAAGTTTTGGTCGGGGAACATGTGGCAAATAGTGACCACAATTCTGTTAGCTTTAGGATAGTGATGGAAAAGGATGAGTGGTGTCCCAAGGGTAAGGTGTTGGATTGGGGGAAGGCTAACTTTATTGGGATCAGGCAGAAATTGGCAGCTCTTGATTGGGAGAGGCTGTTTGAGGGTAAATCCACATCTGGTATGTGGCAGTCTTTTAAGGAACGGTTGTTAGGGCTACAGGACAAGCATGTGCCTGTAAAAAAGAAGGATAGGAAGGGTAGGATTAGAGAACCGTGGATAACCAGGGAAATTGAGGGACTGGTCAAAAGGAAAAGAGAGGCGTATGTTAGGTCCAAGCAGCTAAAAACGGAGGGAGCTCTGGAGGAGTATAATGAAAGTAGGAAAATACTCAAACGGGGAATTAGAAGAGCAAAAAGGGGTCACGAAATGTTCTTGGCAGACAGGATTAAGGAGAATCCCAAGGCATTTTATTCATACGTTAGGAACAAAAGGGTTGTAAGGGAAAAAATCGGACCTCTCAGGGACAAAAGTGGGGACTTATGCTTGGAGCCCAAAGAGGTAGGGGAGATCCTAAATGAATACTTTGCGTCGGTATTCACTAAGGAGAGGGATGTGTTGACTGGGAGTGTCTCGGAGGGGAGTGTTGAACCGTTGGAGAAAATCTCCATTACAAAGGAGGAAGTGTTAGGTTTGTTAGAGAATATAAAGACTGACAAATCCCCAGGGCCTGATGGAATCTATCCAAGGCTGCTCAGGGAGACGAGAGGTGAAATAGTTGGGCCTCTGACGCAAATCTTTGTCTCGTCACTGGACACAGGTGAGGTCCCAGAGGATTGGAGGATAGCCAATGTGGTCCCGTTATTTAAGAAGGGTAGGAAGGATAACCCGGGTAATTATAGGCCGGTGAGCTTGACGTCCGTGGTGGGGAAGTTGTTGGAGAAGATTCTTAAAGATAGGATGTATGCGCATTTAGAAAGGAATAAACTCATTAACGATAGTCAACATGGTTTTGTGAGAGGGAGGTCATGCCTCACGAACCTGGTGGTGTTTTTTGAAGAAGTGACCAAAATGGTTGACGAAGGAAGGGCCGTGGATGTTGTCTATATGGACTTTAGTAAAGCATTTGACAAAGTCCCTCATGGTAGGCTAGTGAAAAAGGTTGGATCCCATGGGATAAAGGGGGAGGTGGCTAGATGGGTGGAGAACTGGCTTGGTCATAGAAGACAGAGGGTGGTAGTGGAAGGGTCTTTTTCCGGCTGGAGGCCTGTGACTAGTGGTGTACCGCAGGGCTCTGTATTGGGACCTCTGCTGTTTGTGATTTATATAAATGATCTGGAAGAAGGAGTAACTGGGGTGATCAGTAAGTTTGCGGACGAACAGGCAGGACTTGCAGATAGTGAGGAACATTGTCAGAGGCTACAGAAGGATATAGATAGGCTGGAAATTTGGGCAAGGAAATGGCAGATGGAGTTCAATCCTGATAAATGCGAAGTGATGCATTTTGGTGGGAATAATGTAGGGAGGAGCTACACGATAAATGGAAGAACCATAAAGGGTGTAGAGACGCAGAGGGACCTGGGTGTGCAAGTCCACAGATCTTTGAAGGTGACGTCACAGGTGGAGAAGGTGGTGAAGAAGGCATATGGCATGCTTGCCTTTATAGGACGGGGCATAGAGTATAAAAGTTGGGGTCTGATGTTGCAGATGTATAGAACGTTGGTTCGGCCGCATTTGGAATACTGCGTCCAGTTCTGGTCGCCACACTACCAGAAGGACGTGGAGGCTTTGGAGAGAGTACAGAGGAGGTTTACCAGGATGTTGCCTGGTATGGAGGGGCTTGGTTATGAGGAGAGATTGGGGAAACTGGGGTTGTTCTCCTTGGAAAGACGGAGGATGAGGGGAGACTTAATAGAGGTGTATAAAATTATGAAAGGCATAGATAGGGTGAACGGTGGGAAGCTTTTCCCCGGGTCGGTGGTGACGTTCACGAGGGGTCATAGGTTCAAGGTGAAGGGGGGGAGGTTTAACACAGATATCAGAAGGACATATTTCACACAGAGGGTCGTGGGGGCCTGGAATGTGTTGCCGGGCAAGGTGGTGGAGGCGGACACACTGGGAACGTTTAAGACTTATCTAGACAGCTATATGAACGGAGTGGGAATGGAGGGATACAAAAGAGTGGTCTAGTTTGGAATTTTCCGATCAGGGCCATTGTGATCTCCTGGACTCGTTTCGATCGCCTCAGGGGGTCGGAGAGGAATTTCCCAGATTTTTTTTTCCCCATATTGGCCCTGGGGTTTTTCACTCTGGGTTTTCGCCTCTTCCTGGAGATCACATGGTCTGGAATGGGGGGGTGGGGGTAAGTTAATAGGTTGTAATGAACAAAGCATCGTAGCTGTGAGGGACAGCTCGGTGGATAGGATATTGGTATGTAGATAGGCTGGAAAATTGGGCGGGGATCCTGGATTCAGGATTCAATCCTGGACCGGGGAGCGGCGCGGGCTTGGAGGGCCGAAGGGCCTGTTCCTGTGCTGTATTGTTCTTTGTTCTTTGTTCATCTGTGGCGAGAGAAACAAAGTTTACATTTTGAGTCCGTATGACTCTTTTCCAGGAAGTGCCCATGTGAACTTGGAACATGCCAGACCTGCTCAGTTTTTCCAACATTTTCTGTTTTTGTTTCAGATTTTCAGCATCCGCAGTATTTTGCTTTTATTGAAATTTTAACAGGTGCCAAGCAAGGGAAAGGCGGAAAGGTCAAAAGGGACTGCCCGGGATAGGATAGAAGACAGGAGAGATAAAATGACAACAATAAATAATGATGCAAACCAATAGGAAATGACAATTGATTTGATTTGATTTCTTATTGTCACATGTATTGGGACACAATGAAAAGTATTGTTTCTTGTGCGCTATACAGACAAAGCATACCATTCATAGAGTACATAGGGGAGAAGGAAAGGAGAGGGTGCAGAATGTAGTGTTACAGTCATAGCCAGGGTGCGGAGAAAGATTAGCTTAATATAAGGTAGGTCCATTCAAAAGTCTGATGGCAGCAGGGAACATAGAACATAGAACAGTACAGCACAGAACAGGTCCTTCGGCCCACGATGTTGTGCCGAGCTTTATCTGAAACCAAGATCAAGCTATCCCACTCCCTATCATCCTGGTGTGCTCCATGTGCCTATCCAATAACCGCTTAAATGTTCCTAAAGTGTCTGACTCCACTATCACTGCAGGCAGTCCATTCCACACCCCAACCACTCTCTGCGTAAAGAACCTACCTCTGATATCCTTCCTATACCTCCCACCACGAACCCTGTAGTTATGCCCCCTTGTAATAGCTCCATCCACCCGAGGAAATAGTCTTTCAACGTTCACTCTATCTATCCCCTTCATCATTTTATAAACCTCTATTAAGTCTCCCCTCAGCCTCCTCCGCTCCAGAGAGAACAGCCCTAGCTCCCTCAACCTTTCCTCATAAGACCTACCCTCCAAACCAGGCAGCATCCTGGTAAATCTCCTCTGCACTCTTTCCAGCGCTTCCACATCCTAAGAAGAAGCTGTTCTTGAGTCAGTTGGTACGTGTTTTCAGACTTTTGTACCTTTTTCCCGACGGAAGAAGGTGGAAGAGAGAATGCCCATGGGGTCCTTGATTATGCTGGCTGCTTTGCCGAGGCAGCAGGAAGTGTAGACGGAGTAAAAGGACGAGAATTGGACAGGAAACAGAAATATGTCTCGGGGAGGTGTAAATGGAAAATCACAGAATTATCACCAACAACTGCCATCTGAAAAATGAAAAATTTTATGACCTAAAATTGTGCTGAATCCACAAGGCTGTGAAGTGCCTAATCAATTAATGAAAGTGCTGCTCTTTAAGTTTACATTTGGTTGATTGGAACAGCGTCGGAGGCCAAGGATTGGGAGGTCAGAATGGGAGTGGGGTGGAAAATTAAAATGATAAACTCCATACCAGAGACTTGAGTACTGAGGAAGTGCTGCACTGTCAGAGAGTCAGTACTGAGAGAATGCCGCACTGCCAGAGGGTCAGTGCTGAGAGGGTGCTGCATTGTCAGAGGGGAGGGTCAGTCCTGAGGAAGTGCTGCATTGTCAGAGGGTCAGTGCTGAGGGAATGCTGCACTGTCAGTGCTGAGAGAGTGCTGCACTGTCAAAGGGTCAGTGCTGAGGGAATGCTGCACTGTCAGTGCTGAGAGAGTGCTGCACTATCAGAGGATCAGTGCTGAGGGAATGCTGCACTGTCAGTGCTGAGAGAGTGCTGCACTATCAGAGGATCAGTGCTGAGGGAATGCTGCACTGTCAGTGCTGAGAGAGTACTGCACTATCAGTGCTGAGGGAGTGCTGCATTGTCAGAGGAATCACCTTTCCATTGAGATGTCAATGCTTCATCTGCTCTTTCAGATCCCATGGAACTATTTGAAGAAAAGCACTGAAAAGTGAACAGTGGGATAGGATTCTCCGATCTCATCCATGCCTGCCCCAGTGCAAGTGAGAATGGAGAATTTGGTGTTCTGGCCAAAACTCCGGGCGGGATTCTCCGATCTCGTCAGTGGCCATCCCACTACCGGTGAGAATGGAGAATTTGGCACTCAGCCAAAATTCCATTCACTGCAGGGGCACTAGACCATCCCAGCCACGGACAGGTCGGAGGTTTTCCGTATCCATTCACTGCAGGAGCGGCGAAGAATCCCAGCCACGGAGGAGGTCAGATGTTTTTGGCGCACATTTCACAAGCACTTAATTGGTGTAAAGAAGTTTGGTTGCCTGATGTTGTGAGAAGTGGAAGATTTTTTCAATTTAATTTATTTTCACAGTGATCTGATCCATGCCAAAAATAATCTGCAGTTATTACAGAGTTACTGATGAGTTTAAATCAGAAAATAAGCTGCAGTTATTACAGAGTCACTGACGATCTTTAATCAGAAAATAAGCTGCAGTTATTGCAGAGTCACTGATGGTCTTTAAACAGCAATTGTAACACTTTTGATACCTTTTGCAGGCATGTTTCACACAAAAATCCATTGCGGAAAATTTACCTCAATTCTAATTTCCTTGCTTGCGTAATATATGGAAATGAATGCTTCTCATTGTTAATATCCGCTCCCTGCTTGCCTCTCCCAAAGATGAAATACCCCAAGGCCAACTTTTCCAAAACTAGTGAAGTTTACTTCAGTGAGTTGCGGCTGGGATTGACACAACAGTTACACCCCAGTTCTTCAGTGGGACCAGTCTCCATAATGGTGCTGAGACCAAATTTGCAATAGATTGCTAATTGATTTCTGTGAATAGTTGGCACCAGGGATTTGGATCTTCCTCTTCGACCAGGGAAGGCCCATAACAAGCAAAGTGATGTTATCGAAGCCACACCTTCCCTGAATCCACATTACAATGTGAATCGGAGGAAATAAAAACACCAGGACCTTTCCATATAACTGTAATACGGAAAATCGTGGGCAGGTGTCCAGTCCAGCTCTGTAGTGAAAGCAGTTGTCAGACTTTGCAATATCCGAATGTACTTTTCTCTCCTGCATTCTCCATAACCTTTAATGCAGTAAACCAGTGACTCTTCTGACTCACTAATGGTAATGTCTTTGGACAGCTGCATACATATATGAAGATTCCAGATGTTATGCCGGGTCTCAAAGGAACCAAAATCTTCTTTTATCACCACTGTTAACTTGAAAAGTTTCACCATTACAAAAGCAAGAACTTCTATTTATATAGCAGGCGGGATTTTCCGGCCATGCCGGCCCCAAAACTGGAAAATCCCGTCCGAGGTCAACGGACCATTGCATGGTTTGACCCCCTCCTCCCCTGCCTGTTGCGATTCCCGTGTTGGGCGGGACTGGAAAACTCCCCCCAGCATCTATCACAACTTTAGAAGGTCTTCAAAGTGCTTTACAGCCAATGAATTATTTTGCCATTGTCGCCACAGTTAGAAACATAGAAACATAGAAGATAGGAACAGGAGGAGGCCATTTGGCCCTTCAAGCCTGCTCCACCATTCATTACGATCATGGCTGATTGTCCAACTCAATAGCCTAATCCTGCTTTCTCCCCATAACCTTTGATCCCATTCACCCCAAGTGCTACATCTAGCCCCCTCTTGAATACATTTAATGTTTTGGCATCAACTACTTCCTGCAGTAATGAATTCCACAGGCTCACCACTCTTTGGGTGAAGAAATGTGTGCTCATCTCCGTCCTAAATGATCTACCCCGAATCCTCAGACTGTGACCCCTGGTTCTGGATTCCCCACCATCGGGAACATCCTCCCTGCACCTACCCTGCCGAGTCCTGTTAGAATTTTATGAGTCTCTATGAGATCTCCCCTAATCCGAACTCCAGCAAAAACAGTCCCAACCTAGTCAATCTCTCCTCATACATGAGTCCCGCCATCCCCGGAATCAGCCTGGTAAACATTCGCTGTACTCCCTCGAGAGCAAGAACATCCTTCCTCAGAAAAAGAGACCAAAACTGCACACAATGTAATGTAGGAAATTCACACAAAGCAGGTTTTTTCAGCAACATTGTAACAATGAGTTCAGATGTTGATTGAGGGCTGAAAATTGATCTTGGGAGCGTTCCTGAACTCCTACAGAGCCGCCAACTTTTTGGGTGAAGGACTGGTCATTTGACCCAAAAAGTCTATGCTGGTGTTTATGTTCCGATGGTAGTCATGATGTGGAGATGCCGGCGTTGGACTGGGGTAAACACAGTAAGAAGTCTCACAACACCAGGTTAAAGTCCAACAGGTTTATTTGGTAGCAAATACCATAAGCTTTGCATTCTGTAACTTGATTTTATGTCTGTGCCCTGTTTGAGAGCACATTTCCACTCCATCTGACGAAGGAGCAGCGCTCCGAAAGCTTATGGTATTTGCTACCAAATAAACCTGTTGGACTTTAACCTGGTGTTGTGAGACTTCTTATTGTGTTTATGTTCGACCCAAACTTCCTCTCAATCTTTTTTTATCTAACCTCGTGATATATGCATCTATTCCTTTCTCCGTCATGTGATTCTGTAGATTCCCCTGCTATTTGTCTCACTGCTTTTTCTGCAACAGTGCTCTGGGATGTTTTAAGTCCAGGGCGAGATGGGGTCGGGGTGCAGCATCCCATCTGAAGGGTAGCATCTCTGGAAGTACAGCACTCCTTTAACCTCGATTTTGTGCTCAATTTCCTGTTTCCTGAAATATGTTTGCAAAAGATATCAAAGATGTTTCAACTGCTGTTTAAAAACCGTCAGTGACTCTGCAATAACTGCAGATTATTTTCTGATTAAGGATCATCAGTGACTGTAATAACTGCAGATTATTTTCTGATTAACCATCATCAGTGCCTCTGTAATAACTGTAGATTATTTTTGGCATGGATCAGATCACTATGAAAATAAATTAAAATGAAAAAAAACGCCCACTTTTTGTAACATTGGGAAACCAAATTTCTTTATACCAATTAAGTGCTTATGAAATGTGCGCCAAAAACATCTGACCTTATCCACGGCTGGGATTCTCTGGTGCTTCTGCAGTGAATAGATACTGAAAACCTCCAACCTTGTCCGTGACTGGGATTCTCCAGTGTCCCTGCTGTGAATGGAATTTTGGCTGAATGCCAAATTCTCCATTCTCAACGATAGCGGGCCGGCACTGACAAGATTGGAGAATCCCGGCAGGGGTTTTGGCAAGAACACCAAATTCTCCATTCTCACTTGGAGTGGGACTTGTATAAATTGAGTCTGTGTCTTTATGTGCCCTGTTTGTGAACTGAAATCCCACTCACCTGATGAAGGAGCAGCGGTCTGAAAGCTTGTGGCTTGTGCTACCAAATAAACCTGTTAGACTTTAACCTGGTGTTGTGAGACTTCTTACTGGGTTCACCCCAGTCCAACGCCGGCATCTCCACATCATGACTACCATCAACACTGCAAACCGCCGGCTCCAAGTGGAGAGGATCTCCAAGAAGGTCGCGCATATCGACACAGACATCAAGTTTCTACAAAGATGCAAGAAAGCAGACAAGATACCGAAAGGACTACAGATCACGAACCCACTCAGGTCAACCTATAACACAGACTACGCTGAGAGACTTTGCCATCGCACCTCTCTCACACTCCTCAACCACCTCATACACCAGCTCTACAGCAAACGCCGCATCCTGGAAACCAAGATAGAGTCCATATTCTCAACTTGCGCTCAGGACACAGACCAGCTGCAAAACTTTGCCAAGCAGACGAGACAAAGGAACTACGCCATCTACATGCACACCAAGAACAGGAAACTTGAGAAACTCGGCATCACCACCAGCAGCAACCAAGCCTCCCCCGGTACCACAGTAGAAAACAGTACCACTGCAGGGAAGTCCATTGCCAACTTGTCGGACTACACACTTCAACCAGATGAAATCGAAGTTCTCAGCCGAGGGCTCAATTTCTGCCCCACCACCAAAGTAGACCCCATCAGTCTCGCAGCAGACAGAGAGGGATCCATCAGGTGAATAAGGCTGCGGGAGTTCTTCCACAAACCCTAAGAGGCCAACAACGAACACAATGAGATAGCCAATGAACCGGAACAGCCGATAGAGAGATCCGCGGCACAGCAACCAAAGAGGAAAGAGTCGAATTGGACTCCTCCGGAAGGCCGCTGCCCTTGACTTGACATGTATGCCCAAGCCATCAGGAGGTGCGTCAATGCGAGATTCATCAGCCGCACTCACAAGACAGCCCCGAACATCACCCAAGCACAACGCAACGCCATCCGCGCTCTCAAGACCAATCACAACATTGTCATCAAACCAACAGACAAAGGAGAGGCCATCGTCATACTGAACAGAACGGATTACTGCAAAGTAGTGTACCGACAACTGAACAACGAGGAATACTATAGACAGTTACCCGCAGATCCAACCAAAGAACACACCCGTCAACTCAACAGACTGATCAAGACATTTGATCCGGACCTTCAGAGCACCCTCCCTGCTCTGATCCCACGTACTCCCCGCGTTGGAGATCTCTACTGCCTCCTGAAGATACACAAGGCAAACACACCCGGCCATCCCATCATATCGGGCAATGGGACCCTGTGTGAGAACCTCTCCAGCTACGTCGGGGCATCCTGAAACCCATTGTACAAAGAACCCCAGCTTTTGTCGCGACACTACGGAATTCCTACAGAAACTCAGCGCACATGGAGCAGTTAAACCAGGAGCACTCCTCGTGACAATGGATGTCTCGGCACTCTACACCAGCATCCCCCACAATAGTGGCATTGCTGCAACTGCCTCAGTACTCAAGATGACAACTACCAATCTCCAGATGCAATTTTACAACTCATCCACTTCATCCTGGACCACAATGTCTTCACATTCAACAACCAGTTCTTTATCCAGACACATGGAACAGCCATGGGGACCAAATTCGCACCTCAATATGCCAACATCTTCATGCACAGGTTCGAACAAGACCTCTTCACCACACAGGACCTTCAACCGATGCTATACACTAGATACATCGATGACATTTTCTTCCTTTGGACTCATGGTGAACAATCACTAAAACAACTATATGATGACATCAACAAGTTCCATCCCACCATCAGACTCACCATGGACTACTCTCCGGAATTGGTTGCATTCTTGGACACACGCATCTCCATGAAGGACGGTCACCTCAGCACTTCACTGTACCATAAGCCCACGGATAACCTCATGATGCTCCATTTCTCCAGTTTCCACCCTAAACACGTTAAAGAAGCCATCCCCTACGGACAAGCCCTCCGTATACACAGGATCTGCTCAGATGAGGAGGATCGCAACAGACACCTCCAGACGCTGAAAGATGCCCTCATAAGAACAGGATATGGCGCTTGACTCATCGATCATCAGTTCCGACGCGCCACAGCGAAAAACCGCACCGACCTCCTCAGAAGACAAACACCAGACACGGCGGACAGAGTACCCTTCGTCGTCCAGTACTTCCCCAGAGCAGAGAAGCTACGACATCTTCTCTGGAGCCTTAAACATGTTATTGATGAAGACGAACATCTTGCCACTGCCATCCCCACATCCCCACTTCTTGCCTTCAAACAACTGCACAACCTCAAACAGACCGTTGTCCGCAGCAAACTACCCAGCCTTCAGGAGAACAGTGACCACAGCACCACACAACCCTGCTACAGCAACCTCTGCACGACATGTCGGATCATCGACACGGATGCCATCATCTCACGTGAGAACACCATCCACCAGGTGCACGGTACATACACTTGCAACTCGGCCAATATTGTCTCCCTGATATGCTGAAGGAAAGGATGTCCCAAGGCATGGTACATGGGGGAGACCATGCAGACGCTACGACAACAGATGACTGAACACCGCTCGACAATCACCAGGCAAGACTGTTCTCTTCCCTGGTGGGGAACACTTCAGCTGTCACGGGCATTCGGCCTCTGAACTTCGGGTAAGCGTTCTCCAAGGCGGCCTTCACGACACACGACAACGCAGAGTCGCTGAGCAGAGACTGATAGCCAAGTTCCGCACACATGAGGACGGCCTCAACCAGGAGCTTGGGTTCATGTCACACTATCTGTAACCCCCACAACTTGCCTGGGTTTGCAAAATCTCACTCACTGTCCTGTCTGGAGACAATACACATCTCTTTTACCTGTGCTTAACCCTCTCTCCACTCACATTGTCTGTACCTTTAAGACTTGATTACCTGTAAAGACTCACATTCCAACCATTATTTTGTAAATTGAGTTTGTGTCTATATATGCCCTGTTTGTGAACTGAAATCCCACTCACCTGATGAAAGAGAAGTGCTCCGAAAGCTAGTGGATTTTGCTACCAAATAAACCTGTTGGACTTTAACCTGGTGTTGTGAGACCTCTTGGTGTCAGGCAGCAGTGCTAACCACTGCATCACTTCAAAAAAACACACTTCATTGGCTAAAATGTGTATTGAGACATTCTGAAGTGGTGAACTGTGCGATGTAAATGAAAGTTCTTCCTACTTTCCAGAGCATTGTATTATTTTTTACTCAATTCCCTCATTTATAAAACTTGCGTGCTTTTATCTACAACGTTGCCAACTTTTTCTCCCAGTTTTGAAGATTTGTTTCTGTGCACCTCCAGTTTCTCTGCTCCATTGAAAGTGGCAACGGGCTTCACAATTTCCAAATCCCTCCCAACAATATCTGGGGCAGTTATTTCCAGCACCGCTTCTTCTGACTTCAATTTTACATATGTGCTACTTCACTGCAGCTTCACACAAGTAGGTGTCACTTAATCTGTTTGAGACTGAATCTAAAATACATTGCACAAGGAAAATCTCAGTGCAGACCAGATTACTTCAACCTTTACTATTGTTAACAGTAACAGCAGAAACCGAGCTCACTGACCAATGAAGTGGACGTAAGCCTTCTTTAAAGGAGAGACAATGGAGAAAAGCTGACCTACGTAGAAGGAATTATTTGTTCAGACTCAAGAACTCTTTCTTGTGCAGTGTAGCAGATGTTTCTCACAGGCCTCACAGAGAGGTTGCTTTGCATTTGAATGGCGAGCTTGATCCATACGTGTTTTACTGGCCAGTCCTTAACATTTCCTGAAGATTAGGGTAATGGGTCAATACCCATAGCGCTTGCGACAATGGCACTTGGGCTTTGAAGAGAGATGGCAATGAAAGTGATTTTCTCTGCAACTGTGATGGTTCAGCAGGGGGGAGGTGGTTGGTTGCAGATTTTGTGAATAAAATATAGATTGGTGCTATAGTAAACATGTCGGCGGGGGGTGATTCTCCCAACCCGTTGCGCTGCTTCTTTGGCACAGCAGGCCGGGCGATTCTAGCGGAGGCCTTTTCACAGGCTTCCTGTTGGGCGCCACAACCTCCTGGTGTCTCGCAGCACGAGCTTTTTGGCACTGTCAGCTCTGTGCCAGAAATCGGCGTGGAGCTGTATAAATTATGCTAATCATGATTAGCATCCCATTATCTAGCCCGGGACTGAAATCTCTGGGCCTGCTAACGTCTCCCCACCTCCCCGCCAGGCATGGTTCACTCCAGTGGGGATTACTATAGCTAGCCACTTGAGGGGAGTTGGCGGCCCGACCCCGCTGCAGTGAAAGGGGCAATCAAGGCCCCCCAGAGGGTAAGGGGGTGCCACCTGGGCATTGCAAGAATGGGTGCCCAGGCACTGCCCAAGGGGGCATCTTGGCATTGACACTTTGAGGCCTTGGAGGGGGGAGATTGGTGGGGGTAGTGGGTCCCGCTGCCACACTGCAGTTGGGATTCGTGGGGGAGGGAGGGAGCCAAGGATCTGGGCTGACCATCGCGGTGGTGGGGAAGCCTGCTGGTGGGGTTAGGGCTGCAGGAGGGGGATCGGCACTGTGGGGTAGGGGGATTTGGGACTGCTGGTGGAGAGGAGGGGTGGTGAGATATCGAGGCGGGCCAGGAGGGCAAGGGGTGGCGTTCAGGGCTTGCCCCGGGCATGTTCGGGGGGCCAGTGGTTGGGCCATGGGGGTGTTGCATGGCCAGTGATCGACCTGGCCAGCAATCAGGAGGCCGGCAGACAGGGGCCACTGCACATGCACTGATTTGAAGTTTAAAGTTTATTTATTAATCACAAGTAAGCCTTACGTTAACACTGCAACGAAGGTACTGTGAAATTCCCCAAGTCGCCACATTCTAGCGCCTGTTCGGGTCAATGCACCCAACCAGCACGTCTTTTAGAATGTGGGAGGAAACTGGAGCACCCAGAGGAAACTCACGCAGACAGTGACCCAAGCTGGGAATCGAACCCAAGTCCCTGGTGTTGTGAGCAGCAGTGCTCACCACTGTGCCACCATGCCGCCCCGGCACTGACAGATCGGCACATGCACAGTGCTCAACGCTATGCTACCAGCCTCTCCAGTGAGATAGGCCCTGCCCACTGGTGCACCAAGCTTTGCACAGAGTGTGGGAGATTCATTTTGAATCTCCCGCTGACAAAACCAACGTGATTTACTCCAGTTTTTAACCGAATTTGACACTTGGAATTTTTTTGGGAGAATCCCACCCATGGTTCGAATATGACATGGTGTTGATTTATAAGGATCTTTGCATCGGGTTAGAGTTATGAAATTAAATGAAATTAAAATTTAAAGTTCATTCATTAGTGACACAAGGATACTTACATTAACACTGCGATGAGGTTATTGTGAAAATTCCCTTGTTGCCACACTCTGGCGCCTGTTCAGGTACACTGAGGGAGAAGTTAGCATGGCCAATGCACCTAACCGGCAAGTCTTTTGGACTGTGGGAAGAAACCGGAGCATCTGGAGGAAACCCACGCAGACACTGGGCGAACGTGCAGACTCCGCACAGATCGATCAACAATTGGACAACAGCTCGTCACATTCTCTTCTGTATATTCAAGCAAGCTCCATACTCCAGACAGCACTCAAGTCTACTTGAATACTTCGGTGGAGTACTTACGGAGTGCTGCACTGTGAGAGGTGCCAATTTTTGGATCAGATAGTAAACTGAAATCAGATTAACCTGTTTTGTGTGCAAAAGTCACAGAATTTTTGATTTGATTTATTATTGTCACCGGTATTAACGTACAGTGAATAGTATTGTTTCTTGCGCGCTATACAGACAAAGCATACCATACATAGAGAAGGAAAGGAGAGAGTGCAGAATGTAGTGTTACAGTCATAGCTAGGGTGTAGAGAAAGATCAACTTAGTGCGAGGTCCGTCCATTTAGAAGGCAGCAGGGAAGAAGCTGTTCTTGAGGTGGTTGGTACGTGACCTCAGACTTTTGTATCTTTTTCCCAATGGAAGCGGGTGAAAGAGAGAATGTCCGGGGTGTGTGGGGTCCTTGATTTATGCTGGCTGCTTTTCCGAGGCAGCGGGAAGTGTAGACAGAGTCAATGGATGGGCATCAATCATTGCTCTTTTGACGTGTGTGCCACTCTTTAGGTAATGTACAAGATCCCACCACACTATGGTCGGAATTCTCTGGCCGTTCACTCCGCCATTGCCAGCGAGGATGGAGAATTTGGCACTCTGCCAAATCTCCATTCGCTGCAGCAGGGTGGGAGAATCCTGGCTGCGAGCGAGGTCGGAGGAGCCGGCCCTATTTGAAGGAGGGTACATGAATGTTCCAGCCAGCATTACCCCCTGCACCACACCATCAAAAGAGATGACCCGCTCATGTTTAACATTGCTGTTTGTGCGACTTTGGCTGTGTGCAAGTTTATTTCTTTATTAGTGTCACAAGTAGGCTTACATTCACACTGCAATGAAGTTACTGTGAAAATCCCCCAGTCACCACACTCCGGCGCCTGTTTGGGTACACTGAGGGAGAATTTAGCGTGAATAATGCACCTAACCAGCACGTCTTTCAGACTGTGGGAGGAAACCAGAGCACCCAGAGGAAACCCACGCAGACATGGGGAGAACATGCAGACTCCACACAGACAGTAACCCAAGCCAGGAATTGAACCCAGCTCACTGGCGCTGTGAGGCAGCAGTGCTAACCACTGTGCCACCATGCTGCCTCAGGGTATTCAGCGACTTGGCTTCCACAATGTAGTAGAGAATTTTATTGTCTTATTACGAATGTCCTTTAGGGAAGGAAATTTGCCATCCTTACCTGGTCTGGCCTGCTTGTGACTCCAGAGCCACAGCAATGTGGTTGACTCTCAACTGCCTTCCAAGGACAACCAGGGATGAGCAATAAATGCTGGCCAGCCAGCGACACCCATGTCCCACAAATGAATAAAAAATAGACTTCCACAGGTTCAGCACCCTGTGAGTGAAGTGGTGCCACTGTGCCAAGAACATTGGATGCAACAATTACCCACAAAGTCAGAGTGACTATACTTCTAAAGTAATTCAAAAGCAATAGACTGAACACTGGAAACCTAAAGTAAAAACAGAAAATATTCAAAATAATCAGCAGAACAGGCAGCATCCTTGGAGAGAGAAACAAGAAGGCATCAACCTGAAGCATGAACTCTGCCTCTTTCTCCACACGTTTTTGCCTGAGTATTTCCGACATCTTCTCTTTTCACTTCCAAGGTAATTCACTGACTGAAAAGTCCTTTATGCTGCCTTGGCTGTGAAATGTGTAATATAAATGCAAATTTGTTCTCCTTTTTCTCTCTTTTTATGTGGAAACAAATGAACAGAATTCCTTCCGCGATAAAAATAGACTTGTGCTCAAAATACGCTATTGGCAACAGATAAAACAGGGAGGGGGAAGGACATTTGGATTGGGACCTGGTCACGCAGCATTTCCTTCATATCCAGCTTTGCATGAGGGAATCCTTTGTGGGGGGTTGCAGAGATGAATAGTTATCGGTCTTTAGCTTGACATCTAAACTGCCAGAATTATTACCAGTCTGGCTTTCAGTGCCCCAGCCTTATATATTCTTAAGGTACGCACAGAATACTTCTCAATGGCAGACGTGGGGTCCACGAGCATGTTTCAGGCTGATTTCACTGAAAGAAAATGAACTGTTCCAGTTGTGAAATTGGCCATGCAGCTGGATCTGCTGCTTCTACCAAACAGCTGTTCACCCTTCCACTTTCCTGATCGCAAAACTCCCCTCACTGCACCACATCCCTGGGTAGGCAGTGACACAATGGTATTATCACTGAACGAGTCATTCAGAGACCAGGGCTGATGCATTTTGGGAGGACCAATAAGACAAGGAAACACACAATGTCCAAAGAGCCCTGAAGGCAGCAGGACAGATAGATAAGGTGGTTAAGGAGGCATATGGAATACTTGCCTTTGTTGAGGCATTGAATATAAGAGCAAGGAGGTTATGATGGAACTGTATAAAATGCTTGATAAAACAGAACTCGATTACTGTGTGCAGCTCTGGTCGCCACACTATCGGAAGGATGTGATTGCACTCGCAAGGGTGCACAGGAGATTGGGAATAAAAATCTTAACGATGAGTATGAAACCGCTGTCAATTTTTGGAAATCTATTTCAGCAATTTTGGAAAGGAAATCTGCTGTTCTTACCTGGTCGGGCCTATGTGTAACTCCATCTGAAGTGGCTTAGCAAAGGATTAGCAATAAATGCTGGTCCAGCCAGTGATGCCCATAACCAGATGTCCCACCCAGCTGTATTGATTCTGGAGCAGAAGCCCAGCACAATCTGACGCTGTGAAATTTGATGCATATCTTGGCTGTGTTGGAAGACTACAGCTCTGGCATTGTCACTGCGGCAGAGCAGGAACATAGGTTTTCAGGACCGCTCGTCCTGTGTGCAAATTTACCTGACCCAGTTTGGATTCATTTTTATTTTCTCATTTGCCTCACAAAGATTGGTCATACAGTTCCTCATTTCACAAGGGATTTCAGAGGTAATTTGATAAGCAATTTCATGAAATCAAAATGAAAAGATTCTCATTGAGAAGCAATTGCTGATCAAGTGTCCATGTTCAGTGAACCCCTACAGAGCAGAAGAGGCCATTCGGCCCATCGAGTCTGCACCGACTGACTATGTATCTTACCTAGGTCCTCCCCTCCGCCTATCCCAATATGCCCACACATTTACCGTGGCTAACCCATCTAACCTACACATCGTGGGACACTAAGAGGGCAATTTAGCGTGACCAATCCACCTAACCTGCACACCTTTCGACTGTGGGAAGGAACCGGAGGGCGCGGAGGAAACCCACGCAGACATGGGGTGAACGTGCAGACTCCAGACAGACAGACACCCAAGACGGAATTGAACCCAGGTCCAACTAACAGCCAAGTCACCGTGCTGCCCTTACAGGTTAATTCTTTCAGTATTTTAAAATACAGTGCCTGAGAGGCGTGAGTCTTCTTTCTGGCTGCAGTGTTGAGGGCATTAATAAGCCAGGTGCTATGAATACATTACAAGAGAGCCACATAAATGTCCGACTGTCAGGATAAGGGAAACAGATTTAGCCATACAAGCATGTGAGCATTTAGTCCCAAGACCATTGGTGCAAATTGCGTTTTGTGTAGAAGCAGATTCCAGGAGAGCAGCAAAGAGAGTTCAATTTTCCAAAAGCTGGTGGAGTGATAGAAAAACTGGCACAGCAGTTTACATCATTGATGCACGATTAAATCACTCGGGAGGCTAGATCGTACCCGGGAAATAAAGACTTTTATTAGGAACAAGAATGGAGCATACTATATAACAATACAATCCCAGACTAAAGGGTCACCAGGCAGTGCAGTGACCTTTATACTCCTCCAGGTAGGCGGAGCCAACTGGAGTGTACCACAGAACAATATTAACAGGTAGAACACCCCAACCCTAACCCCAACAGTGACAACAGTAACATATGTACAAGTACCCATAGTGCTGACCATCTATGGTTCAGTACCCATAGTGCTGACCATCTATGGTTCAGTACCCATAGTGGTAACCATCTATGGTTCACCACAATCATCAGGATTACGGTATTCGTCAAAGCTAAATAAGGATTCAGCTTGACAATACCAGTCACTTTTCCACCACTGCCAACCTCAGGAAACTCGACAGTCTACCTCTTGGACTGCAGCTTGCTGGCCACGAGCAGCATATCAAACATTGGCACCACTAATCCGAGTTTCATGGAACGTACAAGCGGTTTAGCTCACACGCACATTAGTGAATGAATGAACTTGCATTGATGTGGCACCATTTATAATCTCAGAATGACGCAAGACGCTTAACAACCGCTTAATTATTAAAAATTGCTTCGACATCTTACCTCAGTTAATTGTTGATCAAAATCAAATTAACTCAGCTGTCCCGGTGGCACCTGGTGGTGAATTAATACTTTTGTGATAAATGGATCTGTGTAAAGCATGGGAGTTTGATTGTCCGTTTGTTATGTTAACTGACCAATCAGGGTGTGCAATGAACGATTACAAACATACATTTATATCATGCCTTTAATGTGGGAGAACATCCCAAGGCGGAAGTGCAATTAGCTGGGGAGTTGGTTAGCTCAGTTGGCTGGACGACTGGTTTGTGATCCAGAGTAATGCCAACAGCGGGGGTTGAATTCCCATACCGGCTGAGGTTATTCATAAAGGCCCCACCTTCTCAACCTTGTCCACTCGCCTAAGGTTTGGCGATCCTCAGAGTAAATCACCACCAGTCAGCTCTCCTCCCCAAAGGGAAGGGCAGCCTATGGTCATCTGAGACTACGGTGACTTTACAGTTAACTGTTGGTTGACATTGAGCCAAAGGAGGATGTTGTGAGAAGTTACAAGCTTGTTGAATGATATACCCATTCTCGCCAATTTATGTCAACAAATTCCACCCAACTTCTTTGTTTGATTCAATTTGTTCTTCATCACAATATTCAAATGGCTCTTTCTGAAATGGTACCTCATTGCCTTGGGCAAAGTCAGATGCAGGAATGAGAATAATAAATAGATATCGGAGGAGAGAAAATCACATCGCACTTACAGCTCAGAAACAGTCTATTTAGCCCACTGCTGCCTCACAGCGCCAGGGACCCAGGTTCGATTCCCAGCTTGGGCCACTGTCTGTGCGGAGTCTGCACATTCTCCCCATGTCTGCATGGGTTTCTTCCGGATGCTCCAGTTTCGTCCCACAGTCCTAAAGACGTGTTGGTTAGGTGCATTGGCCATGCTAAATTCTCCCTCAAATGTACCTGAACAGGAGCCGGAGTCTGGCGACGAGGGGTTTTCACAGTAACTTCATGAAGTGTTAATGTAAGCCGACCTGTGGCGCTAATAAATGAACCTAAATAGGCCTATACTACTACCACCCTATCAGATCAAAGTCCTGTCAAAGCCAGTCATGAATGCAGGTGGGCAATTAAACTAACTGGAGGAGGTAGCTCCACAAATATCCCTATCCACAATGCCACACAGTTTATGGAACAAATGAGCCTCCTCATATAATGTAATGTCGGTGGCTTCGTACCCTGTCTCACACCGCCACCCTATATTTCCCTTCCTCGTGTATAAATAAGGCTCTCCTTAAGTTTGCCAAATGCTATCTGTTTCAGCCACTCCACCGAGCCGGGAGTTACCCATTCTCGCCAATTTATGTCGGGAAATTCCACCTAACTTCTTTATTTGATTCAATTTGTTCTCCATCGTGATATTTAAATGACTCTTTCTGAAATGGGACCTCATTGCCTTGAGCAAAGTCAGATGCAGGAATCAGAATAAAAAATACATGGAGTCATTTGGAAAATTTAGTATTTGTGACGTGTTGCGGCCTTTAAATTGTGCAACGAAGATTAGTTCAAGGCTGCTTATTGCATTTAGAAATTATTAAAAGACTTTTCCCACTTTATTAAAATAGTGACCGAAGGAACGGCATGCAGACTTCACTCATTTTCGCACACTGTAATTGCAGAGTCTTTATAATGGATATTAGAAAGTATTTTTCCAAATCCCTTTGGCTTCTGTCGAGCAATTTCTTTGTGTGGAATAAAACCTGTACCTTGTTCTTTTTATCATTGAGGAATCATATACTGGAACCAGTGAAAGATCAGCAGCTTGCAAACAGATGCCATCAAATCTTTTATGGGGTTGTCTGATATATTTATGTGATGTTGGTGGTGATACATAAAGTTAAAAAGCATAATTTTCCGTGAAGGGTTTTATTATGTTGCTGTTTGAACTCCACTGTTTACACTAATGATAATACTGGCAGGAAGTTTATTCTAATGCAAGTTAGATGAGTAATAATGAGGTTGCAATGTAGAAATGACCTATTCTGTTATTCATTAGTGAAGTGCAATGGCAATTACAATTCGAAGTGCCTGGGTTTAGATTAAGGAGGTGAGTTGCTAATGCAAATGAACCCTTTGAAAATTAATTGTTCTCTCCATCTTTTACAAGACCCTCTGGGTGGGATCCTCTGGTCTTGCCAAAGCTGACCCCCAGCCCTGAATGGTGGGTTCTCCGGCAGCATGGCAGACGAGCCATACTTGTCATAGTTGGCAGGATCGGAAGGTCCAATTGGCGCCCAATGATTTGATTTGATTTATTGTTGTCATATCATCGAATCCCTACAGTGCAGAGGGAGGCCTTTCGGCTCATCGAGTTTGCACTGACCACAATCCCACCCAGGCCCTATTACCGTAACGCCCACAATTCACCCTGCTAATCCCCCTGACACTAATGAACAATTTAACATGGCCAATCCACCTAACCTGAACATCTTTGGACTGTGGGAGGAAACTGGAGCACCCAGAGGAAACCCACGCAGACATGGGGAGAATGTGCAAACTCCACACAGACAGTGACCTGAGGCCGGAATTGAACCCGGGTCCCTGGCACTGTGAGGTAGCAGTGCTTGCCACTGTGCCACTGTGCCGCCCAAGTGTTGTTTGTATTGTATTCTAAAGTATTGTTTCTTGCACACTGTACAGACAAAGCATAGGGGAGAAGGAAATGAGAGGGTGCAAAATATACTGTTACAGTCATAGCTAGGGTGTAGAGAAAGATCAACTTAATATATTTCTATGTTCCTATAAGATAGGCTTGCTGCATCCACTGTGGGATAACCCACTGAAAGGGGAGGGTCGGAAAATCTTGTCCTCTGTTTTTAGGCATGTTGCATTAGAACAGTCAAGTCAAGAGGAAACAAAGGCCTGGATAAAGACTTTGCAGCAGATGAGCTGAGATAAAGGCAGAGTTGGACAAAGTTATGCAGGTGGAAATAGACAGCCTTAGTGATGGCATGAATATATAGTGCGAGGCTCATCTCAGGATCACATATAGCACCGAGGTTTAAAACAGTCTGATTTTATCTCAGACAGCAGTCAGGGAAAGGGCAGAGAGTCTCTAGCTTGGGAAGGGAGTTTGGAGCAGGTTCTGAAAATAATGGCTGGGATTTTCTGGTTTTTCCGCAACAGGAACATTCTACCCAATGGACTCAATCTTCCCGATATTTAATTGGAGGAAATTTCTGCTTCTCCAATTCTGGATGATGGATAAGCAGTCTGATAACTTACTAACCAATGGAGGAGTGGACTGAGGTGGTTGGCAGAGGAGATGTGAGAACTAACACTGCTTTTGGATGATGTCACTAGGGGACAGCATGCAGATGGGAGGGATAGAAGAAACCAAAGATAGATCCTTGTGGGACACGAGGTAAAGAGGTAGGAAGGGAAGCTGTTGCAAGTGAGACATGATTTAGATAGATGAGATTGGAACTGATGAGAGCAGTCTCACAAAACGAGACTATAATGGACAGGCATTGGAGGAGGGTTGCATGCTCATCCTTGTGAAAGACTCCAGACAGGTCAAGAGGACGAGGAGGAAATGTTTGCCTTTGTCACCAGGTGCACAGGTCTCTCTTAGGCAGGAGCCATGTAGGGGACTGATGCAGCCATGTGGCTGCTGTATTGCAGTACAAGTCTTTTTATTAATAAATACTTTTCTGTTTCTAATGAAGTTTGTGAAAGTGCATCATTACAAAAGGAAATTCAGTCATGTTGATGTAATTCAGCAATAGTCACTGACGATTAAGTTATGGTTGAGGGCAATGTCTGACATTGAATAGGTGACTATAGATTAGGATTAAATCTGTTGATAGCAGACTGCATAACAGTATTAGAGAGCTAGTTCACAGGAGAGATTAAAGTCTCAATGCTTCCAATTGACAATATTTTCCAAGCTTATGCAACCTTGTCCTTATGAACGCATGACTAAGTCAGTCTGAGCAGCAGGCATTAGCCTTTGGAGTGTTGAGTCAATGAAGCCCTTTGGTGGTGGGATGATTTGTTCCACATGAATCCTTGGTTCTGCCTACATGAACAAAGAACAAAGAACAGTACATCACAGGAAACAGGCCCTTCGGCCCTCCAAGCCTGTGCCGCTCCTTGGTCCAACTCGACCAATCGTTTGTATCCCTCCATTCCCAGGCTGCTCATGTGACTATCCAGGTAAGTCTTAAACGATGTCAGCGCGCCTGCCTCCACCACCCTACTTGGCAGCGCATTCCAGGCCCCCACCACCCTCTGTGTAAAAAACGTCCCTCTGATGTCTGAGTTATACCTCGCCCCTCTCAGCTTGAGCCCGTGACCCCTCGTGATCGTCACCTCCGACCTGGGAAAAAGCTTCCCACTGTTCACCCTATCTATACCCTTCATAATCTTGTATACCTCTATTAGATCTCCCCTCATTCTCCATCTTTCCAAGGAGAACAACCCCAGTCTACCCAATCTCTCCTCATAGCTAAGACCCTCCATACCAGGCAACATCCTGGTAAACCTTCTCTGCACTCTCTCCAATGCCTCCACGTCCTTCTGGTAGTGCGGCGACCAGAACTGGACGCAGTACTCCAAATGTGGCCTAACCAGCATTCTATACAGCTGCATCATCAGACTCCAGCTTTTATACTCTATACCCCGTCCTATAAAGGCAAGCATACCATATGCCTTCTTCACCACCTTCTCCACCTGTGTTGCCACCTTCAAGGATTTGTGGACTTGCACACCTAGGTCCCTCTGTGTTTCTATACTCCTGATGACTCTGCCATTTATTGTATAACTCCTCCCTACATTATTTCTTCCAAAATGCATCACTTCGCATTTATCCGGATTAAACTCCATCTGCCACCTCTCCGCCCAATTTTCCAGCCTATCTATATCCTGCTGTATTGCCCGACAATGCTCTTCGCTATCCGCAATTCCAGCCATCTTCGTGTCATCCGCAAACTTGCTGATTACACCAGTTACACCTTCTTCCAAATCATTTATATATATCACAAATAGCAGAGGTCCCAGTACAGAGCCCTGCGGAATAATATCTGTCAACTGGTTTATCCTTCACACTCCTGGTCTTAGATCCTCCTGTATTCCTCTTCCTGTAAGTAGCTGGTGCAGCCACAGTCCAACTGATTCACGATTCTGAAGGTGCCTTGTACTGGTACAGGTACGTTTATACATCTGCTATCTGAAGATTAGTACAAAAGAGAAGCAGAAATAATTGTCTTCTAACTATAAAGACGATCTTCTTCCAACTAATATAACCTTACGAAGAGAAACTTCTTGTTCTCCACTACTGACCAGTACTCCACTATTGACTATTACTCCACAAGTGCGCCATACAATTGGCCAATCTGAGTGACATGGCTTACAAGACATTTCATCCCCTTTGCTGCCATCCTTTCTAACAAACCTAGAAGGGTAATGATACCTGTGACACACTGAAGCATGCATGTGTATGTATACATTTTACAACCCACCTTGCCAATCTATCAGGGTGTCAAAGACATAGGACTCATAGTTTGAGGATAAGGGGTAAATATTTTAAGGTATTGAAGTGAGGAGCAATTTCTTCACCCAGACATGTGTGGAATTCACTACCACAGAAAATAGTTAAGGTCAAAACATTGTGTGATTTCAGGAAGATGTGTGATTTCAGGAAGAAATTAGATTTGACACCTGGGATTAAAAAGATCAAGGGATATGGCGGGGGGTGGGGGGGGGGGGGGATCAAGATATTGAATTTGATGATCAGCCATGATCAAAATGAATGGTGGAACAGGCTCGAAGGGCCGAATAGCCTACTCATGCTTCTATTTCCTATGTTTCTATATGTGAGGGACATGACATCTTTTTATTTCCAAATATGTTGTTTTTGGACTTAAGTCCCTTTTAATATAGGTTCCAAAACACAACCAGACAAAACACGGCTTGTTTATGTCATCCCACAGGGCTATCCCCTGGAACTGAGGCTTCAGAATGGCTACTAATACAAATATGCCTAACCGTGATGTGGAGATGCAGGCGTTGGACTGTGGTGGGCACAGTAAGAAGTCTCACAACACCAGGTGAAAGTCCAGCAGCACTCTGAAAGCCCGTGATTCCAAATAAGCCTGTTGGACTTTAACCTGGTGTTGTGAGACTTCTTACTTTGTATGCATAGGCCTGAACATTTTATGACTTACTTACTTTGGAAGCTTATATTTGCCAGAGTGGCCTTATTTCTCAGCTGCTTACCATTCAGTGCAGCGGCTGTTCCATTCCATGGGGCTACTTCAGCTGAAATCCATTTGCGAGTACAATTCAAGCAATTTACAAGACAATTTGCTTACACCCCTCACTCAACACCGTGATGCACCGCAGCCCCTCCTATAACATGCAAGACTTCATTTCCAAATCACTTGAGAAGCTGCATTGATTCCTTTTGTGATGAGTCTCTCACTGCAGCACCTTTTAATGTGGTATCCAAAGACCATTTTACAAGAGGATCGACAGCAGAATGGGAAGTAACCACAAAGCATTTGTTAAGTTTGTTGTCTTTTCTCACTCACTTAAAATTTATGAGATTGATATTTCTCCCAGTGCCGAAGTGCTGCTTAAGTGCTGAACTGATAACAAGCATTTTGCTCAGCACAGATGCCGATATTATTAATTATTTAGACAGCTGTAATTGAAATGAGGAAACACTGTTGTACTTTCTATCATTGACGAGAAGGAACATAGGAACAGAAGGCCATTCAACCCCTTGAGTCTGTTCTGCCACTTAGGTTGATAATGGTTGATCTATACCTGAATTCATTTAGCTGCCTTGGATATCCATATTCCATGACAAAAATCCAGAGGCCTCAGTTTTGGAAATTTAAATGAACCAGTGTCTATAGTCTTCTGGAGGAGACTAGGGGAGATCTTAGAATCACAGAACCCCTACAGTGCAGAAGAAGGCCATTCGGCCCGAGTCCCACCCAGGCACTATTCACGCAACCTCACGTATTTATCCTGCTAATCCCCTGACACTAGAGTCAATTTAGCATGGCCAATCAACCTAACCTACACATCTTTGGAGTGTGGGAGGAAACCAGATCACCCGGAGGAGATCCACGCAGACACTGGGAGAATGTGCAAACTCCACACAGATAGTGACCCGAGGCCAGAATTGAACCCAGGTCCCGGGCGTGAGAGGCAGCAGTGCTAACCTGTGCCGCCCTAACTTGATGGTAATAGGGAAAGTAGGGAAATGCAGGCCATGAGTTTACATAGAAGCCTGCTGTTTCCAATGGCCCACAGTGCCTCATTGATGCTTGCTTTGACCTCATCATCTCCTGCTCTCCCTTTTCTCATTCTTCTACAATAGCTCTATGTGGAATAGTGCAGAACCAGTTTTTAACTCCTTCCCATGAAGTAGATAATTTAGAATGTGGAAGTCTTTGACTGTTTGCCCTTTAAATCATCTATTGCTTCTCTAGTTCACTCTCTACCTGCTCTCGCCGTGAAAAGCATACAGAAAAGTAGTCAATAAATCTCACAAGTCATTTGAATTTACTAATAAATCTTGCATTCGGTGTTTCAGAAGGCTTACTATTTATTTGCTTCTACATTGACCAACTGTTGACAGTTTGATTCAAGTGTTGCATTTTTGAAGGCTGTGCGTGAATTCCTCTGGAATTTACTTCTGTGTTACATGAGAGGAGGGCCACAATAACACCAATGAGAATGCAGGAGAGTTGACCCACCATTCGTAATTGGGCCAATGTTGGACTTGATTGGTAGGAATGGATAGCATTCCTTAGAGGTTTGAAATGTAGGGGCCAGATATCAGCCAGGGCTTCCATGAAATGGTGTAACATATGAAACATAGGAACTAGGAGCAGGAGTGGGCCATTTAGCCCTTCGAACCTGCTCCACCATTCATTATGATCTTGCTGATCATCAAATTCAATATCCTGATCCCCCGTTCCTCCCATATCCCTTGATCCCTTTAGCCCCAAATGAAGTGGGAACCACTGGGTTCATAGTTGTAGGGTTAATACTAAAATGCTTTACTAATCTTCAAATAAGTGGTACAGTTATGAAGGTTCTTTTTCCAGGCTTGATGGGATACATGACCAAAGTTGGCTCCAGGGATGCTGGCGTAGTCACGAGCAATCTAACCCTTAACAGCCCGTACACTCTGACCAAGGCTGCAAGAAACTACAAAGGGTCGTGAACGAAGCCCAGTCCATCACACAAACCAGATTCCCATCCATTGAGTTTTTCTACACTTCCCACTGCCTTGGAAAAGCAGCCAGCATAAAAAAGGACCCTACGCACCCCAGACATTCTCTCTTCCACCCTTTTCCGTCCGGAAAAAGATATAAAAGTCTGAGATCACGTACCAACCGACTCAAGAACAGCTTCTTCCCTGCTGCCATCAGACATTTGAATGGACCTACCTCACATTAAGCTGATCTTTCTCTACACCCTACCTGTGACTGTAACATTACATTCTGCACCCTCTCTTTTCCCTTGCTATGAATGGTATGCTTTGTCTGTATAGCGCAAGAGACAAAACTTTGCACTGTATCCCAATACATGTGACAATAATAGATCAAATCAAAATAAACATACTTTTCATTGTTATTCAGAATAAGGAGATAGGAGGGGTGAATGGGGATCAAAGCTTATGGGGAGAAAGCAGGATTAGGCTATTGAGTTGGACGATCAGCCATGATCGTGATGAATGGTGGAGCCGGCTTGAAGGGTCGAATGACCTCCTCTTCCTGGGGCGGCATGGTGGCACAGTGGTTAGCACTGTTGCCTCACAGCGCCAGGGTCCCAGGTTCAATTCCAGCCTCGGGTCACTGTCTGTGTGGAGTTTGCACTTTCTCCCTATGTCTGCGTGGGTTTTCTCCAGGTACTCCGGTTTCCTCCCATAGTCCAAAGATGTGCGGGTTAGGTTGATTGGCCATGCTAAATTGACCCTAGTGTCAGGGGGATTAGCAGGGTAAATGTGTTGGGTTACGGGAATAGGGCCTGGGTGGGATTATGGTCGGTGCAGACTCGATGGGCCGAATGGCCTCCTTCTGCACTGTCGGGATTCTATGGATTCTATGCTCCTACCTTTCAATGAAGGGCATACCCAAAGCTGGAGGTTGAGATATTAGGGACATCTGCTGAAGGAATCATATGGTTAGTTAAGAAATTAATAACAGTCAAGAAACTTTGAAGGAAGATAAGTATCGTATGAAATTCTTTGTTACTGAGGTGGATCCCCAAGAACTCACTCCACAGACAGGCATCAGGGAACACAGATACTTATTGCAATCTTACTCGTTCCGTGCTCCAAACGACAACTGCCCTCTTAGGGCAGTCCCAGGGCAGATCACCCCACATCCAGGCTCAATTGACCTGTTCCCTAACAGGGGCTATGCCCTAAATACACAAGATACTCAAGTGGGAATGAGGCTATAAATACGTGCTTTGGTAGCATTGAGAGAGGTTCCTTGGATGACTGAGGATCTCTCTTTCCCTGACATAGGCTTGAAAGAAAATCTTTGCTTGCTTCAATCTCTCAAATGCAAGAGTGGTCACTTTTACCACAATGCCAGCAAGTAACGCCAAAGTTTATGTCGATTATCCCATCAGTGAGTGACACCAAAATTGCTGAGAATTACATTCACATACTCAGGAACATAACTGGTGCAAAACAAGTAGTGTCCATTGTAAAGAATTAGGGTCTGAGTAAAGCACATCGCTTCTGTCATATTCCTTCCTGAAGTGCCTCTTTATTCACAGAAAATTAAGTTTGAAATCATAAAGTTATACACTATAAGTCAGAGCATGATTAAAGGAGATGTGTTTGTGGAACCTCTTCAGTTTTTACTGCAAGTCATTCTGGTGCCGTAAAGGTGCATTCAAAGATTTTTTAAAAATAGGTTGCTGGTCTCAATCAGGAAGTTTATTTATTTTGAAAAGAATTGCTTTGCAAAATTGCCAAAGATCACCAGAAGCATGATCTTGGGTCCGACCACACCTCTGGTTTATAGTGTTAAATTTAGAATCCGATTCGAGCTGGTGTATATTCAGAAAATCATGGTGAACTGAGATTATGCATGAGGTGGAGCTTATATTAATGAGTTGCGGCAAAGGTTTCATGGAATTGGTGTAAAAGCAAGAAAAGCCTGGCACCCACATAATCTCGGCCTTATCTGCTGAAATCGTGTTCCGCTTTTACATACGCTGTCATTTCTATGTTGAGTTTTCAGGAAATTCTCATTGATGGAGAATGTGCATAAGGTTGGACGAGTAATCCAGAAACCCAGGGTAATCCTCTGGGGACCCGGGTTTGAATCCTACCACGGCAGATGGTGAAATTTGAATTGAAAAAAAAGTGTGGAATTAAAAGTCGAATGATGACCATGAAATCATTGTTGATTGTCGTAGACACCCATCTGGTTCATTACTCTCCTTTAAATAAAGTAAAAAGTTTATTTATTCGTCACAAGTAAGGCTCACATTAACACTGCAATGAAGTTACTGCGAAATTCCCGTAGTCGCCACACTCTGGCTCCTGTTTGGGTCAATGTACCTTACCAGCACTCTTTCATGCTGTGGGAGGAAACCGGAGCACCCAGAGGAAACCCACGCAGAGACGGGGAGAACGTACAAACTCCACACAGACAGTGACCCAAGCCGGGAATCGAACCCGGGGTCCCTGGCGCTGTGAGGCAGCAGTGCTAACCACTGTGCCACTTTGCCGCCCCATGGAAAGAAATCTGCCGTCCTTACCTGGTCTAGCCTACATGTGACTCCAGACCCATAGCAATGTGGTTGACTCTTAAATGCCCTCACGGATGGGCAATAAATGCTGGCCCAGCCAGCGACGCCCACATCCCATGAAGAAATAAAAAAAATGTATTTCCGGCATCCAGAAGGTAATCTTAGCGAGCTGGAGCAATTGATTACGTTGCACAATAATTTTCACATCTTTTATTTTCATTTGTTAAAAATCTCTCAGCAGTTTTCGCTGCACTCCACAGGCTTACAACCACTGCACATTAATTGCTGCCATTTTCACACTCACAGCCTGTCATTCAATGTTTGACACAATATCAGGCTTAAAACGGGGAATAGATTACAAGGCTCAGATTCGACACCGTGCCTTTTCTGTATCACGCTCTGAAGCTCTTTTGCATTCCAAGTCCATAAAATCCAGGTGCAATGTGCACAATGCGCCAGTCTTGCACACAGCACTGCAATCCAAACACCAGGTTAGACAGACGGGAATGAGAGATGTGAGAATGAAATTGTGATGTTATAGTCTCAAAGAAAGGCTGGTAAACTGCTGAGATGTACAAGCTTTAGGTATTTTTCCATCAGTCAAAAGGCAGACTACACACCCTCATCATTAGGAACGCAGACTTTTCTCCTTTCGAGATGGTAATGTGACATAATGACATAGCTACAAGGTCTTTGTGGCTTAAGTGATATCCTGACATATTTTGATTCAAAGAGACAGCTGAACAATTAAATATGAAAGTAATAGGGAGCAGTCAGCCCATGGCAGACCTTGTCATTTGGTTGAATTTACCAATTTAACAGCTGAAAATTACACTCATTGAGTAAGCTGGTGGCTCTAATAGATATTTGTACAAGTGTGCACTGCTCTTTAGGGCAGGCATGGAAGCGTTCTGCTATAACTAGTGTTTGTCATGTCATCTCAATTAAATTAAGTGCCCTTGCACATCATTCACTGAATCTTGGTCTTAAGGGAAGGATGATTTATTGAAGAATTCAGAGTTTTAAAAGAGCTTTTTTCCCCTAAATTATTTCCCAACACATTTGTGAGACTCCTAACTGATTCGTATGAATTCTATAGCAGACTCTACAATGTGAGACCCAAGAGCAGTTAGTTGATTAACATGCAAACATATCAAATAGGAACAGAAGGAAACCATTCGGCCCCTCAAGCCTGCTTCACCATTGAAGGTTTCAAACACTCCAGCTTTGTTGCTATGGACTATCCCCTATCCCCGTAACCTTAGGCATTTTTACCATCTATGTTCCCCCAGCCTACACACCTTTTGGATGCAAAGGGGCAATTTAGCATGGCCAATCCACCTAACCTGTACATCTTTGGACTGTGGGAGGAAACTGGAGCACCTGGAGGAAACCCACGCCGACACGGGGAGAATGTGCAGACTCCGCACTGACAGTGACTTGAGGCCAAAATTGAACCCGGGTCCCTGGTGCTGTGAGGCAGCAGTGCTAACCACTGTGCCATCGTGCCGCCCATTGAAAACTATCTTTGCCCATCCACACCAAATGACAATTGTCCATCCAAATTAAAAAAGATCTTTGCATTTAATTGCTTCATGCCCTCAGTTCTGCTTATCTCTGCAACCTCCTTCAGCCCTACAGCCACTTCTTGAGCCTTCACTCCCTGTTTCTGGTCTTTCACGTTACCATTGAAGGCCTCACACTTTACAGCTACCACCTTCAACACTTCTGCCTCTCCAACTCTCTCTCCTCGTGCAAGACCATAGAATCATAGAACCTACAGTACAGAAAGAGGCCATTCGGCCCATCGAGTCTGCACCAACCACAGTCCCACCCAGGCTCTATCCCCGTAACACCATGCATTTACACTAGCTAGTCCCCCTGACACTAAGGGGCAATTTAACATGGTCAATCCACCTAACCCGAACATCTTTGGACTGTGGAATAAGTGCATTTAAAATTTAAGAGTTAAGCAGAACAACAAAACCCTCCAAATATTTAGCACAAAGGTTTACAAGTTTAAAACACTCTAGGGGGAGCATAGAATGATTTAAAAAAATACAAAGCAGCAATAATTGTAGCAACAATAATAATAGCAACATACATTTGATATATTATCAATATTTTTCCAATGAATTTAACAGAGTAGAGGTCATAGGATAGTTATCAGCCCAAACAGTGCGTCATCTTCTGTTTATAAGACCCTCCTAAAAACCCACCTCTTAAACCAAGATTTTGGTTCCCCTCCTTATATTGCCTTCTTTGGCTCCACAGCCTTTTTTAAATCATACTTCCCTGAAGCGCACTGTGATATTCTTTATGTTAAGGACAAGATCTAGTCGCTGGCGCCATAAGACTGTTCTTCTGAAGTTCGGCTGAGAAGTGCTGTCGGGGTAGACAGAGGGAACTGTGCCCCACCTGATTTGGGAGTACTCGATGCTGGCGCAGGATTCCACAGAAGTGTTCAATTCCCCATGCATAATCTTCCTCAGCTTGAGTTCGAGAATTTTTTAAGAAAGGAAGAAAATGTTTTTAATTTCTAAAACATGCAGACACATCTACAGGTGGATGCATGAACTGTAGAGTTTCCAACAATGAAACCAGCAATATAATACCAGGCAATGAAAGCATGGCCAATGCCACCTTGACTAGTTTGCTGACTTGCTTGCTTGGTAATGTGACATAATGACATAGTTACAATGTGTCTTCAGTGATACCCTGACATATTTTGATTCAAAGAGACAGCTGAACAATTAAATATGAAAGTAATAGGGAGCAATCAGCCCATGGCTTCCAGGCATTGGAGAGGAATTTTCCCAATCTTTCTTCCTTATTTGATTTTCGGTTTATACCTTTAATTTGCTGGTTCCAGGAAATTAAATTGGGACTGATGGTGGAGAGGTGGGAGTGTCCAATCATCTTGCTTAATACATCATGGTTACATAATGTTAGCTTGATAGCACAAACTGCCTTTTCAGTTTTCTATGTTCCGAGTCTCAATTTGTTTTTTCACAATCTACAGTCTAATTGTTCCCTGCACAGACAGTCAATTTTCTGCATTCCTGTACTTACTTCCCTCATTTTAAACTCAGCATCTTTAAGACTAGGCTTGACACATGGTAAAAGTAAAAAGCTTATTTATTTGTCACAAGTAGGCTTACATTAACACTGCATTGAAGTTACTGTGAAGATCCCCCAGTCGCCACACTCCGGCACCTGTTCAGGTACACTGAGGGAGAATTTAGCATGGCCAATCCACCTAACCAGCACATCTTTTGGACTGTGGGAGGAAACAGGAGCACCCAGAGGAAACCCGCGCAGACACGGGGAGAACATGCAAATTCCACACAGACAGCGACCCAAGCCAGGAATCGAACCTGGGTCCCTGGCGCTGTGAAGCAGAGGTGCTAACCACTGTGCCACCATGCCACCCCGTCCTATTGTTTACTGAATGGACAGCATTATGGTATATTTATACTGACATTGGTTTGCTATGGATTACTGGGAAGTGGCAAGCTCTTGGTGCTTGCAACGCTCAAGTGAATTCCCTGGCTCCAAGGAAATCAAGACTCACTTTTACAGGAGTCTATTGGAATGAGGGAGCTGAACTTAGCCTGTAGACATAAGGAGCCAGCACATGGTCACTGCTCTCCCACGACCTGCACTAAATGAACACCAGCGCAACTGAGGCCTTCCGGCCCTCATCACTCAACACCAGCAATGGCAGCGTCGCAATGCCCCGGGAAAACCTTGATTGTTTATTGTTTTGGGGACAGCTTATTTTAATGTGAATCAAATGCTTGCAAATTAGCCTGGAGCCATATAGATCACAAGAAGAATGGACGAGAATGCCACACGCAGGAAACACTACACTTTTATTCTGCTTTTTTATACCTTGAAGATAATTAGTTCAATGTGCTTCGGAGGTTTCTCATAAACCTTTCTTTTTGAGAACAATAGCATGTTTAATAAAATTAAATGGATACATGTTTGACCGCTACCCCTTCACTTCTTCCGCATTGGAAATTAAATTAAGGTTCTTCTCTTTGCCAACACTGTGCATGAAGATACTGCCATTGCATCTTTCTCATGACGAATATTTTCATACTATGTTCGCCGACCTATGCTGAAGTTAACAAAGTCACCGTGAATCTGAGAGAAGAGCTCAAAGCCATTCGCTGAGGTGATTTGTTTGGTGGTGTCTGGATAAACTAATGTAAAGAGGCTCCTGGGAAATGATTAAACTTCAATGTGTGATAGATATTGATAAAGTAAGTGATAAGTACTTATACCGGCTTCTCTGTTCTTTCAGTGCGATACCGCTTGATCATGTTGGGAAGTTCGAGACCATGTAACTGCAGACTGTAAGTAACAATGCTATTTTTCAAATCCCATAATCGAATGCATCTATCTGCCTAGGGGGGATGCGGGGGGGGGGGGGGGGGGGAGGGTGCGGTGAATCTCTCCTGCCAAAGTAGCATCATCATCTTCATAGTTGGCCTAGATTTAAGAGCAGTTGGCTTGCAAGCTTGAAATTTCTGATTGCAGATAAGCTCTCTAATCTGATGTCGTGAGCAGGGAATCCATTACAATGTTCCTAATTTTTTTTCCCCTTGTTGATTTATCACCCCGTCTTCCTGAAAGTGTTGACTGACTCATCACTGAGCTTGGCATTCCACAGACAACTGCCCTCTGACCCCTCATCCAAATGACCATTATCCACATGAGTTGTAGTAGGTTACTTGGCTGACCCTTTCTCACCTTCTCTCCATACAAAAACCAACAGTAAGGATTCTCAGAGAGCAACTAGCAATTAGATCCAGAATACCTTTTCCCTTCCCTAACCTAGGAGTAGTAGGACAATCTGCCTAAGGGCTGGTCTTCTGCCCATTTCTCCATGTCCCTGCACTTCCTTTTCTGTTGCTTGTAAGAGTCTTCCACCTTCAATGGAGAATGAGCAACTTGATTAGGGAAAGAAATGCATTCCCATTGTCTTCCTCATCTAAAGGAAGCATTAGGCCACTCCCAAAGGAAACAACTGCTGTTCCTCAAGGGCATCTCTTCCACCATCACCGCCAAACATTTGCTGTTTCCAATGTTGGTCAGAACTTATAACACTGAACATGGACCTTCATAGAATCATAGAACCTCTACAGTACAGGAGAAGGCCATTTGGCCCATCAAGTCTGTACCGACCAAAATCCCACCCAGGCCCTATTCCCAGAACTCCACACATTTACTCTGCTAATCCCCCGACACTAGGGTCAATTTAGCATGGCCAATCCACCTAACCTGCACATTCTTGGACTGTGGGAGGAAACTGGAGCGCCCGGAGGAAACCCATGCAGACATGGGGAGAAACTGCAAGCTCCACACAGACAGTGACCAGAGGCTGGAATTGAACCTGGGACCTTGGTGCTGTGAGGCAGTCGTGCTAGCCACCGTGCCGCCCACTAAATCAAAGTGGAGAATGTGGGCAACGACCCCACTGCCTCTCACATGTGAAGCGAGCGCTCTACCATTCGCGCTAATTCCCCAATCACTGGTGTCATTTGAAAAATACCAGGGACGACCATCCCAAGGTCTCAAATGAAGGCGTTACCATGAACCAAGGAGTATTGAGCCCAATTGTCATGCTTCTCCAACTGTATTTGAAAGCCTTATACAAAACACTATTGGAACAAGAGTTTTTATCTTGAATCATGGCAGCTCCCCAATTGACTTGTGCCCAGATGTCCTCTGCATCATCATGGCCAAAGTAAGCTTCAGTTGTCCATTCAATGGTGACCGTGACGGGTGACCTCATCCCATCACATCCTCACCCTTCCGCTTTCTAGCAGACACAGAAACCACAGAAAAGTTACAGCACAGAAGGAGGCCATTCAGCCCATCTTGTCCGTGCCAGCCTGAGGACACCAGGTCCCCATTCTAATCCCCCTTCCTGCACCTGACCTATCGTCCTGTAGGTTACAGCACTGATAACAATCAAGATCAGAAGCCTTTGTTGCATTTCAACTCTCCTATCTAAAGAAGGGAATTGCACAGTGCCACAATGACACTTTCCTGACCTACATAATTCAGTGACACACATTGTAGTGTAGTTACCCATTCAGCGAATGCACAATGTTTCCTCCAATTGTATCTTGGAGTGCACAGCAATTTGTTTAAATGTTTGACCCCTTTAATATTTGTTGAACTGACCGTACAGCCACGTGGCTTAGAAGGAATATTGTGACTGAAAATCAACTCCTTTTTATTTCTCTCTCGCCAATTTTCTCCCTGTCCCCTCCAAAACATTGAATGAGGAGTACAGATTCAAGTCAGTCGCACTCTGATAGCCCAGTCAAGAAGGCATCATTCTCAAGAACGTGGTCAAGTCACTTCAGCACTGGGGAAGTGACAGTTGCAGCTTCACCCTGCGGATTTTCACCAGTAGCTGCACCCTGACCATTACCCCAACTTGGATGAATTTACTCGGCAGAGAATACTTATGGCGGGGTTTTCCGGCCACGCTCGCCCCAAGATTGGAAAGTCCCGCCCAAGGTCAATGGACCTTTGCCTGGTCTTGTCCCACTCGCTATGATTCCCGTGGCGGGCGGGATGGGAAAATTCCACCCGACATATTAGCCTTAAAAACTTCCTGACTTATAGGGCAAAGTGGCTCCCTGGGTAAGCTCACAAAGCTATTGGGAGATGCTGATGTAATTCTGAATTGCTGTAGGAATCACCAGCGCAACAAGCGCCACAGGATAACAGTATGTTTATACTGGGATAGAAAATTATAATTTGTCTTTCTGAAAGAAAATGTCTGTGTGCCTTTCACATATTTTATGTAGACAAGCAGATCTCTGGTCGGCGGAGTCGAGATTGTTTATGGTCATTCGGATGTATATAATGATAGCGCAGTGTATTACTCTGCTGTATTTAGGGCCTGCATTTTTAAGGCCACATGGTATAACTGTTGTAAAGGGAAGCATATCAAGATCAATTCTAAATTAGTATTCCAGTTGGAGGGCAGATATCCTCTTCCAGGTCAATTATTATTTTTTAATCCTTCAGACAATTTGTCTTGGAACAGATATCGCAAATAATTGTATACGATCTACCGTTTGGATCATGAGTATATACAAATGTTCTCAACTAAATTTACTGTGAAGCTACCTCATTATTTTGAAGATAATTCCTTTTGGGTTATGATATACTTAATTTCTTCAATAGACAGAGCTTCCATTGTGGACTGAAGTGTTTGTGGTTTGTCACAGGTTTAAAGTCATAAAGAACCTGTACCTTTAACATTAAGGAATCAGAAAAGTAGCTCCGCTGTAAATGTGCTGTCCAAGGCTTGCTCTTTACTTTCACACACTGCTGCCAATGAATGTGAAAATACGCTCATTTTCTGCACTTTCAACGCCTACTCTTAACGCACGGGACAAGTTAAGTCCTGCACGTCATCAAAACTGTGGAAACGGGCCTCCATTTTTAAAATTCATTCATGACATGGGCTTCATTGGCTGGCCAGCATTTATTGTCCATCCTGAGTTGACTCTCAACTGCCCAGTTCAAAGGGCAGTTGAGAGTCAACCACATTGCTCTGGCTCTGGGGTCACATGTCGGCACAACCAGGTAAGGACAGCAGATTTCCTTCCCTAAAGGACACTAGTGAACCAGGTGGGTTTTTCCAACAATCGGCAATGGTTACATGGTTGCCAGTGGACTCTGCACTCCAGATATTTTTTATTGAATTCAAATTCCACCACCTGCCGTGGTAGGATTTGAACCCAGTCCCCAGAACATTAGCTGAGTTTTTGGATTAATAGTCTAGCAATAATACCACGAGGCCATCACCTCCCTTTATACTGTGGGAATGTGGCAGCACTACACGCCTGCCACCAATACCCACATTACCTCTTCCACAGATATACTTTCAAGCTTCTTTGTGCAACACAACTTTTATGAGTTGTTTTACAAGAAACTTAGTGGAAGAGTGAGAACAGTGCCCTTTTTCTCTCTGGGACGCATGTACATACTCCAGCATTGACAGATGGGACGAAGATTTCCTCAGCTGCCTGTTAAACGTCCAAGGGAAATGAGTTTGGGTAAACTCAGTTCAGTTCCCAGAGGACTTGCTTTCATAGCCCAAAACAGTCTATAACTCAGAGCTAATTGGCACTAATGGGACAATCTCATTCACAGACTGCATACGGGCGGTGCCTGCAAAATGGAAACATCGGGCTGATGCAGTGGGGATTGTTGAACTATTTATAGCAGCTTGCGGTCACACAGTTAAATGCATTATTTGGTAGTGGATGCAAATGGCTCCAGAGCGTCACAGTTTTCATTGACAAACTTTTCCTCATTAGCAGAAAGTGCTGGAAGCACTTTGATGAAAGGCTTGAGAAGCATTCAAACGTGTGCATCTAAATGTGGAATATGTCAACAATCTCATCAGCATTGAGCAGAAGACTATCCAGACTGTCTTGTGAGGAGGCTCTGGATTTAAAGCATTAATACCAAAAAGTCTCCCTCCACTGACCCCCCTGCCAGCTTTCTCACCCCTCAATAACTTGATATTAAAAAATGCATTCACCTCAAAGAGCTTCACACAAGAATTTACATTTGAAACACTGTCTAATGTAGTTACCCAAATCTGTACGAAGAATATCCCAATGAGATTAATTAGTGTAACATTTTATTCAATCACATAAGGAAGAATTGTTTGTAAGGGCAATGGGAGGATGACTGTTCTTTGAATAATGCAGTTGGTATCTTCACTTTCATGAAAATGGGTGACTCATACTTTGCTTTACTGGCTGGAATTCTCTGGTCTCCTACCGTCTCCTATGCCCCATGGCCGCTGCCAGTGAAAGCAGAAAATTTGGCGCTCAGCCAACTCTCCATTCACTGCAGCGGGACTGGAGAATCCCAGCCACAGTCTAGATCAATCACAACTCCATCGTTACGGTGTTGTTAACAAACATCAATAATTGGTTTGAGCATTTGAGGATTTTATAGGTATTCAAGTGGAGGTCTTGTGGTGCAGTGGTAATGTCTCTACATCTGGGTCGGAAGCTTTAGGTTCGAGTCCTAGGACTTGATGCCAAAGAAGGTTCATAACATGTTCAAACAGGTAGATTATCAGCCTGGAAATACTACCAACACGTGTGATGGCAGGCAGTAAGTATGAGTTTTCTGGTCAGCAATACTGTAGAAGGTAATGGCAAACTACGGCAGTACTTTGCCAGACATAATCATAGACCAATCCAATGGAAGAAGATGGTTTCCAATGCACCCTTAGGGCTTGGTACCTGGAGGAGGAGGGCAGTCAGTTAACTGCTTAATACAGGAACAAAAATGCATGCATTTATACAGCATCTGGTTATATTAATATTTCTCAGACCACTTTAGACAGCGCATTTCTGCAATGTAGGCATGTACGACAACACCTGACATATTTTAATTGTTGCAATGCAAGGTGCTGAGCTGTTGAAAATTATTTTAATAAAAACATAAATCGAACAGGGTTAAATAAATTACATTAAATTAGGAAGATCAAAAGGGAGTAAGATAGAAGACAGGCAGTCAACATAAATTGAAGCAGTCAGTGTTTTTTGTAGGAACGTAAGAAGCAAGAGAATCATCAAGAATATGTGGAATCTATTTGGAACCTTCTTCTACTGGAGAATTTAGATGATTTTTCACCAAAGATTATCAGAAGATGGAATGTTTTATTACAAACCCTGACGGAGGCAGACTAATATTATTTATGTTGGAATTAGATAAGTTTTTGATAGAAGTGTGAAAGGAAAGGGATTAGAGCTTTCCAATTAAAAATTTAGTACTCAAACCGAATGGCCTCTCTCTACAGTGCAATTTCTATGATTTGAAAGAAAATATGCAAAGCAACAAACTTTGACAACCTCCTTGTAAGTGCAATTAAGTCCATTTTTAAAAAGTGTTTTTGTCACCTTAGCTTGAGACTGGGGCAATCTCCACTCCACCAGAAGAGCCCCACGCACCCCGGACATACTGGGTGGGATTTTACAGGCTGGCTCATCCAGAAACCATAAAGTCCCGCCCAAAGTCAACAGACCTTCCCATTGTCCGCCCCTCGCCCACTCCGATTCCTGTGGTGGGTGGGGTGGTAAAATTCTCTTCCATCAGGAAAAAGATGCAAAAGTCTGAAAACACGTACCAACCAACTCAAGAACAGCTTCTTCCCTGCTGCCATCAGACTTTTGAATGGACTTATATTAAGATGATCTTCCACTATACCCTAGCTATTACTGTAACACTATATTCTGCACCCTCTCCTTTCCTTCTCTCTGTACAGTAAGAAGTCTCACAACACCAGGTTAAAGTCTTCAGGTGAGTGGAGCAGCACTCCGAAGGCACATGATTCCAAATAAACCTGTTGGACTTCAACCTGGTGTTGTGAGACTTATTACTGTGCCCACCCCAGTCCAATGTTGGCATCTCCACATCATGGCTTCTCTATGTACAGGATATTTTGTCTGTATGGCGCACAAGAAACGATACTTTTCAATGTATGCTAATACATGTAACAATAATCAATCAGATCAAATCAAAGTCATGTCACCAAGAACAGGTAGAGCACCGTTCAATAATCTTCAGTCGCTGCTGCAGTGCTGTCTATTGTTTCCATTCCAAAGCAGTGTGGGCAGCGACCGAGGTGAAATTCCCCTCAACTGGGAGACCAGGAAAGAAGGAAAGAGAAAGGAGGAGAAGGAATTCGGGGAAGAAGAGAAACGGGGAATGAGCACGGCATGAGAAAACAGGGCTTGGAAACTAATATTAATGATGGAGCAACTGAACTCATTTCTGCAGCCCGATTGGTTTGAATTGCTTCCACTTGGATAAGTTTCCCTCTGCCGTTTTCTCTGCTTATTCGGAAGGTGATGATTTCGGTGACTGGCTAAGTGCAGCATCAATGAAGCCAAAACAGCTGAGAAAACCTGAAGCTGCAACACGGAGAACAGAATCTGATATTTCACATTCAGTGAAGTGAAAATGTTATTTTTGAATGCGAATCGGTATTCAGATTTACCTGTTCTTACTCTCGCTCCCAAAGATAAAAGGAATGAGCAGGCACTGCTTCATAGAAATCATAGAAACCCTACAGTGCAGAAGGAGGCCATTTGGCCCATCGAGTCTGCACCGACCACAATCCCACCCAGGCCCTATCCCCACATATCTTTACCCGCTAATCCCTCTAACCTACACATCCCAGGACTCTAAGGGGCAATTTTTAACCTGGCCAATCAACCTAACCCGCACATCTTTGGACTTCTTCAGGGATCCGAACCTGACAGTGGCTCGATTTGTAAAAACGGTCCACACCAGAAGAATATTCAGATATATCAGTCCAAGGGTGTACGGGTTAGGTGGATTGGCCGTGCTAAATTGATCCTAACTGTCAGGGGGATTAGCAGGGTAAATACAGGGGGTTACGGAGATTAGGACTGGGTGGAATTGTTGTCAGTGCAGACTCAATGGGCCAAATGGCCTCCTTCTGCACTGTAGGGATTCTATGATTCTACGATATAGGTAAAGACTATTATGTCCGTCAAGTCTGTTCTTCTTTGAAAGGTCAGCTGCAAGTATTTCCATTCATTTTGCTTCTTTATTGGAGAAACATCCTCAGGATCTTCACATAAGTTAAGGATGGACGGCACGGGGGCATAGTGGTTAGCACTGCTGCCTCACAGCGTGAGGGACCCGGGTTCAATTCCGGCTTGGGTCACTGTCTGTGCGGAGTCTGCACATTCTCCCCATGTCTGCGTGGCTTTCCTCCGGGTGCCCCGGTTTCCTTCCATGGTCCAAAAGACATACTGGTTGGTGCATTGGCCATACTAGATTCTCCCTCAGTGTACTTGAACAGGCACCAGAGTGTGGCAACTCAGGGATTTTCACAGTAACTTCATTGCAGTGTTAATGTAAGCCTACTTGTGACACTAATAAATAAAGTTAAACTTAAGAAATCACTCAGTGAGGGTTGGGACCAGGAATGCGCTGGCTCCAAGTGTGGTGGAGGCAGATTCAATTGAGGCATTCAAGAGGGCATTAGATAATTATTTGAATAGAAACACTGTGCAGGGTTACTCAGAAAAGGCACAAAGCCATGATGCACATTCATGCAGACACGATGGGCTGAATGGCCTTCTTCTCCACCATGATAACTCTGTGATTCATCCACCTCATAGGAACAACTTGCATTTATTTATACAGAACATTTAATGTCGTGAAAAGTTCCAAGTTGGGTTTCCACCTGTGATTAAATGTATTCTTGGAGATTTCATCAGATGACCTTCCCTCACACTCCAGCCATGAGCCAGTCATGACATCCATCCTTGTGACGCATTTCCTTCCCACGCCAACCGGAAAATTAAAAAACTCATCGTCCAATTGACTGCTAGCCAGTCTTTGTCACCTCTCCACTCAAGCATTCATCTCGTCTATTCTCCTATTCCTGCGCTTGCTAGTTCGGGGCATTGGGAGTAAACCTAATACCTTTGAGGTCCTACTTTTAATTTCTTTCTGAACTCCCTATATTCTGCTTTCGTGACCTCACCCCTCTTCCTCACGACATTGTTTATACCGATATGGACCACAGCCTCTGACTGTTCACCCTCTCCTTTCAGAATGACCTGTAGCCGCTCAGTGACATGCTTGACTGTGGTAATAGGGAGGCAACATACCATCCTGGTGTCACATCTGCAGCCACAGAAACATCTATCTGTTGCCCTTACAATAGAGTCCTCTTTTACTATTGCTCTCACACTCTTTTTCTCTTCTCCCATCTTGTGCAACTGAGCCACTTGTGATGCCTCAGACTTGGCTCTTGCTGCGCTCCCCTGAGAAACCACTTCTCCCAGCAGTATCCACAATGAAAAACCTATTAGAGAAGAAGATGGACCCAGGGGACTCCTGTACTATCTGCCAATGCTTTTGCTCTTTCTGCCAGTCACTCATTCCCTTTCTCCCTGTGCACTATTTATTAATGGTGTAGCTACATCACTATAAGCATTATCCACAAAGATTTCATCCTTGCAAATGCGCCACAGTGACTCCAGTCACAGCTCCAGCTATGAAATGTGGATTTTGAGTAGCTGAGGCTGGAGACACATGTGTGGTCACCATGGACTCTGGAAGAGATCCTGACTTCCCACATTACACAAGAAGAGCATTCCACAAGCCTGGACTGCCCTGCCACGACTTACCCTTAAATTACTCCCTTCACTTTTACTTCCTCTAGTTTAGGGGATATTAAGGACAATAGAAATGCTTACCAGGTTCTCATTATTAAGGCCACTTCTCTTCTTTCGTACCCTCCTTAATGAGCTCCCTCAGTCGTCAAACTCCAACTAGCACTCTACTGCAGTCCAAAGCACTCCATTTCCAACAAAGTAAGCAATTTAAGATATCTTGCTTTTAGCCTCTGAAAACCTGCTTAAACCAGCTACCTAATTAACTAGTGGCAGCTTCAAGCACAGCCTGGATCAGCCCTGTTTTAAAGCTGGACTGAAACTCACTTTCAGGAACAGCAACTTTTAGTGAATTTCCAAATACTACACTTTAGGTAGGGATTAACCCTTAATTCTCTCAGTCACCAAATTCCAACTTAAGCACTCCACTGAAGCCCAAAGCAGCACTCTAGACTTGGGTCCGTACTGCATTTGATGCTCTCATTCTGGGTAGCACTTCAGATCCAGCCACTTAACACTGACCCATCACACATTGATGATAGCAATGCCATCTGACATTGGTATATATTTGCAGCCCAAAAATTAAATTCACAATCTTTTCAACGAGTGTACACATGCCTATATTTTTCCTTGGCTGTACCGACTTTCCATCCTTGAATATACAGCTGAAAGTTCAGATCAGAGTGGAGCAAATTGTATTGAGATGGTGCAGCATTAAGCCATTCATTCTCTACACTCTGTCCCACCACACAGTTCAACCAGGCTAGGGGAGGCACAGTGGCTCAGTGTTAGCACTGCTGCCTCACAGCACCAGGGAACCGGGTTCGAATCCCGGCTTGGGTCACTATCTTATCGGAGTCTGCAAATTTTCCCCATGTCTGTGTGAGTTTCCTCCGGGTGCTCCGGTTTCCTCCAGTCCAAAAGACGTGCTGGTTAGGTGCATTGGCCATGCTAAATTCTCCCTCAGTGTACCCGAAGAGGCGCCGGAGTGTGGCAACTGGGGGATTTTCACAGTAACTTCATTGCAGTGTTAATGTAAACCTACTTGTGACATAAATAAAAAAATAATTAATTATGTAAGTCTGGTTATCCACCTTTGATCTCAGGTGGAAGGGTAAATTATCCAGGGATTGCATCCGGATCTTTATCCAACAATTCCTTCTGGAAAGTGTGCACGTGCTTATATAGAATGAGAGTGATGTTGCTGTGAAGACTTGCTGGCAAATAGTTGACCAAGCTGCTGAATGATGGACTGCGACTGTGGAGCCACACTTCAGCTTCATAAAATACAAAAACCTGAGGTCACTTTCCAACCGACTCAAGAACAGCTTCTTCCCTGCTGCCATCAGACTTTTGAATGGATCTACTTTGTACTAAGTTGACCTTTCTCTACACCCTAGCTATGACTGTAACACCACATTCCGCACTCTCTCCTTTTCTTCCCTATGAACGGTATGTATCGTGCGCAAGAAACAATACTTTTCACTGTATGCTAATACATATGACAATAATTAATCAAGTCCAAATCAAATCAAATCAGCTTGTAGCACCACTTTCAGGGGAGCAGAAAAGAAAAATTTACAAATGATGCCATAAAATTGACGCAGGGCCAAAGTAATCCTTGGTAAAGTTGTGGATATCTGCATGACTTTCCATTCAGTGTGCCATTAGAAAGCAGTAAGAGGAAAATATAGTCAAACTGAATGAAAGATTCCAGTGTAACATTCTCAGTGTGTACACTGAGATTGTACAATGTTGCTTTCGCCACTCACAGCGTGGATACTCATCTCACCATAATCCAATTAAAAATAAATCATAAGCTCATCTTAATTTACATATAAAGTTAGCATGGTTTTATCAAAGGGAGACCTTTCTCTAGTCTCTTGTTACAGAATGCAAGATGGTGTTAAAGGGCCTTTTCCTGGCCCCACACACCATTCATACAATCATGGTACACCATTGGCACAGTTGGTGCTGTGATGTAAACAAACAGGGCAGCTACTTGCCATGGCATGTGGACATCCACCAAGAGACATTTTTGCTCTCAGTATTTTAGTATTGCTCTCAGTATTACCAAAATTGAAGCTTACCAAGCGAGCTTGTCTATTTTTAAGTCATGGCTAGGTTTTCCTTTTTGAAGGCTGGCACGGTGGCACAGTGGTTAGCACTGCTAATCAGTGGTTCAATTCTGGCCCCAGGTAACTGTCTGTGGAGTTTGCACGTTCTCACCGTGTCTGCATAGGTTTCCTCCAGGTGCTCCGGTTTCCTCCCATCATCCAAAGATATGCGGGATTAGGTGGATTGGACATGCTAAATTGCCCCTTAGTATCGGGGGATTAGCAGGGTATATGTACTTGGGGTTACGGGGATAGCATCAGGGTGGAACTGTGGTCAATGCAGGTTAGATAGGCTGAATGGCCTCACTCTACACTGCAAGGATTCTATGACAAGATATGAATTACCATGTCTAGTTAATATTGTTAAAGTTTCATTCACAATGGTCCAAAAAATTTTAACCCACGCATTGATGTTAGCAATGCCATCTGACATTGGGGCATATCTGCACCCAAAAATTAAATTGGCAAATTTTCAACGATTGTACACATGCCCATATTTGCCCTTGGCTGTACCAACTTTTCATCCTGGAATATACAGTTGAAAGTTCAGGCCAGAATCAAATTGTATTGAGATGGTACAGTATTAAGCTATTCAGCCTCTACATTCTGTCCCACCATTCCATTTGACCAGGCTAACTCCGGTTATTCACCTTTGATCCATAATCTCAGAAGATCTTTGCCCAATAAAAATCTATTAATCACATTATTGAACATCACAGCATTTTTGGAGAGTGAATTCCTTGTTTTCACGATTCTGTGTGAAAAAGATGCTTCCTCATTTAACTTTTAACTGGTCGAGCTCAAATTTTAAGATTATATCCTTTTGTGCTATATTCCTCCAGTAGAAGAAATAGTTGCTTTATGTCCACTACAATGGGCAGCACGATGGCACAGTGGTTAGCACTGCTGCCTCACAGCGCCAGGGACCCGGGTTCAATTCCGGCCTCAGGTGACTGTCCGTGTGGAGTTTGCACGTTCTCCCTGTGTCTGCGTGGGTTTCTTCCGGGTGGTCCGATTTCCTCCCACACTCCAAAGATGTGCGCGTTAGGTTGATTGGCCATGCTAAATTGCCCCTTAGTGTCAGGCGGATTGGCAGGGTTAATACATGGGGTAACAGGGGTAAGGCCTGGGCGGGATTGTTGTCTGTGCAGACTCGATAGACCAAATGGCCTCCATCTGCACTGTAGGAATTTTATTCAATTCTATTCTAATGAATTCCTTTACCATTTGCAACACCTCAATTAGATCACCCTTCCATCTGAAAACCTAGGGGCAAGCAAGTCATGTTTGTGCAATCCGTCCTCATAATTTAACCCCTTAAATCCTGATATATTTGTGAATCTGCATTGACACATCTTCAAGGCTAATATAGCCTTCCAGTGTGTGCTCCATAGAGAGCACAGGTGCACCACGTGGTTCTGTACCATCATTCAAGATGGCGCCGGAGTGTGGCGACTTCTTGCGAGCAGTGCCCGGCATACCCTCTAATTCTATTTTTTACTCTCGTTCTATGCTTTTAAAACTGTACTCTAACTCTTATAAATGCTCTAACAATGCTTTGCACCCTAGCTATGACTGTAACACTACATTCTGTACCCTCTCCTTTCCTTCTATATGTCTGTATAGCGCGCAAGAAACAATACTTTTCACTGTATCCCAACACATGTGGCAATACTAAATCAAATCAAATCTTTCACACTGAATATAACTTTCACTCTTTGTATTCCAGCCTTCTTGATTACTGTTTGTACCTGTGCACCAGATTTTCATTATTTAAATACACAGACACTCAAATCACTGGGGTTGTTCTCACTGGAAAGACGGAGGATGAGGGGTGACCTAATAGAAGTGTATAAAATTATGAAAGGCATAGATAGGGTGAACGCTGGGAAGCTTTTTCCCAGGTCAGTGGTGATGATCACGAGGGGTCATAGGTTCAAGGTGAGGGGGGGGAGGTTTAACATGGATATCAGAAGGACGTATTTTACGCAGAGGGTGGTGGCGGCCTGGAATGCGCTGCCGGGCAAGGTGGTGGAGGCGGGCACACTGGGAACGTTTAAGACTTGGCTAGATAGCCACATGAACGGAGTGGGAATGGAGGGATACAAAAGAATGGTCTAGTTTGGACCAGGGAGCGGCGCGGGCTTGGAGGGCCGAAGGGCCTGTTCATGTGCTGTATTGTTCTTTGTTCTTTGTTTATCCCTTTATTCCTATGCAGTCGTTCATCGCTCACCATTAAGAACATGTTACAATTTGTTTCTTTTTACTCCGAAATAGATGACCTCATACTCCCCCCAGATCGAACTTCATCTGCCACATTTTTGACCCCTCAGGTGACCGATCTGCCAGTTCGGAGCTTGCAGCTCCAATTTTCATAATTAACTGCACTTCCAAACTTAAGGGTCATTTTCAAACTTGGACATACAACTCGCTATTCTTTCATCCAACTCACTGACAGACATGGTGAAAAGCTGTAGCCGTACTGCCGATGTCCCATCCTGTCAAGAACAGAAAGTTCCTTTAATCCCTTATCTTAGAATCAAAAAATCCCTGCAGTGCAGAAGGAGACCATTCAGCCCATCGAGTTTGCACCAACTCTCTGACAGTGACATCTCACCCAGGCCCTCTCTCATGTCCTATCCCCGTAATTCCACACATTTACCATGGCTAATCCAGCTAACCTACACATCTTTGGGCACAAAGGAACAATTTAGCATGGCCAATCCACCTAACCTGCACATCATTGGCCTGTGGGAAGCAACCTGAGCATCCGGAGGAAACCCAAGCAGGCACGGGGAGAACGTGCAAACTCCACACAGACAGTGAACCAAGGCCAGAATTGAACCCGGGTCATTGACGCTTTGAGGCAGAAGTGCTAACCACTGTGCCATGCGCAGCTGCTTAAGGGGCTTGACAAGATAAATTCTGATCGGAGAATCCAGAATCGTGGGTCATAGTCTCAGAATAAGGAGTCAGTCATTTATGACTGAGATTAGGAGAAATGTGTTGCTCCAAATGTTGTGAATCTTTGGAAACCTCCACACACCGAACTATGGATACTCAGACCATAAGACATAAGAGCAGAATTAGGCCACTCGGCCCATCGAGTCTGCTCCGCCATTCAGTCATGGCTGATATTTTTCTCATTCCCATTCTCCTGCCTTTTCCCCATAACCCCTGATCCCCTTATTAATCAAGAACCTATCTATCTCTGTCTCAAAGACACTCAATGACCTGGCCTCCACAGCCTTCTCCACAGTCACATTGAAAACAGAGATAGATAGATTTGCTTGGGGTACTAAGGGAATTAAGGAATATGAGGAACATGGGAAGGTGAAGCTGATGTGGAAGATCAGCCATAATATTGTTGAACGGTGGAGCAGATTAGAAGAGCTAAAGTTCCTACTCCAGCCTCACTTCCTTATGTTGGTCTGCCCTTACTTTCTGTCACCTACCTGCCAACGAAATACCAACCCATGTCGTAGGTCTACCTCTAAGTCCATCGGCAGGATTTTCCGCCCACACCCACGGTGTGTTTTGCGGCAGCAGAGGTGGCTGGCTGTGTCAATAGAATCCCTGCAGGGCTGAAGGAGGCCATTCGGCCCATCGAGCCTGCACTGACAACAATCCCATCCAGGCCTTATCCCCAAAACCCCACGTATTTACCCTAATAATCCCCCGGCACGAAGAGGAAATTAACATGGTCAATCCACCTAACATGCATAGCTTTAGAGTGTGGAAGAAAACTGGAACACCCGGAGGAAACCCACGCAGACACGGGGAGAACGTGCAAACTCCACACAGACAGTCACCCGTGGCCAGAATTGAACCCGGGTCCCTGGCGCCGTGAGGCAGAAAAGATTTACAAGGATGCTACCGGGACTTGAAGGTTTGAGTCATAAGGAGAGGCTGGATAGACTGGGACTTTTTTCCCTGGAGCGTAGGAGGCTGAGGGTGATCTTATAGAGGTCTATAAAATAATGAGGGGCACAGATAAGGTTGATAGTCAACATCTTTTTCCAGCGCTAACCACTGTGCCACCGTGCAACCCATGACCAGGGTTGGCATCTTCCCGTCCTGTCGCTGTCAGCGGGTTTTTTCATTTTTCGCACCCTCTGTCGCTGGGGAACCCGCATTTGAGGGGGTGGGTATCGGTGGGACTGGAAGTCAAGATCCCGCTGGTGGGAACAGCCAGACATTTTCAGCCGTATGAGTTTTTAAATTTTTACACTTTTAGGAGAAGGCAAGACCTTAGACTCATAGAGTTACAGAGTCATAGAGGTTTACAGCATGGGAACAGGCCCTTTGACCCAACTTGCTTATGCCGCCCAGTTTCTACCACTAAGCTAGTCCCAATTCCCTGTGTTTGGCCCATATCCTTCTATAACCATCTTACCCATGTAACCATGAATGCTTTTTAAAAGACAAAATTGTACTGGCCTCTATTACTGCCTCTGGCAGCTCGTTCCACACACTCACCATCCTCTGTGTGAAAGAACTGCCCCCCTGGACCCTTATGTATCTCTTCCCTCTCACCTTAAACCTCTGCCCACTAGTTTTAGACTCCCCTACCTTTGGGAATAAATGTTGACTATCGAGCTGATCCATACCCCTCATTATTTTATAGACCTCTGTAAGATCACCCCATAAGCCTTCTACACTCCAGGGAAAAAAGTCCCAGTCTATCCAGCCTCTCCTTATAACTCAAACCATCAAGTCCCCTGTAGCATCCCAGTAAATCTTTTCTTCACTCTTTCAAGTTTAATAATATCCTTTCCATAATAGAGTGACTAGAACCGTACACAGTATTCCAAGTGTGGCCTTACCAATGTCTTGTACAACTTCAACAAGATGTTCCAACTCCTGTATTCAATGTTCTGACCAATGAAACCAAGCATGCTGAATGCCTTCTTCATCATTCGGTCACCTGACACTCCACCTTGACATTAAAAATAAATCATTGAAGATTCAAAGAAAGTTCAATATATAGATTAAACACATTATTATCGTGAAATATAAATATTTTAAAATTTTGCTTTCTGGAAAAACTTTGGATAGTGAAATTTCAGTTATTGAGAACAAAATAGCAATAATAAACATTTCAGCATTTTGAATGATTTGTGGGAATCTTGTGACAAAATTTCATAATTGCTCCCTTTTGTCAATTTTGGTATAATTTTGGCAAGGTACCACATATTAAAGTTCTCAACAAGATCAAAACCTCTCGTGTTCATTGTAATACATTGCGCTGAATTAAGAACTGGCTGGAAGTCTCTAGATTGAAAGTAGTTACAGATGAATTTGGATCTGTTTGAAGACTGGTCACCGATAAAATTTCATTTGGATTTGTGTTGGAACGCTTACTCTTCATTGTATTCGTTCATGAACGAGATGGGACGTGATCTGCAAATGTGCAAATATGCTCAGAGCTTTTGTGTGGGAGTTAGGACTGAAGGCTTTACTTGGCAGCATCAAACGGATCTTGATGTGTAGGAGGGATTGGACTTGTCACTCATAGAGTCATACAATGCAGAAAAGGCCCTTCGGCCCATCAGCACCGACAATAGCTACCACTGAAGACATGCTAACCCCATTTTCCTGCACATGTCCCATACCCTTGAATGTTATGATATTTCAAGTACTCATCCAAATATTTTTTAAAGGTTATAAGGTTTCTGGCCTCCACTACCTTCCCAGGCAGTGCATTCCAAATTCCCACCACCCTCTGAGTGATTTTTTTTTCTCAAGTCCCCTCTGAATCTTCTGCCCCTCACCCTAAAATTATGCTCCCTCATGATTGAACCCTCAACCAAGGGGAGCAGCTGCTCCTTACTCACCCCTGTACATGCCCCTCATAATCTTATGCACCTCAGTCATATCCCCATTCGCCCTTTACTGGCTAATATTGTTTTAAGTGATAAAGTACAGTGCAGTAGATGCTTTGGTGTTAATTTTCCAGAATTTGCTAGATTCTAGAAAGGTTCAATCAGACTTGAAAGTAACAGATATAACCCCTCTGTTCAACAAGTGAGGGAGGCAGAAAACAGGAAACTATAGGCCAGTTAGCTTGAAGCCTGATGTGGGAAAGATGATAGAATTGATCATTAAGGAGGTTATAGTTGGGCATTTAGAAACAGGTAATCAGAAAGAGCCAGCATGGCTTTGTGAAAGGGAAATAATGTGTAACCAAGTTATTCGAGTCATTTGAAGGAGTAACATGCACTGTGGATACAGGGGAGCCTGTAGATGTAATGAGCTTGGATTTTCAGCAAGCATTTTATAAGGTACCACATCAAATGTTATTTCACAAAATAAATCTAATGGATGTAAGGGGTGACATATTGTTTGATTTTTTTTGATTTGATTTATTATTGTCACATGTACTGGGATACAGTGAAAAGTATTGTAAAGCATACTATTCATAGAGTACATCGGGGAGAAGGAAAGGAGAGGGTGCAGCATGTAGTGTTACAGTCATAGCTAGGGTATAGAGAAAGATCACCTTAATAGAAGGCAGGTCCATTCAAAATTCGGATGGGGGCAGGGTAGAAGCTGTTCTTGAGTCGGTTGGTGCGTGACCTCAGACTTTTGTATCCCTTTCCTGACGGAAGAAGGTGAAAGTGTGTGCATGTTAACATTGGCAGGCAGTTAACTGGCCAGCAGAAAATGGAGAGGATGCATGAATGAGATTCTTTTCAAATTGGCAGGATGTAACAAGTGGAGTCCCACAGTGGTTATATCAATGACTTAAATGATGGGAGAAAAGACATGGTAACTAAATTGGGAAAAACACCAAGATAGATGCTGAGAAGAAGAAATAAGGAGATTGCAGATGGATATAGATAGGTTGCGTGAAAGGGAAAACATCTGGCCGATGAAGTATAATGTGGGAAAATGTGAAGCTGTTTACTTTGGCAGGAAGAAGAAGAACATTACTTAAATGGAGAATGGCTGCAGAATTCTAATGCACAGAATTAATTTAGGTGTTCTAGTGCATGAGTTACAAGAAGTTAGTATGCAGGTACAGCAAGTAAATAAGAAGGCTAATAGAATGCTATCCATTATTACAATAGGAATTGAACATAAAAGTATGGATATACTGCTTCAGTCATACAAGGCATTGGAGAGACCACAGGGCCGATTTTCCAACCCCATCTGCTCAGACTTAAATCGTGCTGGGGCCGTGCGGGGTCAGAGAATCATGAGGGAGAGGCCGAGTGCATTTAGCACTGCTGAGAACCCCCGTGGGATTCTCCCAGTACCCACGTCCAAACATAATCTGGTTCCTGCCCAGGGAGGACAGGAAGCAGATTAGCATACTTACATATATTTATTCAGTTCCAAACACGAATCGCACCCATTTTCACACCCAAAATTGCATTTAATAATTTTTTGGGAAAATTCTGCCCCACATCTCAAATATTCTGTGCAGTTTTGGTCTCTTTATTCAAGGCAGGATGTAAATGCATCAGAAGTAGTTCAGAGGAGGTTTGCCAGATTGATACCTGGAATGAGCGGGTTGTCTTATGAGGAAAGGTTGGACAGGTTAGGCTTGTTTCCACGAGAGTTTGGAATAGCGATGAGTGACAATTGAAGTGTATAAGATCCTGAATGGCATTCACAAGGTGGATGTGGAGAGAGTGTTTCCTCTTGGGGGAGGCACGGTGGCACAGTGGTTAGCACTACTGCCTCACAGCGCCAGGGACCTGGGTTTGCTTCCCAGTTTGGGTCACTGTCTGTGTGGAGTTTGCATGTTCTCCTCGTGTCGGCATGGGTTTTCCTCCGGGTGCTCCGGTTTCTTCCCACAGTCCAAAGATGTGCGGGTTAGGTGGATTGGCCATGCTAAATTGCCCTTTAGTATCGGGGGGACTAGCGAGGGTAAATGGATGGGGTTATGGGGATAGGCCCTGGGTGGGATTGTGGTCGGTGCGGACTCAATGGGCCGAATGGCCTCCTTCTGCACTGTGGGATTCTATGATAGCTCGGGGCAGTGTTTTAAAATTAGGGGTCAGATGGAGGTGAGGGGAATTTTTTTTCTCTCTCAGGGAGTAGTGCAGCTTTGGACATTCTGCCTCAGAAGGCGAAGGAGGCGGAGCCATGGAATATTTGTAAGATGGAGGTAGATGAGGCAAGAGAATCACAGGTTATTGGGGGGGGAGATGGGAATGTGGAATTTGAAACAGAAACATATCAGCCACGATCTTATTGAATGATGTAGCAAGCTCAAGGGCCGAATGGCTTACTTTTGTTCCTATTTCTTACACTTGGATGTTATGCTATGTCAGTGGGCAGCGGATGCTGTATATGCATATAGCCTTCAGGGATAAGCATTTAAGCAAGGTTAGACTGAAGGGTCCATGAGAAGAAACACGTACCGCGCTACCGTTACATAATTGTACCGAGCGTGGGGTATACTGCTGCGCAATAATCCCTTGATTGACAAGTGGAAATGTTATTCTAGCTGTTGGTGGTTTGTCTTGTCATGTTTGATTCATCTTCACAGACTTAGTTATAATCTTTCCCTATTCCCATATTTCTTTGTAGTTAGTCGCTTTTGTTGTGGCACCACTTTGATCAATGTTTCCCTTTGTAGAGACTTTACTGGTGGTGTTAATCATTGCCTACCCATTCCTGTTGTTGCATTTATAAATCTTTTTATTGACGGTTTGTTAAAGTTTTCGTTTTTTTTGTTTTGCTTTTCTTTACTTTTGTAGGATTCCAATGATTTATCGTGTTGCTTTATTGGGGGTGAGTTTTCCCGTCCTGCCCGCCATGGGAATCGTAGCAGGGGTAGGGGGTGGGGAGGGGGGGGGGGGATACGGGGACCATGCAAAGGTCCGTTGACCTCAGGTGGGATTTTCTGGCTTTGGGACATGCATGGCCGGAAAATCCTGCGCTTTGATTTCAATCCTTCCACAAAATCCTCCTTCATTGATGTGCGGGTTAGACTGATTGGCCATGCTAAATTGACCCTGTTGTCAGGGGTGAGCAGGGTCAATATGTGGGGTTGCAGGAATAGGGCCTGGGTGGGATTGTGGTCGGTGCAGACTCAATGGGCCGAATGGCCTCCTTCTGCACGGGAGGGATTCTATGATTCATTGACCAAGATCATGTCTTTGGTGCTCGCCCCCAGCACTTGGAGGGCGCTTCAGCTGTACCTACTCAAATCCATTTCTGCAGGATGGAAGGAACCATAAATCCTTCACTGAGGATAAACCTGTGCCACCCTCCACCACCCCTAGCCCCTTCCTCAATGGGGAAGAGAAGTGAGCAACAACAATCTTCAGCTCCCCAAATGTTCCAGGACTGATGATCAAAAGAAAAACGTAAATCCACTTTACGAGCTCTGCTATTAGAAAACTACGTCTAAATATTTGTGTCGGTGAAGGTGGTGACAGACACGTTAAAGTTGCTGAAGTGCTGGAGCAATGCATTGGCCAGTGTTGAAGCTTACTGTGCCACTTGGCACGAGAAGAAATGTTAAGATCGCCGCTGTTCATTGCACAATTCAAGGAGCCAAAGTTGAGGAAATCTTAGAGAAGAGTTTGATGGTTTTGAAGATTGAACAGAGGAAGAAGCAAACAAAGACAGAAAAAGCTGGAAAATCTCAGCAGGTCTGACAGCGTGGTCTGTGGAGGGAGAATAGAGCCAAAGTTTCGAGTCTGGATGAAGGATCATCCAGACTCAAAAGTTTAGCTCTATTCTCTCTCCACAGACCACGCTGTCAGATCTGCTGAGATTTTCCAGTATTTTCTGTTTTTGTTTCAGATTCCAGCATCCGCAGTCTTTTACCTTTATCCTTTATAGAGGGAAGAGCAAGTCTTGCAACACAAGGAGCTTAAACCATCCTCCCATCCATTGACTCTGTCCACACTCGGTGTAGACAGAGTCAATGGATTGCCGCTGCCTCGGCAAAGCAGCCAGCATAATTAAGGACCACACGCACCCCGGACATTCTCTCTTCCACCTTCTTCCGATGGAAAAAAGATACAAAAGTCTGAGGTCAGGTACCAACCGATTCAATAACAGCTCCTTCCCTGCTGCCATCAGACTATTGAATGGACTTCGCTTGCATTAAGTTGATCTTTCTCTGCACCCTAGCTATGACTGTAACACTACATTCTGCACTCTCACGTTTCCTTCTCTATGAACGGTATGCTTTGTCTGTATAGCGCGCAAGAACCAATACTTTTCACTGTATGGTAATACATGTGACAATAATAAATCAAATCAACTCAAAAAGTTTTGGCTTTGGGCTCCAGGAACACATTGAGTAGGATCCTGGCATTGGAATTAATGGCCGGGATTGTGAACTACATGGTTAGGGTGGAGGTGAGGTTGGGGTGCGGTGGTGGTTGGGAGCTAGTTTCAGTTTTCCTGAATATCAAGGTGAAAAGGGGATGGATTGGTTCAAAACATGAAAGTTCCAAGATAGAATCGGTGAACTGGTTTCAGCAGCAAGGAGATGGTATCCCTCTACTTGGAAAGTAAATTGATGAGCAGTAAATGGAATTTGAAACAGAGATAAAAGGAGACACACTGCATGCAGACAGCAGCTAATCCATCCCCTCTGGTACTAATTACCTCAGTCTGGGTATAGAACAGGACCTTCGAAAAAAACATCAGGATTCATACCAGCTGTCAACCAAACCCCTGTATTTATCCAACAAGTTACAAGTATTCTCTTCTTTTAACATTGGGCCTTTAATTTACTTTCTCATTTTGAAGTTTGAGGAGCGGCATGGCGACACAGTGGTTAGCACTGCTGCCTCACAGCACCAGGGACCTGGATTCAATTCCCGCCTCGGGTCACTGTCTGTGTGGAGTCTGCACGTTCTCCCCGTGTCTGCGTGGGTTGCCTCTGGGTGCTCCGGTTTCCTCCCTACAGTCCAAAGATGTGCTGGTTGGGTTGATTGGCCATGCTAAATTGGACCTAGTGTCAGATGGATTAGCAGGGCAAATATGTGGGGTTACGGGGATAGAGCCTGGGTGGGATTGTGGTCGGCGCAGACTTGATGGGCCGGATGGCCACCTTCTGCACTGTAGAGATTCTGCGATTAGGGTAACATATCGATCATAAAATCTCTACAGTGCAGAAAGAGACCATTCAATCCATCGCGCCTACACCAACAACAATCCCACCCAGCCCCTATCCCTGTAACCCCACGTATTTACTCTGTTAGTCCCTCTGACACTCAGGCGCAATTTAGCATGGCCAATCCACTTAACCTGCACATCTTTGGAGTGCGGACATCATTGGAACAAACTGATCATGTAAGTATTGGAGATTTTCCTTTTTAAGAATGGCCACTTGAGCAAAGCGTCGGTAAGCAGAGATTTCAAACTTCTCTTTTTAAGTTTTTGAGAGTTTCAATATCTTGAACAAAACACCTCATAAAACTGATGTGTTTATGCTTCTCCAACCTGCTGGATGTACTTATCCATTGGTTCAAATGTTTCCAGCATTTTTGTTTTATATACCAGACTGAGTAAATTGAGTTCCCAGTGAAAATGAACCAATGTATATTTTTATTGAAGGCCAGTGTCCAGTGCCATTGGGAGTACGCGAAAGGTGCTGAGAACTTAAATTACAGTTGGATCCCCTGCAAAGTCCAGCCATCTGGATTGCCTATCTGCAGCCTGGAATGTTCCGTGCGTGTGTGCCTCTGTGTGTATTTTTCTTGGCAGCAGGGAGTCAGTCTGAAGAGTATGTTCGTTTTGAGCTGCCGTATGATATCAGGATAACTCGGGGGATGCAGAAAAGCATGTGGAAATTGTGAATTAGAAGCTGTAAAGGTTTTGAATGAATGCTCTCTCCATTCTACGAACATACCAGTCACTGCATTTTTCAGGCCTTATGTCTTAAGTTTATTCATTAGTGTCACAAGTAGGCTTACATTAACACTGCAATGAAGTTACTGTGAAAATCTCTGAGTTGCCACACTCTGGCGTCTGTTCGGGTACACTGAGGGAGAATTTAGCATGGCCAATGCATCTAACCAGCACGTCGTTTGGACTGTGGGAGGAAACCGGAGCACCCAGAGGAAACCCACACAGACACGGGGAGAACGTGCAGACTCCACACAGACAATGACCCAAGCCGGGAATCGAACCCAGGTCTCTGGCACTGTGAGGCAGCAGTGCTAACCACTGTGCATCCCTTGGTGTGCTGTGGGAAGACTTTCTCTGAGTGGAGAATGTTTAGGTGTCACATTTTTCCAGGATTTTGTTGCAGATGCCGTAATTCTGAAGACAGGTAGGAGCTAGACTGTTGTTACGGGTACTATTTCTGCCTTAAAATTGCAGTGTTTAAGTTCTGTGTATTCCGTGTTTTTTTTCTAACATTTACTTCTGTGTCAGCTGTAGCTCAGTTGATAGCTCTCCCATCTCACCAGGCACTGGGTTCAGGTCCCACTACAAGGCAAGTTTCCAACAATCAAAGGCTGATGCTCCAAAGCAGTTCTGAGGGGCCACTGTGCTGTCAGGGTGCCATCCTTTGGAGATGTTAAGCTGAGGGCCCTGCTTGGGTGAATGTATAAATTCCATGACACTAAATTGAAGGAGATTATCATAGAATCATAGAATCCTACAGTGCAGAAGGAGGCCATTCGGCCCATCGAGTCTGCACCGAACACAATCCCACCCAGGCCCTATCCCCATAACCCCATGCATTTACCCTAGCTAGTCCCCCTGACATGAAGGTACACTGAAGGAGAATTTAGCATGGCCAATCCACCTAGCCCGCACATCTTTGGACTGTGGGAGGAAACTGGAGCTCCCTGAGGAAACCCACGCAGACATGGGGAGAACATGCAGACTTCACACAGACAATGACCCGGGGCGGGAATTGAACCTGCACCCCTGGTGCTGTGAGGCAGCAGTGCAAAGCACTGTGCCACCGTGCCACCCGTGGGAGTTCTCCCAAATATCCTGGCCAATTTTTATCCTTCAATCAACATCACGAAAGACAGATTGCTTGTGTCTGCTCATTATCACATTGTTGTTTGTGGGAGTTTACATTATGGTTGCCACATTTCCTATATTACAACAATGATGAAACTTCAAAAGTACTTCATTAGTTGAAAAATGCCATATCGTAGAATTTCTACAGTGCAGAGAGCGGCCATTCGGCCCATCGAGTCTGCACCGACAACAAACCCACCCACGCCCTGTTCGTTTCACATCGCCTGCCTATCCCTCACCCAGGGAACCCATGGTGGGGGATCAACTTGGGTGGGAATGGAAGATCTCACCCCTGGCGAGAAGGGCCTGAAAATCCCACCCCAAGCTTCTGAAATGGAATGTCTAGTTCACCACCTCTAACTTAGAGAGCAAGGTTCAAACAAACGGACACCTTAGCAAAAAGAATGTTCACATGATCATTCATTGCTGCTCCCTGTTACTTTGCAAGATGTAAGGACAATCCGTTACAGGTTGAAATATAGCTGTTACATATGACCTTATGGGTCACTAAGATCCCCTCACATTCTTCATAATATGAGTGCTATGAATCTGGGCTCCATAGTTCTCGTGCTCATGCTGTTCCTGTCACAGCTGGAAATGTGTAGAATCAGTGAGATGTTCAAGTGAGTCTGGGAGTATTGGTAAGTGTGTGAGGGGAAGGTGGACTGTTTAGAAGGTGATGGTTAGATATTTCGAATGATTGAGTCATGGGGATGGTGTCCATTGAACAGCATGAGGGATGGGCCGGAGATGTAAACTTGCAACCACTAATTTGGCCATCCATGTGAGGTCATCGAGCTTCTTGCAATATTGCTGCTAGGCCCTAGGGGCTAAGCTGTAGGAATTGACTTCTCTGGCCACCTGCTCCCATTCCCTTCTCAGGGTGAACTGTAAAGGATTCCTGCCCCCCCCCCCCCCCCCCCCCCCCATCCCCTGTGGAAATGTGTCTTTCTTCCTTTCCGCTTACTACACTAATGGCTCCAGTACCATATCACAAACCCTGGGAGCCCTCTCTCATATCCAGTGCTCCATTTTGCGCACTTTTGCTACGCTTCAAGTCTTCAATAGTCTGCAGAAAGTTCTCCGCAATGCTTGTTCGTCCCTTTCCAGAGAGACAGATTGCCTTTGGCAGAAGGATTTTTAACAATCAGGCAGCAAACAATGTGGGCTGTCACACAGCAAGGCACAGGATGTTTGGTGAATAGAATAGCCTCTATTAATGCAATGGTACATAATTTAACATGCCAAATATTAGATTTTGTGAATCAATCTCAAAAATAATTAATAATGGATGTGCATTTGCAGTGACTTATTAATTGAGGAGAGTATGGAACATAGAATCAGGAGTGGGCTATTCAGCCCATCAACTCAATTCCGCCATTCAGTTCAATCATGGTTTATATGCACCGTAACTCCATCTACCCAACTTAGTTCCATAACCCAGAATCATGGAATTGTTAAGGCACAGAAGGAGGCCAGTTAATGCATCTGCTGGAATCTTACCAGCACGCCCACCCCAATTCCGGGGCTGGCGAGGCTCGCAAACGGCATTCTCTGTTGGCCTCGGGCGGAATCTTAGGAGTCTCGGGCAGTGAGGCGGTAAAATTCCAGCAATCGTGTCTGCGCCGGCTCTCCAAACGAACATTGTGACTTAGTGCCATTCTGCTGCCTATTCCCCGGGGATGTCAGGGTTGACGTATGGGAGAGATTAAACAGTTTGGGTTTATGCTCACTGGAGTTTAGCAGGATGAGAGGGGATCTGATCAACGTTCATAAAATTTTAAAAGGATTGATAAAGTAAATGTAGATCAAATGTTTCCTCTTATGGGGAAACCTCGAACAAGTGGTCGTCGGTATAGGTTGAGGAGTGGTAGATTTAAAACTGAGACGAGGAGGAACTACTTCTCAGAGAGGGTGATGAATTTGTGGAACTCGCTGCCCCATAGCGCAGTGGAGTCTGAATCATTGAATGGTTTCAAGAAGGAGATAGATATATTGCAAATAAAAAAAGGATAAGGGGATATGGGGAACCAGTGGGGAGGTGGATTTGAGACCTGGGAGAGATCAGTCATGATCTGATTGAATGGCGGAGCAGGCTCGAAGGGTTGAATTTGCCTACTTCTGCTCCTAATTCCTACGTCCCTATGTGACCAGCGGTGTGATGTGGAGATGCCGGCGTTGGACTGGGGTAAACACAGTAAGAAGTTTAACAACACCAGGTTAAAGTCCAACAGGTTTATTTGGTAGCAAAAGCCACACAAGCTTTCGAGGCTCTGAGCCCCTTCTTCAGGTGAGTGGGAATTCTGTTCACAAACAGAACTTAAGGTGGCCTCAGGGATCGGTGCTGGGTCCACTGTTATTTGTCATTTATATTAATGATTTAGATGAGAATATAGGAGGCATGGTTAGTAAGTTTGCAGATGACACCCAGATCGGTGGCATAGTGGACAGTGAAGAAAGTTACCTTGGATTGATCAATTGGGCCAGTGGGCTGATGAATGGCAGATGGAATTTAATTTAGAGAAATGTGAGGTGATGCATTTTGGTAGATTGAACCAGGGCAGGACTTACTCAGTTAATGGCAGGGCGTTGGGGAGAGTTACAGAACAAAGAGATCTAGGGATACATGTTCATAGCTCCTTGAAAGTGGAATCGCAGGTGGACCAGAGTGGTGAAGAAGGCATTCAGCATGCTTGGTTTCAATGGTCAGAACATTGAATACAGGAATTGGGACGTCTTGTTGAAGTTGTACAGGACATTGGTAAGGCCACACTTGGAATACTGTGAACAGTTCTGGTCACCCTATTATAGAAAGGATATTATTAAACTAGAAAGAGTGCAGAAAAGATTTACAAGGATACTACTGGGACTTGATGGTTTGAGTTATAAGGAGAGGCTGGATAGACTGGGACTTTTTTCTCTGGAGCGTAGAAGGCTGAGGGGTGATCTTATAGAGGTCGATAACAAAATGAGGGGCATAGATCAGCGAGATAGTCAATATCTTTTCCCAAAGGTAGGGGACTCTAAAACTAGAGGGCATAGGTTTAAGATGGGAGGGGAGAGATACAAAAGTGTCCTGAGGGGTAATTCTTTCACACAGAGGGTGGTGAGGGTGTTTGGAACAAACTACCAGAGGTAGTAGTAGAGGCGGGTACAATTTTGTCTTTTAAAAAGCATTTAGACAGTTACATGGGTAAGATGGGTATAGAGGGATACGAGCCAAATGCGGGCCATTAGGACTAGCTTCGGGGTTTAAAAAAAAGGGCGACATGGCCAAGTTGGGCCAAAGGGCCTGTTTCCATGCTGTAAAACTCTATGACTGTACGTTTCCCGCACCCCTGAACACATTGATTCAATCCATGCATTCATCTAATTCCCTCTTGAATGCCTCAATTGAACTTGCTTGCACTTCCAGGATGAACAGTAGAACATCAAGAAAACATTTGCCCAGTTTTAGCAATCTCAGTTTTGAGCTTTTTAATTGACCTGACTGAAATGGTTTTTAGGAGAGCGGTTTGCAGCACCAGGACAGTAGAGTTCCAGACCTCCAATACACATGGTATGAAGACGTGCTTTCTGAATGATGTGACTGATTTTTACGTTGTGTCCCCTTGTTTCAGTCTCCTTCACCTGAGGGAATAATTTTTTTCTCTGTCTCATCATTCATCTCAAAACACTGCAGTGTGGACAGCTGTGGGTGAGAAATGAGAAAAAAGTGCCCCTTTGGAACAATCCTTGACTTTGTAAAACATTACCTACTGATCATTTGTGCTAATGATGTACGATTTTTAAAACTATACGCTTACCATTCTTGTACCATTTTAGAGTTACTTTCCTCCCTTTTTAATGGATTTCACATTGGCAGATATCATTTGTCAGTCAGGGAAGCAACCTTGGTCAAGACAAACTTTTGTAATTCATTGTTAGAAGTCTAAAAGAGCTTCTTTTACTACAATCTCCATAGAGGGAGGTTTTTGCTCACCACTTGCAGTTACCCTCGCATCATTGGAGTACAGGAAAGAGATAGAAAACCTGGTGAAATGGTGCGATGACAATAGTTTTTCCCTCAATGTCAGTAAAAGGAGAAAATCAGTGGAAATGTAGGAGGGAACATGCCTCTGTCAATGTGGACGAAGTAGAAATAGTCAAAGGATTCAATTTTCTAGGTGTTCAGGTCACCAACAACCTGTCCTGGTCCCTCCACACTGACGTTAGTTAAGAAAGCCCACCAATGCCTCCACTTTCTCAGAAGGTTAAGGAAATTTGGCATGTCCGCTACGACTCTCACCAATTTTTACAGATGCACCATAGAAAGCATCCTTTCCGGATGTATCACAGCTTGATATGGCTCCTGCTCTGACCAAGGCCACAAGAAACTACAAAAAGTCGTGAACGTAGCCCAGTCCATCACGCAAACCAGCCTCCCAACCATTGACGCTGTCTACATCTCCTGCTGCTTCAGAAAAGCAACCAGCATAATCAAGGACCCCGCACACCCCGGACACACTCTCTTCCACCTTCTTCCATTGGGAAAAAGATACAAAAGTCTCATAATACGTACAAATAACTCAAGAACAGCTTCTCCCCTGCTGTTAGCAGAATTTTGAATAGACCTACCATATATTAAGCTAATCTTTCCCTACATCCTATCTATGACTGCAACATTCTATTCTGCATCCTCGCCTTTCCTTCTCCCCTATGTACTGTATAAATTATATGATTTGTATAGCGCGCAAGAAACAATGGGTGAGATTCTCCCAAAAACATTCGAAGTGTTGGATTTGCGTAAAAACTGGAGTAAATCACCCTGGTTTATTCAGCGGGAGTTTCCAAATGAATCTCTCACACTCTGTGCACTGCTGAGTACGCTAGTGTGATTCACTCTGGAAAGCGGTGGGCGGGGCCCATTCCCGCTGGAGGGGACAGCAGCATAGCACTGAGTGGGCCACTGCGCATGCGCCGTTCTGTCAGAGCTGAGATCGGCGCATGCGCAGTGGCCCCTTGCTGCCGGCTTTCCGATTTACCAAGACGTGGGAAGCGAAAGATCACCTCCAGTGATAAACAGGAGTTAGAGCATCTGGTAGAAGCAGCTGCGGGACTTCACTGGTGCATTCTGGGAGAAGTCGGACCAGCAACATTTACCAAGAAGTGGGAAGCAGAAGATCTGGTGTCAAGGAGGGGTAGTTGTGGTGAGAGATTTTAACTTCCCCAATGTTGATTGGGACTCACTCAGTGCTAGGGGCATGGATGGGGCAGAGTTTGTAAGGAGCATCCAGGAGGGCTTCTTGAAACAGTATGTAGATAGTCCAACTAGGGAAGGGGCCATACTGGACCTGGTATTGGGGAATGAGCCCAGCCAGGTGGTCAATGTTTCAGTAGGGGAGCAGTTCGGGAACAGTGATCACAATTCAGTAAGCTTTAAGGTAATGATGGATAAAGATAAGTGTAGTCCTCAAGTTAAGGTGCTAAATTGAGGGAAGGCTAATTACAACAATATTAGGAACTGAAGAATGTAGATTGGGGGCAGATGTTTGAGGGCAAATGAACATCTGGCATGTGGGAGGCTTTCAAGTGTAAGTTGAGAGGGATTTAGGACCGGCACATTCCTGTAAGGATGAAGGATACGTATGGCAAGTTTTGGGAACCTTGGATAACGAGAGATATTGTGAGCCTAGTCAAAGAGAAAAAGGAAGCATTTGTCAAAGCTACGAGGCTGGGAACACACGAAGCAAGTGTAAAATACAAGGAAAACAGAAAGAAACTTAAGCAAGGAATAAGGAGGGCTAAAAGGGGTCATGGAAAAGCATTGGCCTGCAGGATTAAGGAAAATCCCAAGGCTTTTTATACAAATGTAAAGAGCAAGAGGGTAGCCAGGGAGAGGGTTGGCCCACTCAAGGACAAGGGAGGGAATCTATGCATGGAGCCAGAGGAAATGGGCGAGGTATTAAATGAGTACTTTGCGTCAGTATTCACCAAAGAGAAGGACTTGGTGGATGATGTGTCTGTGAAAGGATGTGTAGATAGTTTGAGCCATGTTGAGATCAAAAAGGAGGAGGTAGTGGGGTTCTTGAGAAACATTAAGGTAGACAAGTCCCCAGGGCCTGATGGGATATACCCAGAATACTGAGCGAGGCAAGGGAGGAAATTGCTGGGGCCTTGAGAGAAATCTTTGTATCCTCACTGGCTACAGGGGAGGTCCCAGAGGATTGGAGAATAGCCAATGTTGTTCCTTTGTTTAAGAAGGGTAGCAAGAATAATCCAGGTAATTATAGGCCGATGAGCCTTACATCAGTGGTTGGGAAATTATTGGAGAGGATTCTTCGAGACAGGATTTACTCCTACTTGGAAATAAGTGAATGTATTAGTGAGAGGCAACATGGTTTTGTGAAGGGGAGGTCATGTCTCACGAACTTGATCGAGTTTTTCGAGGAAGTGACGAAGATGATTGATGAGGGTAGGGCAGTGGATGTTGTCTACATGGACTTCAGTAAGGCCTTTGACAAGGTCCCTCATGGCAGACTGGTGCAGAAGGTGAAGTCGCATAGGATCAGAGGTGAGCTGACAAGGCAGATACAAAACTGACTCGGTCAAAGAAGACAGAGGGTAGCAGTGGAAGGGTGCATTTCTGAATGGAGAGCTGTGACAAGTGGCGTTCCTCAGGGATCAGTGCTGGGACCTTTGCTGTTTGTAATATATATAAATGATTTGGAGGAAAATGTAACTGGTTTGATTAGTAAGTTTGCGGACGACGTTGACAAATGTTGTGCCTTTGTTTAAAAAGGGCTGCAGGGAAAAGCCTGGGACCTACAGGCCAGTGAGCCTCACATCTGTGGTGGGGAAATTGTTGGAAAGTATTTTGAGAGACAGGATTTACAGGCATTTAGAGATGCAAGGACTGATTAGGGACAGTCAGCATGTCTTTGTGAGTGGAAAATCATGTCTCACAAATTTAATTGAGTTTTTTGAAGGGGTAACCAAGAAGGTAGATGAGGGCAGTGCAGTTGATGTTGTCTACATGGACTTTAGCAAGGCCTTTGTCTACATGGACTTTAGCAAGGTACCACATGGTAGGTTGTTGCATAAAGTTAAATCTCACGGGATCCTGGGTGAGATATCTAAATGGATACAAAATTGGCTACTTGACAGAAGCCAGAGGGTGGTTGCAGAGAGTTGTTTTTCAAACTGGAGGCCTGCGACCAGCGGTGTGCCTCAGGGATCAGTGCTGGGTCCACTGTTATTTGTCATTTAAATTAATGATTTGGATGAGAATGTAGGGGGCATGGTTAGTAAGTTTACAGATGACACCAAGGTTGGTGGCACAGTGGACAGTGAAGAAAGTTACCTCCAATTGCAACGGGATCTTGATCAATTGGGCCAGTGGGCTGACGAATGGCAGATGGAGTTTAATTTAGACAAATACGAGGTGACGCATTTTGGTAGATTGAAGCAGGGCAGGACTTACTCAGTTAATGGTAGGGCATTGGGCAGAGTTACAGAACAAAGAGATCTCGGGGTACATGGTCATAGCTCCTTGAAAGTGGAGTCACAGGTGGACAGAGTGGTGAAGAAGGCATTCGGCATGCTTGGTTTCATCTGTCAGTAAGAGTTTTAACAACACCAGGTTAAAGTCCAACAGGTTTATTTGGTAGCAAATACCATTAGCTTTCGGAATGCTGCTCCTTCGTCAGATGGAGTGGAAATGTGCTCTCAAACAGGGCACAAACTTCCACTTCATCTGTCAGAACATTGAATACAGGAGTTGGGACATCTTGTTGAAGTTGTACAAGACATTGGTAAGGCCACACTTGGAATACTGTGTGCAATTCTGGTCACCCTATTATAGAAAGGATATTATTAAACTCGGAAGAGTGCAGAAAAGATTTACTAGGATGCTACCGGGACTTGATGGATTGAGTTATAAGGAGAGGCTGAATAGACTGGGACTTTTTTCTCTGGAGCGTAGGAGGCTGAGGTGTGACCTTATAGAGGTCTATAAAATAATGAGGGACATAGACAAGGTAGATAGTCAATATCTTTTCCCAAAGGTAGGGGAGTCTAAATCTGGAGGGCATAGGTTTAAGGTGAGAGGGGAGAGATACAAAAGTGTCCAGAGGGGCAATTGTTTGACACAGAAAGTGGTAAGTGTCTGGAACAAGCTGCTAGAGGTAGTAGTAGAGGCGTGTACAATTTTATCTTTTAAGAAGCATTTAGATAGTTCCATGGGTACGATGGGTATAGAGAGATATGGGTCAAATGCGGGCAATTGGGATTAGTTTAGGGAATTTTTTTTTAAAGGGGCAGCATGGACAAGTTGGGCCAAAGGGCCTGTTTCCATGTTGTAAACCTCTCTGACTCTATGACTCTATAACGCAAAGGTTGGTGGATTTGCGGATAGCGATGAGGACCATCAGAGGATACTGCAGGATATAGTTCAGTTGGAGACTTGGGCAGAGAGATGGCAAATTGAGTTTAATCCGGACAAATGTGAGGTAATGCATTTTGGAAGATCGAATACAGATAGGAAATATACAGTAAATGGCAGAACCCTTAAGAGTATTGATAGGCAAATGGATCTGGGTGTACAGGTACACAGGTCACTGAAAGTGGCAATGCAGGTGGAGAAGGTAGTCAAGAAGGCATATGGCATGCTTGCCTTCATCGGCCAGGGCATTGAGTTTAAAAATTGGCAAGTCATGTTGCAGCTTTATAGAACCTTAGTTGGGCCGCACTTGGAATATCGTGTTCAATTCTGGTCGCCACACTACCAGAAGAATGTGGAGGCTTTGGAGAGGGTACAGAACAGATTTACAAGGATGTTGCCTGGTATGGAGGGCATTAGCTATGAGGAGAGGTTAGAGAAGCTTGGTTTGTTCTCACTGGAACGACGGAGGTTGAGGGGTGACCAGATAGAAGTCTACAAGAGTATGAAAGTCATGGACAGACTGGATAGTCAGAAGCTTTTTCCCAGGGTGGAAGAGTCAATTATTAGGGGGCACAGGTTTAAGGTGCGAGGGGCAAGGTTTAAAGGAGATGTAGGAGGCAGATTTTTTACACAGAGAGAAGTGGGTGCCTGGAACCGGTTGCCGGGGGAGGTAGTGGAAGCGGATATGGTAGTGACTTTTAAGGGGCGTCTTGACAAATACATGAATAGGATGGGAATAGAGGGATATGGATCCCGGAGGGGTAGGGGGTTTTAGTTCAGTCGGGCAGCATGGTCGGTGCAGGCTTGGAGGGCCGAAGGACCAGTTCCTGTGCTGTACTTTTCTTTGTTCTTTGCTGGCCGGCTCAATCACTGGTCAGCCCTGCGACCCCTGCATCGCCGGCCATGCGACCCCCCCCATGGCCCAATCGCTGGCCCCCCGAACATGTCCGGTCCAGCCTCGACAAACCCCCCGCATCCCCGATCTTTTGATCCCCACCCAAACCCTTCCCCCTCCCCCAACCACCCACCCCCACCCCCCCGCCCCACAGGTAGTCCTGACCCCCCTCCTCCTGCATCACTGACACCACCTGCTGCAGCACCGACACCCCCAGCAGGCTGCCCCCACCACAATGGCCAGTCCTGATCGCTGGCCTCCGTCTGTCCCCACCGATCCCAACTGCATAGTGGCAGCAGGACCCCCCCCACTTCCACTGATCGTCTCCCCTGAGGCCCCACCCCTTCCTCTTTGCACTGCCCAATGCCCTATGGGCAGTGCCAAGGTGCCCTCTGGGCATTGGCACTTTTCCCCTTGGGCAATGCCAGTGGGTCCAGGCTGGCACTGCCAAGGTGGCAATGCTCAGTGGGCACCCCCAGCACCCAACCCCTCTGAGGGGCCTCAATTTTCCCCTCTTCACTCCAGCTGGGGGGTCGGGCTGCCAGCTCCCCACAAGTGGGGAGCTGTAGTAAACCCCGTTGGAGTGAACCACACCAGGCAGGGTGGGGGGAGGCGAGTGGGCCTGGAGATTTCAGTCCCGGGCCCGTTAATGGGATTTAAATTATATTAAAATTCCTTGCTGCATATAATTGGCAGGTCCTTGCCGATTTCGGGCACAGAGCTGACAGCGCCAGAAATCCGGCGCTGGGAGATGTGCGGAGTCCCGGACACCCAGCACAAATCACGCAAATCGGCCGCCACGAGAAACTCCCAGCCCGCTGTGCTAAAAAAGCAGCGCAGCGGGATTCCCGAAACACCCCCAATACTTTTCACTATCTCCCAGTACATGTGACAACAATAAATCAAATCAAATCAAAATCAAATTGGTATCACTTTTCTTTTACCGCATTATGAAATAATACTCGTATTTAGAAAGCACCTTATCACACGCAAAAAATTCCAAGAATTACTTGCATAATGCAGCTATGCCCCAGTGCAGTACAGTCCCTAACAACGATGAGACAAGAACAAAAAAGCAATTTAACTGTTTTATTCATGCTCTTTCTATGACTGGCACAACAGGATAACCTTTTGCTCCCGTTCAACATGTATCATGGGACCTTTAATTTCCACAAACAGAAAGGACTTCAGTTTAATGTTGCACCTGAAAGACGTTTTTATCCTCATTTGAACTTTGTACCATTGTTGCCACACCTGCTTCTCTGCTTCACTCTTTTTCTGACCTGTGCTGAGCAGATCAGGTGATGATATATTTTAGCGAATGAAACAATCGTGTAAGCTTTTGTTTACTCCACTGGAGCTTTGTAGCTCGGTCAGTGAATTATCTTCAGCCCCACAACACGAGGCTAGATTATTATAAGCAATTTCTCTGTACAAATATAGTAGGGCTGAATTTCAGTTATAGATTTGTTGAATGTGAATGGGACTAAAATTAGTTTTCATTTGTGAGACTGTCTGCATTGTGCACAATCTGTTCGTGCTAATTTGCATAAATTGGAAATCAATTGGTTTAAAGTTTATTTATTAGTGTCACAACAGGTAGGCTTACATTAACACTGCAATTAAGTTACTGTGAAAATCCTCTCGTCACCATACTCCAGTGCCTTTTCGGGCACACTGAGGGAGCATTTAGCATGGCCAATGCACCTAACCAGCATGTCTTTCAGACTGCAGGAGGAAACCGGAGCACCCGGAGGAAACCCACGCAGATACGGGGAGAACGTGCAGACTCGGCCCAGACTGTAACCCAAGCTGGGAATCGAACCCGGGTCCCTGGCGCTATGATACAGGAGTGCTAACCACTGTGCCACCGTGGCCCTCTTAAAGGAGTATGGTGGCCACTAATCACCTCTTCAGCTGGCATCAGCTGTGCAACAGTATATTCGAAATAAGTATCCGCTCTGAGAGAAATGACTTTTCTCACATGAATGCACAAATCTGAATATTTCACATGTGAATTTGAAGCCCACCCCCGCAGCAGTGCCAATCCCCCGCACCCCCTGCAGTGCAGACACCGCCGCAGGCAGGGGAATTTCACAGTAACTTCATTGCAGCGTTAATATAAGCCTTACTTGTGACTGATAAATAAACTTTACTTTTGAAGTGAGGAACCTTGACATCAGTAGAACTTCGTCTAGACCAGCTCTTGGCAAAGCTGATAATTTTGTCATGCGCCAAATGACTGCAGTCTCTGCATAGATAAAAGCACTCAGTTTCCCTGAATGAGCAAATCCAATATAAAACACAGACTAATAGCATGTCTCTTGTAATATTAGACTGCCTATTCAAAACAACCAGGTTCACTCAAAGACTGCTGCTCTTCTGTAGTTGATGAGGATATCAGTCTATTACACCTTCATGCATCACACCCCTGTTTATTGTACAGAAGAAACAATGAAAACTCCCCTCACTTTATTGATTGTTTAGCGGGCTTCTTTATTGCGTCCTTTTTAATGTTATAAAAATGTATTTGATTCTTCTGCCTGAAAGATGGAAATCACATGGTAAATGTAAATAACATGGCTGAGAAAGCTACACTCTCTGAAACCTAAAGCAATGGAAGATGATTACATGGGGGTCCATTCATCCCTACATTTGGGAGATATGTGCCAAGCTATTGGTTCATTATACGTGCCTGACCCAAATCAGGCAGACAAGAATCATTGAGGAATACGTTAGAACATAGAACATAGAACAGTACAGCACAGAACAGGCCCTTTGGTCCACGATGTTGTGCCGAGCTGTATCTGAAACCAAGATCAAGCTATCCCACTCCCTATCATCCTGGTGTGCTCCATGTGCCTATCCAATAACCGCTTAAATGTTCCTAAAGTGTCTGACTCCACTATCACTGCAGGCAGTCCATTCCACACCCCAACCACTCTCTGCGTAAAGAACCTACCTCTGATATCCTTCCTATATCTCCCACCACGAACCCTATAGTTATGCCCCCTTGTAATAGCGCCATCCACCCGAGGAAATAGTCTTTGAACGTTCACTCTATCTATCCCCTTCATCATTTTATAAACCTCTATTAAGTCTCCCCTCAGCCTCCTCCGCTCCAGAGAGAACAGCCCTAGCTCCCTCAACCTTTCCTCATAAGACCTACCCTCCAAACCAGGCAGCATCCTGGTAAATCTCCTCTGCACTCTTTCCAGCGCTTCCACATCCTTCTTATAGTGAGGTGACCAGAACTGCACAGAATATTCCAAATGTGGTCTCACCAAGGTCCTGTACAGTTGCAGCATAACCCCACGGCTCTTAAACTCCAACCCCTGTAAATAAAAGCTTGCATGTTAGGCTTGCATGTTTATCAAAATAATTTCTCCAAGTACATTTGAACTGCAGAACAATTCAGACGAATCCCCATCCTCTACGTTTGAAGATTTTCACTTGGATAGAATAATCATCTGAGATCCTGGATCTCTAACTCCAGGTGGAAAAGCAGAGTTATCGGCTGGAATTCTCCCAAAAATATTCAAAGTGTTGAATTCGCGGGAAAACTGGAGTAATTCAGCTCTGTTTTTTTCAGTGGGAGTTCACACTAGAATCTCCCACACTCTGTGCACTGCAGTGGCCACCAGCATGAATTTCATTATAAATCAATGGGCGGGACTCATTCCCACCCAGAAGGCTGAAACCAACAGGCCTCTGCGCATGCGCTGTGGCCCCGAACTGTCAGCTTCCCCTTTGCTGGCCAGTTCGATTGCTGGGCAGCCCAGGGCCCCAGCAGTGCTGCCCCCTCAATCCTCCCATGGCCCGATCATGCCCCCCCCCCCCTCCCCCCCCCCCCCCCCCCCCCCCCCCCCCCCCCCACACACAATTCCCGGGCCAGCCTCAAACCCTCCCTCCCCGTCCTAGGCCATCCTGATCTTCAGCCCACCCCCGCAGCAGTGCCAATCCCCCCGCACCCCCCAGCAGTGCAGACACCCCCGCAGGCAGACCTAGGAAAAAGTGGGAGTCAGTGCTTGTAAATAACAGCAGCGACGGGTATGTAACACAGTATAAATGAAAGATAGCAAATGGAATTTTGCAAAACACGTGTGCACAGATGGAATTACATCAAGCGGCATGTGTGGCTGTAACTGTGTGGAGGTAATGGTTGCTTTGTCAGCTTTTTGTATAATATATATTTTGTGGAAAATCTATCCTGAACCACTCTTAGGTTTAATTATTTGTTAACACAAAACTTAAAAATGGAATAAATTGTGAACTTTGAGATTGCTATGAGATAATTTTTGTTTGTTTACAACAACAACAATTGGGAATAATATTTATATAAATTTATATTGCAATTTTAACACATTGAAAGTGTGCAAGGTGCTTCTTAGGAGCCTGAGAAACTGAAATTTCATACCAAGGTTCACAAGGAGGTACCAGAACAGTCAAGGAGTTGGATCTTGAAGACCATTTTAAAGGAGGTGGAGAGGTTTAGGGACAAAATTTCAGAAGTTGGAGTCTGGGCAGCTGAAGACACAGCTGCTATTGGTGAAGTGATTTAAATGGGGGATGCTCAAGTTTCGAGTTTATTTATTAGTGTCTCGAATAGGCTTACATTAACACTGCAATGAAGTTACTGTGAAAATCCCCGAGCCGCCACACTCTGATACCTGGTCAGGCACACTGACTCCCTCGCAGACACGGGGAGAACATGCAGACTTCGCACAGATGGTGACCCAAGCTGGGAATCAAACCCAGATCCCTGGCGCTGTGAGGCAGCAGTGCTAACTATCGTGCTACCCAATGGTTGCTGCCCAAGAGGCCAGACCTGGAGGACCACAGATAGCTTGGAGGGTTGTTGGGCTAGAGGGGATTAAAGACAAAGAAAACAAGGTTGAACATTTTAAAATTGAGGCATTGCTTCACCAAGAGACAATGTCGGCCTGTAAGAGGTGATGGAGGGGTGGGACTTGGCGCATATAAGGACAAGGGCACCAAAATTTTGGATGACAAAAGTTTACATTGGATAGAACCTTGGACACGAGCCAGAACTGCATTGGAATAGTCAAGTCTGGAGTCAACAGGCATTGGTGAGTGCTTCAGCAGCAGATCAGCTGAGACACAGGGGCAATAGGCAGTAAAATGTAATGTACGCTTATGCAGACTCCGATCTACTTACTACAGCTCAGCCTTCAACACGATAATTCCAACAAAACTCATCTCAAAATTCCATGGCCTAGGGCTCTGCTCCTGCCTCTGTGATTGGATCCTCGACTTCCTAATCTATAGACGGTAACCAGTAGAGATAGTTAACGACATCTCCTTCACGATTATCCTCAATACTGGTGCCCTGCAAGGCAGGGCCTCAGCCTTTTACTATACTCTTTATACACTTATGACTGTATGTCCAAATTCTTCTCCAACTCCATTTTCAAGTTTGCTGACGACACCACCGTAGTGGGTCAGATTGCAAACAACGACGAGACAGAGTACAGGAATGAGATAGAGAATCTGGTGAAATGACATGGGCTTCCACCTTCTTCTGTTGGGGAAAAGACACAAAAGTCTGAGAACACGTACCAACAGATTCAAGAACAGCTTCTTTTCTGCTGTCATTGGTACTATCATATGTTAAGCTGATCTTTCTCTTCACTCCACCTGTAGCTACAACATGATATTCTGCACCCACCCCTTTCCTTCTCCCCTATGTACTTTATGAATGGTATGTTTTGCCTGTATAGCATGCAAGAAACAATACTTTTCACTCTATCCCAGTACATAAAAGTACATAAAAGAGTCTGCATAAGTGTCCATTACATTATACTGCCTACTGCCCCTGTGTCTCAGCTGATCTGCTGCTGAAGCACTCACCAATGCCTGTTGACTCCAGACTTGACTGAGTATAAAAGTTGGAGTGTTATGGTAAGGTTATATAAGGCATTGGTGAGGCCGAATTTGGAGTATTGTGTACAGTTTTGGTCACCTAGTTACAGGAAGGATGTAAATAAGATTGAAAGAGTGCAGAGAAGATTCACAAGTATGTTGCCGGGACTTGAGAAGCTGAGTTACAGAGAGAGATTGAATAGGTTGGGACTTTATTCCCTGGAGCGTAGAAGATTGAGGGGAGATTTGATAGAGGTGTATAAGATTTTGATGGGTATAGATAGAGTGAATGCAAGCAGGCTTTTTCCGCTGAGGCTAGGGGAGAAAAAAACCAGAGGGCATGGGTTAAGGGTGAAAGGAGAAAAGTTTAAAGGGAATATTAGGGGGGGCTTCTTCACGCAGAGAGTGGTGGGAGTGTGGAATGAGCTGCCGGATAAAGTGGTAAATGCGGGGTCACTTTTAACATTTAAGAAAAACTTGGACGGGTTCATGGATGAGAGGGGTGTGGAGGGATATGGTCCAAGTGCAGGTCAGTGGGACTAGGCATAAAATGGTTCGGCACAGACAAGAAGGGCCAAAAGGCCTGTTTCTGAGCTGTAATTTTCTATGGTTCTATCGTTCTACATGTGACAATAAAATGAAATCAAATCAAATCCAGATGACAAATTCCCTACTCGTGTCCTCCTTGCCGTAACTGGGAAGATATTTCTGAAATACTGCTGTGCCCCGAGGCGCTATCCCACTGCTGACTCATCCCAATGCAGTTTGATCGCCATTGCAAGTAACTCTATTGGCTAACTCTGCTTGTTCATTCAAAATCTGTATTCGACCATGAACATCATGGTAGATGAGCTAATAAGTGTGACAGTGTACGTGCGACACTGTATGTGTGACAGTACATGTGTGCACACACGCCCCACATTGAGCAAGGAGAGGACAGGGTTTTATACCATGAGGGATATTTATTAAGTTCATGTGTGTATTAGTGTCACAAGTAGGCTTACATGAACACTGCAAAGAAGTTACTGTGAAAATCCCCCAGTCGCCACACTCCGGCGCCAGTTCGGGTACACTGAGGGAGAATTTAGCATGGCTAATGCACCTAACCAGCACGTCTTTCGGACTGTGGGAGGAAACCGGAGCACCGGGAGGAAACCCTAGCAGACACGGGGAGAATGTGTGGACTCCGCACAGACAATGACACAAGCCAGGAATCGAACCTGGGTCCCTGGCGCTGTGAGGCAGCAGTTCCACCGTGCCGCCCTGTCACGTAAGATTCAGCATCAAGGTCACTGTTTAGTCGTATGTGAAAAGTTAAATTCCATTCTCATCACCCGGCACTGGATGGTATTCAACAAGCCTATCCATCATTCTATACTTTACATACGTTCCTTCACCAAGTATTTGATTTTTAAAAAATCCCAGGCCAGTTTTAAAGTTGAGATTACACAGCAAGATAAATCAGCAAGGTGGAGTTGGAGTTGGCTCCCTGGTATTCGGCAATATTGATGGTGCTGGGAGTGGGGCTTAACTCCACTGTGCTGTTTGCTAGCTGCCAGGTAGGTAATGTGAAGTATGGTGCCACATCCCTCAAACACAAAGCTGTGATGATTCAGTCAGAGGTAATTGCAATGAATATGGAAGTTCAAATGTGATGGACAGATATAATTGAAACAGTATGTGGTAAATGGGAACTCTGAGAGGAAGTATCGTTGAGCTCATAAAGCTTGTGCGCACCACACAAAAAACCTCTGATATATTGCAAGTCAGTCTGCCACACATTTGCACAGAACGGAACTGATTTTCCCCGCAATGTCTAGAAAGTATTTCGAAAGAACTTTGGAAGCCCGGTGACCAGATTGCACAATTCTGCAGTAAGCATCAGAGCTTATACAGGAAAATATCATTGTGACACGGTGGTTAGCACTGCTGCCTCACAGCGCCAGGGACCCAGGTTCGATTCCCGGCTTGGGTCACTTTCTGTGTAGAATCTGCATGTTGTCTGCATGGATTTCCTCCGGGTGCTCTGGTTTCCTTCCACAGTCCAAAAGATGTATTGGTTAGGTGCATTGGCCATGCAAAATTCTCCCTCAGTGTATCCGGTACCGGAGTGTGACAACTAGGGGATTTTCACAGTAACTTCATTGTTGATGTAAGTTTGTTTGTGACACTAATAAATAAACTTTAAACTTAAATATCATTATAAATGTGAATGCAAAACTTTATGATGGGAAAACATTGATGCATGAAACGTGACAAAAAAACGTGACAAAAGGAGGTAAAGTCAGTCAGGTATGTGTAAATAAATTGCACACTGTGACAAATGTACCCTGAACTTAATGCAAATGTCCAAAAACATTATAAGCTATTTTTAAAAATTAAATGTTTCCAAACACTGGATTTGGTTTGTTGAAAAGGAACGGTGTGGTGAACCATCGTTGGTTCCCACCAGGTAGTACTGAGCCAGGGTCTGGCCAGTACTATGAGTTTGTATATATGTTGCTGTTGGGGTTAGGGTTGGGTTGTTCTACATGTTACTGTTGGGGTTAGGGTTGGGCTGTTCTACCTGTATTATAGTTATTATGGTACATCCCAGTCGGGCTCCGCCTCCTGGGAGAGGTATAAAGGTCACTGCTCTGTCTGGGACCCCTCAGTCTGGGATCGTGTATTATATATGGTAGCTCTATTGTAGTAGTTAATAAAAGCCTTTATTTCCTCGAGCATCTCAAGCCTCGTGAGTTATATCGCGGATCAAACGGTTACTGGAGATTTTTTAAAAATCTCCAAATGAACTCACTCTGGGCAGCATGGTGGTGCAGTGGTTAGCACTGCTGCCTCACAGCGCCAGGGATGCGGGTTTGATTCCCGGCCTCGGTCACAGCCTGTGTGGAGTTTGCACATTCTCCCAGTGTCTGCGTGGGTTTCCTCCGGGTGCTCCAGTTTCCTCCCACAGTCCAAAGATGTGCGGGTTAGGTGGATTGGCCATGCTAAATTGCATGGTCAGGGGGACTAGTTAGGGTAAATGCATGGAGTTATGGAGATAGGACCTGGGTGAGTTCGTGGTCAGTGCAGACTCAATGGCCTCCTACTCGTTGGAGTTTAGAAGGCTGAGGGGTGATCTTATAGAGGCATATAAGATAATGAAGGGGCTGGATAGGGTAGAAGTGGAGAGATTCTTTCCACTTAGAAAGGAAACCAGAACTAGAGGGCACAGCCTCAAAATAAAAGGGGGTCAGTTTAGGACAGAGTTGCGGAGGAACTTTTTCCCTCAGAGGGTGATGAATCTCCGGAATTCTCTGCCCACTGAAGTGGTGGAGGCTACCTCCATTAAACATTGAATATGTTTAAATCACGGATAGATGGATTCCTGATCGGTAAGGGAATTAGGGGTTATAGGGATCAGGCGGGTAAGTGGAACTGATTCACTTCAGATCAGCCATGATCTTATTGAATGGCGGGGCAGGCTCGAGGGGCTAGATGGCCTACTCCTGCTCCTATTTCTTATGTTCTTATGTTCTTATATTCTGCACTGTCGGATTCTTTGATTCCAACTGAGTGCTAACATATTCTTGCACTTTGCCATGTCACTTGTCTGAAGCTCATGTGCTGTGTTTGTTTACCATTCGATATGAAAGGTACCACAAGGGAAAGTGGCTTCATCAGCTTTTAATTCCTGCTCGGAATCTGCTCAGCTGCATCACTTGGCAACTGAGAGATTTTTCCTTGTAGCTGGCAATTTCCAGAACACTTTATGTCAGGTCTGACCTTGTTTTGGGGAGGTGGGGGGGGGGGCTGGATTGGGGGGGGATGAAAGGTCAGCTCCAGTTCGGTAGGGTTAGACGCAGGGCGAGGAGACTGTACTGCAGAGTATTCAGTGTTGTCACTTTCCATTAATCACAGTTCTCTTCCCTTCATGAAGTGCCAACGGATAATTGGCACTAAATGCAATTTGCAACACCCTGCGCTGTGGCAGAAAGAACAGAAATGGGTGAACAGATGAAAATCTTGTTTAGCTTTCAGGCAGCAAGTGTTTGCTATTCAAGGGTACATCATGCATAAACATTGATTTAGGCGTGGGTTGACACTTAAAGCTTTTGCTGTTTACAGGATGCCCTAATAGTCAGGCAGTGTGACAGCCAAGGGCAAACTCAGCTGCTTCTGAAGTTTAAATTCCATTTAGATTCTCCTGTCCAAAATGGTCGATGGCTGAGAGGTTGAAGGAAAAGTTGAATGAGATTGGGCAGTTACGAGTGTCAGATGGAATAGCTCCTGCATTAGACACAGTTTTAACTTGTTTCAGAAATGTAACCCTCCTCACAACTCTCTGACATAAAATAATACTGAAGTGGCTCAACATAGTATTTTCAATATTAACTACCAATTGTGCTGTGGCATTGAGTTTCAAGAGCTGAAATTCCTCCATCTTGAGGAAAACGCGAAAGCTCCAATTGCATTCATGCATAATGCACTAAAACGGACCAATAACTCGAGGTGCAGAGCAGCTATGATTTAACTGAATGGCAGAATGGGCTTGAGGGACACAATGTACAAGTCCTCTTCCCCTGTTTCTCTTATAATTCTGCATTTGATCTGCTAAGAGAGCTCATATTTATTCGAAGAACTTGCAATGTGCTGTGTACTGATAATTATACAATTCTGACCTTTTGCACAACTCGCAATTTTCATTGCTTCACCATTGCCAGCTGTGCCTTCAGCTGCCTCGGCTTGAAGTTGTGAAATTCCTTCCCTAAACCTCTATGTGTTGAAGGCACTATGTATAAATCCAAGTTGTCGTGTTGGTTTGGTTAAGAAAAAACAACAGCCTCATGAATTGGATGGCCTACTCCTGCTCCTATTTCTTATGTTCTTATGTTAATTTGAGACTTGTGCTTTCCACAGCAGTCTTTCACATAGTCTTAGGATGGTCATGCAGCTTGGTATGGGCTTCTGCTCTGCCCAAGACCCCAGGAAACTACAAAGGGTTGTGAATGAAGCCCAGTTCATCACACAAACCAGCCTCCCACCCATTGACTCAGTCTACACTTCCCGCTGCCTCAGAAAAGCAGCCAGCATAATTAAGGATCCCACGTACCCCAGGCATACTCTCTTCCACCTTCTTCCGTCAGGAAAAAGATACAAAAGTCTGAGGTCACGTTCCATCCAACTCATGAATAGCTTCTTCCCTGCTGTCATCAGACTTTTGAATGGACCTATCTCGCATTAAGTTGATCTTTCGCTGCACACTAGCTATGACTGTAACACTACATTCTGCACTCTCTTGTTTCCTTCTCTATGAATGGCTTGCTTTGTATAGTGCACAAGAAACAATACTTTTCACTGTATGCTAATACATGTGACAATAATAAATCAAGTCAAATCAGGACCATATTTTTTTGTACTGAGGTGGGCAGCTTGAAATTCCCCAATTCACCAAACAGTACCACAAAACTGGCAAGTGTCACACCAGCTGACAAGTGTGGGATAGAGTTGGGCCTCATGACCTCAGAAGCAGTGTGTAGGTGGCCACAGGGCGAGCAAGCACTGAGGCTGATTGGTGGAAGGTCTACCTCAGTTCTCTGGGAGTTAATCCCGGTTGTTTCAAAGATTGGTAGGCCTTCTAGCCCTCATTCCTTCTCATCCTCTCACTCCCATCCGCCCCCCCCCCATGCTAATTCAATGGTAACTCTGTGGTGGACCTCAGTTGTGCCTTTGTCCTATATGGACCACCGTTGTGTGTGTTTGTCATACCTGGACACATCCCCTTCCAGTTTGGTTCCTCCCCTCAGCACCTAGTATAAAGGTGGCTGTCTCCTCCCCCTTGTTCAGTCCAGGTCGGCTATTTGTTGGGATCTGCTCCTGATTCTGTTGTGAATAAAAGCCTACACTTATATTGGCATATCGGTAGTCTTTCGCCTTATTGATAGCACATCAATTTTATTCACAACAGTTACTAGTATGGAGCAGTTTCTAAAACCCGACAAGTTAGCATTAGACCCTCAAGAGGTTGGAGCCTCTGATAAATTTGATCATTGGTTGGACTGCTTCGAAGCATTCGTCGACACCGCTACGGCCATCGACACCGACGCTGCTAAACTCCACGTGCTCCGCGCCCGGGTAAGCGAAACTGTCTCTGGAATCTTCCGGGACGCTGCTACTTACGCGGACGCTATCGAACTCCTAAAAGGGCAGTTCCGAAAGAGCCCTAACGTGGTTTACGCCAGACACCTCCTAACTACCCGCAAACAGCAGCCAGGAGAATCGTGCGCCCAATTTCTGCGCGCCCTGCGAGTCCTCGCCCGAGCATGCGACTGTAAGGCTGTTTCAGCAGCTCAGAACACGGAGGATCTGATCCGCGACGCCTACGTTGCGGGCATTGAGTCTACATACATCCAGCAGCGTCTGCTGGAACAAGATGACCTAGACCTCCGGAAAACGGCCACGATGGCTGAAACGTTAGAAGCAGCCTCCCATAATCTCGGGTCTTACCTTGGATCCCGTTCCACCGACGGCTCCACTGCGACGGCTGCTCCAGCAGGGCCCAAATGTTACTTTTGTGGCCTCCCTAAGCACCCTCGGCGTCACTGCCCGGCAAAGGACGCGATTTGCTCCGGATGCGGTAAGCTAGGCCACTTTGTTAAAGTCTGCAGAGCAAAGCCGCTTCTGAAGACTCGTGGAGCCATGTGTGCTCCGAGGGCGCGGCCATCTTTGATGCAGGCGGCGGCTGCGCGCGAATCGCCATCTTTGACGCGGTCACCGGAAGTGCGGGAATCGCCATCTTTGATGCGGTCACCGGAAGTGCGGGAGTCGCCATCTTTGAGACTGGCATCAAGGCAAGCTGAGCAGGAAGCTTCATCCGTGACATCATCAGACGGCGACGAAGATGGATTCTTCTTTAATTCAACAGTGGCATCGATTTGCCTGGACCAGTCGCAGCCACATCAACTCTCCAAGTCCATAATGGAGATCAAGGTAAATGGTTATGCAGAAAACTGCCTGTTTGACTGTGGGAGCACGGAAAGTTTTATACACCCTCACACAGTGCGTCAATATGCCCTTCCCGTGCGACCCTGGAGCCAGACCATCTCCATGGCCTCGAATTCTCACTCAGTGGAGGTCCTCGGGTGCTGCTTGGTGACGCTGACGGTACAGGGCACAGTCTACGAGCGTTTTCGGCTCCTCGTGCTGCCGCGACTCTGCGCAGCTGTACTGCTGGGGTTAGATTTCCTCAGCCATCATAGGAGCGTTATCCTGCAGTATGATGGCCCTTATCCCCCGCTCTCCGTCTGCAAGGCGCCGTCACGGCAGCGCCCCTCGCGCACCACCTGCAGTCTCTCGACCCTCAAGATCACCCCCCCCCCGTTATTTGATAACCTCACCCCGGATTGTACGCCTATAGCCACCAAGAGTAGGCGCTATAGTGCGGATGACCGGGCCTTCATTCGGTCCGAGGTACAACGTTTGCTCCAGGAAGGGATTATCCAGGCCAGCACCAGCCCCTGGAGGGCGCAAGTGGTCGTAGTTAAATCGGGGGAGAAACACCGCATGGTGATTGACTACAGCCAGACCATAAACAGGTATACCCAACTAGATGCATATCCTCTTCCCCATATCGCGGACGTAGTCAACCGCATCACGCACTATAGGGTTTTTTCAACGATCGATTTGAAATCGGCTTACCACCAGCTCCCTATCCATTCGGAGGATCGCCCATACACTGCCTTTGAGGCGGATGGCCGCCTCTACCAGTTCCTCCGAGTCCCCTTTGGTGTCACCAATGGGGTCTCAGTCTTCCAGCGGGCCATGGATCAAATGGTGGACCAGCACGGACTACGGGCCACTTTCCCGTATCTGGATAACGTCACCATCTGCGGCCATGACCTGCAGGACCATGATGCCAACCTACAAAAATTCCTTCGTACGGCCACTCTCCTGAACCTCACATACAATGAGGCGAAGTGTGTTTTCCGGACACGCCGCCTTGCCATCCTTGGGTACGTGATAGAAAATGGTGTCCTTGGCCCCGACCCAGCCCGTATGCGTCCCCTTATGCAGCTTCCCCTCCCTACTACCCTCAAAGCACTGAGGAGATGCCTGGGCTTCTTCTCCTATTATGCCCAGTGGGTTCCCCGTTACGCAGATAAAGCCCGTCCGCTCCTAAAATCGACCTCTTTTCCCCTGGCGGAGGAGGCCTGTCGGGCCTTCGATGACATCAAAGCGGACATCGCGAAGGCCGCGATGCACGCTGTGGACGAATCCATCCCATTCCAAGTGGAAAGTGATGCGTCTGACTTTGCCCTAGCTGCCACCCTTAACCAGAGGGGCCGTCCGGTGGCCTTCTTTTCCCGGACCTTACAAGGCCCTGAGATTCGACACTCCTCGGTCGAGAAGGAGGCCCAGGCCATCGTGGAAGCCGTCCGGCACTGGCGCCATTATCTCGCGGGCCAACGATTCACCTTAATTACGGACCAGCGGTCAGTTGCCTTCCTGTTTAACACCAGGCAAAAGGGCAAGATTAAGAATGACAAGATCTTGCGGTGGAGGATTGAGCTCTCCACCTACAGATATGACATCATGTACTGGCCTGGGAAGCTCAATGAGCCCCCAGACGCCCTGTCCCGTGGATCATGTGCCAGTGCCCAACTAGACCAGCTACAGTCCCTCCATAACGACCTCTGTCACCCGGGTGTCACCAGATTTTTCCATTTTGTCAAGTCCCCTAACCTGCCCTTCTCCCTTGAGGAAGTCCGGACGATTACCAGGCAATGCAGGGTCTGCGCTGAGTGCAAACCGCAGTTCTACCGGCCAGGTAGGGTGCACCTTGTAAAGGCCACTCGCGCGTTCGAGCGCCTTAGCGTTGATTTTAAAGGCCCCCTCCCCTCCTCTAACCGCAATGTTTATTTCCTGAATATCATTGACGAATACTCACGTTTCCCTTTTGCCTTCCCCTGCTCGGACATGACCACGGCTACAGTGATTCGGACCCTGAACAAGCTCTTCACCCTGTTCGGCTTCCCAGCCTATATTCATAGCGACCGTGGGTCCTCTTTCATGAGTGACGAGCTGAGGCAGTACCTGCTCGCCAAAGGCGTTGCCTCCAGCCGTACCACTAGCTATAACCCCAGGGGCAATGGTCAAGTAGAGCGGGAGAACGCAACCATCTGGAAGGCTGTTCTATTAGCGTTACGGTCTAGGGGCCTTCCAGTCAGCCGTTGGCAAGACGTCCTTCCAGACGCATTACATTCCATTAGGTCACTCTTGTGCACAGCGACCAATACGACCCCTCACGAGCGGATGTTTTCATTTCCCAGGAAGTCCTCCTCGGGTACTTCGCTCCCGGATTGGCTGATGTCCCCGGGACCCGTCCTGCTTCGGAAGCATGTCCGGACCCATAAGGCAGATCCCTTGGTCGAGGAGGTCCAACTGCTCCATGCTAATCCCCAATATGTTTATGTAGCGTACCCTGATGGGCGGGAGGACACGGTTTCTGTCCGTGACTTGGCACCCGCGGGTGCCCCGGAGGTCACCACGTCCTTCCGCCCCACGGTCCCTGGTGTCGTGCATTCGGAGACTGCTACGCCTCTTCCTCCCTCAGTCCCTGTCCCCAATGTAGTGTGCCCAGAGCCTGTTGCAGCCCCCCACCCCCCAGCTCCGGTTCCCACTGTTCCCCATATGCCACCAGGGCCACTGCTCATTCCCCTCGCCCCTATGTACAGCTCGCTTGAGTCGCCGGAGCCGTCGCCACGCAGTACCCGACGACTGGACGGGACGACGGATCGGTCCGCTTCACACCACCCAGCGCCTTCTCTCGACGCTCACTGTACGGAGCCTGGGCCGACATCGCTCCCTGCTCGGACGACTCTGCGACCTGCACTACGACGATCGCGACGACGGATCAAGCCACCGGTTCGTCTGGACTTGTGATATTGTTTCCGCTTCACCCCCGTGTTGTTTTTTTAAAAGGAAGGGGTGAATGTGGTGGACCTCAGTTGTGCCTTTGTCCTATATGGACCACCGTTGTGTGTGTTTGTCATACCTGGACACATCCCCTTCCAGTTTGGTTCCTCCCCTCAGCACCTAGTATAAAGGTGGCTGTCTCCTCCCCCTTGTTCAGTCCAGGTCGGCTATTTGTTGGGATCTGCTCCTGATTCTGTTGTGAATAAAAGCCTACACTTATATTGGCATATCGGTAGTCTTTCGCCTTATTGATAGCGCATCAAACTCGTACCTCCACCCACCCTCTATGCCCCCTCATAACCCCCATGTCACCTCTATAGCCATTCACCCAGTGGCCACTGTAGTGCACCTCAGGAAACGTGGAGATGAGAAAAACAACATTTTCAATTCTGCCCAAATATTTGGTTGTTCAAATTAAATGCTAAGGGCCTGATTTCCGTGGAGTCGGGAAAACTCCTTGGACCTTGAAAATTGGCAGGAGGGACCCAGGTGCAAAAGTGCCACCCCATTTCCAATATCCAATCTTTGCTGATGGGGAAAGCGTGATTCACTCATGTTATATTGCATCTACTATGTATTTGCCCACTCACTCAACTTGTCTAATTACTTTGAAGCCTCTTAATATCCTCTTTACCACTCAGCTTCCCACCAGCAAACTTGGAAATTTTACGTTTGGTTCTCCCATCCAAATCATTGATGGATATTGTGAATAGCTGGGATCTGAGCACTGGTCCCTGCACACCCCACTGATCCCTGCACACTCCACGAATCAATGCCTGGCCACTTGGAAAAAGATCTGTTTGTTCCTCCTCTCTGTTTCCTGTCTGCTAACCAATTCTCAATCCATGCCAGTATATTAACTCCAAATCCATGTGCTTTGATTTTGCACACTAACCTCCTATGTGGGACTTTATCAAAAGTTTTCTGAAAGTCCAGATATACCACATCCACCAGTTCACTACTAGTTATGTCCTCAAAAAACTCTAGTAGGTTTGTCAAACATGATGCGGCACGGTAGCACAGTGGTTAGCACTGCTGCTTCACAGCTCCAGGGACCTGGGTTTGATTCCCGGCTTGGGTCACTGTCTGTGTGGAGTTTGCACATTCTCCTCGTGTCTGCATGGGTTTCCTCCAGGTGCTCCGGTTTCCTCTCACAGTCCAAAGATGTGCGGGTTAGGTTGATTGGCCATGCTAAAAATTGCCCTTAGTGTCCTGAGATGCGTAGGTTAGAGGGATTAGTGGGTAAATATGTAGGGATATGGGGGTAGGGCCTGGGTGGGTTTGTGGTCGGTGCAGACTCGATGGGCCGAATGGCCTCTTTCTGTACTGTAGGGTTTCTATGATGATTTCCCTTTCATAAATCCATGTTGACTTTGCCAATCCCATTGATATTTTCTAAATATCCTATTATCGCATCCTTTACAATAGGCTCGAACATTTTCTCTACTATTGATTACGGACTAACCAATCTGTAATTCCGTTTTCTCACTCCTTCCTTTTTTAAATGGTGGGGTTACACTTTCCACCCTCCAATCTGCCAGGACTGTTCCAGAATTTTGGAAGATAACAACCAATATATCCATTATTTCTGTGGCCACCTCCTTTAGTACCCTGGGATGTGGATTGTCAGACCATATGGATTTATCATCTTTCAATCCCATTAATTTCTCCAACACTATTTTTTTAGTTATACTAATTTCCTTGGATTCCTCCTTCTCATTGGACCCTTGATTCCTTAGCATTTCTGGGAAGTTATTTGTGCCTTCCTCCTTGAAGGCAGAACTGAAGTATAAAGATCTCATACTTTTGTATCTTTTTCCCGATGGAAGAAGGTGGAAGAGAGTATGTCCAGAGTGTGTGAAGTCCATGATTGTGCTGGCTGCTGTTCCAAGGCAACGGGAAGTGTAGACTGTGTCAATGGATTGAAGGCTGGTTTGTGTAATGGATTGGGCTATGTTCACAGCCTTTTATAGTTTCTTGCGGTCTTGGTCAGAACAGGAGTCATACCAAGCTGTGATACATCCGGAAAGGATGCTTTCTCTCGTGCATCTGTAGAAGTTGCTGAGAGTTGTAGCGGACATGCTGAATTTCCTTAGCTTCCTGAGAAAGTCGAGGCATTGGCAGGCTTTCTCATCTATAGCGACGGCATGGAGGGACCAGGACAGTTTGTTGGTATATCAACATCCATCAGCTAGACTGAAGACCTTCGTCATAATGAGATTTGGATTAAATTCTAAAGCGCGAATCAGCATTTGAGATTACATTAACTTGAATTCTAATAAATGATAATTACACAGAACTGGGTCAGGATGATTAATATGATGTTTTTGAACTATAAGTCTGTTTCACAAGCCATCAATGGTAGGAGTTTAATGATTTTTAAAGTAGAATTTGGAATAACTTAAGATTTCAGCAAAAATCCCTCAGTAAAATATGGCTCTATAATGTAAAATGTCTTATGGCTGTAAATAGACCATAAGATATAAGGGTAGAACTAGGCCATTCATCCTGTCAAAATAGGGTTTTGAATTAGTAGAAACAAAAGCAAGGAAATTGTCTTTGCAATAATAAAGTATCCCTGGCATTCCTTGATAATTAAAAAACAGAGTGTTTTTGAGTTGCAGATGAACATTCATTGCTCATCCTTTGTTTCCCGGAGAAGCCTTCTCCTTGGACCACAGCTCCTACCTTTTACTCCTTAAATAATTTCCTGTGTTTGGACGCGATGATATTAAAAGGACAGTGATCTATTCCACAATCAGTTCATTATGCAATCCAAAATCTGCGAGTCATTCCCGGAAGACTCAATGTGTAAAAGTGCAGATTTGCAGGTAGATTTGACTGAGTGAATCCTGAACTCCACAGGCTCAGTGCGATGGAGTGATTACACAACTAAACTTGTATTCCATGGATCAGCACATGGAGGGGTGATTTGATTGAAGTTTTCAAGATATTGAGGGAAACATAAAGGTAGATCAGCATAAAGGATTAGTAAATTTGCGGATGGCACAATGATTGGTCGGGTGGTTAACAGTGAGGCTGAGTGTCTTGGGCTACAAGAAGATATAGACGGAATGGTCAACTGGGCAGATAAGTGGCAGATGGAATTTAACCCTGAAAAGTGTGAGGTAATACACTTTGGAAGGAGTAATTTGGCAAGTAAGTACTCAATGAATGGTAGGATACTAGAAAGTTCTGTGGAACAAAGGGACCTTGGTGTGTTTTTCCGCAGATCTCTGAAGGCAGAAGGGCATGTTAGTAGGGTGGTGAAAACGGCCGTTATGGGTCCTTTATCAATTGATGCACAATTACAAAAGCAGGGAAGTCATGTTGGAGTTGTATAGAACTTTGGTGAGGCCACAGATAGAGTACTCTGTGCAGTTGTGGTCGCCACATTATAGGAAGGATCTGATTGCACTGGAGGGGGTGCAGAGAAGATTCACCAGGATGCTGCTTGGGATGGAACACTTAGTTACGAAGAGAGGTTGGGTAGGCTTGGGTTGTTTGCGTTGGCACAGAGAAGGGATGATCTGATTGTGGTGTGCAAGATTATGAGGGGCATGGACAGAGTGGATAGGGAGCAACTGTTCCCCTTAGTTGAAGGGTCAGTCACAAGGGGACATAGGTTCAAGGTAAGAGGCAGGGGGTTTAGCAAGGATGTGAGAAAAAACTCTGGGCTACAGGGCTTCTCCTGTACTGTATGATTCTATGATTCTGGATGGAGAGAAACTAATTCCGCTGGTTGGGAAATTTCGGACCAGGGAATGTAGTCAAAAAACTAGAGGCAGGCCTTTCAGGAACCAAGGCTGGGATTGAGCCTGTTCCACCATCATTGAATGGTGGAACAGGCTCAATGGGCTGTCTGGCCTCCTCATATTACCTCTGTTCCATTGCGTAAAATGTTGAACCACTTTGTTGAAGCATGATCTTCCCTTCCAGAAGCCATGCTGAGATTCTCAACAATTCCATCTCTTTCCAGATAGATGCACAGTACATTATTAATGATCCCTCCCAGCAACCTACCCTCAGAGCCAATCGTTCAATCTGTTTTGAAATCACTAAGGACCGTATCCACATTTACTTTGGCATGTTTAATGACAGCAATGAGCCTATTGTCGTATTGGAAACCCAGCATCATCTTCAACCTTGAACATTGATGCCAAGTAGCCTTTTAGAACCACCTGCTGCAACTCCACCGAAGCGGTGTGAAATGCTCCTGTGGTTGCGGACTGTTTTTGATGGCCCCCTGACTCCTAATACAGATTTTGCTAGATTACCACATCTATCCACTGCCCTCTGATCCAATACACTTTTTTGCTGGAAAACTTTGCCAATTTTGTTTTGGATTTTCACCCTTCTCTCACCTTCACATGGTTCACCTCCGACACTTTCCTTCCCTTCCTTGATTCTCTGTTTCGATATATAGGGATAAGTTGTCCACTAATATTCATTACAAATCCACCAAATCCCATTGCTACTTAGACAGCACCTTCTCACACCTTGCTTCCCTTCAGCTATTCACAACAGGTAAAGTACTGATCGTACCCAACCAGCCGCTGCTTGCAACACGCTAAGCATATTCTGCCATTTTCCACCCATGTTTTCCACAAACACAAATGTGTGCATAAACTCAAGAGACTCAGAATAGGGGAATTTCGCTGGCGAGACCTTGCTTTCCGATTCTGCCCGCCGCTCGCTGTTGATGTAACGAATTCTGCCCAAGAAGTTCAAGAACCTCATTTCACTGCACCCTTCCCCCTCAACATTTGAAATTCCCCCCTTTGTCACTGCCCCTGCCACTACCCCCCAGCACCCAGGCACTGCCAGCTGGGGGCAATCCGAGGGGTTAGTGCCAGGTGGCAATACCGGTGCCGTGCCAAGGAACCCTCTGGAGCGCTCAAATGAGGGGGGGGAGGGGGGTTCTCCTTATTGGTTGGGTGTTGTTCCACTTACATGTGTGAGGGTGGTTCCCTTTGTGCATGAGGTCTCTTGTCTGTTGGGGGGGGGGGGGCTACGGGGTTGGTGGGGGAGTCCCCTTTATCTGTGGGGGGAGGGGTCCCCGTGTACATGAATGGAGTGGGGGGGGGAATCTCCATGGACGTGTGGGGGTGTCCCTGCATTTTATACTGCATTTTATACCGGAGTTCGAAGCGGCTTTAAAAGTTGGATTCCCAGCTGCAGACCTTTTCTAGCCCCTCCCCGCCAGTGTGAGCCACACCTCCAAATGTTTTCTTCACAGAGTGCGCGGTTATCTGGAGAGAAAACGCAACTGCGAGCTGCACACCAGTTTTCTCACATCAGCCAGCAGAGACTGGAAAATTCCACCCAGAGTGTTCAACATTGGATATGATTCCGCAATTGGACAACACTTACTAAATAATCCCAATTGTGCTAAGAATTATACTGAAACCAATTTAGGATTATCAGTCATAGAATCATAGAATCTGGGGCACAGAAACCTGCCCTTCAGCCCAAACTGGTCCATGCCGACCAAAAAGCCCATCTAAGCTAACCCCATGCGCCTGCATTTAGCCCATATCGCTCTAAACCTTTCCTATCTGTGTCTGTCCAAATTCCTTTGAAACGTTGTCAATGTCCCTGCCTCAACACTTCTTCTGGCAGCTCATTCCACATACGTACCACGCTCTGTGTAAAAATGTTGCTCCTCAGGTTCCCATTAATTCCTTCCCCTCTTAATGTAAACCTATGCCTCTAGTTCTTGATTCCCCAACCCTGGGAAAAAGACTGCGTGCATTCACCCTATCCACATCTCTCATGATCTGACACACCTCTATGAGTCAGGCTCACAGTGTCGCTCACTTATGCCTGCTACAGATACATACATTCAATTACTGGGCCCTGTCCTTGGCAAAAAGAAGGAGCTTGTCCACACATTGCACCGTTTTTAACTAAACAGAAGCTTACGGAACAGCCATTCCCCAGTTCAATCCCCATTGCAATGCTTTGGGCCAATCAAAGTCGACCTGGCTGACTTGAATTTGAACAAAGGCTTGGCGATTAACTGCTCCCTGGTACATTCTCAATGACAACACCTATACCAACCAGGGTCCACTTACCAACCCATCAACACTCTCTTCTCATGCAGTTTCGATTGTTGTTTCCTTTACTATTGGTAATCTTGTAAACCATCCCGATGAGTGCAAGATTTAAAAAAAAACATTGATAGCATGTCTTTTTACAACAAATCCTTAGTTGTTCCATTGTTAAGGAGGGATAGTGATTAGTGAATAGAGGCGAAAGATTTATAAGGGACCTGAGGGGCAACTTCTTCACACAGAGAGGATAGAGCACATATCAAATAGGCTGCCAGAGAAAGTGGTTGAGGCAGTTCCAACAGCAATGTTGAAAAAGCATTTGGATAAGTATATGGATGGGAAAGGATTAGAGGGATACTGGCCGAACACAGGCAATTGGGACTAGCTGGGAGGGCACTGTGGTTGGTATGGACCAGTTGGGCTGACGGGCCTGTTTCCATGCTGTATTGCTCTATGACTCCATGTGCTTGGATCATATATCTTTCTCCGCGTTTGCAGCATTTTACTCCCCACTTACATAATCTGATTTCCCTACCTATATATTTTGCCCAACTCAATTGTAACTCCTGAGTTAGAACATAGAACATAGAACAGCACAGCACAGTACAGGCCCTTCGGCCCCCGATGTTGTGCCGAGCTTTGTCCGAAACCAAGATCAAGCTATCCCACTCCCTATCATTCTGGTGTGCTCCATGTGCCTATCCAATAACCGCCCGAAAGTTCCTAAGGTGTCCGACTCCACTATCACAGCAGGCAGTCCATTCCACACCCCAACCACTCTCTGAGTAAAGAACCTTCCTCGGACATCCCTCCTATATCTCCCACCATGAACCTTAAAGTTATGCCTCCTGTTAACAGCTACATCCACCCGAGGAAATAATCTCTGAACGTCCACTGTATCTATCCCCCTCATCATCTTATAAACCTCTATTAAGTCACCTCTCATCCTCCTCCTCTCGAAAGAGAAAAGCCCTAGCTCCCTCAACCTTTTCTCATAAGACCTACCCTCCAAACCAGGCAGCATCCTGGTAAATCTCCTTTGCACTCTTTCCAGCGCTTCCACGTCCTTCTTATAGTGAGGTGACCAGAACTGCACACAATATTCCAAATGTGGTCTCACCAAAGTCCTCTACAGTTGCAGCATAACCCCATGGCTCTTAAACTCCAACCCCCTGTTAATAAACGCTAACACACTATAGGCCTTCTTCATGGCTCTATCCACTTGAGTGGCAACCTTCAGAGATCTGTGGATATGAACCCCAAGATCTCTCTGTTCCTCCACATTGCTCAGAACCGTGCTGTTGACCCTGTAATCCGCATTTAAATTTGTCCTCCCAAAATGAATCACCTCGCACTTATCAGGGTTAAACTCCATCTGCCATTTTCTGGCCCAGCTCTGCATCCTATCAATGTCTCTTTGCAGCCTACAACAGCCCTCCACCTCATCCGCTACTCCACCAATCTTGGTGTCATCAGCAAATTTACTGACCCACCCTTCAGCCCCCTCCTCCAAGTCATTGATAAAAATCACAAATAGCAGAGGACCCAGCACTGATCCCTGTGGTACACCGCTGGGAACTGGTCTCCAGTCTGAAAATTTTCCATCCACCACCACCCTCTGTCTTCTATGAGATGCAGTAAGAGTTTTAACAACACCAGATTAAAGTCCAACAGGTTTATTTGGTAGCAAATGCCATTAGCTTTCGGAGCGCTGCTCCTTCGTCAGATGGAGTGGAAATCTGCTCTCAAACCCTGTCTCAAAATTGCTAATAAATCTTCCCTCAGAACATCTACCTCCTCCAGCCTATCAGCCTGTATCTCACACTCATCCTCAAAAACATGGCCCCTCTCCTTGGTGAACACTGAAGAAAAGTATTCATTCATTGCCTCTCCTATCTCTTCTGACTCCATGCACAAGTTCCCACTACTGTCCTTGACCGGCCCTAACCTAACCTTGGTCATTCTTTTATTTCTCACATAAGAGTAAAAAGCCTTGGGTTTTCCTTGATCCGACCTGCCAAGGACTTCTCATGCCCCCTCCTCGCTCTCCTAAGCCCTTTTTTTTAGCTCATTCCTTGCTACCTTGTACCCCTCAAGCCACCCAACTGAACCTTGTTTTCTCATCCTTACATACGCTTCCTTTTTCCTCTTGACAAGACATTCAACCTCTTTTGTGAACCATGGTTCCCTCACTCGGCCATTTCCTCCCTGCCTGACAGGGACATATCTATCAAGGACACTCAGTATTTGTTCCTTGAACAAGCTCCACTTTTCATTTATGAGTTGTTCTTCATGTTCAACTGCCCCAGTTAGCTTGGTGTCATCTCCAAATTGTACCAATTTCTGTTCAGAATACTTGGGGGTAACTCAATATCAACAAGTTTCACCTAGCTTCAGGTGACAATTTTGTTCACTTCCGAAAGCAGAAGCCCTTAGTCTGGGTGTCACCTCCTCGAAAAACTGAAGGAAGTAAGTTCTAGAATGTTCTTCTGAATCCACATTGGCTGCTGTTTACTTGATTATTATTGTACAGGCACATTTCAAGTTTATTCTTGAGAACAATTACATTATTTTTACATTGAGCGAGTGATCAGTCTAATGGGTTTATAGTTTTCCATGTCTGTCACACTTTGTCACTCTTCTTGAAAATGGGTATGACATTAGCCTGTATTCCCACCTCCTGTGTGTTTATTGACAGGCTCAAAATGATGATTAGCATCTCACAAATCTCATTCTTTCCCCGTTTTTGGGTAGCCTGGGATAAATGCCATCCATCTCCGAGGATTTATTTGTTTTGTTCCCAGTCATCTTGTCAAGACCTCCTGCTTCACTTGGGTTTAAATCATAGCCCATCAAGTTTGCATCGACACGCCAGAAACACCTGAACTCTCACCTCATCCTATTTACCAGCACTTGGCCCATAGCCCTGAATGTTATGACATGCCAAGTGCTCATCCAGGTACTAAGCAATCCACCTCTACCACCCCATCAGACTGCGCATTCCAGACTGTCACCACTCTCTGGGTAAAAAGGTTTTACCTCACATCCCCACAAAACCTCCTGCCCCTCACCCTGAACCTATGTCCCCTCGTGACTGACCCTTCAACTAAGGGGAACAGCTGCTCCTTATCCACTCTGTCCATGCCCCTCATAATCTTGTACACCTCGATCAGGTTGCCCCTCAGTCTTCTCTGCTGAATGAAAACAACCCAAACCTATCCAAACTCTCTTCATAACTTAAATGTTCCATCCCAGGCAGCATCCTGGTGAATCTCCTCTGCACTCCCTCCAATGTGATCACATCCTTCCTATAAATGATCAACTGTTCTTCAATTATCACCATATAAGATTGGTGCTTTGGTCTTGTCTTCCCTGGTGAATTTTTTGGAGAAAGTAATTATTCGGTGTTTTGATTACATTGCATTTTCTAGACTTCCTATCTCTTCTCTGATCCCTCTTTCAATGCTACAGTGCAGAAAGAGCATTTTGCTTTTGTCTAGAAGATTATGATTTTTACTTCCAAGTCTTTTGTTGCCCTTCGAACCAACCTTTTCTCCTGTGTTACCAATGCACTTCCATCCCTCCGTGCAGAACTTGCAGAAGTCATTTTCCTCCTTGGTGCACTTCTCATTAATTTGTTAATTCATGTGAGGTTTTATTTGTTTAATCTACTCTTGTAATCAAGTTGTAGGTTTTTAATCTGGTTAAATTAGTTTTTTTTGAACCAAGTTCACTTCCTTGAAAGCCCAATCATATTGACATTAAATAGGTGAAAGCAATTCTTTTTTTAAAAGCCCTTTGTTGATTCTCTTCATCTAATTTGTATGGCTATGGGTCAATGAAACTGGTAACCCGTGAGCTCCAGCAGTTCTTCCAAGGGTGTAGAAGAGACTGCATGTTACTCAGTTTATTCCATTGTAAGTCACTCGTGGGAATAGCACAAGGAACAGCTAACTGTTGAGGGGCCTGCGAATTATCCATCTCTGATTTTTAACATGTGTGAAATAACAGTTCTGTTTGCAGTGAAACCACCAGCCTCTGTGTTAGAATAAACATTTTTACTGTGCACGCTCTTCATGTTCCACAAAAGGTCTTGCATGCATTTCGACCACATTAATCATAATGTTTATCTAGTACAATCTGTCCTCTCTCTGACAGTCTCCAAAACTATATTGCACGTTGAGCTTACATCTGTTCCGAGCAAGTCCCTGTGCAATTAACAGCAAAGAAGTCAAGATGAAAACACCATACTAAGCTGAGTGCTTTTGTTGCACGCAGTAAGATAGAACTTGCTGTCAGCTTGTAGCAATGCGGTGCTCCTTTTGACTCTGAAGGTGCTTTTACATTATTTGCAGTTCTGCTCCCTGCTTTGGGAGCATGTTCTCTGTTTAAATGCAACGTTAAGTCTCCACAATCATGCTGGTTCTTGCTGGGTTGCACAGAAGAATACAAATGTATGGGACTGTTGTTTCATGTGTACTTTTCACAAACAGCTGGCCTACAAGCAGCAGATCTGTAGTCTGACGTTTTCATTTGAGGACCATAGGTGGCAACCAGGTGCCTGTCATTCCTGGTGCTCTTTTAGCGTGAGACACTTTGCAAAGGGGTATTTTTATTTGCCAAAATAAAAGCAAAATACGGTGAAGGCTGAGAATATGAAACAAAAACAGAAAATGCTGGATAAATTCAGCAGGTCTGGCAGCATCTGTGGAGAGAGAAGCAAAGTTTTCCAGCCCTTTTTGTTATTGCCACATGTATTAACGTACAGTGAAAAGTATTGTTTCTTGCACATTATACAGACAAAACATACCGTTCATAGAGAAGGAAACGAGAGAGTGCAGAATGTAGTGTTACAGTCATAGCTAGGGTGTCGAGAAAGATCAACTTAATGTAAAGTAAGTCCATTCAAAAGTCTGACAGCAGCAGGGAAGAAGCTGTTCTTGTGTCGGTTGGTACGTGACCTCAGACTTTTGTATCTTTTTCCCAAAGGAAGAAGGTGGAAGAAAGAATGTCTGGGGTGCGTGGGGTCCTTAATTATTCACCTACCCTTCTCGGCGACATCCGCGTTCCCCGGCGGTGGAGGGCGCAAGGCATGCAAAACACTGTAGTCTTTTTTCATTTCCTCATCAATTTCTTCCTCCCCCTTTGCTGAATTCTAAAATGCTCCCAATTCTTGGGCTTAATGCTGCTTCTGTTAACATTGTCAACCTCTTCCTTTAATCTATCACTACCTATCACTTTCTATCCACAGTTGAACCACTTCTGCTGTAGGTTTTGTGCCTAAAGGAATGCTTACTTGTTGAAAATTATGTACATTGCTTTAAAGCACAAAAAACACACACAAAAAGGTGACCCAGTGTGACTGACAAGAGGAGTTAATTAGGGAAGGATAAGAAATGCACAAACCCGATGAATACATTAAAAAAGGCACTGTTACAGCAACCAATCCTTGTTTTTTTTATGTATTGCTTTCTCATCAAGTAATATTATTAGCTCCATCTGCAACTATAAGCTGAGAAGTATTAATTTAAAATGGTTCTGCATTAAGTATGATAACGATACCATCTAATTCTGTTCATTGACTAAGAAATTGCTGTGCCAGATTCACATAGTTAATGTTCGCTTTTTAATTAATGCTGAATTAAAGCACTTACAATCTGCTACTTTGAACATCATCAAAATAATGTCCGTCAAATTTCCAATAATACTCTGCAGCAGGTTAGACCAATTACAATGGTCAGCCTGTCCAAATAGGTTCGAGAACCACTGCTGGAATTGCACATGCAACCCCAAAAGGTCCATTTGTTTTTGAGTAGAGCAATGGATCTATAAAACAATAAAATGTGGGAATGAAATGTCATTTTTGTTTCCCTTTATGTAGGTGCTGTATTCATCTGATTGTGAACACCATTTCAAATCTATTTGGATGGGGAGAATATCTTTATTGGAGATTGGAGGCACTTATTCAATCTTAATTTAAGAATCACAAATAAGCATTCTCTTTGCAGCAATTATAGAACAAAGAACAAAGAAAAGTACAGCACAGGAACAGGCCCTTCGACCATCCATGCCTGTGTCGATCGTGATGCCCTGACTAAACTAAAGAAAACATATTCTCCCCTTACTCGGTCTGTATCCCTCGATTCCCTCCCTATCCATGTGCCCAACCAGATGTCTCTTAAATGTTGCTGATGTGCCTGCTTCCCCCACCTCCTCTGGCAGCGCGTTCCAGGCACCCACAACTCTCTGCGTGAAAATCTTTCCTCGCATATCTCCCTTAAACCTTCCCCCTCTCACCTTGAACCTGTGCTGCCTTGTAATTGACACTTCCACCCTTGGAGAAAGCCTCTGACTATCCACCCTGTCTGTGCCTCGCATAATTTTGTCGACCTCCATCAGGTCTCCCCTCAGCCTCCGTCTTTCCAGTGAAAACAATCCTAGTTTATTCAACCTCTCCTCACAGCCAATGCCCTCGAGACCAGACAACATGCTGGTGAACCTTCTTTGCACTCTCTCCAAAGCTCCCACGTCCTTCTGGTAGTGTGGTGACCAGAATTGCACACAATACTCCAAATGCGGCCTAACCAAGGCTTTATGTGTGAGACATGTAATATATTCAGACTTTTTGAGGTCATAGATTTCCATTTTATTTCAAATGAACAATAGATTGTTAAATCTGCCTGTTCCACCATTGATCTCTGACACATATAGAAAGGGATAAAAATCAACGAAAGAAGGCAAGGAAAAAAAACAAGAAAAGTTAAGCTCGTCACCTTTTGCCAAGTGCAAAAATAAATGTGTAATTGCCTTGGCAGAGTAAGATTGTACCACAACCAATCTCATACAAAGTAGACATGTACATTTTTCCTTTTTTCAGGTCCTTTCCCCTATAAAAAGTAGTTTCTCCATTGTAGAGTGATCTGCAATTTTATAATTTAAATGATCCTCTTCTGAATGTTTTTTTTCCCAAACTGTGGATCAGATTTGTGTCTTTACTGAATTCTATTTCCCATTGACTACAGGGAGAAAGCAAACGAGAAACCATTGCTGGAATTGTGGGTGGTGGGGGAGGTGAAGGTGTGGGAGCAAGAAGACACTGTTCTGAAACATTGCATAACTCACTGAAACGTACACATTTATGAGCTGGCTTGATAGGGCAGGTGCTGAGATTCTGTTTCCCCTGGTTGGAGAGTCTAGAACTGGGAGGTCTTTCACAGAAATTCACCCAGCCATGCGGAGACTACTCAGAACTTTAAAACTGCAAGCTGGTTCCATCAGACCCAATTTTCATGGGAACAAGCTCTCCTTAGCTCACAGCGTGGGCTTTATGAATTTTTAGGGTAGTTGTAAATGTTTCTGAAAGGTGGACAATGACTACAAAACTGTCAAACTGTGCAGTTATTTAAATACCCAGCTCTTGAAAATAAAAAAAACTACTTGTGCCAGCGAGAGGTGAATAAAGCTAAGGCTTTGGAGGTATTCAAATCTCTACCCCTTTAAAAAAAATAGGCTGGCTGTGTTTGTGAGAGTTGGAAAAATCTGCTTGAGGAGTTATGATAGCTTTTTGTTGACATTACACCAAGGATTAGCATTATTGATGCTTGGCTCCTTTCCACGACTTAGGAGGAGATCTGAAGTTCATGGTTTGATTAACCGCTCAAATGTGTTTTTTTAAAGGAAGCGTTATCTTTGTTGTGGGGTTATGAACACAAACCTGCTTGTTTTATAAAGGATTAAATGAGCTTTCAAAATGTGAGTTTTCTTTCCTATAATAAAGGCTGTAAGTGGATATTTAGATCCTTATTTAATTTCATCACAACATGGTTCCTAAGGTCTGCCATTGGTGGATACTTGCTGAGTTGGCATGGAGGGTGTATTGCTAAAGTGTGGTCGGAAGGTTGGCATGCATTGACATTAAGTTGGCATGGGATCTATAAGGGGTGGATCAGGAGGCACGGATTGGCATGAGTGGATCAGGAATGGAGAATGGGTGGGACAGTAATGTGATGTGAGTATTGAGGACTAGAGGGCATAATATTTAGCAAAAGAACTAGGGTAAAGTCCCAGAGGACCAAGGTGGGCATTTTGAACAGCCTGCCTCAGCACTCAATATCCCCTCTGGCTACCTCTAATCTGTGTCCGGGGTGGCAGGCCCTACTCCATCCTACATCTGTTCTTCCAGAGCCAAGGTTCTGTCATTTGGGTGAGTTTCACCCAAAGCAGGTGTAGTGAGGTTGGGAGATTACCCAACTTGGGCACTCAGCCTGGGAATAAAAATCTGGACCAAGGAATCTGCAAAAATATACAGACAGGTTAAGTGTGTGAGCAAAAGGTTGGTAGATCGACCACAATGTGGGAAAATGTTGTCCCCAACTTTTCAGAAAGAATAGGCATGTGGCATATTATTTAAATGGAGAAAAATTGCAGAATGCTGCAGTACAGAGGGACCTGGATGTCCTTGTACATGAATCACAAAATGTTAGCATGCAGCTACAGTGATTTATTCAGAAAGCAAATGGGATATTGATCTTTATTGCAAGGGGGAATGGGGTGTAAAACTTGGGAAGTCTTGCTACCGCTGCATAAGGGATTGGTGAGACCATTACTGGAGTATTGAGTACAGTTTTGGTCTTAAAGAAGGCCATACCTGCATTAAAAACAGTTCCAAGAAGGTTTCCTGGTTGGCTTAAGGGTTGAGCAAGTTGCTCCTGAACTCATTGAAATTTAGAAGAATGAGGGGTGATCTTATTGTACATATTAGACTCTGAGGGGCTTGATAGGGTAGATGTTGAGGGGATATTTCCTCTCATTGGGGAATCTGGAACTAAAGGCTCTCCTATTTAAGAGGACAATGAAGAGGAATTTATTTTCTTCGAAGCTTGTTCACCTTTGGAATTCTCTTCCACAGAAAGCACTGGAGGCTGGGCCATTGAATATATTTAAGGCTGAGTTGGACAGTTTTTTGATTCACAGGGAGTTTAAGTTTATGGAGTCTGTTATTGTAGGTCCATCTCAAAATTTGTTGACTTCTTACTCAAGAAAAGATCTTGCTGGAGGTAATGGTCTTTCACATAGAAACATAGAATATAGGAGCAGAAGGAGGCCATTTGGCCCTTCAGGCCTGCTCCGCCATTCATTAAGATCATGGCCGATTGTCCAACTCATTAGCCTAATTGTGCTTTCTACCCTTAACCTTTGATCCCATTCGACCCAAATGCTATATCCAGCCACCTCTTGAATACATTCAATGTTTTCGCATCAACTACTTCCTGTGGTAATGAATTCCACAGGCTCACCACTCTTTGGGTGAAGAAATGTTTCCTCACCTCCGTCCTAAATGGTCCACCTGAATCCTCAGACTGTGAACCCTGGTTCTGGACTCCCCCACCATCGGGAACATCCTCCCAGCATCTAACCTGTCTAGCCCTGTTAGAATTTTATAAGTCTCTATGAGATCTCTCCCCATTTGTCTGAACTTAATTCAAAAACACTTGTTGACATGCTAACTGTTTACCAAAGATTGTATGAAATGAAGACATAGCTGGGACTACTTTCTCTGAGATGCTTCACACTCATCTTCTCTCAGTGTAAAATCTCAGTGACAAAGGTGCTTGCGCACATGCTTAATTGCGCTCATTTGAGTTAACCCTTTGCTGCACTTGGAGCACAGATAGGAAAGTGGAGTTCAGGTCACAATTAGAACAGCCATGATCTTATCAAAAGACAGAATAGGTTCAATGGGCAGCATAACCTGCACCTATTTCCTATGATTTTATGATGTGTGTGGGTGCAGGTTAGATGCGAAACAGGTTCGGGGTGAATGTGAAGTTTAGGATGCAGCTCATTGAGAGATGAACAATTAAGGTCTATACGTCCTCAGTTATAGAGTGAGGCAAATTTCCCTGCGTGTTATGTGTGTCCCGCTGTGTCAGGAACCCGGGCAATGCATTAGAGGTGGCTTCACAGCAGGATCTCTGAGCTGTGTAATAATTGAGTCATTTTAATAATTTCCCAGCATTCATTCTCAATGCTCAGGTATTCCCAAACAGAAGATACGCCATTACACCCAGCTCATAACGACTAATGTCTCACCCACTGGTGCACCTGATGCGATGGCAGCCGCTCCCTTGCCGATGAAGTGCCTCTATTGTGCCACTGCACCTTCTGCTGCAGGCCGCACAGCAGCACTCGCGTTGTCAGGGCAACCGAGCGGCTGTCATGTCCACAGGCTGTACTGAACACATCTGCTGGCTCTAGAACCCAACCACCAGACCTAATTGGATGGGCCTTCCCAAAGCAGCTTCTTAATTGGTTGCTTCCAGGAAGATCATTGATTCCAAACAATCATAAAATCCATGCAGTACCGAAGGAGGCCATTCAGCCCATCAAGCCTGCACTGACATCAATCCCACCCAGGCCCTACCCCATAACCCCCATGTATTTACCCTGTTAGTCCCCCTAACACAAAGGGGCAATTTAACATGGCCAACCAACCTAACCCACGCATCTTTGGACTGTAGGAGGAAACCGGAGCACCCGAAGGAATCCCATGCAGACACGGGGAGAATGTGCAAACTCCACACAGACAGTGACCCGAGGCCGGAATTGAACTTGGGTCCCTGGCGCTGTGAGGCAGCAGTGCTAACCACTGTGCCACCGTACATCTGATATTCCACCATGGCCACATCCAGGTTCTCGATTACACTTCGCCAGGCAAATCCCAGTCATAGTCTGTACAACTGAGATTAGGAGGTGTCTTCAGTCAGATAGTTGCAAACCTTTAATTTTGGAGCCAGCTGACCACTGTGGATGTTCAGTCATTGAGTATAATCTGGGCAAAGGCGAAGATTTTTGGACACTAAAGGGATCCAAGATATCAAGAGAGGAAGTGAAGTTGAGATAGGAGATGGTGTCTGAATCATTAAATGGTTTCAAGAAGGAGATAGATATATTTCTGATTTTTAAAAAAGGGATAAGGGGACATGGGGAACAGGTAGGGAAGTGGATTTGAGACCAGGAAGAGATTAGACATGATCCCATCGAATGGGTTCAGGCTCGAAGGGCTGAATTGCCTACTTCTGCTCCTAATTACTATATTCCTATGTTCCTTTGTAAAATGAGCTTATAAAAGACCAATGTTTGTGAGTCAGCTCACAGCAGTTAAGCTGCTAAATTTGCCTTCCTTATTCTGACAGTTTGAATTGTAGATTCAGTTTTTCACAGGAGCTGAGTGTTGCAAATGCTGGTAAGCTGGCTTGTGGTTAACAGTCCTTTGGAATTCAAATTAAAACAGTGCCATTTAAAAACAGCTTTAATTCTAGTTACACAATGCAGTTTTTTTTCTTTGAACTCAAAAAAAGATATCCATAGAATCGCTACAGTGCAGAAGGAGGCCATTCGGCCCGTCGAGACTGCACTGACCCTCTCACAGAGCACCTTACCCAGGCCCATCCCTCACACTATCCTTATCTGGAGGAAACCCACACGGAGAACATGCAATCTCCACACAGACAATCACCCAAGACCAGTATCGAACCCGGGTCTTTGGCGCTACGAGGCAACAGTGCTAACCATTGTTCCACCGTGCTGCCCAAATTAAACACTTCTAACTCATTATGATGAGTTCTGCCATACTGCTTTTACACTCCTGTACCTGGAGTCTTCCCAGCACCCTTGTCATTTAGCGATATGCTTGAAAAAATGCAAATTGATTTCTTTTGTTCAGTTACTGAGGTTGTTTGTGCTTCCAGGGGTTCACCAGAGGACCAGTCAGAGAGAGTGGTGAAGCTGGAGTTATTTTTCCTTCGAGCAGAGAAGGTTAAGAGGCAATTTAGTCGAGATGTTCAAAATCATGAGGGGTTTTGATGGAGTTAGTAAGGAGGAACTATTTCAGGTGGAGGAACATTTGGTGACCAACAGGCTCAGATTGAAGGCTACTGGCAAAAGAATCAGAAGTCAGATGAGGAGAATTTTCTTTTTACAGTGAGTTGTGATCAGGGATGCACTGCCTGGCAGAGTGGTCAAATCATGTCTCCTCTACTGGTACACCTGTTGCAATAGCAACCCCTCCCCCCACCCCACCCCCTCCCCACTGACAGTGCCCCCATGCACTGCTGATGTTGCTGTTGCTGGCCCCTTGGCAGTGGCCCGCGCTAGAAAGGCAACTTTCAAAAGGGACAAATATTTGGAAACATTGTCCAGGCTGCAGAGAAAGGGCAGGTGAGTGGAAATAATTGGACAGCTCTTTCAAAGAGCTGGCACAGACTGAATGGGCTGAATGGTCTCCTGTGCTGTGTCATTCTTAGATTCTGTAACCAGCGACTATTATTGCAAAATGATATTTTACATCTATTGTGATTAGGTTGCCATTATTCCATATTGGTGATAGAATTAACATTAGCTGAATCTGAATTAATGGGCAAATTATGGATAAATATCTACTGTAAACGACACCTTAAAAAGGCCGATACAACTACGAAAGATCTAACAAACTGGCTAATCAATCTATCCTGACGTCACTGATTGCTGTGAGGACAAAGTCCTTCAGACTCTTCCTCAAAGAGTTCCTCATAAAGAGTTTCAGCACCTCTCCTTGCAGGAACCACTTTGATCCCCCAGCCTACAGCAGTTCTCCATTCAGGATCCACAGGTGTTCTTCTCACCAAAAAGGCCCACGATTCCAGATCTCCCAGATCAGATTCCAGACCTATAAGACCATAAGACATAGGAGCGGAAGTAAGGCCATTCGGCCCATCGAGTCCACTCCACCATTCAATCATGGTTGATTTCAACTCCATTTACCCGCTCTCTCCCCATAGCCCTTAATTCCTCGAGAAATCAAGAATTTATCAATTTCTGTCTTGAAGACGCTCAACGTCTCGGCCTCCACAGCCCTCTGTGGCAATGAATTCCACAGACCCACCACTCTCTGGCTGAAGAAATTTCTCCTCATCTCTGTTCTAAAGTGACTCCCTTTTATTCTAAGGCTGTGCCCCCGCGTCCTAGTCTCCCCTGTTAATGGAAACAACTTCCCTACGTCCATCCTATCTAAGCCGTTCATTATCTTGTAAGTTTCTATCAGATCTCCCCTCAACCTCCTAAACTCCAATGAATATAATCCCACGATCCTCAGACGTTCATCGTATGTCAGGCCTACCATTCCTGGGATCATCCGTGTGAATCTCCGCTGGACCCGCTCCAGTGCCAGTATGTCCTTCCTGAGGTGTGGGGCCCAAAATTGCTCACAGTACTCCAAATGGGGCCTAACCAGTGCTTTATAAAGCCTCAGAAGTACATCCCTGCTTTTGTATTCCAAGCCTCTTGAGATAAATGACAACATTACATTTGCTTTCTTAATTACGGACTCAACCTGCAAGTTTACCTTTAGAGAATCCTGGACTAGGACTCCCAAGTCCCTTTGCACTTTAGCATTATGAATTTTGTCACCGTTTAGAAAATAGTCCATGCCTCTATTCTTTTTTCCAAAGTGTACGACCTCGCACTTGCCCACGTTGAATTTCATCAGCCACTTCTTGGACCACTCTCCTAAACTGTCTAAATCTTTCTGCAGCCTCCCCACCTCCTCAATACTACCTGCCCCTCCACCTATCTTTGTATCATCGGCAAACTTGGTCAGAATGCTCCCAGTCCCGTCATCTAGATCGTTAATATATAAAGAGAACAGCTGTGGCCCCAACACTGAACCCTGCGGGACACCACTTGTCACCGGTTGCCATTCTGAGAAAGAACCTTTTATCCCAACTCTCTGCCTTCTGTCTGACAGCCAATTGTCAATCCATGTTAGTACTCTTTGTTCCTCTTTTTGGCGGGCAGCACAGTGGTTAGCATTGCTGCCTCACAGCGCCAGCGACCCAGGTTCAATTCCAGCCTTGGGTCACTCTCTGTGTGGAGTCTGCGCGTTCTCCCAATGTCTGCATGGGTTTCCTCCGGGTGCTCCGGTTTGCTTCCACACTGCATAAAACGTGCTGGTTAGGTGAATTGGCCATGCTAAATTCTCCCTCAGTGTGGGGCAGCATGGTGGCATGGAGGCACATTGGTTAGCACTGCTGCCTCACAGTGCCAGGGTCCCAGGTTCAATCTCGGCTTGGGGCACTGTCTGTGCAGAGTCTGCATGTTCTCCCCGTGTCTGCCTGGGTTTCCTCCGAGTTCTCCGGTTTCCTCCCACAGTTCGAATGACGTGCTGGTTAGGTGCATTGGCCATCCTAAATTCTCCCTCAGTGTACCCGAACAGGCATCAGATTGTGGCAACTATGGGATTTTCACAGTAACTTCATTTCAGTGTTAATGTAAGCTGACTTGTGACACTAATAAATAAACTTTCAAACTTTATGTTGGCAATCGTGCTTACCATTGGAATGAGAGCTTGCAACATTGCTGCACTTTTCCCAGTTCTACCAGCTTCCTTTCTGTTGTGCCCAGCGAGAAGTGTTGGAGTGGGATCGTGTCTGGCTTGCGAAGGTTGGTGAGGCAGCTTGGCATCGTGAACATGCTGTGAGAAGGAAGCAGAAAGGGTGTGAAAGATGGAGAAGTCACTTAATGAAAGAAAGTGTATGCAGTGTGAAGCATCAAAGAGCTTAACAGGAATGTGAGAAATAATCCATCTGAACAATATAAAAGTAGAATTTTATTTGTACCAGAATTGACATGGTAGCAGCTGTATTGAATGTGTGAGTGTAAGCAGAAGGAAATGCAACAAAACCCCCGATTGGAATTCATAGATTCATAGAATCATAGACTTCTATTGTGCAAATGGAGGCCATTCGGCCCATCAAGTCTGCACCACCACAATCGCACCCAAGCCCCATTCCCACAACTTCATGCATTTACCCTAGCTAGTTCCCCTGACACTAAGCAGCAATTTAGCATGGCCAATCAACCTAACCTGCACATCTTTGGATTGTGGGAAGAAACCGGAGCACCCGGAGGAAACCCACGCAGACATGGGGAGAACGTGCAAATTCCACCCAGACAGTGACCCAAGCTGGGAATCGAACCCGGGTTCCTGGCGCTCTGAGGCAGCAGTGCTAACCACTGTGCCACCGTGCCGTCCATTGAAGAGAGTTACAGGTCTGTATTCAGAGGGAGAGGGGTGCCATCTTGGTCAGGTCATAAAACCTTTTGTGGCTTGGCAACCAGTCACAACACACAGCTGCCAGCTGAGAGAATCAAGACAGCGCTCCATGCCCTGACTGCCTCAGTAAGCAAAGAAGTATCTGAAAAGGTGGTTGCACTGTTTATGTTTGCCACCCTTAAAAACACAACTTGCCCTTCAAATGGAGGAGGCTGTTTTTCGGAAGTAGCAAGCCCAATGGATTTTCAACCTTCCTAAATAAAATCCTGCCTATAAGCAGCACGATTATGAGTGGCACTGTGGCACAGTGGTTAGCACTGCTGACTCACAGCAGCAGGCACCCAGGTTCGATTCCCGGCTTGGATCACTGTCCGTGTGGAGTTTGCACATTCCCCCCGTGTCTGCGTGGGTTTCTTTCGGGTGCTCCGGTTTTCTCTCACAGTCACAAAGATGGGCGGGTTAGGTTGATTGGCCATGCTAAATTGCCCCTTGGGGATTAGCAGGGTGGGTGCATGGGATTGCAGGGATGGGGACTGTGCGAAAGGTTGTTGCAGGTTACAGAGGGACATAGATAAGCTGCAGTGTTGGGCTGAGAGGTGGCAAATGGAGTTCAATGCGGAAAAGTGTGAGCTGACTCACTTTGGAAGGAGTAACAGGATTACAGAGTACTGGGCTATTGGTAAGATACTTGGTAGTGTGGATGAACAGAGAGATCTCAGTGTCCATGTGCATAGATCCCTGAAAGTTGACACCCAGGTTGATAGGGTTGTTAAGAAGGCGTACGGAGTGTTAGCTTTTATTGGTAGTGGGATTGAGTTTCGGAGCCAGGAGGTCATGTTGCAGCTGTACAAAACTCTGGTGCAGTTGCACTTGGAGTATTACGAACAGTTCTGGTCACCGCATTATAGGAAGGATGTGGATGCATTGGAAAGGGTGCAGAGGAGATTTACCAGGATGTTGCCTGGTATGGTGGGAAGGTCTCATGAGGAAAGGCTGAGGGACTTGAGGTTGTTTTCGTTAGAGAGAAGAAGGTTAAGAGGTGACTTAATAGAGGCATACAAGATGATCAGAGGATTAGATAGGGTGGATAGTGAGAGCCTTTTTCCTCGGATGGTGATAGCGAGCATGAGGGGACATAGTTTTAAATTGAGGGATGATAGATATAGGACAGATGTCAGAGGTAGGTTCTTCACTCAGAGAGTAGTAAGAGTGTGGAATGCCCTGCCTGCAGCAGTAGTGAACTCGCCAACATTAAGGGCATTTAAATGGTCATTGGATAAACATATGGATGATATTGGAATAGTGTAGGTTAGCTGGGCTTTAGATTGGTTTCACTGGTCGGCGCAACATCGAGGGCCGAAGGGCCTGTACTGCGCTGTAATGTTCTATGTTCTATGTTCTTTGGGACTGGGTGGGATTGTTGTTGGTGCAGGCACAATGGGCCGAGTGGCCTCTTTCTGCACTGTAATGATTCTATCCTTAATGCATTCAATACCAATGTTCGGTTCGGAATGAAACATACAAATCCTGGAAAAGGTGCAGACTGGGGACACAGTTGAGATCCCTAGTGTAAGGCAACTGAGTTACGAAGACATATCGGGGTGATTTTTCCCATTCAGCCCACCACAGGAATCGTAGAGAGCGAGGGACGGACCATGGAAAGGTCCGGTGACCTTGGGCAGGAGTTTCCAGTTTCGGGAGGACTGTGGCCAGAAAATCCCACCCATCACCACAGTTCTATTTGCACAATAAACTGTGTTTTTCACCCATTGTATTGAACCTGTTCAGATAGTTAAGCAATGCAGAGGTCTGTAGAATATGCAATTGTTACGAAAGAACTTGCTTAGGAAAACTCCATTGGCAAAAGCCCAGAGATGGATATAATGGGTTTGAACCGTATGGATTTAAAATCAAGAATTAAATAAATCCAGATGATTAATTTATTGCAGGGAGAGGTCGCTGTTCCTGTGTGGCTTTAACAAGAAATAGTTTGCACGTGATCAACCTCATAACTGATTAATGGAAATATGGGATCTCTGCCCAAGGAATGCAACTTAGCAATGTTGAATAATTTGTATTTTAATGTTAGATTGATGTCCTAAAGCTTTTCTTCAATCAGTTTATGGGGTCATTGATTTTATTCTTTTTGGCTTTATCTGTCTTTATTCCACTCCTCAGAGAGCACCAGAAGCTAAGAGACATTAATCATGCAATTTTTAAAGTTTATTTTTTTATTTATTAATCACAAGTAGGCTTACATTCACACTGCAATGAAGTTACTGTGAAAATCCCCTAGTTGCCACACTCCAGCGCCTGTTCGGGTACACTGAGGGAGAATTTAGCTTGGACAATGCATATAACCTGCACATATAACTTGTTGACTGTGGGAGGGAACCAGAGTACCTGGAGGAAATCCAAAGACACGAGGAGAACGTGCAGACTCTGCACAGACACTGACCCAAGCCGGGAATCGAACCCGGGTCCCTGACGCTGTGAGGCACCAGTGCGAGCCACTGTGCTACCGTGCTGTGTGAATTGGATGACCTGCCAGAATGAGTGGCGTGAATTACCTTTCTTTAGCTTACTCTACTGCATCTTTTTTCCCCATGCTAAATTTCTCCACTGAAGCCATTGGCCCAGAAAGTCCCAGGGGGAGAGGAATGGGGGAGTGATCCCAATAGTGAAACTTTTTAAAAATTCATTCATGGGACAATGGTGTCACTGGATGGCCAGCATTTATTGCCCATCCCTAGTTGCTCGAGGGCAGTTGAGAGTCAACCACGTTGCTGTGGCTCTGAAATCACACATAGGCCAGACCAGCTAAGGACGGCAGATTTCCTTCCTTGAAGGACATTCGTGAACCAGATGGGTTTTTCCGACAATTGACAATGGTTTCATGGTCATCAGTAAATTCTTAAATACAGATTTTTTATTGAATTCAAATTCCACCATCTGCCATGGTGGGATTCAAATCCAGTTCCCCAGAACATTTGGTGAGTTTCTGGATTAATAGTCGAGCGATAATACCACTAGACCATCACTTCCCCATCACCACTGACCCCTAACCACATGACCCCGCTTTACAATGGGATATTTTGAAAGGGCAGCATGGTGGCACAGCGGTTAGCACTGCTGCCACATAGTGCCAAGGTCCTGGTTTTAATTCCAGCCTTGGGTGACTGTGCGGAGGTTGCACGTCTCTCCCCGTGTCTGCATGGGTTTCCTCCGGATGCTCCAGTTTCCACCCACAGTCCAAAGATGGGTAGGTTAGATGGATTGATCATGGAAAATTGCCCCTGAGTGTCCAAAGATGTGTCGGTTAGATGGATTAGCCATGTAAATGTGTGGGGTTATGGGGATCGGGCTGAGGAGAGGACCAGGGACACGATAGACTGAATGGCCTCTTTCTGCATTGGAGGGATTCTATGAAAGGCTTTTTAAAAAAAATACAGCCCATACCTTATCTTCAGGTGTTCAGGGTTAATTCATTCCTGCTCAACCAACCATAAAATTGGAAATGGGTAATTGGAAGTTAAGTCAGGAAGCACATTTTTACACAAAGTTGAATGGAAATCTAGACCTTCCTGCCCTCAAAATGCTGTGAATGCTGACTCAATTGAAATGTTCAGTGCTGAGATTGGTGATTTTATTTGTTGGATAAGGGTATCAAGGGACATGGAATCCAAGGGAGGTAAATTGAATTGAGGTCATAGAATCATAGAACTAATCATAGAAACCCTACAGTACAGAAAGAGGCCATTCGGCCCATCGAGTCTGCACCGACCACAATCCCACCCAGGCCCTACCCCCATATCCCTACATATTTTACCCACTAATCCCTCTAACCTACGCATCTCAGGACACTAAGGGCAATTTTTAGCATGGCCAATCAACCTAACCCGCACATCTTTGGACTTTTGGTGGAAATCAGTTTTGGGAAACACACTGCACGAAGGATGTCAAGGCCATGGAGTGGGTGCAAAGGAGATTTACTCAAACACCACTGAGATAAAGGACTTCAGCCATGTGGAAAGACATGTAGAAACTGGGACTGTTCCCCTTAGAGTAGAGAAGGAAAGGTGCGATACGGTAGAAGTGTCCTAAATCATGAATGGTTTCAATGGAGTAAATAAGGAAAAACAGTTCGCAGTGGCAGAAGGCTCAGTAAGCAGAGGACACAGAGATTGAAGGTAATTGGCAGGCGAAGTGGGAGAGGTGGGGATGGAAAGGAGGATTTTTTTTTACGCCGTGATTTGTTACAATCTGCAAAGGCAGTGGTTCAGAATGGAATTGAATATATACCTGAAAAAAAATGTGAGGCTATGAAGAAAGGTGGAAGAGTAAGACCAACCTTTCACTCTCTCCAAAAGACTGCACAGCTTTGATGTGTCGAATGGACTCCTTCAGTTCTAGGGCCCAAGTCAATTTTGGATTGAATGATTTTAAAGAATCCTCAGGGTTCAGAACATTAAACCCAAAACTTGTGCTCACATTTTACTGGTTTAAAATGGTCACAAAGTACTTTTTTCTATCGCTATGTTCCTTTTTCACAGGCTAAGTACTCACTTAGAGTATTGTGTACAGTTTAGGTCATCCCGTTATAGAAAAGACATTGATAAACTGGAAAGATTTACGAGGATGTTGCCAGGACGAGTGGGCATGAGTTATCGGGGGAGGTTGGCCAGGCCAGGACTTTATTCCTTGGAATGTCGGAGAATGAGGGGTGACCTTATTGAGGTGTACAAAATCATGAGGGGCACTGATAGGATAAATGCACATAATATTTTTCCCAGGAAAGGGGGAATCGAAATTTAAGAGAGCATAGATTTAAGGTGAGAGGGGAAAGATTTAAAAGGGACAACTTCTTCATGCAGAGAGTGGTTCATATATGGAATGAGCTGCCAGAGACAGTGGGTGAGGCAGGTACAATAACAACATTTAAAAAGCATTTGGATAAGTACATGAATGGGAAATGATTAGAAGAATATAGGCCAAACGTGGGCAATTGGGATTAGCTATGAGGTCGGCATGGACCGACTGGGCCAAAGGGCCAGTTTCCGTGCTGCATCGCTCTATGATGCTAGGACTCTGACTTGGCGGCACGGTGGCACAGTGGTTGGCACTGCTGCCTCACAGTACCAGGGACCCAGGGTCGATTCCTGGCTTGGGTCACTGTCTGTGCAGAGTCTGCATATTCTCTCCATGTCTGCGTGGGTTTCCTCTGGGTGTTCCGATTTCCTCCCACAGTCTAAAAGACGTGCTGGTTAGGTGGATTGGGAGTGCTAAATTCTCCCTCAGTGTACCCGAACAGGCACCGGGAGTGCGGTGACGGGGGGATTTTCACAGTAACTTCATTGCAGTGTTAATGTAAGCCTACTTGTGACATGAATAAATAAACTTTAAACTAAGGGCAAGATTTTACGGCCTCGCTCAGGCAAGACCGGAAATTCCTGCCTGAGGTCAACGCAGATTTCCGTTGTTGGATCCTTGCCCATGTCAATTCTGTGACGGGAAAGGTGGTAAAGATCCGGCCTATGACTTGTTTTGATTTTTTTTTCACATGTTGATGGTTCAGAGCTCAGATGTATTGGAATTCCTTTGTTTTGTCATGCCATTGTGAAGTGAATTGTTTGGGGAAGAAAGTCACGTTGGATAATTGATCACGCCATAGCTTTAGATTCACTCCTGGTTTGTCTTGTGCATTTGCACTTAATGCTGACTTACTTACAATGTCACATTTGTCATGTTTTTGAAAGTATTGTTTCCAGGTCGTCATCATGACCTCTTGCCTCACTGCTTGGTCATCCTACTCATGATTATTTTCGGTGGCCAATTCTGACCAGCTATCCTCAGTTTTGACTGCCTCGATGATTTATTTGTATTTGGTACATTGGACTTGTGTGATTGTCTCATATTTTTTGGATTGTTTTGTCATGACGAGTATTGTTGTGTTTGTAGAACTGTAAAGCTATATTCTGTAACATGGTTTTGTTGCAAAAAAATATTGTCCTGTCATTGTCATCTTCCCCATCTTTGCAGAATTTGCTGTTTGTGTGGTTTTCCAGTCTGCAAAGCATTGATTTCTGTTATCCTTGCTGATTTTTCATGAACTGAATTTGTTCTGTCGATAGATTTTGCTCTTTGTTTCTCTTGCACTTCTTTGGGGGAAGAAAAAAACGAGTCAGCTATCGGTTGCCATGGCTGCTGTCAAGGAACTTGTTCAGCGGGGAGTCCAAAGTAACATCAGCTAGAATCAGTACTTATGAAAAACTGGGCAAAAATTAATGTAAAAAATCGTTCAGCAATTTATGCCAATTTATTGCATCGTGTCCCTGACAGAGTGTAAAATGAATAAATCAACGGAGGTTTTGAATCATCTGGACTTTGGGCTGCCCAGGAGTCAGAGCTCCTTCTGCAAATCCCAGAATAATCACAGCACAGATGGGGGCCATTGGGCCCATCATGTCTGTGCTGCACCTCTGAAGGAGCAATTCACCAAGTGCCACTTTCCCGCCTTCTCCCTGCTTATCTTTCCTTTAACAAAGTCTTTGGGGCTTTACCTTTGCGCTGTGCAGATATACACTGTGATGGCATTACAGAAGGGTCTAGTCTGAGGACTATGTGCCTAAATCATGTGACGATACTATGCATTTAAGGAATTTATTTGTCATGGCTTTTGTGCAAGATCTGTTGCGGCAGTTTGTTTTTATTGTCGGGGCCATTCTATCTGTATAGAGCAGCACTACATTGCTCCTGCAGCAGCCTCATTGATTCTTAATTGCTATAATGTTTGTTTTAATCTGAACTAATGCAGGATTCTGTTATTTTGTGTTTTCCCCTGGGATATTGCAAAGTAGGGCTTGATTAGGTTGATTGACAGGTCATGTCATATGACTGTGTGAAGCGAGGCTGCTTTTCAGAGAGAACTAACTCAAGATAATCTGTTTTTTGGGATCTTTAGAGAGAGGTTGCTTTCTCTGTATATCTTGCTCTGTTGGAAATAGAGACTGGAATTTGCCAAGAAATAAGATTATTTCTTTGAGATTCTATAGTTAGGGGTGGAGCTTTCACTGGAAGTTGTTGCATGAGAATTAGAAAACATGGATCACTCTCCAGAAGTATTAAAAGGCCAGAACTCTAGCAGCTATGTAAGCATATTTAATTTTCTGCACTAACTGGTTCTAAAGAAGGAATTTATGTTTATGTGAGGTTACTGCTATATTGGAACCATCGAGATAGCTAGCTGGTCAGCATTATACTTTGCGATGTTTACGTTATGCTAGTTTTTTTTAATACTCTTCGAACTGTGTTCTTAAAAAAAGTTTGTTTTGATAAAAGCTTCCTAGTGGGTCACTTGAATCATACCTGGAGTGAAACGTTTTATGCTTACCCTAGTACCAAAATCAAATGAAAATGTTGGGGTCTAGGTTAACTTGATAATTTTATGTCCAAATAGTGTGACGATACTGTGCCTGTAAGGAATTTATTTGTAATGGTTTTTGTGCAAGATCTATTGTAACAGGTTTTTTTTATTGTTGGCGCCATTCTATTTGTAGACAGCAGCACTGTATTGCTCCTGCAGCAGCCTCATTGATCTTAATTGCTACAATGTTTGCTTTAATCCGAACTAATGCAGGGTTCTGTCATTTTGTATTTTCCCCTGGGATATTTCAGAGTAGGGTTTGATTAGGTTGATTGACTTGGAGTTTCTGATCTGGCCCCTAACAATAGGACATTCATAGCATCAGCTCAGCTATTGTTGGATATTAAACCCAGTTGTTCAAAGATTCTCCTGTGCAACCTAGATATTGTAAGACCATAAGACCATAAGACATAGGAGCGGAAGTAAGGCCATTCGGCCCATCGAGTCCACTCCACCATTCAATCATGGTTGATTTCAACTCCATTTACCCGCTCTCTCCCCATAGCCCTTAATTCCTCGAGAAATCAAGAATTTATCAATTTCTGTCTTGAAGACGCTCAACGTCTCGGCCTCCACAGCCCTCTGTGGCAATGAATTCCACAGACCCACCACTCTCTGGCTGAAGAAATTTCTCCTCATCTCTGTTCTAAAGTGACTCCCTTTTATTCTAAGGCTGTGCCCCCGCGTCCTAGTCTCCCCTGTTAATGGAAACAACTTCCCTACGTCCATCCTATCTAAGCCGTTCATTATCTTGTAAGTTTCTATCAGATCTCCCCTCAACCTCCTAAACTCCAATGAATATAATCCCACGATCCTCAGACGTTCATCGTATGTCAGGCCTACCATTCCTGGGATCATCCGTGTGAATCTCCGCTGGACCCGCTCCAGTGCCAGTATGTCCTTCCTGAGGTGTGGGGCCCAAAATTGCTCACAGTACTCCAAATGGGGCCTAACCAGTGCTTTATAAAGCCTCAGAAGTACATCCCTGCTTTTGTATTCCAAGCCTCTTGAGATAAATGACAACATTACATTTGCTTTCTTAATTACGGACTCAACCTGCAAGTTTACCTTTAGAGAATCCTGGACTAGGACTCCCAAGTCCCTTTGCACTTTAGCATTATGAATTTTGTCACCGTTTAGAAAATAGTCCATGCCTCTATTCTTTTTTCCAAAGTGTACAACCTCGCACTTGCCCACGTTGAATTTCATCAGCCACTTCTTGGACCACTCTCCTAAACTGTCTAAATCTTTCTGCAGCCTCCCCACCTCCTCAATACTACCTGCCCCTCCACCTATCTTTGTATCATCGGCAAACTTGGCCAGAATGCTCCCAGTCCCGTCATCTAGATCGTTAATATATAAAGAGAACAGCTGTGGCCCCAACACTGAACCCTGCGGGACACCACTTGTCACCGGTTGCCATTCTGAGAAAGAACCTTTTATCCCAACTCTCTGCCTTCTGTCTGACAGCCAATCGTCAATCCATGTTAGTACCTTGCCTCGAATACCATGGGCCCTTATTTTACTCAGCAGTCTCCCGTGAGGCACCTTGTCAAAGGCCTTTTGGAAGTCAAGATAGATAACATCCATTGGCTCTCCTTGGTCTAACCTATTTGTTATCTCTTCAAAGAACTCTAACAGGTTTGTCAGGCACGACCTCCCCTTACTAAATCCATGCTGACTTGTCTTAATCCGACCCTGCACTTCCAAGAATTTAGAAATCTCATCCTTAACGATGGATTCTAGAATTTGTCCATGATTATCAATTTAAAAAAAACAAAGTGCCGCCATTAGCGGGAATCCCCTTTTGACTGTCATGCCAGATTCAATTGGCCAGCAACAATCTTCCACCTTCAGCAAGCGGGAGTAGAAAATCACCCCGAACAAGTGTACACATTGTACCTGTTTCAACAAAACAAAATAAGTAATAACCATTCGCTGCTTCATTCCTCAGGGCAATGCCTTGACCAATCAGAATCAAGCTGCTTTGTTGAACTTTCAATAATGCTTGGCAGTTAACCGTCAGTCACCATCAACTGGTGCATTCTCCTTGGTAATGCCTCTACTAATCGGAGTCCGCTTGCCAACCAATCAGCATTCTCTTCAAACACAACATAAATTTGCCTCCTTTGGATCTGTATTCTGTGAAATGTCCTGATGAGTGCAAAATGAAAAGCTTTGACAAGATATATCTCTTTTTTTCATATATTCTGTAGGGGTGGGGGTATTTGCTGCCTGTATCCGGACACAGTTTGAGGCTCCTGGTACCTGCAGGTCTTCATAGGGATTGAGAAAAAGTGTTCATTCTTGGATCCATCCTCATTAATATATGAGCAGCTTCAACAGAAGTGCCATTAGTTTCAAGCATGTATTAATTCACCATTCACTCACACTGAAGCACTTTGTGTCAGATACAAAATTAGGCAAATTCAGCATGCCACAGGGTTTCAGTATGTTTGAAATCAAATCAAATCAATAGCTACCCCACCAGTCCCCAGTAAATCCAGTCAGAGTGCTGACAGGTGCCTGTTGTCTATTAGAACTCCAAACAACTGACAAATAACAGCAAGTGATAATCTGACTCTTGTGCTCAAAATAATTCAGGAAAAATGATATAAATGATATTGCAACCGAGGCACCATTGAATGTTATCCACATGAAACAGTGTGAGCCAGAGGGCAGTTTACTCATTGCTGAAAAGACTATATTAATAATGTCAGCTGCTTCTCAGCTAAGTTCAAATTTTAAATTTTGGACTCACCTTGATTGACATTTACAATTATACTCTTCACTGAGTGAAGGGTCATGGGTATCGTGGGTGGATTCTGATCATATTTTTTTTCAAAGTGTCAGGCTCAGACTGAAACCCAGCTGCACCGACCAGTTTTCACTGCGGATCATGAGCCTCTTTGAGTGAAAGTAATGAGTGGGTGGGGTTTACGCAGTCTCTTTGGCGGGGCGGAGCCAAATAGAGCTGGCAAAGAGATCGAGGAGCCGTTTTAAAAAGGGGCCCCGATCAGCGTCAAAATGAAGCATCCCCCATCCATCCCCATGAAGGAAATAGAGTCTTCCCCTGCTCTTCTTCCCCCCCCAACCCTCAGCACACTCTTCTGGGACTCTCTCTCCCGCCCCCCCCCGCCCCACCGCCCCCCCAGCCCCCCTCCCACGGGGGAACTCTGCAACTCAATCTCGTTTTTAAAAAGCTGTTGTAAACCTCACTGATGTGTTTGAATATTCAATAATGGGGATCGTGTGGCGGGGGGCTGGCCAATAATATCAAAATGTATTTAAATCTATTAAAATGAGGTTCTTGCTCCTCGTGGTGTGACCCTCATAATGTCACCAACAAGGGGAGGGGAAAATCGGGAAACTCAATCTCTCTGGAGAGAATCGTGGGCCTGGATTCTCCCAGAAAAGTTCTAAGTGTCAAATTCATGTAAAAACTGGAGTAAATCATGCTGTTTTTTTTTCAGTGGGAGTTCACACTAGAATCTCCCACACTCTGTGCAATGCAGAGGCCACCAGCATAAATGTCACTAGATTTCAGGGGCGGGGCCTATTCCCACCCAGGAGACTTCCGGTTCAGGGCCTCTGCACATGCGCAGTGACCCTGAACTGTTATCCTCCCGATCGCTGGCCAGCTCGATCGCTCCCCCTCCCCTCTGTCCCGGGCTGCCTTGATCTCCAGCTCCCCCCCTCAGCAGTGACAATCCCCCCCACCCCTGCCACCCCAGCAGACCCCCCCCACTGGCAGAACCCCCACCCGGGAGGCAGAACCCCTCAGCAGAGCCTCCCCCTCCGGCAGACCACCCCCAGCCCGCCCCGATTGCTGGCTTCTCTCCTGCCCCGACTGGATCCCATTGCAGAGTGGCAGCAGGACCCCCCCCACTCCCACCGATTGCCCTCTAGGTCCCGCCCCCAGCAGGCCCCATCCCCTAGACCCCGTCTCCAAATAGGTCCCGACCCCTTGGCACTGACCATGATGGATGGGCTGTACCAAGGTGCACCCTGGGCATGGACACTTATAGAATCATAGAATCCCTACAGTGCAGAAGGAGGCCATTCAGCCCATCAAGTCTGCACCGATAACAATCCCACCCAGGCCCTATTCCCATAACCCCATATATTTACCCTGCTTTTCCCCTGTCACTAGTGTCAATTTAGCATGGCCAATCAACCCACCCGCACATGTTTGGAGTGTGGGAGGAAACCGGAGCACCCGGAGGAAACCCACGCAGACACGGGGAGAATGTGCAAACTCCACACAGACAGTGACCCGAGGCTGGAATTAAACCTGGGACCCTGGCACTGTGAGGCAGCAGTGCTAACCACTGTGCCACCGTGCCTCCCCCTTTGCTCCTTTCCCTCTTGGGAAATGCCAGGGTGCACAGGCTGGCACTGCCAGGGTGTACATGCCCAGGTAGCACAACCCCCTGCGGCCTGAACCCCTGGGGGGCACCGATTGTCCCCCCTTCACTCCAGCGGGGTCATCCATCTGTTCCTCGAATGTGGGGAGGTAGTCTGAATCCCGCTGGAGTGAAATACTCCTGGCGAGGTGGGAGATGCAAGCAGGCCCGGAGAATTCAGTGCGGGCCTGCTATTAGCATTTAAATAGTATGTAAAATACTATTCAAATGCCTAGCCCCGCCTCCCAGCCGATTTCTAGTGCCGCGCAGATGCCACCAGAAATCCAGGCCTGAGAGACGCAGGCGGGAATCCCGTGAATCGACCGACATGCGATTCTCCCAACCCACTGCACTAAAAAATAAGTAAGAAGTCTCACAACACCAGGTTAAAGTCCAACAGGTTTATTTGGAAGCAAACGCCACTAGCTTTCGGAGTGCTGCTTCTTCATCAGGTAAGCCGTACCTGACGAAGGAGCAGCGCTCCGAAAGCTAGTGGCTTTTGCTACCAAATGAACCTGTTGGACTTTAACCTGGTGTTGTGAGACTTCTTACTGTGTTTACCCCAGTCCAACGCCGGCATCTCCACATCTAAAAAATTAGCGCAGCGGGATGGGAGAATCGCCCCTGCGGTTCCTGAATCTTGCCGGATTTTCCGGCTGAATCACTGTTCTCTCTGACAGCCGACTCGGGCTGAAATTCGCCACCAATGTCTCACTAAATTTATGGTTTTAAAATTGATATCAACAGTTCCAAACCTGCACCGTGCTTCTGTTGACCGAAGAACTGAACCATGTCGCTTCTCTTTACAGATATAAAACCAATCGTGAGCAATGTCCCTCACTGAAACATTGCCTGAAAGATGTCCAATCCAGTGTTGGACTTCACATCAGAGCCGTTTCAGGTTGAAGACAATTGGACAGGAATTTTTTAGTCCCCATTGTCTCCACATCGAAGCTAGTCATGTCTATCACATTGAGTCCCCTGATTACAAGATGTAGGGTGCAGTTTCATTTTGTCAGTGATTTGTGTTCAGAATTGCATGAGCTTTCAGAACTGATCTTTCTTCCCCTCAAACTTCCACTCAAACTCAGTTGCGTATCAGCAGACTGGCATAAACTCACATAACAGGGTGGCACAGTGGTTAGCACTGCTGCCTCACAGTGCCAGGGACTCACGTTCGATTACTGGCTCAGTTCACTGTCTGCACCTTCTTCCCGTGTCTGCGTGGGTTTCCTCCGGGTGCTCCACAATCCAAAAGACGTGATGGTTGCTGCATCAGCCGTGCTAAATTCTCCCTCAGTGTACCCGAACAGGCACCGGAGTGTGGTGACTCAGGGATTTTCACAGTAACTTCATTGCAGTGTGAATGTGACACTAATAAATAAGCTTATGTTGTGGGCAAAATGGCGTTCTAACCCAATGGGCTGAATTTCACAGCAGGATTCAGGGTGCTGAGATTTGCCTTTATTGTTTCACGAGGTTTGGGTATCACTTGTTAGGCCGGCATTTATTTCCTGTCCATTATTACCCTTGAGTCGGGACCAAATAAGCGTCCCAAGCCTGTCTCTTCCAGCAGCGAGACTGGCTGAGGGGGTGGCCCCACAGATGGAGCACCATTGACGGGATGGGGGGAAGCCCCCTCTTTGGGACATGGAGCCTCAGGATTCGGCGAAGGCTGCTGTGCTGGTCGGGAGCCCACCTCCATGAAGCTGGCTATCAAATCGCCTTTAGAACATTAAATCACCCCGTCACCCTTTCATCAAGTGGATTCCAAATCATCAAAAGTCGCTGCATAAAAAAAGTGTTTCCTTTACTCCTGCCTGGCTTTTTTCCTCTAATTACTGATTCTCCTGCCAGTGGGACCTGTTACTCCCTACTTACTACACCAAAACCTTCTTAATTTTGCACAGTAATGCTCGCCATCCGAGTTCTAATTATTTTAGCACAGCGTAGGGTATGTATTCACACAAATTAAACCCTTTCTTATATAAACTGTTGACATTTATATTTTTCTGAGATTTACTATGTCTCTGACACCTTCAAGCACATACGAGTTTGGTGTTTTAGCTTTTGCACTTGCTGGGTGAGAGATGTGAGCACACATTCCAATATTCACGGCATAACACTGTAACATATGCCATCATAAGAGATGTCTCACTTTTTTTAAATTACAAAATAATTATTCAAAGTGAATTTGTCCTGGTCTATCTCCCCTCTCAACTTGCCTCAAAAAACAAACTGAGGGAAGTATTTGGGAGTACCAGGGGTCATTGTGACATAGACTGGGAATCCTGTGGTGAGTAACTCATCTCTTGACTCCCCAAAACTAGTCCACCATCTACAATAAGAAATCTCACAACACCGGGTTAATGTCCAACAGGTTTATTTGGAATCACGAGCTTTTGGAGCGCTGTTCCTTCATCAGGTGAGTCACCTGGTGTTGTGAGACTTCTTACTGTGCCCACCACAGTCCAACGCCAGTATCTCCATTTCATGGCACCATCTACAAGGCACAAGTCACGAGTGTGATGGAAGGTCTCCACTTGCCTGCATGAGTGCAGCTCTAACAGTACTCAAGAAGCTTGACACATCAAAGGGGATAGAATCACAAAATCCAACAGTGCAGAAGAAGGCCATTCGACCCATTGAGTCTGCACCGACAACAATCCCACCCAGTTCCTAACCCCATAACCCCATGCATTTACCCTAGCTAGTTCCCCTGACACTAAGGGGCAATTTAGCATGGCCAATACACCTAATCTGCACACCTTTGGACTGTGGGAGGAAACCGGAGCACCCGGAGGAAACCCATGCAGACATGGAGAGAATGTACAAACTCCACACAGACAGTGACCCAAACCGGGAATCGAACCTGGGTCCTTGGCACTGTGAGGCAGTAGTGCTAACCACTGTGCCACCATGCCGCCCATCACCATGTGACACCATCCAGGACAAAGCAGACGGCTTGATTGACACTCCATTCACAAACAGTCACTCCCTCCATCACCAATAGACATCAGCAGCAATGCGTACCCATCGACAAAATGCACTGCAGGAACTCATCATTGCTCCATAGACAGCCCTTCCCAAACTCTTGACTGCTACCATCTAGAAGGTCTAGGGCAGCAGATGTGTGTGAACTCCACCACTTTGGAAGTTTCCTTCCAAGCCAGTCACCATCCTGACTTGGAAACATATCTTAATTTCTTCATTGTCGCTGGGTCAATATCCTGGAACTCCTTCCCGAAGAGCACTGTGGGTGTACCTATACCATATGGACTGCAGCTGTTCAAGAAGGCAGCTGACTGCCACCTTCCCAAAGGCGATTAGGGATTGCTGGCCTAGCCAGGGAAGCGCACATTCCTTGAATCAATGTAAAAGTAACATGATAAAAGCAAAATGCTGGAATCTAAAACAAAAACAGAAAATGCTGGAAAATCCTCAGCGGGTCTGACAGCAACTGTGGAGAGAGAATGGAGCCGACATTTTGTGTCTGTGTGGTGAACCATAGATGGTTACCACTATGGGTACTGAACCATAGATGGTCAGCACTATGGGTACTTGTAGATATGTTACTGTTGTCACTGTTGGGGTTAGGGTTGGGGTGTTCTACCTGTTGATATTGTTCTGTGGTACACTCCAGTTGGCTCCGCCTACCTGGAGGAGTATAAAGGTCACTGCACTGCCTGGTGACCCTTTAGTCTGGGATTGTATTGTATATAGTATGCTCCATTCTTGTTATTAATAAAAGCCTTTATTTCCCGGGTACGATCTAGCCTCCCGAGTGATTTAATCGCACATCAGTCTGGATGACCCTTCGTCAGAGCTGAACGAAAGGTCATCCAGACTCAACAAAGGGTCATCCAGAGTCGAAACATTAGCTCCATTCTCTCTCCACAGATGCTGTCAGACCTGCTAAGATTTTCCAGCGTTTTTGTAAAAGTTACATGATGTACTTACAGCTCTATTATTTTCATCTTGCCAAAATGAGAATTATTGTACCGGCTGAAGTAATTGAGTTTAATTTTGTTTAAATTATTTTTGAATTAAATTGCTGGTGTCAGACTGAAAATATCAACACAAATTAAATATTTTCCAATTTTTGCAAACAACATGAACATCAAGTGGTCCAAGATTTGATACACTGTGGGTTATACGGTGAGCCACATTCTCTTCACTCTGCACCAAGACTACCCAAAAATACCCGACTGGACCACTACGAATTTCCTCACTTACAGCTTTTATGCCAATTTATCTGAACCGGATTTGAACACAGGACTTGGAAGTGAAAAAACACTGTTAAGTTCCAGCACTACTGTAATGATGCAAGTTATGATGTGGAGATGCTGGCGTTGGACTGGGGTAAACACAGTAAGAAGTCTAACAACACCAGGTTAAAGTCCAACAGGTTTATTTGATAGCAAACGCCACTCACTGCTAATTCGTCAGATGGAGTGGAAATGATGCAAGTTCACAGACAATGTCAGAAACACGCAGGGCAGAATCTACCGGCCGTTCACACCAATGGGACCTTCTGGTCTTGCTAGCGTGAACAGAGATTTGGCTGAGTGCCAAATTCTCCTTCTTCGCTTGCAGCAGCAGGTAAGCTGCCCAAAGAGTATTTATTAATAGGAAAAAAACTATACAGCAGTCCCCCTGGCTGTCCAAGTCTCTACATGTCCACGACATGCCTTTTAGACATCTTTTGATTTGATTTATTATTGTCACATGTATTAATATAGAGTGAAAAGTATTGTTTCTTGTGTGCTGTGCAGACAAAGCATACCGTTCAAAGAGAAGGAAATGAGAGAGTGCAGAATGCAGTGTTGCAGTCATAGCTAGGGTGCAGAGAAAGATCAATTTAATGCAAGATAGGTCCATTCAGAAGTTTGATGGCAGCAGGGAAGAAGCTGTTCTTGAGTCGGTTGGTACCTGACCTCAGGCTTTTGTATCTTTTTCCCGAAGGAAGAAGATGGAACAGTTCTGCCGAAGATAGGATTCCACCCCCTGGGGTGATTCTCCACTCTCAGTCCCATTTGGTCCCCCAAATCAGACGACTCTCTTCTGCTGAGTTGCCCTTAAAGGGGCAATTACCAGAACTACTTAATTTTCAAAAGTATGTTTTCACTCCAGTTTTCTGACCTAACAATGTTTGGAAACTGCCAGTTTTTAAGTTGATGCTTGTAAGAACATACAGAGACAAATCTACAATAGCTCAAGGTCTAAATGGACACTCACCGCTCTTCTGTTTGACAGGTGTTGATGCCTTGTCTAAAAATTACAGAAAGAGGAAAAGTACTCTGGCCACTTGAACTTCAATAATCAAAAAATAAACTTCAAGCTGTTGATGTTACAAATACACCATCAGCAAAGGAGTTAATAGGTAATTAGTGAACAATGCAAGATAAAGTCATTCTGGATGACCAAAGCCATTTGGCCCTTGTTTTTAATTTAACTCCCCAGAGAGATCCAAGTGTGTTCCACTGGAATCCAATTTTCTTAAACAATCTGAAAATCTATCGCACACCTTGGGCGAGATTCTTCGCCCCCCCCCAGCCGCGTGTTGCCCGCCAGCAGGAGGTGGCACGTTGTTTGCGAGTGGCGGGATTCTCTGGTCCCACCGTTGTCAATGGGAATTCTCATTGATGTCACCCCATGCTGACGGGAAACCCATAGGCGGGGGTGCGCTGCCGGACGGGCCGGAGAATCCCGGCCCTTGAATTTTCTTGTGATGGTGAACTTAATGACATCAGTCCCAAAATTAGCCCTTACTCAATTGGATCTTAGTTCTAATCTCACGGTTTAATTTAAGTAATATTCTGTGTTAATTTTTTCTGTATTATAAACCTCTCTCCAAAAGATCACATCTCAGACTCTTCCTATCTAGGCTGCAAAGCCAAAGGTTATCTTATCATTCCTTACTCCGAATCTTGACACAATACATCAGCCTCATGGCGATTTTATGCATTGCCGTGAACACTTGACATTCTCTGATTTGTTGTTGACCACAGTTGCTGGAGTGGATAAGTCTGACCAGAGCATGATAAAGTTTGATCATTATCCCCTCTGACTTGCATTCTTCTCTTTTAGTTTTGTAGTTCAGCTTCACATTGGCTTTGTTGATTGCTACAGTACACCAGCGAAACAAGTTCAGTGTCCTAAGACACCGAGACACCCTTCAACTTCATTTACAGCTATTTCACAATTGTGGAGAATAAACCTCTTCTTGGGCAGCGCAGAGACACTGCTGACTCACAGCACCAAAGATTCGGGTTCAATTCCCGGCTTGGGTCACTGTCTGTGCAAAGTCTGCACCTTCTCCCCATGTCTGTGTGTGTTCTCTCTGGGTCCTCCGGCTTCCTCCCACAGTCCGAAAGACGTGCTGGTTAGGTGCATTGGCCATGCTAAATTCTCCCTCAGTGTACCCGAACAGGCGCCAGAGTGTGGCGAATAGGGGGATTTTCAGAGTAACTTAATTGCAGTGTTAATGTAAGCCTACTTGTGACACTAATGAATAAACTCAAACTTCAGTTTTTCTTCCTATATGTAGAATTTTACACTTCAACAGCAACTTATATTTATATCATGCCTGAAACATAATTAAACCTTTCAAGGTACTTCACAGGAACATAAAACTGAGCTCTTGGCCTAGATTTTCGTGGAGCTGGAGAGATGCAGTAGACCATTAAAATGGTGGGTGGGACCTGCTTTAAGGAAGTCAAGCCCTCATTTCAGACAGATCCTTTTTTCAACGACAGGGAAAAGGGTGCTGAGTTCTAACAGACACCATTGTCATTGGAACAAGTACCTTAACCTGCAGTGCACGAGTTACAAATTTTTACAGTGGACATAAGTGCTCATAAAAACCATATATGTATGTAGAACTAAGAAGCTGTCAAGTTATTTAAATAGCCTGCCCTTTAAGGTTTGAATAAACTAGCCTGGCTGTGTCTGTGAGTTGAAAAAATTTGTATGGCAGTTTTGATAGCTATTTATTGACACAACCCTCAGTGATAACATTGTAACCTATTGTAGCTTGATTTCTTTCCATAATCTATTATTATCACAGTAGTGGTTATATGTTCACAGCTTAATTGACAACTCAAAGAAGTTATGAAAGGATTAGCTGTTTTTGATGCGGGATTAGAACATAGAACATAGAACAGTACAGCACAGTAGAGGCCCTTCAGCCCCCGATGTTGTGCCGAGCTTTGTCCGAAACGAAGATCAAGTTATCCCACTCCCTATCATTCTGGTGTGCTCCATGTGCCTATCCAATAACCACTTGAAAGTTCCGAATTATTAGTACAAATGTTTTCTTATAAAGGATTATGTACTTTGGAGCATTAAATATATTGAATGGGCTTTTATCAATAAGTGTTCTTTTTTATTATTGTGAAGTCTGTAATTGATATTAAAAACTTTATTTCATTTCAGCTCAGCTTGGCTCCTGAGGTTTGCACCTGATGCATGCTGGGTGAGTTGGCAGGGAGGGTGTAAGGGCCAAGGACCCTGATTTGGCACCAAGTTGGTAAAGTGGTTATAAGGGGCCATGGGGGAGGGCGGGGTGTGAGTGGAAGGCATGAGTGGATATGAAGAATGGATGAGGGATGTGAGGCCGTGTGAGGCGAAAGACTGTGCGGGCCTAATATTTAACAAAACAACTGGGATAAACTCCCAGAGAACTGAGTCAGACCTTTTAAACAGCCCTCCTTGACACTTGGTAAACCCTGTGGCCACCGCTGAGCTGCACCCAGGGGTGGCAGGCCCGATTCCATCCCACATTCCTTTACACACCCCCCCCCCCCCCCCCCCCCCCCCAGAACGAAGGTCCTGGCATTCGAGGCACTTTTTCCTGTGCAGTGAGCCACGAGATTTCCCAACTCTGCACACCGTCCTTGGGAGCAAAAATCCAGGTCATTTAGTCCGAAGAGATAGATTTTAAGAAATGTCTTAAATGAGGAGAGCGAAGACAAGAGGCAGAGAGGAATAAGGAGGGAACACCAGAACTGGACAACTGGAGGCCCGGGTAACAATGAAAGAGCAAATATAATTGGAAATGCACAAGAGCCTTTCTCCACATTAACTTTCATCTGACATTATTCTGCTCAATCATTTATCATGTTCAACTCGTCCTGTAATTTCTGAGTTGCCTCTACAGGGGCGGCACGGTGGCACAGTGGTTAGCACTGCTGCCTCACAGCGCCAGGGTCCCAGGTTCGATTCCTATCTTGGGTTGCTGTCTGTGTGGAGTTTGCACATTCTCCCCGTGTCTGCGTGGGTTTCCTCTGGGTGCTCCGGTTTCCTCCCACAGTCTAAAGGCGTGCTGGTTAGATGCATTGACCTGAGCAGGCACCGGAGTGTGGTGACCAGGGCAATTTCACAGTAACTTCATTGCAGTGTTAATGTAAGTCTGACTTGTGATAATAAATTATTCAGTACCTTTGGTATCATCTGAAAATCTGACCACGTCACATTACATGTATAAATCTAGGCCATTTATGTGCATTATTAACAAGAATGGCCTCAGCATTGTGTCCCAAGGCTGCCCACTCAGTACTTCCTCACCACCACAACTCTGACATGATATATTTTGTCCTCTTTGCATACTATACTGACACAAATGAGCAGAAATGCCAACAGATTCAGAATATTCAGCAAGATTTACTAGTCTTCCTCTCTAAGGAATTTCGCAGTGACAGGACTGTCGTTGTTTGAAATATATTTCTCCGAGTGCCTTGTAATTTATCTCCTTGCGTTTATTTAAATGAAAATAAACCTATTGTCATGCTGTTTGGAAATATCTTGGCAGGGAGCACTCCTTATCAGAGTGGGGTTACAAAGCTGTGCTGTCCTTTCGCCCTTGAGGACCGGGTTTGTATTGATTCCGGAGTGATAAACTGAAACTCCCCAGCCTACAGCTGTAAGAGTTCCTTATGAAATGGGTTCAGGCAGCGCACAACCCTATTGGCATGAATTCACAGGGCTGTGAATCCGTGGAATTCCCTGCCCAGCGAAGCAGTTGAGGCTACCTCGTTGAATGTTTTTCAGGGAAGGATGGATAGATTTTAGAACATTAAAGGGATTAAGGATTATGGTGGGCGGGTAAGTGGAGCTGAGTCCATGAAAAGATCAGCCATGATCTTATTGAATGGCAGAGCAGGCTCGAGAGGCCAGATGGCCTACTCCTGCTCCGAGTTCTTATGTTCTTATAAGACCAGTCACCAGGAGCATGGTTTAAAAGTAAAGTTTAAAAGTTTATTTATTCGTCACAAGTAGGCTTACATTCACACTGCAATGAAGTTACTGTGAAAATCCCCTAATCACCACACTCCGGCACCTGTTCGGGTATACTGAGGGAAAATTTAGCATGACCAATGCACATAACCTGCACATCTTTGAACTGTGGGAGGAAATCGGAGCACCCAGAGGAAACCCACGCAGATACGGGGAGATGTGCAAACTCCACACAGACAGTCACCCAAGCCGGGAATTGAACCCGGGTCCCTGGTGCTATGAGGCAGCAGTGCTAACCACTGTGCCAACGTGCCAAAGTGTGGAGAGAGAGAGAGAGCCAGACTTACCTTCCCATCCTGCCCCAATGCCCTATCTCCCAAAACTCAGCACAGCCAGAAGCATAGCTTAAAGCATGGAGGGAACACGAGATTCCCTCGATTCTCTATTCCCACCCTAAGAATCATTGAGACCAGTTCTCTGCAGCACAGAGCAACAAGTTCAGAAGGTTGCGCTTTCTACCTGATGCCAGGTTTCAGGACATCTGCGCTTGGCTGGAGTGGAACCTGCAGTGACAGGGGGAATATCCAACTGTTTGGTCAATTGAGTCAATGTTTTAGGTAGGATTGGGAGAGAGGTTCTCTTAAAGAGTATGAGCAGCTGGGGCTAAATTACATTGCAGCACCTCAGAGGTAATATTCTTTCGATTGTTACCCAAACCATGAACAAACTGGTATAAGGTAAGATTACAGAGTTAAACACATAGCTGAAAGATTCGGATGGGAGTCATGGCTTTTGATTCAATGGACACTGGGAAAGTTGGTGCCATACCATTATGATGGTCTTCAACTGAACCACCCTGGGACCAATGTCCTGTCGAGTCATATAACTAGGGTGGTGGAGAAGACTTTAAACTCAATAGTGAGGACAAAGGATCAAGTGAGGGCAGATGTTTTATATGAGAGAGAGAGGACAAGATGTGAGCAAGTTAGCAAAAAGGGAATTGATGATCAGAGTGTGACAGGAAGGGACAGAGCAGACAGTGCAGAGAGTACCAACAGGTAATGTTAAAGGTTGCAAAAATGGAAACAAAATGTAGCTAAAGGCTCTGTATCTAAATGTGCATAACAATATGGATGAACTGGCAGCTCAAATAAAAATAAATTTATGGGGTGGAATTTACTCAGAAAAATTTGAAGGTTTGAGTGGGTGAGAAAATGGTAGGTTTTCTCCCCGCTTTTTTCAGCGCGGTAAGTATTGGAAATTTACGGCACTCAGTGCGATACAGAAGCTGCAAAGCGAATCTCATCAGTGGGCAGATCGGTGGGGGGTGAAGGGGACGAAGCATCAGCTCACCTGAGAAACCAGCTGCTGAGCTCCAGGGGACATCATTGTGCAGGTGACCCAATCTCTCAGTATACTGTATACACACATTGTGCTGGGAGATCTGTCCCTCTCCCCTACACCCCCCTCCACAGACATCACCGCCCTGTACACTGCCCCCACCTCTGAACCACCAAAGTGGCGAACCAGTAAGATGGCACCAATGATCTGCTAGCCATTACAGAGCCATGGCTGCAAGATGACAAGTGCGGGGAGCTGAACGTTCCAGGGAGCAGAAAGGACAGTGCAGACAGTGCAGAGTGGACCAACAGATAATGTTAAAGGTTGCAAACTTACAGTGCAGAAGGAGGCCATTCGACCCTTCAATTTGATTTTGATTTGATTTATTATTGTCACATGCATTAGTGTGCGGTGAAAAATATTGTTTCTTGCGCGCTATACAAAGCATATCGTTCATAGAGAAGAAAACGAGAGAGTGTAGAATGTAGTGCTACAGTCATAGCTAGAGTGTAGAGAAAAGTCAACTTAATGCAAGGTAGGTCCATTCAAAAGTCTGATGGCAGCAGGGAAGATGTTGTTCTTGAATCGATTGGTACGTGACCTCAGACTATTTTATCTTTTTTCCGATGGAAGAAGGTGGAAGAGAGAATGTCCGGGGTGCGTGGGGTCCTTAATTATGCTGGCTGCTTTGCAGACACAGCGGGAAGTGTAGACGGAGTCAATGGCTGAGAGGCTGGTTTGCGAGATGGATTGGGCTACATTCGCAAACTTTTGTAGTTTCTTGCGGTCTTGGGCGGAGCAGGAGCTATCCCAATCTGTGATACAACCAGAAAGAATGCTGTATATGGTGCATCTGTAAACGTTGGTGCAAGTTGTAGCTGACATGCCAAATTTCCTTAGTCTTCTGAGAAAGTAGAGGCATTGGTGGGCTTTCTTAACTATAGCATGAGAGGACCAGGACAGGTTGTTGGTGATCTGGACACCTAAAAACTTGAAGCTTTCGACCATTTCTACTTCATCCCCATTGATGTAGACTGGGACATGTTCTCCACTATGCCCCCTGAAGTCGATGACAATCTCCTTTGTTTTGTTGACATTGAGGGAGAGATTATTGTCATCGCACCAGTTCACTAGATTCTCTACCTCATTCCTGTACTCTGTCTCATCCTTGTTGGCGATCCGACCCACTATGGTGGTGTCGTCAACAAACTTGAAAATTGAGTTGGAGGGGAATTTGGCCACACAGTCATAGGTATATAAGGAGTATAGTAGGGGACTAAGAACACAGCGTTGTGGGGCACCGGTGTTGAGGATGATCGTGGAGCAGGTGTTGTTGCCTATCCTTACTGATTGTGGTCTGTGAGTTAGGAAATTCAGGATCCAGTCACAGAGGGAGGTGCCGAGGCCCAGGCCAGAGTTTGGAGATGTTTTGTAGAAATGATGGTGTTGAAGGCTGAGCTGTAGTCAATAAATAGGAGTCTGACGTAGGTATCTTTGTTATCTGGGTGTTCCAGGGTTGAGTGCAGTGCCAGGGTGATGGCGTCTGCTGTGAACCTGTTGCGGTGGTAGGCAAACTGTAATGGATCCAGGTAGTCTGGGAAGCTGGAATTGATTCGTGCCATGACTAACCTTTCGAAGCACTTCATAATGATGGATGTTAGAGCCTCCAGACAACAGTCATGAAGGCACGCTGCTTGGTTTTTCTTTGCTACTGGGATGATAGTCGTCGTCTTGAGCAGATAGGGACCTCAGATTGTTGTAAAGAGAGGTTGAAGATGTCTGCAAATACCCCCACCCAGCTGATCTGCGCAGGATCTGAGTGCCCGTCCGGGTACCCCATCCGGGTCAGTCGCTTTCCGTGACCCCAGATACAGGTCACCATTGCAGATGCCGAGTCTGCACCAACAACAATCCCACCCAGGCCCTATCCCCATGACCCCATGCATTTACCCTAGCTCGTCCCCCTGACACTAAGGGGCAATTTACCGTGGCCAATCCATCTAACCCGCACATCTTTGGACTGTGGGAGGAAACTGGAGCACCCGGAGGAAACCCACGCAGACGGGAAGAATGTGCAAACTCCACACAGACAGTGACCCAAGCCAAGAATAGAACCCGGGTCCCTGGCGCTGTGAGGCAGCAGTGCTAACCACTGTGCCACTGTGCCGCCGTGATTAGGAAGGACAGGAATTTAGGAAAAGGTTGAGGGGTAGCTTTGTTAATTAACGATGATATTAATACAATAGAGAGATATGACGTGGGTTTTTGCAGAGACCTAAAAAAGAAAAACGAGTATTGGTCATCTGGAGACTGAGAAAGATGAATTAATAATAGAAAATAAGGACTTGTCAAATGAATGGAACAGATATTTTGCCTCTATCTTCCCCGTAGAGAATACAAATAACATTCCAGAAATAACCGTCAATCAAGAGATGAAAGAGAGGGAAGAGCTTAAAGCTAGTCCAATTATCAGCAAAAGGGTCCTGAGAAAATTATCAGAATGAAAAGCTGACAAATCCCCAAGTCCTGGTGAACTTACTGGTGGCACAGTGATCAGTATTGCTGCCTCACAGCACCAGGGACTCGGTTTTGATTCCCAGCTTGGGTCACTGTCTGTGCAGAGTCTGCAATTTCTCCTCGTGTCTGCGTGGGTTTCCTCCGGGTGCTCCAATTTCCTCCCACTCTATGAAAGACATGCTGGTTAGATGCATTGGCCATGCTAAATTCTCCCTCGGTGTACCCAAACAGGTACCTGAATTTGGCTACTAGAGGATTTTCACAGTAACTTCACTGTAGTGTTAATGTAAACCTATTTGTGAAACGAATAAATAAACTTAAAACTTTAATCCTAGGGTCTTAAAAGAAGTTGCTGCTGAGATAGCAGATGCATTGGTTTTAATTTTCCAAAATTCCCTTTGTCTTGTAAATATCTCATCAGATTGGAAAATAGTGAATTTTCTATTCAAGAAAATGGGGAGGCAGAATGCAGGAAAGTACAGGCCAATTAGCCTAACATCTGTCGTGGGAAAAATTTTGGATAATCTATTATTGAGGAGGTTATAGCATGGCACTTAGAAAACCTCAGCATCATCAGGCAGAGTCAACATGGTTTTGTGAAGGGAAAATCATGTTTGACTCATTTATTAGTATTCTTTGAAGAATTGGGCAGCACAGTGGCACAATGGTTCGCACTGCTACCTCACAATGCCAGGAACCCGGGTTCAATTCCGGCCTCAGGTCTGTCACGTAAATTGAGTTTGCGTCTTTATATGCCCTGTTTGTGAACAGAATTCCCACTCACCTGAAGAAGGGGCTTGGAGCTCCAAAAGCTTGTATGGCTTTTGCTACCAAATAAACCTGTTGGGCTTTAACCTGGTGTTTATTAACCTTCTTACAGGATAAAATATATCAGGGCTCAAATAAAATCAATAGATATTTCAGGAGGCTGAGACCTGTGTAGAATTGTGCTGCCGAGACCCTTGTGGCATAGATTTTCCATTGATATTTATTTTTCATGGGTTAGCAGTTTGCTGAGATAACTCCACAGTGGCCGCCCCCAAAAAAATGCCAGCCCGTACATTTCTTTTTCTAAGCACCGGCCCGCTTCCCACCTCTCCTGGCAGTGGAGGCTGACCATTAGTTAGCCAGCCAGTGTGAAATTGCGTTCCAGGCCCATATAGATTGCAGCAGTTTGATAAAGTGGCTCACCACTACCTAATAGATGCTGGCCTTACAAGTGGCACACACTGCAGTGTACAGGGCTGGAATAGAAATGGTTAGCCTGGGACTGGGTGCAGCACCGCCCATAGTGTGATTTAAAGGAACACATGTCCCCAGTCTAGAGGGCAGACTTGGGCTGGACGGAAACGTGCGTAGAAGCAAGTATGGGTACAGCTACTCGTTTAGACATTATGCTCTATAGAGGTATATACTTACTAGTGGTTCATGGACACTTGCTGTTAAATGACATAACATTAGCAAATTCTTTTTTTGGACCTACTGAACTGCATACAGTGGGCAGGATTTTGCACACCCTCCCCTTCCTGCCACATGTTTTGCAGCAGTGGCTGGGGCCCACCATAGACCGGCGGTGATATCGTCTGGTATGTGGCAATGGAAATGTTACCTGATGCAGCTGTGGTATATTTTTAAGGGAACTTTGTGCGAATTATCCTTCTCCATCCAATGGAAAAGTCCCCAATCATTCAATCCAATGGGAATAAAGTCATCAATTTGTTTCCCCCATAATGTCCTAAATAAACTCTGCAGTAATGGGCGGCATGGTAGCACAGTGGTTAGTACTGCTGCTTCACAGCTCCAGGGTCCCGGGTTCGATTCCCGGCTCGGGTCACTGTCTGTGTGGAGTTTGCACATTCTCCTCGTGTCTGCGTGCGTTTCCTCCGGGTGCTCCAGTTTCCTCCCACAGTCCAAAGATGTGCGGGTTAGGTTGATTGGCCAGGTTAAAAAATTGCCCCTGAGATGCGTAGGTTAGAGGGATTAGCGGGTAAAATATGTGGGGATAGGGCCTGGGTGGGATTGTGGTCGGTGCAGACTCGATGGGCCGAATGGCCTCCTTCTGCACTGTAGGGTTTCTATGATTTCTATGATTCTATAATGGTGTATGGGGAATCTCATCAGCGTTAAATTATCTTTCCATCGGACCTATATTAATTCAATATGAAGAAAAAGGGGCTGATCACTTTGGATTCATTTGTAATTGATCAACTGCCTTTACTGCTTCAGTTTTCCGTTCCTCCTATAAACTACAGGTTTATGAAACACAAACTCATTGACACCAAGTCACTACTTGTTGATGTATTTTGCTTTCTTTCCCACTGTTTTCAATTTTGGTCATGTCCGAGATTTGTCCTCACCTAGATTTGATATGACAACAAAGCCCTCCCTTCTCCCACATTGCGTGCAGGATGTTTATTTAACAGTATTTGTATTCAGTTGGTAAACCAGAGGATATTTATGTTGTAACTTTTTTTTCCAGACAAAAGTGACTGATTTAGATTACCTCAGTTTTGTGCTGGTAAAAAAAAGGCAATTATTTTTAATTGGAGATTAATGCTCTTTTTCGTGCGCAAGGTACAGTTGCATAACAAATTCATGTTGAGAAGCTGCCCCCTCCCCCCCCCCCCTCCCCTTCCCCCTCTGGTCTGGAACACAAAACTGTTAGGGGTCAAAACTTATATCATTGCATCATCGCATAGGTGAAACCAGAATGGGACTTTGTCCTGGGGTCAAAGCTGATCAGAGATTAATTTATCTCCAAAGGACGTTATGTTATTCCACAAGTTGTAGTATTGTCTGCCTGCTTGGCACTTGCTGGTTAGTGGATTCATTGCTTCCTCCCTGTGTCCCAGTTAGTGGAGAGCTTCAAAACCTGTGCCAGTCTAGATGGTATTCAGGTCAAATTCTGGTTCAGTTGTGCCGTGAAACCTCTTTTGCCTCAGCAATAAGCTGAAGATGGTGTGATAGCCAGCAAGAATTAAGATTCATACCGTGAGGTAAAACACGGTCTCAGTAATGACAATTGCAAAAGAGAATTAGTAAAATGTAGGGATAGCGAATCATGTTTAGGATAGATAATGTTATTGCTCCACTGTTACCCATAGTTGATATGAGACACATTCATTTGGCAATGTTTTCATTTCCTCCTGTCAATCATAGTCTGCCATGGTCTGCATGAATGGCCCGTGGTTGACAGAAATAGGGAAATTTCACTGAGAAATATGATGAATTGACAGTATTGTTAACCAAATGTGATTTAATATGATATGTAAACAAATGACAGAATTGCTGTCACATCTACATTTTAATATGCTCAACATTGCGTATTCCAATATTAGCCAAAAGTTTCTCCTGGAGTAATACAGCTCGGGGAACATTAGAAAACCTAACCATTTAATGAAAGCTGTCTCCAGTTGCCACTCAAGACTTTTCGCCATTGAATTAAATTTTCTTTAAGAACGTACATGCAGATAAATATCTTGCAGGGCAATTTTCTCCAGGGTGTGAATTTAATGTTTTTTGGCGGGAGATGAGAGGCTGACCCCAGAATTGTCAGGTCTGTCGATTCCCGCCCTCGCCCTTTATATATGCCGAATAAACATGCTGAGGCCAATAACCACCCATCAGGAGGGCAGCAGTGTACAACTGCATGGGAAACTTGCTTCCCCACTGCAAACCCTAGCTTCCTTGCAAGCGGGCAGTCGGGGTCAGTTCCTCATATTTTTTAAATGCCACACCATAAGTAAGCTCATGTCATCGCACAAACCAGCCTCCCATCCATTGAGTCCGTCTACACTTCTCACTGCCTCGGAAAAGCAGCCAACATAATTAAGGACCCCACGCACCCCGGACATTCTCTCTTCCACCTTCTTCCGTTGGGAAAAAGATATAAAAGTCTGAGGTCACGTACCAACCTACTCAAGAACTGCTTCTTCCCTGCTGCCATCAGACTTTTGAATGGACCTACCTCGCATTAAGTTGATCTTTCTCTACACCCTAACTATGACTGTAACACTACATTCTGCATTCTCTCATTTCCTTCGCCATGAATGATATGCTTTGTCCGTATGGCGCACAAGAAACAATACTTGCACTGTATACTAATACATGTGACAATAATAAAGCAAATCAAATCTAAATCTAAATCAATGTGGCTTGAGTTAAAAGATAAGGATGAGGTTGCCATAGTTCCACCTGATGGAAGATTTTAATCACATTTTTCACCTGTCACTTCATTTGATGTTTTAAATGAAATATCAGTAGTGTTGTAATTTATATAAAAATGTTGATCTTGGACTGGTGGTATTTTAACCTGAGGGTCACCACACCATGGTGAGGGGCAAGATTGAAAATGAATATGAGTTATTCATGAATAACCTTGGTGCTGACTCGATGGGCTGAATGGTTTCTTTCAGCACTGTAGGGGTTCCATTATTCACTGGGTGGAATTTTATCGGCACGTCCGCCCGAGTTTCGTACGATCCCTCCGAGGTCAGCAGAGAATGCCGTTCTCCAAGCCTCACCTGCCTCTGGAATAGGGGCAGTCGTGCCGGTAAAATTCCGGCCTATGCGTCTGCATCAGTGTGCTAATCACTTTCTCCCTCCAGCTCTCCTATCTTCTTTGTTTGTCTTCTCTGTGTCCAACAACATGGCTTCCACCTTAACTTCCTTCCTGTTAGTACAACAAGGTCAAGGGTCACCTGATCACATTGACCAATAAATTTCAATTGACCTCTTTACAATTGATGCAAACACCTTAAAAGTCATTTTCAAACATTCTTGCAAAACAATTACAGGTGCCACAGACATTTTAAAGAAATTACATATTTTCCATACTGTACTTATTCCAGATCAAAGGTCATCATAAATTGTGCCTCTTTCTTTACTTTAGAATAATGATCCTAAACTCTTCAGCCTCTACCCACACCTTAAACCAAGTGTCCAAGGCATCTCCATGGATCACATGATCGGTGTAATTTTGGTAATATGTTCAGAGTGGGCTATCAAATTCTAGCAGCTACTCCAATGAATGTTTGATTTCAAATGGCTATTTGGGCCTCCACAATTTGTTAAAATGTTCCTCAGTGAAAAATTGAAGATGTCTGAACAGTAGTGGAAGTCAGCCATGAAAAGATAACTCTGCCATTCGATCATGTATTTGTAGGAAGCAAATGTGCAGCTACTGTTCAGAAGGTGCTGCTTCCCAGAGCTACTTCTGTGTCCTGCGTTGGGAACCTCTCATAACATCAAGGGTAAAACATTACATCATTAAATAATACAGGCCACAGAGAGCCTCATTAGTTCCACTACTGGTGGGGCTTCATGATAGCAAAGTAAAGCTGCTCTTTCAGAGAAAAATAAAATATAACGCCTTCTGAAAATCTGAAATTCAAACAGAAAATGCTGGAAGTGATCAAATTCTCGAGAGAGAGAGAGAGAAGCAGAATTAATATCTCATGTCAATTACATTTAATCGGAATGCTGACAACATATCAGGGGGGCATGGTGACACAGTGGTTAGCATTGCTGCCTCACAGCGCCGGGGAGCCGGGTTCAATGCTCGGGTCACTGTCTGTGCGGAGTCTGCACGTTCTCCCCGTGTTTGCGTGGGTTTCCTTCGGGTGCTTCAGTTTCCTCCCACAGTCTGAAAGAATTGCTGGTTAGGTGCATTGGCCATGTTAAATTCTCCCTGAGTGTACCTAAACAGATGCAGGAGCGTGGCCACTGGGGTATTTTCACAATAACTTTGTTTTAGTGTTAATGCAAGCCTGTTTGTGACACTAATAAATGAACTTTACTTCAAAAAAAATCATTGACCTGAAATGTTGGCCAGAATTCTCCGGCTGTTAATGCCAGTGGGATTCTCTGGTCCACTGACAGCGGCGCGACCAGAGAATCCTGCCACCAGCAAACAGCGTGCCACCTTCCACTGCCAAGAAACACACGGCTGGGAGGCCAGAGAACCTACACCCTGGACTCTGTTTCTCTCTCCACAGATGCAGCACGGTGGCACATGGGCAGCTTGGTGGCGCGGTGGCACAATGGTTAGCACTGCTGCCTTTCAGTGCCAGGGACCCAGGTTCAGTTCCGGCCTTGGGTCATTGTCTGTGCGGAGTCTGCATGTTCTCCCCCGTGTCTGCCACATACCAAAGATGTGCAGGTTATGTGGATTGGCCATGCTAAATTCTCCCTTCGTGTCCGAAGATGTGTAGGTTAGGGGGATTAGCAGGGTAAATGAGTGGGATTGTGGGGATGGGCTAGGACGGGATGCTCTTACAGATAATCGGTGCAGACTCAATGGGCAAAATGGCCTCCTCCTGTGTTGTAAGGGTTCTATTGTTCTTTGCTGCCTGGACAGCTGTGTGGTTCCACCATTTTCTGCTCTTTAACATCTCCCCGTTGTGTGAAAACAGCCACTATTAGGGAAGGGTTTAATTTATTTTATCATTTTAGGAGAGTTCATAATCATGTTGTAACCATTGAAACATTCTCATCTGTAGCTGCCCTTTTTGTTCTCATTAAGTCCCAATGCTGCTCTGTTAGACCTGCAGAGACCCATACCACGTACTCCAAGCTCATTAAAATTGAACAAAACCTTTGTGTTAAATTCCTCGATAATAGACAAGAGACTATTACAGAGCCTGAGAATGGCAGACACTCCATCATTCATTGGTTGGTTGAGACTAATTCACCTGCAAATGTTGTTGCTTTTGAGTGGACAACTGGTGATTTACTTCATCCAGTAGAGTTGCAGTGATGTGCAGTTGTGAACAAGTAACAACCCTCAGCCTTGCATGCTTAAGTTCCAATTACCAACATCAAAGCTTTGCCACACTCCTCACTGCTTGTTGATATCTCGACAATCACTGTTATGCTGCTGAAGACTGCCATTTAGGGTTGCAGTTATGTCAGGCGCTGATACAGATTGTATGTGCACCTTAAGCATGGTGGATTTGTCAAACACGACTTAACTCACCCAAGAGTTGTATTTAAGTCCTTCTTATGCTTTGGCCTTAACTGCTATCTGTGGTAGCGAATTCCTCAAAGAATTCCAGTAGATTTCTCAAGCATGATTTCCCTTTCGTAAATCCTTGCTGACTCTGCCCGATTCTGCTGCTGTTTTCGAAGTGCTCTGTCATAAAATCCATGATAATGGACTCGAGAATTTTCCCGCTGCCGAGGTCAGGCTGACTGGTCCATAATTCCCTGTTTTCCCTCTACCTCCCTTTTTAAATAGTAGGATTACATCAGCTGCCCTCCAATCACACCAGATGGTATGTGGCTAAAGCAAAACTTCAACCAAAAAGATACATTTGCATGTTGGCTTCTGCAGGTTAACAGAAACATATACATTTGAACATACGAATTAGGAGCAAGAGTAGACTAATCGGCCCCTCAAGCCTGCTCCGCCAATCAGTAAGATCAAGGCTGATCTGACTGTAACCTCAACCTCACATTCCTGCCTAGCCCTGATAACCTTTCATCCTCCTTGTTAATCAAGAATCTATCAAACTCTGCCTGTTTTTGAGGAAGAGAGTTCCAAAGGCTCACGACCATCAGAGAAAAAAAATTCTCCTCATCTCTGTCTTAAAAGAGGAACTGTTTATTGTTAAACAATGACCCCCAATTCTAGATTCTCAAGAAGAAACATCCTCTCTACGTACATCCTGTCAAGGGTCTTAAAGGTGTCAATCAAGTTGCCTCCGACTCTTCTAAACTCTAGTGAATGCAAGCCTAACTTTTCCAACCTTTTTTCATAAGACAACCTGCCCATTCCAGGTATCAATCCAGTAAACCTTCTCTGAAATGCTTCTAACACCAGCATTATACACGATACTCCAGATGTGGTCTCACCAATGCCTTGTAGAAATTAAGCATAACCTCCCTACTTTTGAAATCAATTTCCCACACAATAAATGATAACGCTCTACCAGTTTGCTAATTACTTGATATACCTGGATAGTAGCTTTTTATAATTCATGCACGAATACAACTTTTATAATTCATTCCCTCTGCATCTCAGCTTTTTATAATTCATGCACGATAACAAGTTTTATAATTCATTCCCTCTGCATCTCAGAGCTCTGCAATCTCTCACCATTCAAATAATATGCTTCTATTTATCCTTTTTCCTGCCAAAATGGGCAAATTCACATTTTCCCTCATTGTATTCCATTTAACCTATCGATGTCCCTCAAATGAAACTTGAATGAGAAAAAGGTGTCCGAAGGCAATGAGTAAATTTTAAAACATGGTTCACTTGGCTGGCAGCCTTGGGAAGCAGTAAGCTGATACCATAGTCCATCCGCAGAAGGGTGCTTTACGATGAAAGCACTTGCTGTGAGATTTATTTCAGGTTCTATCCTTCAATATTTCAACACATTGGCTGGAATGTTACCACCCCACCCGCCATGGGAATTAGAGTGAGTGAGGGGCGGATTATGGGAAGGTCCATTGACCTCGGGCGGGATTTTACGGTTTCAGAATGAACGAGGCCACAAAATCCTGCCCTATAGGTTTATTTTCCACATGGGCCAAAGCATTCCCTTTCAGTTTGTCGCACTGGCCATGCTAGTGCTTAATATTTGGTTTATATCATGCAAAGCTGTTTAAAATAGAAAATACCTAGTTTGTTTTTGCCCAGGGCCTTCATACCCTTGTTGTGGGGCAGATTCCACAGCAACATCCCCAAGATATAACTGTGGATATGGTGGCATTTGAAAGATATCTCTCATTTTAAAATTTCTGAAGTATCTCGGGAGTAATGACCATAATGTACAATTTTGGTCGCTACCAGAATGGTGGCACAATGGTTAGCACTGCTGCCTCACAGCGCCAGGGTTTTGGATAACCCCTAGATTATGGAGGGTATAAAATGGTGGCATGGTGGCACTATCGTTAGCACTGCTGCCTCACAGCGCCAAGGACCGGGTTCCATTCCCGGCTTGGGTCATTATCTGTGGAGAGTTTGCACGTTCTCCCCGTGTCTGCATGGATTTCCTCCGGGTGTTCCAGTTTCCTCCGAAAGACGTGCTGGTTAGGTGCATTGGCCATGCTAAATTTTCCCTCAGTGTACCCAAACAGGCGCCGGAGTGTGGCAACTAGGGGACTTTCACAGTAACTTCATTGCAGTATTAATGTAAGCCCACCTATGACTAATACATAAACTTTAAAAACTTTAAACTCAAAAACCAGATTAGGCCAGGACAGACTTTAGGAAGTTAAGAAGGAAAATAACTGAAGAAGGTGGAAAAAAGTTGACACACAGTGGGATGTTTTTCAAGAAAGAGTTTGAAAAGTTTCAGATGAAGCATGTTCCCTGAAAAAGGAATGCAAGCAACAAACTTTATGTGGCATGGGTAAGTGAAGAGTTTCGCAGCCAATTAATATTTGGAGAAGAGAACCTAACAAGTGCTTTAGAATAGTGATGAGAAGGCTGAAGCAGAACATGAGAAAACTAGGGAAAAGGTTAAGAATAGGATAGGGAACGCTAAAGAGCGTGCAAATGAGATTCAAAAATTAAATGGAACTGAAAGTCCGTTACAAGTCTATCAGTAAAAAGAGAATTGAGAACAGTGAGGTGGGACCGCCTGAGAGGAGAGACTTTCAATTTGTAGATATAGATCCAAAAGTGGCAGAGATATTTAATAAGTACTTCCCTTGGGTCTTTACTAAAGAGAAGGATATCGGTGAGCGATATTATGATGGATAAAAGACACATTTTTGGATGAGTTATTTAAACTGAAGGAAAGGCAGCAGCAAAGCCTGACAGAATTCCCAAGGGGCTCCATTGAACAAAGAACAAAGAACAGTACGGCACAGGAACAGGCCCTTCGGCCCACCAAACCTGCACTGCTCTAGTTGTCCCATCTAGACCAACTGCCTTTATGTGTGCGAGAGAATGGCCAAATGTAGCGTCCATCTTAAAGGAATGCTGAGATAAATTAGGTCATTTCAGATCAGTTTGTTTAGTATCTGTGATATGGAATTATTCACAGTCTTGAATTAGGATGGAAATGATTTTTGATTTCATTTGATTTATTATTGTCACATGTATTGGGGTACAGTGAAAAGTATTGTTTCTTGCACGATATACAGACAAAACATACCATTCCTAGAGAAGGAAAGGAGAGAGTACAGAATGTAGTGTTACAGTCATAGCTAGGATGTAGAGAAAGACCAACTTAGTGCGAGGTAGGTCCATTCAAAAGTCTGATGGCAGCAGGGAAGAAGCTGTTTTTGTGTCGGTTGGGATATGACCTCAGATTTTTATATTTTTTTCCCGACGGAAGAAGGTGGAGGAGAGAATGTCTGGGGAGCGTGAGGTCCTTGATTATGCTGGCTGCTTTTCTGAAGCAGCGGGAAGTGTAGACAAAGTCAATGGATGGGAGACTGGTTTGCGTGATGAACTGGGCTACGTTCACAACCCTTTGTAGTTTCTTGCAGTCTTGGCCAAATGGTCAAATGTAGCGCCCATCTTAAAGGAATGCTAAGATAAATGAGGTAATTACAGATCAGTTTGTTTAGTATCTGTGATAGGGAATTATTCACAGTCTTGAATTATGGTGGAAATTGATCAAGACTCGAAACATTGGCTCTATTCTCTCTCCACAGATGCTGCCAGACCTGCTGAGACTTTCTGGCATTTTCTGTTTTAGTTTCAGATTCCACCATCCGCAGTATTTTGCTTTTATCTTTGTATTTCAAAAGAGTTGGTCATGCTTGACAAACACAATAGAATTCATTAAGGAGGTAACAGACATGGTTGAGAGTTGGAATACAGTGAATGTAGTGTACGTGACTTTGACAAGACTCCACATGGGGAAAGACTGGAGAAGATTATGGAGTACAGAATTGGGAACGGGATATTAACCCGATTAAAAATTGGTTCAGTTGAAGATTCAGAAAGAAACTTTGGCTGCCTGATATGCAGAATTGATAGGACTTGAAAATGTTTTTTTTTCATTTGGACAACATAGGTTGCAGGACAATATGATAGAATTATTTAAAATCATGGAAGGATAGAAACAGAAAGTTTCAGTTTGTTGACGAGTCAAGAATGAGGGGCTGTTTAGAACTAAGACAGAAGAAACTTCTCAATATTGAGAATCATGAGGTGATAGAATATATTACCAAGGTCAGTGAAAGAGGCAGAAACATTCAACATTCTATTGGAGAGGCAAAAGCAGAAAAAAGGGTGATCGGAGTAGGTAAAGATGATTAACACCTTATGGACTGGATGGGCTGAATAATGTGTTTCTGTCTTGCAACTTAGATATATTTCCATATATTTCTGGCCACTGTGCTTATCCAGTGGTTGGATGTGGCCTGTACGGAGCACCATTGCTGCCTTGTGAGGATGAGCTGAGATTTCAGCTTGCCCTTGGTCAGAAAAAGATGACTGGTGGCTCATGCTGAGTGATAATAGCGATTGTGGATTACATTTCGCGACAACAGAATTTGACCCCGGGGTTGCAGAGAAGCACTCCTCAAGATGGCACTGGGTGGCATGATGGCACAGAGGGCGGCACAGTGGTTAGCATGGCTGCCTCACAGCGCCAGGGAATCGGGTTCAATTCCCGGCTTGGGTCACTGTCTGTGTGGAGTTTGCACGTTCTCCCCATGTCTGCGTGGGTTTTCCCCGGGTGCTCTGGTTTCCTCCCACAGTCCAAAGATGTGGGGTTAGGTTGATTGGCCATGCTAAATTGACCTGAGATTTGGGGGGGGTTTAGCAGGGTAAATATGTGGGGTTACGGGAATAGGGTGGGATTGTTGTCGGTGCACGCACGATGGGCTGAATGGCCTCATTCTGTACTGTAGGGATTCTATGATTCAATGATTCTCCTTTAACGTTAGCTCCATCTGCATTCACTGAGCACAGGATGTCCCTGAAATGTGTGACTCTTGTGTGAAAGGAAAGTGCTGTGCATTGGAGTGCTATCCCACATTCGGACAAGTGCTGAGCCTACCTGGGCCAAGTATATTACAGTGGCCTTGAAGGTGAAGCTGTATATGCTCTGCTGCAGCTTTGCGTACTGTGCTTTTGCCCAAGGTAGCATTCATTCCTCTCCTGGCTCTGACCTTCCTTTCACAAATTAGCAGCAACTTTGGGCTGACACCTCATGACGGCTGAGACATGGGTCGTGATTACCCCAAACTAATGCCATATTGGACACTTGCATTCAACAATATCTTGATCCCACAGCTTGGGTTCAACTCAAATCCATGTTCCAGCAGCGATTGGTTCAATTGGTTGGCATGTTGACACCTCCGTCAAAACATTATGAGAAATGTTTTACGGGATGTGAGCGTCATTGGCTGGACTAGCATGTACTGCACATCTCTAACTGCCCTCAATTTCAGAGGGCATTTTGGAGTCAAACACACTGGCTGGAATTTTACCGATATGCCAACCCCAGAATCGGGGCGGGCAAAGTTCACAGAATGGCATTCTCCCTTGGCCTCAGGCGGGATCTTACGAGCCTCAGGCAGGCGAGGTGGTAAAAGTCTGACAACTGTTGTGATTCTGGAGTCACATATAGGTCAGACCAGATAAGGATGGCAGATTTCCTTCCCCAAAGGACATTAGTGAACCAGATGGGTTTTTATCACAATTGACAATGGTTTCATGGCCATCATTAGGCTTTAATTCCAGATTTTTATTCAATTCAAATTTCACCGTCTGCCGTGGTGGGATTTGAATCCAGGTCCCCAAATCTTGCCTTGGGTCCCTGGATTATTAATCCACTGACAATGCCACTATGCCATCGTGCCTCCCCCTAAAAATGTCTTTGTAATTATAATTATTTGACATGTGCTCTGAGCATTGTAAAGAAGATATTGTGCCTTTGAAAGCAAATTGCTATGAAGCTAATAGTGGCCTGATGGTACAATATATTACTTTACAACCCTCTTGGCTGTGACATATGCCAGTGAATAACTAAATTTGTAGTGCCAGACCAATTTGTGGTCGCCCTCCATTTATTATTCTGGCAAGTTGTCTTGCAAAGGAATTAACCAGATGAGAATGTTCCCCTTATGCTTGTCAAATATTAGTAAAAGAATGTAATTCACGCAATTTGTTCCAATTTAGGAACCAGTCAATGCTCAGGCTATCCACTGATGATGGAAAGTGCTGCATTTAAGCATCAACTGAGGAAAGCACTGAGCACAGCTTCAAACCCCTCCCTGCCAAGGTTTGGAGAGCCTGTCCATACCTAAATATCTGGCTCATCTTGATCTGCACTTCCCTGCTGCCAAGCCCAGAACAGGACCTCTCCTCCGGAGGAAGAGTGCTGATGCCTCAAAGAATCAGTGCAAGACTCAGCCATTTTCATTCCTTCTGGGTTCCCATCATTGTAAGAAGTTTAACAACACCAGGTTAAAGTCCAACAGGTTTATTTGGTAGTAAAAGCCACGAGCTTCCGGAGCGCTGCACCTTCATCAGGTGAGTGGGATTTCAGTTCACAAACAGGGCACATAAAGACACAAACTCATTTCACAAAATAATGGTTGGAATGCGAGTCTTTACAGGTAATCAAGTCTTAAAGGTACAGACAATGTGAGTGGAGAGAGGGTGAAGCACAGGTTAAAGAGATGTGTATTGTCTCCAGACAGGACAGTTAGTGAGATTTTGCAACCCAGGCAAGTCGTGGGGGTTGCAGATAGTGTGACATGAACCCAAGATCCCGGTTAAGGCTGTCCTCATGTGTGTGGAACTTGGCTATCATTGACAGGGGAGGTCATCATCACACCTTTACTTTGTGAATGGTGAAGAAAGAAAGAGAGCAAGGAAGGCTTGTGTTTATATCACACTTTTCGTGACCACCGTTTACCTTGATATAGCCAATGAAGCACTTTTGTAAAGTGTTGTTATGTAGGAAAGACAGCCGTTAATTTGCACTGGGTAAATTCCCACAACTAGCAAAGTGATAATATTCATATTCATTTATGGGATATGGATGTCACTGCTGGCCAGCATTTATTGCCCATCCCTAGTTTCCCTCGGAGGTCAGTTGAGAGTCAACCACATTGCTGTGGCTCTGGAGTCACATGTAGGCCAGACTGAGTAAGGATGGCAGATTTTCTTCCCGAAAGGACGTAAGATAATGACCAGATAATCTGTTTTGTGTGACGTTGATTGAGGGATAATTATTGATTGGAACACCAGGAACCATTTTCCTATTCTTCTTTGAAATAATGCCAGGGGATCTGTTAAATCCACCTGAGCAGGTGGATGGGGCCTTGGTTTAATCTGGAAGTCGGATCTCTGACAGCACTATGTTCCCCTCAGTACAGCACTGGCTTGTCAACTTTCATCTTCGTGCTCAAATGCTAGAATGACCCATGAACCTGAAATCTTCTGATTCCGAGATAGGTGTGCTCCCAAGTGAGGCTGAGTAAGATGCTCTTTCAGAGAATCGGTGCAGACTTGATGGGCCAAATGACTTCCTCCTGCACTGAACGGATTCTATGGTTCTCTCATTCAAACTCAGCAGTCAGATGCAAATATTGTTGCTGAGGTAAGAACCATGACAAAAACCACTCTAGCAACAATCGTGCTCCTGAACCCCACCTGCACCCTCCCCCCTCGTCCCACTGGCCCATTCATAGACCAGCTCTGACGCAAGGTCATCCATTCTCAAAATGTTGGCTCTATTCTCTCTCCTCAGATGCTGTCAGACCTGCTGAGATTTTCCAGCATTTTCTGTTTTAGTTCAATTCAAAGTCTGCTCAATGGGTTCTCAAATACAAATGGGTTTCTCAGGTGTCCTTACCAGCTCAATGGACGAGATCTAACAAACAATGATTGCCAGACCTGTCAGAGCTGAGAACATGCAACATCAAATAAGATCTTCCAGTGAACGAATCATAGTTAGTATGTTGATGTGGTATCAATCATTTCCCCATTGTATACTGGTCACCCTGGCTCCTACCCATTATGTGGACATACTGGAAGCCACTGAAACTTTCCATCATGTGACCAAAACTGGCTGCAGATAAAATATCTCTTATCCTCAGAACCAAAGAAAATGGGTCAATCTGCACACAAATTCCATCTGCAAAGCACACCCGCTCTGCAGGATGCCAGCTGCAGAGCAAGGCAATAACACACATGCCTTTGTTAAAACTGGCGACTGCCTCGTCCTAAAAGTCTCCCAGCCTGTTTCCAATTCCAAGTCAACCTGTAAAGAGATCTGGCCTTCTGGCAAGAAAGTTAGTTAAAAGTTTATTTATTCATCACATGTCGGCTTACATTAACACTGCAATGAAGTGACTTTGAAAATCTCCTAGTCGCCACACTGAGGGAGAATTTAGCATGGCCAATGCACCTAACCAGCACATCTTTCGGTCTGTGGGAGGAAAGCTGAGCACCCAGAGGAAACCCACGCAGACATGGGGAGAACGGGCAGACTCCACACAGACAGTGACCCGAGCTGGGAATTGAACCCGGGTCCCTGCTGCTATGAGGCAGCAGTGCTAACCACTGTGCAACCGTGCTGCACCACAAAAACTACAAGGGAATATCATTGTAACCTGCTGAACATCCCGCCTCAAAGGAATCCAGCAATAATACCAGTAATTTGACCCCAGCTAATAAACACACCTAAACTAGCCTTTCAGGATAAAAACACTTCGATGGACCCAAACAGCAACTGTTATTCCTACAACCAGCCAATCATGTGAACTATGAACTATTTTGTTTGCAAAGTGCACTATTCTCTTGAACTTTATCTTTCACTCCTGTGTGTGTATGTGTATGTATGAGCGACATAGCATTGAGGCTTTTGTGGTGAATGTGTAAACAAATAATCCTCTTTAATAAAACCCACAAATGCTTTCTGCTATTATTTAAATTGGCTGCATACATTACACGGCTAAGAAACACTCAAATCCTCCTTTTAGAAGAAACACACTTACTGCAGGCAGTAAGCAAAAGCCCTTCCAACCCCGACCATAATATGAGCAAGGAGATTCTCCCTCTGTCTAATCTTCCATTTGACAAATGGAATACCATTTAATTGCGCTGCTTAAATCCTTCAATGATTCAAATAAAAGCCACAACTGCCAAGGGTACAAATCATGAACACAGTCTGTACTTTTTTTAAACCATTGACATCTTCATTTGAATCCACAGTCAAATATGGAGCACGTACCTAGCATGTCAGCAATGAATAGAAGTGAAGCAATATTGTGCATGTTGACCATGAGGTCAGACCACAGCAAATTGTTGTATTTTTCTTCCCTGATCTGCTTGTGATGTGGAATGTGTAAAATAACATCGATGAGGACATGGAAACTGTATTTGTGTCTATGCTTTGAGATGAAAGGTTATTTGAAAATTTGAAATTCTGTCAAGGAAAATTGTGTTGAGATCAGTGTAGCAGAATGCAACACTTCAGAATTTCTGATCTATTGAGTTACACTTTGTGTGTGAGACTGTTTAAAAACTCAACCCTTTCTGAAAGCCTGATTCTTTGCAAAGTATGCCGACTCTGTTTATTCTAATGGGCTTTCAATCTGTCTTACGTGGCTTCGTGAAATGTCACTCCTCGTGTTGCAAGGGAATTGGCTGCACTTCAAGCAAAACTGCAAAGTCCCTAAAACCTAGTCACTCCAGTAAATTTGAAACACGAACAGGAATCTGGGCTTATGCCAGTCGTTGGTACATTATCGCCTGAACTTCGCTCTGCTGGTTGCCGCACTTGGTGGACGTGGAAGCAGACATGAAATGCATTTCTGGATGCAATCAACCCTGGAATGGGATTTCACGCCAGCTGGCCAATGAACAAGCAAGCCAATGTGAAATGCACACTTCGAAAGGCTCAGCGTTGCTGATGGGGGAAGGAAGAGGGCAGGTGTCAAGAAAGGGGAGGGTGTGGGCTGGTACTTCTGCAGTGCTCCCTCAAAGCCCAAAGGGCGGCACGGTGGCACAGTGATTAGCACTGCTGCCTCACAGCGCCAGGGACCCGGATTCAATTCCCAGCTTGAGTCACTGTCTATGTGGAGTTTGCACGTTCTCCCCGTGTCTGCATGGGATTCCTTCAGGCGCTCCAGTTTCCTCCCACAGCCTGAAAGATGTGCTGGTTAGGTGCATTGGCCCGAACAGGTGCCGGAGTGTGGCGACTGGAGTAATTTCACAGCAACTTTATTGCAGTGTGAATGTAAGCCCCACTTGTGACTAATAGATAAACTTCAAGTTTAGTGGATAGCTTGCTGTGGAACTGTCTCAGGGAGCTGCAGAATCCTACCAATTAAAATGTGGTGAAAACTAGCAACAAACTGTGTCCTGGCAACACATTCAAACATCCCATCAGTTCAGCCATGATCTCATTGAGTATTGGAGCGGACTCAATGGGCTGAATGGCCTTCTTCTGCCCCTATGGCTTATGGTCTACCTGACAGCAGAACTCAGGAAACCGCTCTGACAAAGGGTCATCCAGACTCTAAACATTGGCTCTATTCTCTCTCCACAGGTGCTGTCAGACCTGCTGAGATTTTCTGCTTTTGCTTCAGGAAACCTCAGTCCCCTGACAACTTTATTTTAGCTCTGACATTTCATGCCACCCTGTATTGAGCTTGTGGCCAGAACATGAAGGCCAGTCGGCTCACACGCCAGCCATAACAGCAGACGGGCACGGTGGCACAGTGGTTAGCACTGCTGCCTCACAGCTTCAGGGACCTGGGTTCAATTCCCAGCTTGGGTCACTGTCTGTGTGGAGTCTGCACGTTCTCCCCGTGTCTGTGTGGGTTTCCTCCGGGTGCTCCGGTTTCCTCTCACAGTCTGAAAGACGTGCTGGTTCGGTGCATTGGCCATGTTAAATTTTCCCTCAGAGGAGAACAGGCGCCAGATTGTGGCGACTGGGGGATTTTCACAGCAACTTCATTGCAGTGTTAATGTAAGCCTATTTGTGACACTAATAAATAAACTTAAATTGAAACCATTTTTAATTGACTCCTTAATTGAGGTTACTGTGAAAATCCCCAAGTTGCCATACTCCAGTGCCTGTTCGGGTACACTGAGGGAGAATTTAGCATGGCCAATGCACCCAACTAGCATGCCTTTTGGACTATGGGAGGAAAATGGAGCACCTGGAGGAAACCCACACAGACACAGGGAGAATGTGCAGACTCTGCACAGACAGTGATCCAAGCCGGGAATCGAACCCAGGTCCCTGAAGCTGTGAGGCAGCAGTGCTAACCACTGTGCCAACTGTGCCCACGCAATTTTATATTCTTCCGGGTTGGGTACCCGGCCGCCAGAACAACATTAAATTTTGGCCTATGTTGTTGAGGATACACAGATGATGGGCATTTAATTAAAGATTGAGAACACATTAAAAGAGAATCAGTTGCCATACTAGTTCAGGAGTTAGGAGGCAGAGGTTTATAATGCTGATGCCAATTCACAGCATAGGGCTCCTTTTCCCAAAGGAAAGCTGCTGAAAGTTGTTACAAGAGCAATATACAAACCAGAAATGTCTGGTGAATGGAACGATTAACATTGTAGGGAGAGAAGGGAAAACCACTGGAAAATTTAAATATTAGTTCAATGTCTGAGATGCTGGACAAGATTTTTGATTTGATTTGATTTATTATTGTCACATGTATTAGCATACAGTGGAAAGTATTGTTTCCTGCGCGCTATACAGACCAAGCATACCGTTCATAGAGAAGGAAAGGAGAGAGCGCAGAATTTAAAGTTTTAAGTTTTATTTATTAGTGTCACAAGTAGGATTACATTAACACCGCAATGAAGTTACTGTGAAAATCCCCTAGCCTCCACACTCTGACGCCTGTTTGCATACACTGAGGGAGAATTTCGCACAGCCAATGTATCTAATCAGCATGTCTTTCAGACTGTGGGAGAAAACCGCAGCACCCGGAGAAAACCCATGCAGGCACAGGGAGAATGTGCAGACTCCACACAGACGGTGACCCAAGCCGGGAATCGAACCCAGGTCCCTGGTGCTGTGAGGCAGCAGAACTAGCCACCGTGCCCACCCATGGTGAAAATGTAGTGTTACAGCCATAGTTCGAGTGTAGAGAAAAAACAACTTAATGTGAGGTAGGTCCATTTAAAAGTCTGATAGCAGCATGGAAGAAGCTGTTTTTGAGTCCGTTGATACGTGACCTCATACTTTTGTGTCCTTTTTCCCAACGGAAGAAAGTGGAAGAGAGAATGTCCGGGGTGCGTGGGGTCCTTAATCATGCTGGCTGCTTTTCCGAAGCAGCGGGAAGTGTAGGCAGATCTATGGACTAGCAAAATTAGGTACAACTGTGGAAAGCTGGAAAACACAGTGTGAGTTTCCAAAGCTGATGTGGAAGTGTCAGATAGAGCACAGCCATCCTGCTCATTCAAATGGGTATGTACTTCCTGATTAGATATATAAGGCCAAAGCGATCGATATCAAAGCCATGGTTTTTCAAGGTGATGAAAAGAAGCTTGTTTGAAACCACCTAAGGAAGGGAGTGATGAAGGAGGGAAGCTATGGAAATTTTAAAAATGTGTTCAGGGATTAAATGATGCATCAAGGATACGGTATTTCTTGGTGAGGTCTGTCTTGCTGAAAGTGGTTGCATCCAGCAGAAAGCAGACCCAGCAATGTTCCACTGGTATCACAAAGAGAAACTCACAGGCATCTTAATGGTGTATGTCGGTGATTTTCTGTGGGGAGGTGATGCGCGTTATCACACACGAGGCTTGAGATGCTCAGGAAATAAAGGCTTTTATTTGCTGTTACAATGAAGCTACTAATTATATACACGATCCCAGACTGAGGGGTCCCAGACAGAGCAGAGATCTTTATACCTCTCCCAGGAGGCGGAGCCCGACTGGGATGTACCACAATAACTATAATACAAGGTGTAACAGCCCAACCCTAACCCCAACAGCAACAAGTAGAACAACCCATCCCTAACCCCAACAGCAACATAGAACATAGAACATAGAACATAGAACAGTACAGCACAGAACAGGCCCTTCGGCCCACGATGTTGTGCCGAGCTTTATCTGAAACCAAGATCAAGCTATCCCACTCCCTATCATCCTGGTGTGCTCCATGTGCCTATCCAATAACCGCTTAAATGTTTCTAAAGTGTCTGACTCCACTATCACTGCAGGCAGTCCATTCCACACCCCAACCACTCTCTGCGTAAAGAACCTACCTCTGATATCCGTCCTGTATCTCCCACCACGAACCCTATAGTTATGCCCCCTTGTAATAGCTCCATCCACCCGAGGAAATAGTCTTTGAACGTTCACTCTATCTATCCCCTTCATCATTTTATACACCTCTATTAAGTCTCCCCTCAGCCTCCTCCGCTCCAGAGAGAACAGCCCTAGCTCCCTCAACCTTTCCTCATATGACCTACCCTCCAAACCAGGCAGCATCCTGGTAAATCTCCTCTGCACTCCTTCCAGCGCTTCCACATCCTTCCTATAGTGAGGTGACCAGAACTGCACACAATATTCCAAATGTGGTCTCACCAAGGTCCTGTACAGTTGCAGCATAACCCCACGGCTCTTAAACTCCAACCCCCTGTTAATAAAAGCTAACACACTATAGGCCTTCTTCACAGCTCTATCCACTTGACTGGCAACCTTTAGAGATCTGTGGATATGGACCCCAAGATCTCTCTGTTCCTCCACAGTCTTCAGAACCCTACCTTTGACCCTGTAATCCACATTTAAATTTGTCCTACCAAAATGAATCACCTCACATTTATCAGGGTTAAACTCCATTTGCCATTTTTCAGCCCAGCTTTGCATCCTATCTATGTCTCTTTGCAGCCTACAACAGCCCTCCACCTCATCCACTACTCCACCAATCTTGGTGTCATCAGCAAATTTACTGATCCACCCTTCAGCCCCCTCCTCTAAGTCATTAATAAAAATCACAAAGAGCAGAGGACCAAGCACTGATCCCTGCGGCACACCGCTAGCAACCTGCCTCCAATCCGAAAATTTTCCATCGACCACCACCCTCTGTCTTCGGTCAGACAGCCAGTTACCTATCCAATCGGCCAACTTTCCCTCTATCCCACACCTCCTCACTTTCATCATAAGCCGACCATGGGGGACCTTATCAAACGCCTTACTAAAATCCATGTATATGACATCAACTGCCCTACCTTCATCAACACACTTAGTTACCTCCTCAAAAAATTCTATCAAATTTGTGAGGCACGACTTGCCCTTCACGAATCCGTGCTGACTATCTCGGATTAATCCGCATCTTTCTAAATGGTCGTAAATCCCATCCCTAAGGACCCTTTCCATCAATTTACCAACCACCGAAGTAAGACTAACCGGTCTATAATTACCAGGGTCATTTCTATTCCCTTTCTTAAACAGAGGAACAACATTCGCCATTCTCCAATCCTCTGGCACCATCCCCGTGGACATATATACATACTTGTAGTACTGGCCAGACCCTGGCTCAGTACTATCTAGTGGGAACCAACGATGGTTCACCACAGGAGGTTCAACAGAATTTGAGCAATTTATTACAAATAAGATCAAATTTAGGTTTGGAAATCAGACTTCGGGGGGCTTTTAAATGTATACATGGTTAGATATTATGCAGAATAGGTCGGAAGTAGCCTTGAATCAGCAATCATGCTTAGAATGTGTTAACGGTATCCCAATAAATTCGGCCATTTCCTCAAAGATAGATGATCCAAAGGAAAAGCAAAGCAGTTAAGGAGGTTTAGACAGTTAAATTGGCTTTGCATTGTGTTAAGACTCAATGCCAGCTATGACCTACTAGAATTTAATACTACAGTGAGACACACTACAGCTGAGAAAGTTCTGAGGGTCAATAACACATTAAAGAAATTAAATTCAGAAAAATGCACACTGAGGTTCCCAGCCTTGGGCGGCCCAAAGATATGGGGTGTGGCCTTGCCAGCTTGTCATGCTGGATATCAACGTGGCGAGCCGGGAAGATAACGTGGGACACCAAAAATCCGATTCGCCCCTGGCAGTAGCAGGGGGCAGGTGCCATGGCCATGCTGGGGGCCATTGAAGTCTCCGGGGGCATGGCTGGGGCAGTGCCCACTTGGCAGGGCCCACCTGACATCCTAGCATTGCCCACCTGGCACCCTGGCAGTGCCCAGTTGGGCACCGCAGGCATGCCAAGGGCAGTGTAAGGGGGTGGGGCTATGCACAATGGAGAGGGGCCTATGCAGGGTTGGGAGGGTGGTGCTATGCAAGGGGGAAAATAAAAAGGATGGTTTTACATATCCTAGCTGTAGAAACGCTGGCACTAGTGGAAATACTAGATATGGGATTGTACTTATCTAATGTTCTGAAGGAAATTCGATGTAGGATGCATCCTGAGAAAGGCTTGTCCATTGATTGCTGTGTTTGGCGAATCATTCTCTTTGGGATAATGTTAACTTGTCAAAGAGTGTCACTGAAAAAAGACAGAAGATTGAAATTGCAAGTTTGAAGATAATGTTGGAGAGAAAAGAGCTCTCGAAAATAAAATGGGTTGCACAGGTCACCAATTAATATGTTGTTTCACAATGTATGCTCCAAATAATTATTGGAGGTCCTAGAAGAGGGATGTCTTGTATAATGCTGAATTGCAAGAAATTGGAAAATCATTTTCTTTGAAATCATTTAAATGTGCGATAAAGCTTTTGTTTGAAGAAAGGGGAATATTTGGTGGTTGGTTGATTTTTAAGGATACCCAGGTGGTGGACATTGTCTGATTAAGGACTGAGAATACATTTAATAGCTGGTTGGTAGTTCGGAACCATGGATCTGTAATGCTGCATCCTGTGAATAAACCTACTAAGAAGGAAAAGATCTACGTCCCATTTCATACTTCACTGGTTGGCTTGGATCCATTTGACAATTCGTGACAGAGAAGGAGGCTAATTGAGCCCGTGAAGTGGAGATGCCAGCGTTGGAGTGGGGTGGGCACAGTAAGAAGTTTCACATCACCAGGTTAAAGTCCAACAGGTTTATTTGGAATCATGAGCTTTTGGAGCGCTGCTCCTTCATCATTATCCTTCTCTACCCTCGCACTGTCTGTACCTGTAAAGACTTGATTACCTGTAAAGACTCCAACCATTCCAACCATTATCTTGCAATTCTGTCTCTGTCCATATATTGCCGTGTTTGTGAAGCCACCTCTCCACTCACCTGGTGAAGGAGAAGCGCTCGGAAAGTTCATAATTCCAAATGAACCTATTGGATTTTCACTTGGTGTTAGTGACTTCTTACTTAGCCTGTGAATGGGCAGCACGGTAGCACAGTGGTTAGCACTGCTGTCTCACAGCTCCAGGGACCTGGATTCAAATCCCGGCTTGGGTCACTGTCTGTGTGGGGTTTGCACATTATCCCCGTGTCTGCGTGGGTTTCCTCCAGGTGCTCCGGTTTCTTCCCACAGTCCAAAGCTGTGTGGGTTAGGTTGATTGGCCATGCTAAATTGCCCGTTAGTGTCCTGTGATGTGATGCGTTTCCATGCAGGAATGTTGCAAGTTTGAATCCTGGGCTAGAGTTGGAGGGAACAAATGACTGAACTACAAAATCCCACATTCTTCCACACCAAAATTTTCTATCTGTGCTTATTTTACATTGCACTTCACTTGATGTTATCAAATTGTGAAATTAATGCTAAATCCATTAACCTCTGGGAATTTGGTTCAAATCCAGCTAAGGCTCATGGGACAAATGTTCCCACTTCTGGTTGTTGTTTTTGTATCTTTATAGTCTGTCCTCGGAGATTCGTGTGAGGTAGTGGAAAGATTTGCAGGCCAATTAACCATCTGACAGGCTGAGACACCAATGCCCCTTCCGTGGATCCAATCACTCTTACATAAGCTGGTAGCCTGAGAAGGTTAGTTATTTGGCTCACACAAAACACATGACCTGAGGACATGGGGTCCGCTCAGACTCACTGAACTGGAGTATCCCACTGCATGCCAAACCCTGAATGCAGGTCACATCTGGAACTATCTATCACAGGATTCAAGCCCTGTCTGCACCCTTAACTCAATGGCAGGAATTCTCCCACTAAACCAAAGGCTTGCTCATCACCATTATAGATAACGTGGGCCAAACGTGGGCCAAAATGAAAAATGTCTGGAAATTTTCAGCTCAGTTCCTGGTGGGTTTGTAAGGAGCAAAGTTGACCTTGGTTCTCTAATAAATGTCATTCTAACTGTGATAAAAATGATACCTCTTCATCCAATTATAGATACAATCATTTTGTAATTTTCACGTGTGTCAAGTGGCAGAAGAAAAGTAGAAACTTGAGGGAAATGGTGTACAGGCCTTTTGTATTGAGTTTTTTTTTATGGTGTATCCTACTCTTTCACTGATATCATGGCTGGATATTGGAAGAATTCCAAGGAAAATCCAGTCTCAGGAGTTTAACAGCACCCTGAAACCATAGTTTTAAAACAAGGCTTTCTGGGCAAGTTTGTTCAGTTCCAGGCTTGAGAAAAAAAGAGTTAATTCAAATTTAAACAATGTAACTTGATTGGTTTGAAACCATTGAAAAATAACCAATTTAGCAACTTAACATGGCCAATCAACCTAACCTGCTCACCTTTGGACTGTGGGAGGAAACCGGAGCACCCAGGGGAAACCCACGCAGACATGAGAAGAATGTACAAACTCCACACAGACACTCACCCGAGGCCAGAATCAAACCCAGGTCCTGGCACTGTGAGGCAGCAGTGCTAACCACTGTGCCACCTTGCCACAACAGCATCAGATGTTTTTGATGTTAACCCTTTACTCTATTTCTCCCCCCATGTCTTTAACTCAATTTGATTCCCTTAAATCTCCCCCAAATGTCTCAGACATCACAGCGTTAGCCTCTGAGTTGCCAGTCTCCTTGATGTTATTCTGCATTTCCCCTTCATTTGATATGAGTGTCCTTTCTTTGGTGATTGTGAAGCTTTTATTTGTGTTCTGCATCTCCTGTTGGAACTGAATAGTAAGCCCAAGTTTCTATTGGCTTTCTTTTCAAGGAGGTTAAGGGTCTGTGGTTTCTCCTTATATTTCCCTGGTCTATCTCAATGCGATGAGACCTTGGTTCATAAGTTCATAAGATATAGGAGCAGAATTAGGCCATTTGGCCTATAGAGTCCACTCCGCCATTCGATCAGGGCTGATATGCTCCTCATCCCCATTTTCCTGTCTTCTCTCCATAACATAGAACATAGAAAAGCTGCAGCACAAACAGGCCCTTCAGCCCACAAGTTGCGCTGAACATGTCCCTACCGACGAGGCTTACCTATAACCCTCTATCTTATCAACTTCCATGAACTGATCCAAAAGTCTCTTAAAAGATCCTATCGAATCCGCCTCCACCACCACTACCGGCAGCCGATTCCACGCACCCACCACCCTCTGAGTGAAAAACTTACCCCTAACATCTCCTCTGTACCTACTCCCCAGCACCTTAAACCTGTGACCTCTTGAGGCAACCATTTCAGCCCTGGGTAAAAGCCTCTGAGAATCCACTCTATCAATACCTCTCAACATCTTATACACCTCTATCAGGTCACCTCTCATCCTTCGCTTCTCCAAGGAGAAAAGACTTAGCTCTCTCAACCTATCCTCATAAGGCATGCCACCTAATCCAGGCAACATTCTTGTAAATCTCCTCTGCACCCTTTCTATGGCTTCCACATCCTTTCTGTAATGAGGCGACCAGAACTGGGCACAGTACTCCAGGTGGGGTCTGACCAGGGTCCTATACAGCTGCAGCATTGTCTCCCGATTTCTAAACTCAATTCCTCTACTGATGAAGGCCAGTATTCCATACGCCTTCTTAACCACAGCCTCTACCTGCGACGCTGCTTTGAGCGTCCTATGAACCCGGACCCCAAGATCCTTCTGATCTTCCACACTGCCAAGCGCCTTACCCTTTATATTATATTCTTTCATCCTATTCGACCTGCCAAAATGAACCACCACACACTTATCTGTGTTGAAGTCCATCTGCCACTTCTCCGCCCAGTCTTGCATCTTATCTGTGTCTCGTTGCAACTGCTGACATCCCTCTACACTATCCACAACCTCACCAACCTTTGTGTCATCAGCAAACTTGCCAACCCATCCTTCCACTTCCTCATCCAGGTCATTTATAAAAATCACAAAGAGCAAGGGTCCCAGAACAGATCCCTGGGGCACTCCACTGGTGACTGACCTCCATGCTGAAAAAGACCCATCTACAACCACTCTTTGCCTTCTGTGGGCAAGCCAGTTCTGAATCCACAAGGCAATGTCCCCTTGTACCCATGCCCCTTCACTTTCTCAATAAGCCTTGCATGGGGCACCTTATCAGACGCCTTGCTGGAATCCATATAAACTAAAGCACAGTGGTTAGCACTGCTGCTTTACAGCTCCAGGGACCTGGGTTCGATTCCCGGCTTGGGTCACTGTCTGTGTGGAGTTTGCACATTCTCCTCGTGTCTGCGTGGGTTTCCTCCGGGTGCTCCGGTTTCCTCCCACAGTCCAAAGATGTGCGGGTTAGGTTGATTGGCCAGGTTAAAAATTGCCCCTTAGAGTCCTGAGATGTGTAGGTTAGAGGGATTAGCGGGTAAATATGTGGGGGTAGGGCCTGGGTGGGATTGTGGTCGGTGCAGACTCGATGGGCCGAATGGCCTCCTTCTGTACTGTAGGGATTCTATGATTCTACATCTACCGCTCTTCCCTCGTCTATGTGTCTAGTTACATCTTCAAAAAATTTAATTCGGCTCGTAAGGCATGATCTTCCTTGGACAAACCCGTGCTGGCTATTTCTGATCATACTATACCTCTCCAGATGTTCATAAATCCTGCCTCTCAGGATCTTCTCCATCAACTTACCAACCACTGAGGTTAGACTCACTGGTCTATAATTTCCAGGGCTATCTCTTCTCCCTTTCTTGAATAACGGAACCACATCCGCAATCCTCCAATCCTCCGGAACCTCTCCCGTCTCCATTGATGACGCAAAGATCATCGCCAGAGGCTCAGCAATCTCTTCCCTCGCCTCCCACAGTAACCTGGGGTACATCCCATCCGGTCCCGGCGATTTATCTAACTTGATGCATTTCAAAAGCTCCAACACATCCTCTTTCCTAATGTCCACATGCTCAATCTTCTCAGTCCACTGCAAGTCTGCACTGCAACTACCAAGATCCTTTTCCACTGTGAATACTGAAGTAAAGTATCCATTGAGTACCTCTGCTATTTCTACCGGTTCTATACAGACTTTCCCACCGTCACATTTGATAGGTCCTACTCCTTCACATCTTATCTTCTTGCTCTTATAGAATGTAGAATGCCTTGGGGTTTTCCTTTATCCTGTCTGCCAAGGCTTTCTCATGACCCCTTCTTGCTCTTCTAATTTCCCTCTTAAGTTCCTTCCTACTAGTCGTATACTCTTCTAGATTTCTAACATGATCTAGCTCCCTGAACCTTTTGTAGGCTTTTCTTTTCTTGACTAAATTCATTACAGCTTTCGTGCACCATGGTTCCTGTAACCTACCATAACTCCCCTGTCTCATTGGAATGTTGCTGTGCAGAGCTCCAGACAAATTTTCCTTGAAAATTTGCCACATTTCTTCTGTACATTTCCCTGAGAAAACCTCCTTCCAATTTATGCCTCTAATTTCCTCATAATTGCCTCATAATTGCCCTTACTCCAAATAAACACTTTCCTAGCTTGACTGATCCTATCTCTCTCCAATGCCAATGTAAAGGAGATATATGATCACTATCCCCAAAATGCTCTCCCACTGAGAGATCTGACACCTGCCCAGGTTCATTCCCTAATACCAAATCAAGTACAGCCTCTCCTCTTGTAGGCTTATCCACATACTGTGTCAGGAAGCCCTCCTGAACACACCTAACAAACTCCTCCCGATCTAAACCCCTTACCCTAGGGATATTCCAATCGATATTTGGGAAATTAAAATCTCCCATCACGACCACTCTGTTATTATTACATCTCTCCAGGATCTGCTTCCCAATTTGCTCCTCCACATCCCTGTTACTATTGGGCGGCCGATAGAAAACACCCAGTAACGTTACTGACCCCTTCCTGTTGCGAATCTCCACCCACAGAGATTCCGTAGACAATCCCTCTGTGGCATCCATATTTTCTACAGCCGTGACACTATCCCTGATCAACAGTGCCACTCCCCCACCTCTTTTGCCTCCTTCCCTGTCCCTCCTGAAACATCTGAAACCCGGCATTTGAAGTATCCAGTCCTGTCCCTGAGATAACCAAGTCTCTGTAATGGCCACCACATCACACTTCCAAGTTGTGATCTACGCTCTAAGCTCATCCATTTTGATAAGCTTTCAACCCATTACCAATTAAAAATCTGTCTAACTTCCCCTTAAACTTACTCACTGTCCCAGCATCCACCGCAATTTGGGGTAGCGAATTCCACAAATTCACAACCCTTTGGGAGAAGGAGTTACTCCTCAACTCTGTTTTAAATTTGCTACCCCTTATCCTAAGACTATGACCTCTCATCCTCGAATGCCCACAAGAGGAAGCATCTGCTCCACGTCTACTTTATCCATACCTTTTATCATCTTGAATACCTCAATTTGATCTCCCCTCAGTCATCTAAATTCCAGAGAGTTTCGGCCTAAACTGTTCAATCTCTCTTCATACGACAAACCCCTCATCTCTGGAATCAATCTAGTGAACCTCCTCTGAACTGCCTCTAATGCCACTACATCTTTCCTCTAATACGGAGAGCAAAACTGTGCACAATACTTCCTTAACTTTATATTCTATTCCTTTAGCCATAAATGCTAACATTCCATTTGCTTTCTTTATTATCTGCTGTACCTGCATGCTCGTTTTCTGTGACTCATGAACGAGGACCTCCAGATCCTTCTGCACTGGAGCACATCGAAGTCTCTCCCATTTAAATAATAAGTCACCTTCCCATTTTTGTGACCAAAATGCATGATCTCACACTTAATCACATTTAACTCCATCTGCCGCATTTTGGCGCACTCTCCAATATCATAACTTGGAATCATAAAACCTACAGCACGGAGACAGGCCCTTCAGCCCAAACTGGTCCATGCCGACCAAAATGCCCATCTGAGCTCACCCCATTTGCCTGCATTAGGCCCATTTCCCTCTAAAGCTTTCCTATCCATGTATTTGTCCAAAAGCCTTTTAAATGCTATCGATGTCCCTGTCTCAGCCACTTCCTCCGGCAGCTCATTCCATATACGTACCACCCTCTGTGTAAAAAAAGTTGCTCCTCAGATTCCCATTAATTCTTTCCCCTCTTAACTTAAACCTCTAGTTCTCAATTCCCCAACCCTGGGAAAAAGACGGAGTGCATTCACCCTATCCATGCCTCTCATGTTCTTGTACACCTCTTTAAGATCATCCCTCAGTCTCCTACGCTCCAAAGAAAAAAGTCTTAGCCTGTCCAATCTCTCCCTATAACTCGGTCTTGGCAACGTCCTTGTAAATCTCTTCTGCACTCTCTCCAGTTTAATAACATCTTTCCTCTAGCAGGGCAACCAAAACTGAACACAATGCTCCAGGAGGGGCCTCACCAATGCCCTGTACAACTGCATCATAGCTTCCCAACTTCTATATCCATACTTCATTGCATGTTAATGTAAACCTACTTGTGACACTAATTAACTTTTAAACTCCCCCCTCAAAAATATTAATCCTTTTATGTTGTAAAATCAAGACAATTAGAACAGCAGACCAATTTAATTTTAAATAATCAAATCCTTCTGACTTTTAGAAATATTGGCTCCTATTTTGTTTACGCAAAAAGATTAAATGAGGTGAAGTTTATTTTGGATGGTTAGCTCGTTACAATATCTATATCCATTTGTAAGGTTCTTATTTCCTCATTGCAAATTATTGTCCCGCCTGTTTTTGTGTCATCTGCAAATTTGGCTATAGAGCCTTCTTTCCCTGTACCCAAGTCATTAATATAGATTGTAAATAGCAGAGTTGCGGAGCTCCGATTATGATGCTTTCTCTCTGTTGGTCTTGCATCCACACTTTGCCCCAGGCTACAGCACTGATAAGTCTCATGTTCTGTTCCTGAAGTTAAGGTTATGAGTTTGTTTGTGTCTCTGTTCTTCCTCGTGCATTTTAACTCTCTCATGGTCATTTGAGGTGATGCTTGGTTCTAGTTTTTGTTGGAGAGCTGGAAGTTATGTTCTCAGTCATCTTCCCATAAACTACTCTAATGGTGAAAACCCATTTTTTGGCGATGAGGTTCTGTAACTAAGGAGGGCTAAGTTGAAGTTGTCATTCTCCAAGGCTGACGGTTTGAACACCTCTCTCGGCTTCTCCATTCACTTGAGCATAGTGAGGTGAGCTAATCATGGGAATGAATCCATATTCCTTCGCAAAATTGTGGAGCAAATCATTCCCAAGTTGTGGATCATTGTCTGACACTACAATATCCAGGATGCTATATATTGCAGAGATTCTCTTCAGTGAGTGAATGACTGCTTCCGCCATGATACTGTGCAAGCTATTCATTTCAATTCATCTGGAGCAGTAATCAATGACAATAAGCAATGCCTTGCCTTTAAAATCAAATAAATCCATTCCCAGGTACTCTGACGCCCGAGATGGAAAGGTGGAGGGTGACAGTGGTTCTCTTTGCTCTTGGCTGTTTACAGCACATCTGAGGCATTTCAAAATTAGTTATTCTGGAGAATGAATAACACCTGGCCACTAGACTGATAGTTGGGCTCTTGCTTGACAGTTTGCTATCCCAAAGTGACATTGTGGATTTTTGTGGAGAATATCAAGCTGAAGTGTTCTTGGAATGACTATTCTGTCATTATAAACTCGGAGATCATCAATGATTGTGAAGTGCTTCCTCTGTGTGGAGTACTGCTGTACTTCAAACTGTAAGAAGTCTCACAACACCAGGTTAAAGTCCAACAGGTTTATTTGGAATCACAAGTTTTCGGAGCGCTGCTCCTTCATCAGCTGAGTGTACTTCAAACTGTACTAGGTTGTTAGGTATATCGCAATACTGGGTCGTTAGCAGGATAATACTGGATTATTATGAATATAGTCTGGCAATCCATCCAGATAGCATTCCTTTATCTGGACACACTCGTCATCTTACTGTTGTGCTTGTTTAATCTCTTGTAGCTTCTTTGCAATAGTCAGTGGGTGTATGGAATGAGAGCTTCCACCTCCTCAATGAAAGTCAAATCCTCTATTATGGTTCCTTTCACTGGTATTGTTGATAGGGCACCAGCTGTCGTCTGGTACTTCACTTGAATGTACTCAGTTACTCATTCATCTCAGTCTGAAGCCTTGAAGTGTAGGTGCCATTTTTGCAATCTCTTTCATGTTCAGAAGAGTGACTAATGGCTCACGGTTGGTTTCAATTTTAGACTGCAATCTCATCACGTAGTCTGAGAGCTTCTTTGATTTGATTTATTATTGTCACATGTATTCGTATACAGAGAAAAGCATTGTTTCTTGAGCGCTATACAGACAGAGCATCCCGTTCATAGTGAAGGAAAGAGTGCAGAATGGAGTGTTACAGTCTAGCCAGGGTGGAGAGAAACTTAGTGCGAGGTAGGTCCATTCAGCAGCAGGGAAGAAGCTGTTCTTGAGTTAATGACCTCAGACTTTTGTATCTTTTTCCTGATGGAAGAAGGTGGAAGAGAGAATGTCCAGGGTGCGTGGTGTCCTTAATTATAAAATCCTCGGGCGGGATTTTCCGATCTTGGAAATCCTGCCCTATGAAAGAGTTTGATGTGGTGGATACTGAGAAGATGTTTCCACTTGCAGGTAAGATTAGAACTAGTAGCTGTGAATGTAAGATTTGTTTAGTTAAGTCAAGTCCATTTAGATACTAATTGAGCCATTTGACTTTGGGACTATGACTATTCCAGAAGACTAATTTATCAATATAGTTGATCCCTTGCTCAATACATGTGCCCAATTTCACCCTTGACCTTGTCCATGAGTGGGTGAGGAACCTCTCTCGGTATGAAGAGGCAAATCGATTTAGCACCAACTAAGCATAATATTTGGTCTTTGGATTTCCTAAGCCTGTAAGTAATCTTGGAAATTCACTCATTCAAAGTTACATCAGCATTATGTGCTTCTGTTGTTAACAATTGACTCTATAAATGTCAACAGGTTGCTCCTCAGGCCAAGGTAGCTAGGTGTTACGAAGAGTTAGAAAGGAGAAAATGCCATCATCATCAATGTGCTCAGCAATATTTGATGGTGTGGGCCCTAGTGCAGCTGGCACCATGATGCAGAAGAAGGTTGGCATGAGGGAAAGGGGTGTGTGTAGAAAACCCAGAGTTCCAAGGCATACAATCATCAACTTCTTCTTGATCCATGGTGATATGTGAGCAACCTTCTCCTGCAAGAGAGAGGGTGGAGTGTCAATGATTGTGTGGCACTGTGCTTGGGTGATGTACCTGCTCTGTAAGAATAGCTGGAGGTAGGGAGATGTGGACATGGTGTTTGCAACACAAAAGATGTGTGCGAGTGAGGTGCAGTACCTGAATATTAGGCATGAGTCCAAGGTTTTCTGCTGGGTGAGTAATGTTGATGTGATACATTGAATAGCATGCTGGTGGGTGCAGAGATAATGGATGTTATAAAATAATAAGGGGCATAGATCAGCTAGATAGTCAATATCTTTTCCCAAAGGTAGGGGAGTCTAAAACTACAGGGCATAGGGGTTTAAGGTGAGAGGGGAGAGATTTAAAAGGGTCCAGAGGGGCAAATTCTTCACAAAGAAGGTGGTGAGTGTCTGGAACAAGCTGCCAGAGGTAGTAGTAGAGGCGGGTACAATTCTGTCTTTAAAAAAGCAAATAGACAGTTACATGAGTAAGATGGCTATCAAGGGACATGGGCCAAACGTGGGCAATTGGGACTCGCTTAGTCGTTAAAAAAAAGGGCGGCATGGACAAGTTGGGCCGCAAGGCCTGTTTCCATGCTGTAAAAAAGATCATGTGAAGATGCATTCACTGACCTTGACCATCACTGTTGCTAGGTCTTCATGTCCAGAATCCAAATTGACCATCCAGGCCATCTGCTTCCACTCCCCTCCCTTCCCCCATCACCACCGCCTTGCCCCAAACCCCCCCCCCAACCCCCATCTCCCTCACTTCTCTCTTCCTTCCAGCCTGCATCACCAAGACCCCCAGTAACATATTCATTAATATGAATCCCTATTCTGATCTGGTGTTTTGTTTGTAAAGATTTTATTGCAATATCTTTGTGTGAAGCTTGCCTTTAAGACACAGCGGGCAGGAGTTTACAGCCTCACTCGTCCCGAAACTGTGAAATCCTGCCCGAGGTCAACGGAACTTTCCATGGTTCGCCCCTCGCTCACTCCGATTCCCATGGCGTGCGGGACAGTAAAGGTCCGGCCAACATGTATTTAAGAAGGGCAGGCCAACTGTATCATGTGGTTTGCCAACAACACTGCTGGAGCCTCCTGCTTTGTGCAACATTTTGGGGCAAACAAGTGCCACATTTATTCAGATGAGGTGAGTTACACAAACCTGGCACCATCGCACACCTCAATCCAAGTGACCATGAATCACAGGCATCCTCACCCAACAGAGTGGGCTATCCAATTTCGAGCCCGAAAAGCTTGCAGGAGTTTAATTCTTAATGCTAAGCCAACTACGTCACGGGAAAATTTGAACTCGTGTTGCTTGTGCCAATTTACAAAAAGAATCCGGGTCTGCCCATAGTTTTCCCCCAACACTTTGAGGCTATAGAAATGCACGGATATTTGGTTTCGTAGATTAGTGTGCACTAACTTTAGCCATGCTCATTCCTGAGGAATATATCAGCCTCTGCACCTTACTCTGATTTCTCCAATTAAACCATGACCTGTTATTCAAAGAAATGTAGTCATTCTACTGTAAAATATTTAAGAGAAGGAATTTGCAGAAGCAGATTTTGAAAATGGTACATAATTGAAATAAATAAATTACTACAGCTTCAAAGGATATTCAAAGGTCAGTGGGACTTGCTCACTGTTTTTAACTCAATCTTGTACAATATAGTTTTGCACCATCAAATATTTCAATCAAGAAGTGATGGAGCACATTGCTGTGGCAATGCCCTGGTCGGCAAAGTGGTTTGAAGGTATGTTTCCCCAAATCAAGATCACAGGGCAGGATATTTTGAGGCGATGTTGGGCATAGGGGAAGGGAAAACTCAGAGGGCAAGTTTCCCAGGGCAATTTTTATGCAACTACCAAGTGGCACACTTGGAGTAATGGTCTCCTTATTATACACAAAAGGATACAGCAGCACCGGGGATGGTGCAGAATAGGGTGGACCAGTATGGTACAAGAACTGAGAAGTTGCAGGCAGAATTCTCCAGCCACGGTGGTCTAAAAGCCGGAAATTCCCGCCCAACCGTCAATAGTATTTCACATTTTCCGCAACCTGTCTGCTGAAATTCCAGTGACGGACGGGATGGGAGAATTACACCTATCAGGAAAGATTAAATAAGCTTTGAAAAAAGTAAAGTCTGAGCTCTTTGACATTAAGGGGCAAAGCTTTCCCATCCTGCCTACCATGGGAATCGTAGCGGGTGCAGTGGGTAGGAGTGGGAGGGGGGCGGGGGGGCGGGCAGACCATGCAAAGTTCCGTTGGCCTCGGGCAGGATTTTCCAGTCTTGGGGTGAGCCCGGCAGGAAAATCCTCCCCTATGAAAGGGTTTGATGTGCGGGTTTGATACTGAGAAGATGTTTCGACTTGCAGGCGAGATTAGAACCAGTGGCCATGAGAGTAAGATAGTCACTAATAAATCCAACAGGAAATTCAGGAGAAACTTCATTACCCAGAGAGTGGTTAGAATGTGGAACTCTCCGCGGCAGGAAGTCACTGAGGTGAATAGCATAGGTCCATTTAAGGGGAGGCGAGGTGAAGGTGAGGAAGAAAGGATTAAAAGGATACACTGATAGGGTTACATGAGGAAAGGTGGAGGAGATTGTGTGGGCGTCTAAATACAGACATGGATCCGTTGAGTTGAAGTGAATGTTTCTGCGCTGTACCTACTATGTCGCTATAATAATGCGATGTGTTGACTTGCGTGCCTGAAATTGGGCAGTGTCAAAAGGAGCAGAATAACTGTACCTTGAAATAAAAAGCATCCAACTGTCAAATGGCACTACATTTAGAATGTTATTTTGCAAGTACCTTCTTCATTATAGTATTGGTGGCATGAGGTGTTCCACTGGGAGTCAGGATTACAAGGCCACAGGCCAAATGGTTCTATTTTGCGACGGAACTCAGAACTCTGCCTCAGGGAGCATGTTGTTTCAAAAAAACATGCACAGCAGATGTTACATTACTGCAGTGCAGACTTGGCCAAGCCTCATATGAAGCAATCATGCTTAGTTGTCTGTATAGCAATTAATTAGAAGAAAAGTTGTTGAATAGTTATAAAGAGATCCTGAGCCCTGACTGAGAGACAGCGTGAAGCTCATTATTTAATAATGTGACTGCACTCCATGCGTTAAAAGAGAGAACCAAAGTAGAGTGACATCCACTAACTCCTCTGGGAAATAACAGTTGCTGATCCCAGGATGTTTGCAGCAAATGCAAGAAATATTTCACTTCCTCATAGAATGTGCAAACATTTTTCCTTGGAAAACTTCCCTGTTTTTCAGTAAGAGAATGGAGTTGCAAGCTGCAATATCCACCTGAGGACATTTCTTTCCACATTATGTTTCAGGAACCGGAAAGGTTTTGCAAAGTCCTTCAGGTCAATTATAGCCATCCACATAATGCCTGAATTCCCAAATTAAAAGATTAACTCAACCTCACTCCTGAGGTATGTTCCAAGATACTGTTTAAGTTAAAGTTTATTTATTAGTGTCACAAGTAGGCTTACATTAACACTGCAATGAAGTTATTGTGAAAATCCCTGAGTTGCCACACTCCGGCGCCTGTTCGGGTATACCGAGGGAGAATTTAGCATGGCCAATGCACCTAACCAGCACATCTTTCGGACTGTAGGAGGAAACTGGAGCACCCGGAGGAAACCCATGCAGACACGGGGAGGATGTGCAGTCTCCGCATAGACAGTGATCCAAGCCGGGAATCGAACCCAGGTCCCTGACGCTGTGAGGCAACAGTGCTGACCACTGTGCCACCGTGCTGATTGCAATTATCACACATGACCACTGAATTAATCCTCTTCATACGATGTCAGTGGGCCCCATTTTGAGCGCAGACATGGAGCTTTCTTGATATGAGGTTAAATCAAACATATCCCAACTTAGTACCCAGTGGGAATCAATTTAGTTCTGACAAATAAGAGTTAGAAATTAGTGTCTTCGGAAATTCTGCTTGGAAAGGATGGCCCCTGCAGGAAATAGATTCAGAGCTGTAAGATTTATATTTAATAAGTGCAAAACAACCATTGTATTCCTGAATGGAGATTGAATACTAGGAACTATTTATTTTGAGAATTTGAAAGCAATTCAAAATTTGGCCATTTATCAGACATGGTTTGCATCAACGTTATATTTCTCAGCTTTTCCCACCAACGGGGTCTTCTGATCTCACCGATGGTGAACTCTCTGGTAGCGGGTTCTCCGCAGCGCAGCCTGTGAACAAAGCAAAACATCATTGACATCGGCAGGACTGGAAAATCCAGCCACTGGATAATGGCTTTCAATGTCCACTGCTGGATGCTGGAGGTGGGCGGTGCTGGGGTACAGAAAATCCCACATTTACCCCAATAAATCTGAGAAGTGTCTATTTTGTTTTTGCAAGGTACTTATCCACTCGATTTTTATTTGCTAACAGAAAGAGTGTTCACTGCCTCCTGAGGATGTCCCCTCCACGCTTTCACTATCCTTTACATAAAGTAATCATACATCTGAACTGTCCATTCACCCTTCCCCTTTCTAAGTTTGAGGTTCTACCTTCAAATTTTGAACATAACTAATCATTTTCGAAGTACATAATTACAGCTTTGTTTCAAACATGGACACAAGAACTGAACCCCAGAGGTGAGGTGAGAGTGATTGCCATTGACATCAAGGTTGCACTTGACCGAGAGTGTGGCATCAAAGATCCCATGCAAAGCTGGTGTGAGTGGGAATCAAGGCAAAATATCTTAGCTTATTGGAGTCCTACCTATCTATGTTGGAGGTCAGTCATCTCAGCATCAGGATATCACTGCATGAGTTGCTCAGGATAGTGTCCTAGAGCCACCCATCTTCAGCTGCTTCATCAGTGACCTTCCTTCCATCATAATGTCAGTAGTGGGGATGCTCATTGATGATTGCACAATGTGCAACCATTCATGACTCTATAGATTCTATAGCAGTCCATGTCCAAATGCAGCAAGATCCGGACAATATCCAGGCTTGTGCTGACAAGTGGCAACTAACTATTGTGCAACAGAAACGTCAGGCAAAGACCAACTCCAACAAGGGAGAACCTACCTATTGCCCCTTGATATTCAGTGGCATTGCCATCGCTGAGTCCCCTACTATCAACATCCCGGGGTTACCATTAATCAGAAACTGAACTGAATCAGCCGTAAAAATACTGTAGCTACAAGAGCAGGTCAGAGGCTAGGAATCCTACACCAAGTAACTCATCTCCTGACTCCCCAAAGCCTGTCCACCATCTACAAGGCACAAGTCAGGAGAGTGATGGAACTCTTGCCTGAATGGGTGCAACTCCAACAACACTCAAGAAGCTTGACACCATCCAGGACAAAGCAGCCCGCTTGATTGGCACCCTATCCACAAACATTCACTCACTCCATCACCAATGCACAGTGGCTACTGCAGGAATTCAGCAAGGCCTCTTAGACAGCGCCTTCCAAACCATGACTATTTGCATGAAGAAGGACAAGGGCAGCAGACATATGGGAGCACCATGACCTGGAAGCTCTCCTCCAAGCTACACACCATCCTGACTCAGAAATATAGCTGTTACTTCACGGTTGCAGGGTCAAAATCTTGGAACTCCCTCCCTAAACAGCACTGTGGGCATACCAACAACTCATGGATTGCAGGGGTTCAAGAAGACAGCTCACTACCACCTTCTCAATGGGACTTGGGAATGGGCAATAAATGCTGGTCCACCCAGTAGTACCCACATTCCTAAATGAATAAAAATGCAATCAATGCTGCAAGTCACCTTCAAAGGTTTTATATTTGATTTTAATAAGGTAACGGTTTGAAAGTACATTGTGTGCATGGTAAAGTTACGCTTTATCAACACAGGGGCTTAAGGAATAGGATTTGGATGGGATTACTGTCCAATCCATTGCAAGTATCCAGTCAATTTGCAGCTGTTATCAACATAACTAACCATTACTATATTGAGTCTCAGGGCATGTAACAAGTAGGTAAAATCACTGATCCAATGTGTCAAACAAGCAGCTATGTTTGACAAGAAGCAGCGCTATGATGCTCTAAAGCCTATTTTCCATCCTATTCTCCCTTTGAGCATTGCTTCCCACTGAGTCTGCAGAACTGTTGAATGCACCCTTTCCAGCTCAAGTAAGTTTGTTGTATCCCTGATATTGGACATGCCTTGTTTGGAATAGTGCAATGTTATGTTCCTGATGGGGGCCAGTTAGTTATGGATAACTAGCGTGTGATCCAGAATACTGCCAGGAGCATGAGATCAACTCCCGTTCAGACTTGGAGCTGAAGTATCATTAGAGACAGTCTCTGGGGGTGTTTAACATAGACCACAGGAAAGAGAGCATCCAGGAACTTCCATTCATTTATTAACTACATACAATTATGGAGGGATGGATGAGGCTCCTTCCAGAGGCATCTCTCTCTGAGCTCTCGAAATATCCGATCCGACACGACTGATCATGAACATTAGCTGTTGGCATGGAATCTATTAATCCCTTACACTCCCGGGACCTTGCTCCTAGTCCCGATCCTGAGAGGGGAAGGCAATGGCCTAGTGATATTATCGCTAGACTATTAATCCAGAAACTCAGCAAATGTTCTGAAGACCTGGGTTTGAATCCCATCTCAGCAAGTGGTGGAATTTGAATTCATTAAAAAATATCTGGAATTAAGAATCTACTGATAACCATTGTCAATCATCGGAAAAACCCATCTGGTTCACAAATGTCCTTTCGGGAAGGAACTCTGCTGTCTTTTCCTGGTCCAATCATATATGACTCCAGAGGCACAGCAACGTGGTTGACTCTCAACTGCCTTTTGAACAAGGGAAACTAGGAATGGGCAATAAATGCTGTCCAGCCAGCGATGCCCATGTCCCACAAATGAATTTTAAAAAACCATGACTGACAAAATCTGCCAAGAAAATGGGTCAGGATGGACCATCAGACAGTAAGCCATGCAGAGCGCACATAACAATGGCAACATTCCTGATATTGGAGATGCCTCTTTTGGAATAGTGCAGAGAAAGAAAATGCATCTGTTTTTTGTAATTTTGACCATCTCACCTTAAAAAGGAAACTTAAGTTTTGTCTCAGAACAAAATGAATAAGGGGCCCAGGTTTCCCACTTATCAAGGCACTGAGGGGATAGTGCCAAGCAATTATATTCCTGGACTGGTATACCCATTGTGAGCTCAAATCCCACCATGGCAAGTTATAAACTTGGAAAAGATTAAATGTGCTAAAGCTCTTTCTGCTAGAAAACAGGAGGCTGAAAGGTAACCTGATAAAGATCTCTAAAATTATGAAGGGGTTTTAATAAGGTCATAATTTATAATAACGTCATAATGTTTTAATAAGACATAGAGAAGGTCCAAGCGGGATTTCACAGCCTCGCTCGACCTAAGACTGGAAAATCCCACCCAAGGTCAACGGACGTTTCTATTGCCCTTCCCTCACCCACTCGGATTTCATGGCTGGCGGGGCGGTAGAATTCTGACGGGTTTCTCTGTTTGTAAGGGGCCATAAATGCCTTTAGAAAGGAATTCATGAGAATCCTCTTTAGTTAGAGCGTCAAGTGTTGTAGGTCGTATTACCACACAGAGTGGTTGATGAAAATAACAGAAGCATTAAAGTGGAAGCCTGTCAAATGCGTGAGGCAGAAAGGAATTAAAGGGTATGCTAATAAGTTTAGGTGAATGGAGTGGGTGGACGCTTATGCAGAGCATATGTAATTCCATGAAATTAAGTTCAATAGATCTAGTAATTTATGACCATTACAAAGTGACAACTTGGTGTACGAAGCCTGACTGATGCACTAATATCTGTGGGAACAGGAACATGCAACTCTTAATTGGTCTGACCCGCATAAAACTTCAATCCCACATGTCGCTGACTGTAGCAATTAGCAATTGGAAGTGTTTCCCATATGACAAGAGAAAATATTTCAAAATTGAACTTGAGAGACATGATCCAAGTTTTAAAGTTTTGTGGAATAGGTAATACAGCGGAAAAGTAGACGAGTTAACTGATGAGATATGCGAAAGATGCGAGAACATAAGAATAATGTCACGTGGGGTTTGAAAAATTTCTCTCTCACTGTAGATATTCAGAGACACAGAATATTTAAAACCATGAATTCATAAATTGGTGTCTGGATGATTTCTAGTGGGAAGCAATCCTTAGAATGATGAGGCTGGACTGAGATTAAATGGCAAAAGAAAGCGGAAAACTATTGGGTTATGAAGTTCCCTAAATTGCCATGCCAGAGGAAGCAACTGGCTATAAGTGGTATGTATCCCAGTTGCTGAGATAACAGAACACACAAAATGAGCAAGCATCTGTGGTATCAAGAATATAACATAATTCTTTGAGCAAAATGAAAAAGCATCAAGCAAAAAGTAATCTACTGAAATTGGAGGTGTCTCAGGATGAGCGGAGACTTTTATCCAGTTATCTCTCAACCTCCTGTTTTCTTGTGAAATCAATCCCCACCAGGTTCAATCTTAGCCAAGCCCAGATAGCTATTATAATATGAAGACACCTGCTCCCGAGAGGAAACGCTGTTTGAATGACAACTCAAATGCTCTGATCATTGTGGTCAATTTCACAATGTTTGTTTACACACATTAAGTGGTTTCAAGGGTTTGTGATTTTTGAGGGCCTTGATGATTGACACTGTGCTTCGGACTTATTTTCAGTCGGAGAAGTTTCTCAATTAAGGACATCTTTTCAAGGTGTATTTTAAACAGACCACTTTACACTAAAGGCTTCATTTGTTTGAGGAAGTGGTTAATGGAAATTGAAGTGCTATTTTTTGGCGTGGGAAGCATGAGGGGCTATAGGGGTGAGTGGAAGAGCAGAGCTGGGCACAGAGGGCATAAGGGACCAGAGGGATTTGGTGAAAGGACAAAGCTTGGCATGGGAGCATGAAGGGCCATAGTGGGCGAGGGTCATGTGGGGCCATAGGAGCTGGATGGAAGGGCAGAGCTGCACTTATGGGGCATAAGGGGCCATTGGGGTTGGTTGGAAAGGCAGAACTTGGTATAGGGGACATCAGTGGCTATGGAGGTGGACGGGGAGTGAGGGGTGCTTAACTTTACAAGAGGGGGACCTTTTGAACTTACCTTTTAAAAGATCCCCTCATGCAAGCTAGGCTTAATGACTCGTCTGTGAACCATGACTCTTTAAAAACCTGACCCGGATCTGTGGAAAGTGACGTAGGAGTAGGAGATATCTATTTCCGCAATGCAGTCAGCCAGGTCGGGAGTGCTGATGTGGGCTTTTTGACAGGCGCCAGCCTTCAGAGGCACTTCCAAAAATTGCACAGCTAGGAATGGGGTGGAGAATCCCAGAATCGGGTGGCACAGTGGTTAGCACTGCTGCCTCACAGCGCCAGGGACCTGGGTTCGACTCCCGGCGTGGGTCCCTGTCTGTGTGGAGTTTGTACATTCTCCCCGTGTCTGTGAGGGTTTACTCCAGATGCTCCAGTTTCCTCCCACAGTCCAAAGATGTGCAGATTAGGTGGATTGGCCGTGCTATATTGTCTCTTAGTGACAGGGGGATTAGCTAGGGTAAATGCATGAAGTTATGGGGATAGGGCCTGCATGGGATTATGGTTGGTGCAGACTTGGTGGGCCGAATGGCTTACTTCTGCACTGTAGGGATTCTATAATTCTATGAATCAGGACCTGCCCACTATTTTTAAGGGTTCCCAAGTCAAGTTTACTTGCTGAAAATCCAAGCCTTGTATGCTAAAGCGTGCGATGATGTTACATGCCTAAACAGAGTCCCAAGTCTACAAAGAACAATGCCCAAGGCAATGTGGATGTCCAGCTGGAGCTAAATGCTGATCCGTAACTGTGTATTGATTATAATTCCTTCAGGATAGATGGTAAATACTCTCACTTTGTGTCATGTAGCCAATTCCACAGAAGCAAAGTCTAAAGCAATCACGCTACCACCCATTTGAATTAATAACAGAAGCTAAACTTAATCAGGGAAAGCTGGACCTTAAGCACTACAGATCACTGAGGGAAAAGGAATGAGTATCGAGGTTTCCATGTGGATGAAAATGACTCTGCTAGTTATGGGATAATTTAATATAATAGTTAAATTGGAGACAGAAATAACATATGCAACATTCTACTTGGTAAAAATGGAAAATAAATCACCACAAAGCTATTAAACAGCATGTGAGCAACGACTGATCCAAATCATCGGCTCAGTGCTGACAGTAAAACAGATGGCACACATTTCCATGTCAGATGAGCTAATTAAAGAATACTTAGATCTCTTCAGTGACATAGGCAGCTCAAAGACTTTCAAATTAAATTGTGCATTGATACAAGTGTACAACCAGTTGAACAACAACACAGGAGAACTTCATTTGACAACTGCTTGATCACTTGAAAAGATTGCCATTGAGAAGGTAGGAAAACTTGTAGCTCTGATCAAAACAAAGCGCGGAGCTCGGAAAAGACGCACGTCTTTATTGATACGCAGAAACTTCCAGGAATTTATCCTCCTCAGCATTAGGGCTAATTAAGTTGACCAGATCTCTGTGTAGATTGAAGCCACCCCGTGATTACTTTACTACCTTGTGACGCAATTTCCTGATAGAAACCTTGCCCGACATCAGTACTTCTATTTGGTGTCCTGTAAACAACTCCCACCAATATTTGCTGCCCCTTGTTGTTTTGTAGCTCCTTCCAAACTGATTATACATTTTGATCGTCTGATCTAAGATCATCTCTCACTTAACCTACTGATCTCAATTTTTAATAACAGGGCTACCCCATCTCCCTTTCCTTTTAGTCGTTCAATGAAGAATACCCTTGAATATTCAGTTCCCAGCCTTGGTCAGCCTGCAGCCATGTCTCTGTAATGGCAATTAGATCATACCTGTTCGCTTCTATTTGTGCCATCAATTCATCTACTTGTGGTGAATGCCCAGACCATTCAGATAGAGAGCCTTTTGTTTTGCCTTTTTAAAATGTTTCTGTTTTTGACCCTCTTTGATGTTGGTCTTTGTTTCTGCTGCCTTCCAATTTTGCTGATTACTTTGCTTCCTACAATTGCCAGCTTTGTTTCTCTCCTTTCAGAAATCCCTCTCAGGTGCCCATCCCTCTGCCAAGCTCATTTAAACTCTCCCCAACAGCTGTGAGGATATTGGGCAAGGTTTTGCTCAGGTGTAACCAATCCTCTTTGTGCAGGTCCCATCTGCCCCGGAGCAGGTCCCAAAACCTCTGAAATCTGAAACCTTACCTCCTGCCCTTATCTTTCTATTTCTCTAAAATCTACTTTCAGGACATCATCCCTCTTTATATTAATGTGAATGGTACTAATATGGACCACAAATTCTGGCTGTTCACACTTTCCCATAAGAATATCCTGCCGCCATTCAGTGCTATTCTTGACTCTGACATGAAGGAAGCAACAGGCTATCCTGGAGTCACATCCACAGCCGCAGAAACAGCTAACAATTGAAACCCCTACTACCATTGCTCTTTTACTATTCTTCTTCCCCTCCTTTGCAGCTTAGCCACCTGTGGTGCCAGAGACTGGTCTCTGGCTGCATTCCTTTGAGGGATCATTATCCTCACCAGTATTCAAAAGAAAACAAATTGATTTGTGAGGAAGATAAATTCAGGGATTCCTTCACCACCTGTCTCATCCTCCTCAGCTACTTGACAGTCACCCATTCCCTCTATGCCTGTGCTCTCTTAAACTGCTAACCTCCCTAAATGTGCTGACCCTACAGTTCTCAGCCTCATGAGTGCACCACAGTGACTCCAAGCATTGTTCCATTTCCAAAATCAAGACCTCCAAGTCTCTGCAGCTAGTGATAATTCCAACAGATGTGGTCATCCAGGCCTTGCAAAGTGCCCACATTTTCCCACATGTGACAGAATGCACATTCCAGGTGGCCAAGGTACCTTGTATTGCCTTAACTTCACAGACTATAAACTGGAGGCTTGCAAGTAGAATATCTCACCAGTTACTCACCAATCAGCTCCTTCCCCTGCGCCGATCTGACTCTTTATTCCTGATGTCTGGCTTTGAACTTTTCCTGAGCTCTCCTCCCATCACGGTTTTTATGCCCTGCTTTGCTCACTCCATCTTTTTTTTTAAGTTTTAAAGTTTATTTATTCGTGTCAAAACTAGTCTGACATTAACACTGCAATGAAGTTCAGGTACACTGAGGGGGAATTTAGCATGACCAATTCACCTAACCATCCCATCTTTTGGAGTGTGGGAGTGAACCAGAGCACCGAAGGAAACTCATGCAGACACGGGGAGAACGTGCAAACTCCGCACTGACAGTGACCCACGGCCGGGAATCGAACCCGAGTCCCTGGCGCTGTGAGGCCGCAGTGCTAACCACTGTGCCACTGGTAAGTCCACCAGGACTTGGGGATTTGTCAGCTTTTAGTTCTGATCATTTTATCAGTACCATTTTGTAATAATAACCTGTGTTCATGGTTCATTATATAATGATGATGTGATTGTCAAACTTTAATAATCCAGCTGCGTGGACTGTGCAGTCACTGGGGAAAGCGAGGAGCAAGAGAAAATACTGTCATAACTATGATCCCTGCAATTAGCAATTCTTAAACAGGAACATTGGAGCAGAGAACTCAGGAGCAGGAGCAGGCCATTCAGCCTTTCCAGACTGCCCTGCCATTCAGTAAGATCATGGCTGATCTGGTTGTGGTCTCAACTCCACCTTCCTGTCTGCCCCCTCCCATACCCTTTGACTCCTCTGTCCATCAAAAATCTGTCTAACTTTCCTTTAACATATTCAATGATTCAGCCTCCAGTGCCTTTTGAGGAAGAGAATTCAATAGACTGATGATTCTCTGAGAGAAAAATCTCTGCTCATCTTTGTCTTAAAAGGGAAACCTCTTATTAGATTAGATATAGCTAAAGGGCTAAAGGGGATTAAGGAATATGGGGAGAAGGTGGGATCAGGATATTGAATTTGAGGATAAGCCGTGATAATAAAGAATGGCGGAGCAGGCTTGAAGGGCTGAATGGCCTATTCCTGCTTCTATTTTTTATTTATGATTCTATGTATGTTTGTAAAAGGGAGACCTCTATTCTTAAACTGTGATTTGGTTTGATTTGGTTTGATTTATGATTGTCGCATATATTAATATACAGTGAAAAGTATTGTTTCTCACGTTATACAGACAAAGCATACCATTCATAGAGAAGGAGAGAGTGCAGAGTGTAGTGTTACAGTCATAGCTAGGGTGTAGAGAAAGGTCAATTTAATACGAGGTATATCCATTCAAAGGTCTGACAGCAGCAGGGAAGAAGCTGTTCTTGAATTGGTTGGTACGTGATCTCAGACTTTTGTATCTTTTTCCCGATGGAAGAAGGTGGAAGAGAGAATGTCTGGGGTGCATGGGGTCCTTAATCATGCTGGCTGCTTTTCCGAGGCAGCGGGAAGGGTAGACAGTGTCAATGGATGGAAGGCTGGTTTGCGTGATGGACTGGACTTCGTTCACGACCCTTTGCACTTTCCTGTGGTCTTGGACAGAACAGGAGCCATACCAAGCTGTGATTCAACCAGAAAGAATGTTTTCTATGGTTCATCTGTAAAGGTTCATGAGAGTCGTAGCAGACATGCCAAATATCTTAAACCTTCTGAGAAATTAGAGGCGTTGGTGGGCTTCCTTAACTACAGCACCAAAATGGAGGGACCAGGACAGGTTGTTGGTGATCTGGACACCTAAAAACTTGAAGCTCTTGACCATTTCTACTTTGTTCCCATTGGTGTAGACAGGGGCATGTTCTCCACTACGCTTCCTGAAGTCGATGACTATCACCTTTGTTTTGTTGATGAAGTTGCCTAGTTCTAATCTCCCCCACACAAGGAAACACCCTTCCCGTAGTCTACAATGAAGACAGACGTCAGTGCCTCCACTATTTCCTTGTTTTCCAATATCATTTTCCCAGACTCACTCTCTAGAAGACCAACCTTTGATTTAGTTACTCTTTTCCTATTTAAATATTTGTAGAAACTCTTACTATCTGTCTTTCTATTACTAGCTTGCTCATACTCTATTCTTCTTTATTTTGTTCGACATTCTTTGCTGGTTCCTACCATCTGTCTAATCCTCTGACCCACCTTTAACCTTAGAAGATTTATGCAGTGTTTTTTTTCAATTTGATACAACCCTTTACTTTCTTATTTAGTCCTGAATGATGCATCCTTCTCAAATGGTATTTCTTTCTCACTGGGATAAATCTTTGTTGACACTGTGGAGGAGGGAATTTTCCCATCCCACCCGCCACAGAAATCATAGCGGGCGGGCACGGGCCATGCAAGGGTCTGTTGACCTCTGGCGGGATATTCTGGTTTTGGGGCGAACACGGCTGGAAAATCCTGCCCTCGGTGTCCAGTCTTGAGTTCCTAGATCTGTTTGGAACCTATCCCATTGGGCGCAGTGGTAATGTGACACAATGCAATGGACAGTATCCTCAATGTGAAGAGGGACTTTATCTCCACAAGAACTGCACGGTGGTCACTCCTACTGATACTATCATGGACGCCAGCTTTCAGATCCTTAAATCTCTCCTCCTCTGTAACTCTGCCTCCTCCTTTAAGCCATTCCTTAAAACCTACCTCATTGGCAAAATTTTTGATTACATCTTCCCACATCAATTGAGGTGGCTCACTGTAAAATTGTGTTTGGCATTTGCTCTTTTTTTAAAGTTTATTCATTTATTAGTATCACAAGTAGGCTTACGTTAACACTGGAAGGAAGTTACTGTGAAAATCCCCCAGTTGCCACCCGTTCGGGTACACTGAGGGAGAATTTAGCACAGCCAATGCACCGAACCAGCACGTCTTTCAGTCTGTGGGAGGAAACCGGAGCACCCGGAAGAAACCCACGCAGACAAGGTGCAAACTCCACACAGACAGTGACCCAAGCCGGGAAGTCGAACCCAGGTCCCTGGTGCTGAGGCAGTAGTGCTAACCACTGTGGCACCGTGCCACCCTGTGAAGTGCTTGGTGCATTTTATTATGTTAAAGAGCCATATAAATGCGACTTGTTGGCCTGTAACCGATATCCTAGACCAGGTTGTGCAGTATTAGGATTCATTTTATTTTAAAGTGATGTGAGCAAGTAGCTGCAGTTACAAATCCCTCTGATATCCTCACAAACAGCAGAAAAACATAACTTCCTCCAAAGGCTACTGAGATTTCCTCTTCTTGAAGTAAGCTGAAAGAGAGTCAGTTCTTCACCATCATTAAAAATTGAACAGCAGTACAGCAGGACACATCTTTGGGGTGTTCCTGCAAACAGCGCCATTCCTTTGAAGTCAGCAACATGATAATATATTTTGCAATGGTGAAGTGTAGAAGATTTTGCTCCCCTCACATCGAAAGAGTTGCATTATTTAGAAGGAATATCAGGCATTAACCTGCACAAGTTGTTGTGAATACTTCCATTTTTATCTCCATAGGATTCACTTTCCGTTCTTCAACAAGCAAAATTGTTGGAATACGTCGAACAACCCAAAGTGAAAAAGCCTGTGTAGAATGAAGAGGATTTACTCTTAGAGCCTTACTACTCCATGCGGTCCATGTAACAGATAAAGCTAATGACCAAGAATTTCCTCTTTGCACCCTGTCAGTGATCGGGGTCTCAAAATTGTTCTGGGTGAAGAGAAATTTATTTCCCTCAAATTTCTGTTCAAACCTCTTTGCACATCGCTCAAACATAACATCTGTCATGAACCAATGCAAAACATAATGGGGCGCGATCTTACTCGGCATTCACACCACACTCCCACTGCAGCGAGGGTGGAGAATTTGGCGCCCAGCCAACTCTCCGTCCACTGCAGCATGATAGGAAAACCCGGCCAGTGCGAATGGCTATAAAATTCTGGCCAACATCTGTCATGAACCAATGCAGTTGGGCAGCAACTTAGAACTTATTTTCTATTTAATTATTTTCCATTGAAGCAATATTCCTTGACATAGCTCGGAGTTTTAATTCTGTGTTGTTTTACTAATACTGCTTGAAAAAAGTGTGTCTTTTTGTTTATTCTCTCATGGAATGTGAGCATTGCTGGTAAGGCCAGCATTTGTTGCCTCTCCCTGACTACCATTGAGATGGTGGTGTTGAGCTGCCTTCTTAAACTACTGCTGTCCATCTGGTGTAGGTGTACCCACGGCGCTGTGAGAGTGGGAGATCCAGGTTTTTGACCCAGTGACAGTGAAGGAATGCCAGTGATATAACTCCAAATCAAGATGGTGCGTGACTTGGAGGGGAAGTTTCAGGTTGTGGTGCAGTGCACCATGGAAATGGTCTAACCTGCCATGCAGGAGTAACACCATTTTAAATAACCAAACCTGACTTTAAAAAACTATGGAGCCATTTATTAATTACAGTGGTGTACAATAGTTTACTTAAATTAAAAAAAGCAATATTTCAAAGCTTTCAAAATGCGTTTATCAGTGTCCTTGTGCCTGAAGAAAGCTTAATTTTAAGCAGATGCTTCCAATGGTGATTAATTTGATCAGAGTCCATGGTCAGTTTTCTGGGTGGGATTGGTTTCTAGTCCATTTTTCTTTAAACTAGTGCAAAAGATTGAGGGCACTTGATTTGCACTGGCCGTAGTTTGAGCTTGAAGCTGCTCTGTCTTGTGTGTTCTGGTTTGGCAGATTTTGACTGAATGGCACTGATAAAAACAATGGAACCTTCCAGAAATTCCAGGCCAGTAAGACTACATATAAAGCACATATTGGCTCATCACAACATTCAGAACATTGAGATCACAAATATTACAAGAGCAGACATCAATCTCATTGCAACCAGTGTCGCTCCCAATGCAACAGTACCGCAGGAAGAGGGAATGTATATTCTGTTACTGCAGCAGTTGATGGATACAATCACAACTGTGAATTGATCCTAAACTGACAAATGGAACACTGTCAGAAACGACATCAATCCAACATAAAACATTTGTCAACATGAGGTAGCAATAAAAATCACAATGGATGACATTCTTTCACAGGGAGACCAGAGTTGTAATCTAAAGTAGTGGACAGGGATGTTATTGCCATGACTTCCAGAAGGCATTTGATCAAGTCCCACATAAGTGACTTTGGGCGGAATGTTCCTGGAAATCTACAAAGGCCATTGGCAGGTGGGAAAATTGCCACTGAAGCAACGGCAACTTTCTCCATCATATTTGATTTGATTTGATTTATTATTGTCACATGCATTGGGATACAGTGAAAAGTATTGTTTCTTCCGTGCTATAAAGACAAAGCATACCATTCTTAGAGTACATAGGGGAAGGAAAGAAGAGGGTGCAGAATGTATTGTTGCAGTTACAGACAGGGTGTCAAGAAAGATCAACTTAATATAAGGTAGATCCATTCAAAAGTCTGATGGCAGCAGGGAAGAAGCTGTTCTTCAGTCTGTTGGTACGTGATCTCAGACTTTTGTATCTTTTTCCCGATGGAAGAAGGTGCATGGGATCCTTGATTATGTTGGCTGCTTTTCCGAGACAGTGGGAAGATGTGTAGATGGAGTCAATGGATGGGAGGTTGGTTTGCGTGATGGACTAGGCTACGTTTGTAACCCTTTGTAATCTCTTGCGCTCTTGGTCTGAGCAGGAACCATACCAAGCTGTGATATATCCAGAAAGAATGCTTTCTACGGTGAGAGTCGAAGCGGACATGCCAAATTTCCTTAGCCTCCTGTGAAAGTAGTGGGCTTTCCTAACTATAGCGTCTGCATCGCGGGACCAGGACAGGTCATTGGTGATCTGGACACCTAGAAACTTGAAGCTCTTGATCATTTCCACTTCGTCCCCATTGATGTAGAGAGGGGCATGTTCTCCTTTACGCTTCCTGAAGTTGACGACTATCTCCTTCGTTTTACTGACATTGAGGGAGAGATTATTGTCATTGCACCATTTCACCAGATTCTCCTTCTCTTTCCTTTACTCCGTCTCATCATTGTTTGAGATCCGACCCACTACAGTGGTGTAATCAGCAAACTTGAAAGTGAAGTAAAGTGCAGGACTTGGGAAAGAACCATCAAGGACTGATTCCCACGATGGAACACTGGTAGGGTTACCTCTGATTCACCACACCACCACCCTCCAGCAACTTAATTCCTCATTGATATGGATGCTATTTTTAAAGGTCACCCCAGGGCAAAGGAGTTCACCTGGGAACCCTCCTCAAACATCCCCCAGTACTGCCCTCATGCATGGATAGTGCCAGGGAACAGTGCCAGGATGCAGTGCCCGAGCATGACCACTCCCTCTTGAGACTGGACTCACCTGAGCTCCTGTGGAAGGTCTGCTCACCAGGTGAACGCCGTGGGAGACCAGTCATGAGGAATGTCGTTGTGCTCTCATATCAACATGGATGATTTTCTGATTGGATATGGGGAGAGGGAGGGGAAGTGGGGGGATGATTCAGGGCTAGAGGCCTGATAATTAGATCATAGAATCATAGAAACCCTACAGTGCAGAAAGAGGCCATTCGGCCCATCAAGTCTGCACCGACCACAATCCCACCCAGGCCCTACCCGCATATCCCTATATATTTACCTACTAATCCCTCTAACCTACACCTCTCAGGACACTCAGGGGCAATTTTTAGCATGGCCAATCAACCTAACCCGCACATCTTTGGACTGTGGGAGGAAACCAGAGCACCCGGAGGAAACCCACGCAGACACGAGGAGAATGTGCAAACTCCACACAGACAGTGACCGAAGCCGGGAATCGAACCCAGCCCCTGGAGCTATGAAGCAGCAGTGCTAACCACTGTGCTACCGTGCCGACGCTGAGACATTCAAACGATGTTCCCGATATTGAACATTGGGAAAGTGGGAAACTGGGTAATAGAACATAGAACGTAGAACATTACAGCGCAGTACAGGCTCTTTGGCCCTCGATGTTGCGCCGGCCAGTGAAACCAATCTAAAGCCCATCTAACTTACACTATTCCAATATCATCCATATGGTTATCCAATGACCATTTAAATGCCCTTAATGTTGGCGAGTCCACTACTGCTGCAGGCAGGGCATTCCACGCCCTTACCACTCTCTCAGTGAAGAACCTACCACTGACATCTGTCCTATATCTATCACCCCTCAATTTAAAGCTATGTCCCCTCGTGCTAGCTATCACCATCCAAGGAAAAAGGCTCTCACTATCCACCCTATCTAATCCTCTGATCATCTTGTATGCCTCTATTAAGTCACCTCTTAACCTTCTTCTCTCTAACAAAAACAACCTCAAGTCCCTCAGCCTTTCCTCATAAGACCTTCCCACCATACCAGGCAACATCCTAGTAAATCTCCTCTGCACCATTTCCAATGTTTCCACATCCTTCCTATAATGCAGTGACCAGAACTGTACGCAATACTCCAAGTGCGGCCGCACCAGAGTTTTGTACAGCTGCAACATGACCTCCTGGCTCCAAAACTCAATCCCTCTACCAATAAAAGCTAACACTCCGTACGCCTTCTTAACAACGCTATCAACCTGGGTGTCAACTTTCAGGGATCTATGCACATGGACACCGAGATCTCTCTTGTTCATCCACACTACCAAGTATCTTACCATTAGCCCAGTACTCTGTAATCCTGTTACTCCTTCCAAAGTGAATCACCTCACACTTTTCCGCATTGAACTCCATTTGCCACCTCTCAGCCCAGCTCTGCAGCTTATCTATGTCCCTCTGTAACCTGCAACAACCTTCCGCACTGTCTACAACTCCACCGACTTTAGTGTCATCCGCAAATTTACTAACCCATCCTTCTACGCCCTCATCCAGGTCATTTATAAAAATGACCAGGTAATGCACCCAATCACTGATGGAGGAGGGGGAAATCGCGTTACCCATTTACGTCTGCATGAAACGCAATTTGGGAGTTCGCATGAGATTATTCGCTCTCATCTCTGAACCCACCCGACGTGACCGGGGAGCAGGCAATCCCAGCCTTGGTTAAAGCTGAAGCTGATAAATTGACGGTGAATTAGTCAACTTGTTAGAAGTTGGCTGAATGATGAGAGAGACAGAGAGGAGGGCAAGTACTCTAATTGGCAGGATGTGACTAGTGGTGTTTCAAAAGGATCTGTGTCGAGACCTAAAATATTCAGTGTGTTCATCAACAACTTGGATGAAGCAAAAGGAAGCCACATATCTAAATTTGCCATTGCCACAGAAAGCTGACATTGTGAGCCAGCTGGTGCAACTGTACAATAACAAAGAGGCATTGCATTTTGACAAAACAGTATGATTAAATGGACTTTAATCATCGAATCTCTACAGTGCAGAAGTTTCAGCCATCTCACCTGCACTGACAATAATCCCACACAGGCCTGTCACCCCACGTATTTTCCTCACTCAGCTCCCTGACACTAAGGGGCAATTTAGCATGGCCAACACCTAACCTGCACACATCTGGAGTGAGGGAGGAAACCGGAGCACCCGGAGGGAAACCCACGCAGGCACGGGGAGAATGTGCAAACTCCACCCAGTTACCCAAGGCTGGAATTGGACCTGGGTCTCTTGCACTGTGAGGCAGCAGTACTAATGTAGGTAAATTTAAGATCATCCACTTTAGACCTGAAAAGGAGAGAACAGGATATTAATTTTCCAAATGGTGCATAGCTCGAAACTATGGAGTTTAAAGAGGCTTGGGAGTCCAGTTAGAAAGATCTTTCAAATGTCATGAACAGATACAGAAAATAATCACAGAAAAGGCTCATGGACAAGGCTTATCTCGAGATATCTGGAATACAAGGCAGTAAAATTCATGCCTCAGCTGTGCAAAGCCTTGTTTGATCACACAGAGAGTACTATGAGCAGTCCTGGGCACCTCACCATACATTGGCCTGCAAGGGAGTGCAGTGTGGATTTACTAGAATGTTACCTGGATTCTAATGGTGCAAGCCACAGGGAGTTAACAATCTAGGGTTGTATTCCATTGTATTCAGAAGGTGAAGAGGTGATATGATCAAAGTGTTTGAGGTAGTAAGGGGGAAAGATAGAGAAGATGGGGAGAATTCATTCTGTTGGTTAGAAGTCTCAAAGTTTATGGAGCAGAGTCTAAAAATCGCTCGCAAACCAAACTCCCATCCATTGACTCTGTCTATATTTCCTGCTGTCTTGGAAAAGCAGCCAGCATAATCAAGGACCCCACGCACTCAGGACATACTCTCTTCCACCTTCAGCAAAGCAAAGAATGGGGGTAAATGGGTGTTTTTCTGGTTGGCCATCAGTGACTAGTGGTGTGCCTCAGGGATCAGTGTTGGGACTGCAATTGTTTACGATTTACATAGATGATTTGGAGTTGGGGACCAAGTGTAGTGTGTCAAAATTTGCAGATGACACTAAGATGAGTGGCAGAACAAAGTGTGCAGAAGATGCTGAAAGTCTGCAAAGGGGTATTGATAGTCGAACTGAGTGGGCGAGGGTCTGGCAGATGGAGTACAATGTTGGTAAATGTGAGGTCATCCATTTTGGTAAGTATAACAGCAAAATGGATTATTATTTAAATGGTAAAAAATTGCAGCATGCTGCTGTGCAGAGGGACCTGGGTGTCCTTGTGCAGGAATCTCAAGGAGTTGGTTTGCAGGTGCAGCAGGTAATTCAGAAGGCAAATGGAATTTTGTCCTTTATTGCTAGAGGGATGGAGTTTAAAAACAGCGAGGTTATGTTGCAGCTGTATAAGGTGCTGGTGAGGCCACACCTGGAGTACTGTGTACAGTTTTGGTCTCCTTACTTGAGAAAGAATATACTGGCATTGGAGGAGGTGCAGAGGAGATTCACTCGGTTGATTTTGGAGTTGAGAGGGTTGGTTTATGAGGGGAGACTGAGTAGACTGGGGCTATACTCATTGGAATTCAGAAGAATGAGGGGAGATCTGAAAGAAACACATAAGATTATGAAGGGAATAGATAAGATAGAAGCAGGGAAGTTGTTGCCATTGGTGGGTGAAACTAGAACTAGGGGGCATAGCCTCAAAATAAGGGGAAGCAGATTTAGGACTGAGTTGAGAAGGAACGTCTTCACACAAAGGGTTGTGAATCTGTGGAATTCCCTGCCCAGTGAAGCAGTTAAGGCTACCTCATTGAATGTTTTTAAGGCAAGGATAGATAAATTTTTGAACAGTAAAGGAATTAAGGGTCATGGTGAGCGGGTGGGTCTGTGGAGCTGAGTCCACGAAAATATCAGCCATGATCTTATTGAATGGCGGAGCAGGCTCGAGGAGCCAGATGGCCTACTCCTGCTCCTAGTTATTATGTTCTTATGTTCTTCTGTCGGGAAGAAGATACAAAAGCCTGAAATCACATACCAACCAACTCAAGAACAGCTTCTTCCCTGCTGCCATCAAACTTTTGAATGGACCTACCTTATATTAAGTTGACCTTTCTCTACACCCTAGCTATGACTGTAACATTATATTCTGCATCCTATCCTTTCCTTCTCCCCTATATACTCTAGTTTATTTATTAGTGTCACAAGTAGGCTTACATTAACACTGCAATGAAATTACAGTGAAAGTCCCCTAGTCGCCACACTCCGGTGCCTGTTCAGGTACACTGAGGGAGAATTTAGCATGGCCAGCACTTCTTTCGGACTGTGGGAGTGTGGTGGACCTCAGTTGTGCCTTTGTCCTATATGGACCACCGTTGTGTGTGTTTGTCATACCTGGACACATCCCCTTCCAGTTTGGTTCCTCCCCTCAGCACCTAGTATAAAGGTGGCTGTCTCCTCCCCCTTGTTCAGTCCAGGTCGGTTAATTGTTGGGATCTGCTCCTGATTCTGTTGTGAATAAAAGCCTACACTTATATTGGCATATCGGTAGTCTTTCGCCTTATTGATAGTGCATCAATTTTATTCACAACAGTTACTAGTATGGAGTAGTTTCTAAAACCCGACAAGTTAGCTTTAGACCCTCAAGAGGTTGGAGCCTCTGATAAATTTGATCATTGGTTGGACTGCTTCGAAGCATTCGTCGACACCGCTACGGCCATCGACACCGACGCTGCTAAACTCCACGTGCTCCGCGCCCGGGTAAGCGAAACTGTCTATGGAATCTTCCGGGACGCTGCTACTTACGCGGACGCTATCGAACTCCTAAAAGGGCAGTTCCGAAAGAGCCCTAACGTGGTTTACGCCAGACACCTCCTAACTACCCGCAAACAGCAGCCAGGAGAATCGTGCGCCCAATTTCTGCGCGCCCTGCGAGTCCTCGCCCGAGCATGCGACTGTAAGGCTGTTTCAGCAGCTCAGAACACGGAGGATCTGATCCGCGACGCCTACGTTGCGGGCATTGAGTCTACATACATCCAGCAGCGTCTGCTGGAACAAGATGACCTAGACCTCCGGAAAACGGCCACGATGGCTGAAACGTTAGAAGCAGCCTCCCATAATCTCGGGTCTTACCTTGGATCCCGTTCCACCGACGGCTCCACTGCGACGGCTGCTCCAGCAGGGCCCAAATGTTACTTTTGTGGCCTCCCTAAGCACCCTCGGCGTCACTGCCCGGCAAAGGACGCGATTTGCTCCGGATGCGGTAAGCTAGGCCACTTTGTTAAAGTCTGCAGAGCAAAGCCGCTTCTGAAGACTCGTGGAGCCATGTGTGCTCCGAGGGCGCGGCCATCTTTGATGCAGGCGGCGGCTGCGCGCGAATCGCCATCTTTGACGCGGTCACCGGAAGTGCGGGAATCGCCATCTTTGATGCGGTCACCGGAAGTGCGGGAGTCGCCATCTTTGAGACTGGCATCAAGGCAAGCTGAGCAGGAAGCTTCATCCGTGAGGTCATCAGACGGCGATGAAGATGGATTCTTCTTTAATTCAACAGTGGCATCGATTTGCCTGGACCAGTCGCAGCCACATCAACTCTCCAAGTCCATAATGGAGATCAAGGTAAATGGTTATGCAGAAAACTGCCTGTTTGACTGTGGGAGCACGGAAAGTTTTATACACCCTCGCACAGTGCGTCAATATGCCCTTCCCGTGCGACCCTGGAGCCAGACCATCTCCATGGCCTCGAATTCTCACTCAGTGGAGGTCCTCGGGTGCTGCTTGGTGACGCTGACGGTACAGGGCACAGTCTACGAGCGTTTTCGGCTCCTCGTGCTGCCGCGACTCTGCGCAGCTGTACTGCTGGGGTTAGATTTCCTCAGCCATCATAGGAGCGTCATCCTGCAGTACGATGGCCCTTATCCCCCGCTCTCCGTCTGCAAGGCGCCGTCACGGCAGCGCCCCTCGCGCACCACCTGCAGTCTCTCGACCCTCAAGATCACCCCCCCCCCGTTATTTGATAACCTCACCCCGGATTGTACGCCTATAGCCACCAAGAGTAGGCGCTATAGTGCGGATGACCGGGCCTTCATTCGGTCCGAGGTACAACGTTTGTTCCAGGAAGGGATTATCCAGGCCAGCACCAGCCCCTGGAGGGCGCAAGTGGTCGTAGTTAAATCGGGGGAGAAACACCGCATGGTGATTGACTACAGCCAGACCATAAACAGGTATACCCAACTAGATGCATACCCTCTTCCCCGTATCGCGGACATAGTCAACCACATCGCGCACTATAGGGTTTTTTCAACGATCGATTTGAAATCGGCTTACCACCAGCTCCCTATCCGCTCGGAGGATCGCCCATACACTGCCTTTGAGGCGGATGGCCGCCTCTACCAGTTCCTCCGAGTCCCCTTTGGTGTCACCAATGGGGTCTCAGTCTTCCAACGGGCCATGGATCAAATGGTGGACCAGCACGGACTACGGGCCACTTTCCCGTATCTGGATAACGTCACCATCTGCGGCCATGACCTGCAGGACCATGATGCCAACCTACAAAAATTCCTTCGTACGGCCACTCTCCTGAACCTCACATACAATGAGGCGAAGTGTGTTTTCCGGACACGCCGCCTCGCCATCCTTGGGTACGTGATAGAAAATGGTGTCCTTGGCCCCGACCCAGCCCGTATGCGTCCCCTTATGCAGCTTCCCCTCCCTACTACCCTCAAAGCACTGAGGAGATGCCTGGGCTTCTTCTCCTATTATGCCCAGTGTGTTCCCCGTTACGCAGATAAAGCCCGTCCGCTCCTAAAATCGACCTCTTTTCCCCTGGCGGAGGAGGCCTGTCGGGCCTTCGATGACATCAAAGCGGACATCGCGAAGGCCGCGATGCACGCTGTGGACGAATCCATCCCATTCCAAGTGGAAAGTGATGCGTCTGACTTTGCCCTAGCTGCCACCCTTAACCAGAGGGGCCGTCCGGTGGCCTTCTTTTCCCGGACCTTACAAGGCCCTGAGATTCGACACTCCTCGGTCGAGAAGGAGGCCCAGGCCATCGTGGAAGCCGTCCGGCACTGGCGCCATTATCTCGCGGGCCAACGATTCACCTTAATTACGGACCAGCGGTCAGTTGCCTTCCTGTTTAACACCAGGCAAAAGGGCAAGATTAAGAATGACAAGATCTTGCGGTGGAGGGTTGAGCTCTCCACCTACAGATATGACATCATGTACCGGCCTGGGAAGCTCAATGAGCCCCCAGACGCCCTGTCCCGTGGATCATGTGCCAGTGCCCAACTAGACCAGCTACAGTCCCTCCATAACGACCTCTGTCACCCGGGTGTCACCAGATTTTTCCATTTTGTCAAGTCCCCTAACCTGCCCTTCTCCCTTGAGGAAGTCCGGACGATTACCAGGCAATGCAGGGTCTGCGCTGAGTGCAAACCGCAGTTCTACCGGCCAGGTAGGGCGCACCTTGTAAAGGCCACTCGCGCGTTCGAGCGCCTTAGCGTTGATTTTAAAGGCCCCCTCCCCTCCTCTAACCGCAATGTTTATTTCCTGAATATCATTGACGAATACTCACGTTTCCCTTTTGCCTTCCCCTGCTCGGACATGACCACGGCTACAGTGATTCGGACCCTGAACAAGCTCTTCACCCTGTTCGGCTTCCCAGCCTATATTCATAGCGACCGTGGGTCCTCTTTCATGAGTGACGAGCTGAGGCAGTACCTGCTCACCAAAGGCGTTGCCTCCAGCCGCACCACTAGCTATAACCCCAGGGGCAATGGTCAAGTAGAGCGGGAGAACGCAACCGTCTGGAAGGCCGTTCTATTAGCATTACGGTCTAGGGGCCTTCCAGTCAGCCGTTGGCAAGACGTCCTTCCGGACGCATTACATTCCATTAGGTCACTCTTGTGCACAGCGACCAATACGACCCCTCATGAGCGGATGTTTTCATTTCCCAGGAAGTCCTCCTCGGGTACTTCGCTCCCGGATTGGCTGATGTCCCCGGGACCCGTCCTGCTTCGGAAGCATGTCCGGACCCATAAGGCAGATCCCTTGGTCGAGGAGGTCCAACTGCTCCATGCTAATCCCCAATATGCTTATGTAGCGTACCCTGATGGGCGGGAGGACACGGTTTCTGTCCGTGACTTGGCACCCGCGGGTGCCCCGGAGGTCACCACGTCCTTCCGCCCCACGGTCCCTGGTGTCGTCCACTCGGGGATTGCTACGCCTCTTCCTCCCTCAGTTCCTGTCCCCAATGTAGTGTGCCCAGAGCCTGTTGCAGCCCCCCGCCCCCCAGCTCCGGTTCCCACTGTTCCCCATACGCCACCAGGGCCACAGCCCATTCCTCTCGCTCCTATGTACAGCTCGCTTGAGTCGCCGGAGCCGTCGCCACGCAGTACCCGACGACTGGACGGGACGACGGATCGGTCCGCTTCACACCACCCAGCGCCTTCTCTCGACGCTCACTGTACGGAGCCTGGGCCGACATCGCTCCCTGCTCGGACGACTCTGCGACCTGCACTACGACGATCGCGACGACGGATCAAGCTACCGGTTCGTCTGGACTTGTGATATTGTTTCCGCTTCACCCCCGTGTTGTTTTTTTAAAAGGAAGGGGTGAATGTGGTGGACCTCAGTTGTGCCTTTGTCCTATATGGACCACCGTTGTGTGTGTTTGTCATACCTGGACACATCCCCTTCCAGTTTGGTTCCTCCCCTCAGCACCTAGTATAAAGGTGGCTGTCTCCTCCCCCTTGTTCAGTCCAGGTCGGTTAATTGTTGGGATCTGCTCCTGATTCTGTTGTGAATAAAAGCCTACACTTATATTGGCATATCGGTAGTCTTTCGCCTTCTTGATAGTGCATCAGGGAGGAAACCAGAGCACCTGGAGAAAACCTATGCAGACACGGGGAGAACGTGCAGACTCGGCACAGACAGTGACCCAAGCCAAGAATTGAACCCGGGTTCCTGGCGCTGTGAGGGAGCAGTGGTAACCACTGTGTCACAATGCTTTTCACTGTATCCCAATATATGTGACAATAATAAATCAAATCATATTTTTCAGGAGTGAAATCAGGAAATATTTCTTCACGTTAAGTGTGATGGACATGTGCAACTCTTTCCACAAGTAGCAGTTGCACATGTCCAGAGTTTTGTTATGCAGCAATATTGCGGGAAATGGGGCGAGGACATGTATATGAAGTCAGGTTGCACATTATTGATCACAGTGAATGGTAGAATAGCTCAAGGAAAGGTAACTGACCTTTTCCTATTCCTGTGGAGTAAATTTTCCGATCCAGCCATCATGGGAATTGTCACAGCGGGATGGACAATTTAAAGGACCATTAAAAATCCACTGGCCTTGAGTGGTAATTTCCAATTACCGGTCAGGTGGGACCCGAAAACCCTCCCAATGTGTCAATCTAATTTTCTCCATCGATGCCAGGACTAACTTTAGGTTATGAGTGGCTTCTAGGCACAGCAGAAATAAATTTTGAACAATGGATCAATATTTCTAAGTGCCCAGTACGGTAGTACAGTGGTTCGCACTGCTGTCTCACAACTCCAGGGACCTGGGTTCAATTCCCGGCTTGGGTCACTGTCTGTGTGGAGTTTGCACATTCTCCTCGTGTCTGTGTGGGTTTCCTCCGGGTGCTCCGGTTTCCTCCCACAGTCCAAAGATGTGTGGGTTAGGTTGATTGGCCATGCTAAAATTGCCCCTTAGTGTCCTGAGATGTGTAGGTTAGAGGGATTAGCGGGTATATGTGTAGGGATATGGGGGTAGGGCCTGGGTGGGATTGTGGTCGATGCAGACTCGATAGGCCGAATGGCCTGTTTCTGCACTGTCGGGTTTCTATGATTTCTATGATTTCTAACTCCGGGGATCCAGGTTCGATTCCAGCCTTGGGTGACTGTCTGTGTGGAGTTTGCACGTTCTCCTTGTCAAGCGTGGGTTTCCTCCAGATGCTCCAGTTTCCTCCCAAAGTCCAAAAATGTGCGGGTTAGGTGGACTGGCCGCAGTAAATTGCCCCTCAGTTTGTGTGTGAGTGCAATCCCGGTGGTAAATTGGCATCCTATCCTGGATGTATCCTGGCGAGTGCTCAGTGTGTGTTGGGGTAGGCTTCATCTCCCTGCGACCCTGAATTAGAGTAAGCCATTAAGTGGAAGCGAAGTATTGTAAACCTGACCTATATCTTCATCATGTGCCGTGCGATATTTCTAAACGGTACCGGATTTCATTTCCTCAGTGTGTTATTTATAGTGTGCCTTCCGATGTAATTGCATAAATTCTTGGCCTGCAATTTTTTAATGGTTAGTCAAATTTGAGATAATAATTCAACCTACTAAATGTTAAAATTGCCTGGAGGAACATAGTATACCTTGGGCCAGTTTCTATCCAAAGATCAGCTACTTGCTGGAAGTTCTGAAAATTCTTGATTTCCTACAGTGGAGAAAACTAGATCAGAACTGTTAGGTCATGTTGAATAATATAAGCTCAGCATTTAATTAGAGTTAAAAATGGATAATAGCCCATTTTAACAAACATGAGGGTGAACGAGCCTACTTTTAACCTGCGCATTTATGCTTCATCTAAATAGCACAAAATTGTATGTCTGAGCAAATTGTTGACATAAAACTCTCAGATGTTAAAAATTACAGAGCATTTCCACTAACTGGTTAGTTGAAAATAATCATTCAAGCTTCTTGCTGTTCTGGAGCCATGGATGTTTATAAGGCAGGCTAAGTTGAAAACTGCACATAATGTGCACGGCACTGAACTGTAGGAAGGCTTATACAGTCAGAAAAAAAAAGTAGTTTGCGTCCTGAGTGGAAGGAATGGCAAATATCCATTTTGTACAATACAAAATTATTAAGAACAGTTGTTCCAATCCCTGTGAAGGGGATAACTTTTGACAAAAAATTCAAACTTCCAGTAAATGTCTGAAAGGATCATACAATGAGCCCGATTTTACCATTGCATTGCGTCCATTTTCGGGTTTGAAAGCTTGGTAAAGTTGGGCATGAGGTGAGTAGCGCGATCCGCCCCACCTCTGCGCCCGTTGCCTCTTTACCAAGGCCCGAAAATGGTTGCGATTGGGGCCACGCCCGAAACAGACACAATGGCCCTTTAAATGTATTTGCATACATTTAAATTGACTGAATGGACTCCAAGACCAACATTACTGGTGCTTCCCCCTTTACCATTGTGCTTGCCCATCCAAAATTGGCGCAAAACAGACATACTCCATAGAAGTCGGATTCGGGTGCTCCAGCTGGTGAGGAGGTAGGTGCCTAGTGTCCAATGGTTCTCTGCTTGAGATCAGTTGCGGGGGGGAGGTGAAGGTGGGTCTGCTGCCACTCTGCCTGAGATCAGATGGGGGGAAGGTGGATCCGCTACCTCTCTGCCTGAGATCAGTCGAGGGAAAAGGGGGTCCGCTGCCATTCTGCCTGAGATCAGTGGAAGAAAGGGGGGGTCTGCTGCCATTCTCCCTGCGATCAGTGGGTGGAAGGGGGGAGTCCACTGCCACTCTGCCTGAGATCAGTGGGGGGGCAGGAGGGTCCACTGCCAGTCTGCCTGAAATCAGTAGGGAGAAGAGGGGGTGGATCACTCTGCCTGTGATCGGTGGAGGGTAACGGGGGCCGCATTCAGTCAGGGAGCCGGTGGCATAAAGGGGGATAAGGGGGTCAGTAATGTTGTGTTGGTGGGCCAATGTCTGGGGGGGGCCAGGGGGAGGCAGTATCCAGCCCGTGCGGAATGTGGCAGCGGAGCAGCATTTTATCCTTTTTTTTCTGCGCATGCGCAGTTGGAGACGCAGATCGAAGCTGCGCGGTTTTGGGTGGTGTTAAGCCCCGCCCACAGGCTTGTGCAGCACGATTCGGAATCGCTGATATTTTTTCAGGCAAATTGCGTATGGGGGCGCCTCAGAACGGGTCTAAAAATCGGATCTGAAACACTCCCAGTTTCAAGTCCGCCCAGCACTTAGAATCAAAATGGTAAAATAGAGCCCAATATGTCAGATTTTGCTGCAACAAACAAACTAAAGTTACTATTCACTGAACATTATTTCAGTCATCAACTTATACTGTAAACGACAGGAAAGACTCCCCATTTAGCTTTTACAATGACCAACGTTCCGCTCCTCCCCACCCTGCTGCCCACCCCGCCTCCCCCCCCCCCCCCCCAACCCCGCCACCCCTGCTGCCACTTATATCCCTTAAATGGACGCTTCATTCTTTAGGAACCAGTCCAAAGGAATTCGTAGCTCCCATATCTTTGTCTCTCTCTCTGCTCTCTCTGTCTCTTTCTCTCTCACTCTCTCAGATTCATGCAGACTGACTATATCCATGAGGTTCAGTGATATTTTTAGGAAAACCTGCAACCCGATCCTACAGTGGCTCCCTGTGGTCCCTTCCCCTCTCAAATCCCATCTCTATGGCAACATGCATCACATAGACTTTGTATCCAGTTAGAACTGCAAATTAATTATCCTCTGGAACCCCCAACTTCATTTTATTTTGGAATTAAATACACTGCTTAAATTGTTTGCAATGCCTGATATTCTTCATCTTTTCCTGAGTTTGAAGATGAATAGTCTATACACAGTCAGCACAGCTGCTTGGCTCATTGTTTGCAGGTGTGAATATCATGTACCTTCTTCCCAGTAAAATAACTTACTAACGACTGAGACACAGTGGTTAGCACTGCTGCCTCACAGCACCAGGGACCCGGGTTTGATTCCCAGCTTGGGTCGTTGTCTGTGTGGAGTTTGCACATTCTTCCCCGTGTCTGCGTGGGTTTCCTCCGGGTGCTCTGGTTTCCTCCCAAAGATGTGCGGGTTAAGTGGATTGGCCATGATAAATTGCAGCTTAGTGTCAGGGGGACTAGCTACGGTAAATGCGTGGGGTTATGGGGGTAGGGCCTGGGTGGGATTATGGTCAGTGCAGGCTTGATGGGCTGAATGGTCTCCTTCTGCACTGTTGGATTCTATGATTCTATAACCTGGGCCCCCTGTTGACCTTGTTGTTGGACAGAATTCAGAGCAGGTTGAGTGACCACCCAGCCACTCCCAGCATTCCTCCATTTCACACTAAATGAAGCTTCAAAACCTACAATCTTACACATTTACTATCTCGCAAACAATCACACATCAACATTATCGAAAACCAGTGTCCAATCCGTATTTATCACTTATGAGAAGGGATTAAAGAAAGATGATATATTCTTTTATTCAGTTAAGTGTGTGTTATGAATATATTATGATACTTAACAATCTTAAAACCGAGCCATTGAGAAATGTGAATAGATTTTCCGTTTGCCTGATATAGAATGCACTCTATGATGACATTGTCCGATGACAGGATGAACCCCTTTCCTGCCCTTTTAATGGATGAGCCAAGTGTTCAATGACCAATGATGTCCTGTGATGCTGTGGAGCTGCTTAGTTCAATTGTTGGATTGCTGAGTGAACTGTGCATGCATCCTGGGACTAGTCTCAATCCAAAAGAAACTCCACTTACCTGCCTCACAAGAAGGAGATTTGATGTAACATTAAAGACAGGGCATTGAAAAATCAACAACTGCAATAAAGTTCCAGGATGGTACAAATTTTGATTTGATTTATTATTGTCATTACAATCATTAGCACACAGTGAAAAGTATTGTTTCTTGCGCGCAAATGTTCAGCATTGAGGTTAAATGATAAGCCATCATGGTGTATGATGAAGCAACTGTGGTCACCAGGACTAAATGGACATTAGCTTTAAATACTCAACAAGATGGGATTAATAGTGCCACCATATTGACAGGTGAATTCAACACCTTGTCTTCAAAATTCAATGAATGACTTGTATTTAGATTGTGCCTTCTCAAAACACTCTAGATGCAATGAACTACTTTGAAATGCAGTCACTGTTGATATGAAATGGCCGAGCAGCTGAATACAAACTTTGGTTCTGTCTTCACAAAAGAGGACATAAATCAGATGCCAGAAATGTTGGAGAATGCAAGATTTAGTGAGAGGGAGGAACTGAGGGAGATCGATATTAGTAGAGAAATGGTACTGGGAAAATTGATGGGATTGAAGACAGATAAATTCCCAGGTCCTGATAATCTACATCCCAGAGTACTTAAGGAAGTGGCTCTAGAAATAGTGGATGCATTGGTGGTCATCTTCCAGGATTCTATGGACTCTGGAACAGTCCCTGCAGATTGGAGGGCAGTGAATGTCACTCCAATATTCAAAAAGGGAGGTAGAGAAAAAACAGGGAATTATAGACCTGCAAGCTTAACATCGGTAGTGGGGAAAATTCTTGAATCCATTATCAAGGACTTTATAGCAGAGCATTTAGAAAGCAGTGGCAGAGTCAACATGGATTTATGAAGGGGAAATCATGCTTGACAAATCTGTTGGAATTCTTTGGAGATGTAACTAGTAGAGTTGACAAGGGGGAGCAGTTGATGTGGGATATTTGGACTTTCAGAAAGTGTTTAACAAAGTCCCATACAAGAGATTATCATCCAAGATTAAAGCGCATGGTATTGGAGGAAGTGTACTGGGATGGATAGAAAACTGGTTGGCAGAGAGGAAACGAAGAGTAGGAATTAATGGGCGCTTTTCAAATTGGCAGGCAATAACTAGTGGGGTGCCACAGGAATCGGTGCCGGGACCCCAGCTATTCACAATATATATTAATGATTTGGATGAGGGAACAAAATGTAACATTTCAAAGTTTGCAAATGATACCAAGTTGGATGTGAGAGTGAACTGTGACGAGGATACAGAGATCCTTCAGAATGATCTGGACAGGTTGGGTGAGTGGGCAAATTAATGGCAGATGCATATCATTTGGATAAATGTGAGGTTATTCACTTTGGAAGCAAAAACAAGAAGGCAGATTACTACCTGAATAGCTGTAAACTGGGAGAGGGGAGTGTGCAGCGGGACCTGGGTGTCCTTGTGCACCAGTCACTGAAGGTAAGCATGCAGGTGCAGCAGGTGGTAAAGAAGGCAAATGGCATCTTGGCCTTCATTGTGAGAGGTTTCAAGTACAGGAGCAGGGATGTGTTGTTGTAATTATACAGGGCCTTGGTGAGGCCACACCTAGAGTATTGTATGCAGTTTTGGTCTCCTTTTCTGAGGAAGGATGTTCTTCCTCTCAGGAGAGTGCAGCGAAGATTCACCAGGCTGATTCCAGGGATGGCGGGACTGATGTATGAGGAGAGATTGACTAGGTTAGGATGGTTTTCGCTGTAGTTCAGATGAATGAGGGGGGATCTCATAGAGACTTACAAAATTCTAACAGGTCTGGACAGGATAGATGCAGGGAGGATGTTCCCAATGGTGGGGGAGTCCAGAACCAGGGGTCACAGTTTGAGGATTCAGGGTAGACCATTTAGGATGGAGGTGAGGAGACATTTCTTCACCCAAAGAGTGGTGAGCCTGTGGAATTCATTACCACAGGAAGTAGTTGATGCCAAAACATTGAATGTATTCAAGAGGCGGCTAGATATAGCACTTGGGGCAAATGGGATCAAAGGTTATGGGGAAAAGGTTATGGGGAAAAAGCTATTGAGTTGGATGATCAGCCATAATCTTAATGAATGGCAAAGCAGGCTCCAAGGGCCAGGTGGCCTCCTCTTGCTCCTATCTTCTATGTTTCTATGTTTCTATATGTAGGTCAGTGTGGTTGACTCTTAAATGCCCTCTGAAATGGCTTAGCTAGCCATTTGGTTCAAGGGTAATTAGAAATGGGCAACAAATATTGACCCAGCTAGCAAAAACAAGAAGGCACATCCCATGAAAAAAAATGCAGCCATCATTTTTCACATGCTAAGATCCCCAACAACAACAACACCAACCAACATTTGGAAAGAGCTTTTAATGAAACTAAACATCCTGAAGTGCTTCACAGGAATGTTGTCAAACAAAATTTGACACCATGCCAAATAAGGAGAGAGTGGGATTGGTAAACAGAGACTTGTTGACAGCAGTAGGCTTTGAGGAGGGTCTCAACAAACACCAGCCAGGTTAATGAGCAATGAATCTCCTTATGGTGTTGGTTGGCGAAAGAATGTTATATTGCATAGATTTTCCAGCTACCTGCAGGAGCAGGTCAGGAGCCAATCACTAAATAAAACCAAAATATTCCAGATGCTGGAGATCTGGAAGAAAAACAAAGTGCTGGAAAACCCCAGCAGATCTCATAGAATCATACAATTCAGAAGAGGCCCTTTGGCCCACCTTCATAGCTTAAATGTTCCCTCCCAGGCAGCATCCTGGTGAATTTCCTCTGTATCCCTTCCAGTGCAATCACATCCTTCCTATAGTGTGGTGACCAGAACTGCACACAGTACTCTAACTGTGGCCTCACCAAAGTTCTATACAATTCCAACACAACTTCTCTGCTTTGGTAATCTGTGCCTCGATTGATAAAGGCAAGTGTCCCATATGTCTTTTTCACCACCATACTAACATGCCCTTCCACCTTCAGAGATCTGTAGACAAATACGTCAAGGCCCCTTTGTCCACAGAGCTTCCTAATGTTGTGCCATTCATTGAATACTTCCTTACCAAATTACCCCTTCCGAAGTGTATCACCTCACACTTAGCAGAGTTAAATTCCATCTGCCACTTATCTGCCCATTTGGCCATTCTGTCTATATCTTCTTGTAGCCCAAGACACTCAGCCTCACTGTTAACCACCCGGCAATCTTTGTATCATCTGCAAAGTTACTTATTTACTCAAGTAAGCATCTGTGGCAGCATCGGTGAAGAGAGAAACAGAGTTAACATTTTGAGATAAATGTGACTCTTCTTCAGAAGCCAATCACTTGACAAGAAGTTTTGTACCTCCACTTTGCACCTTTTTCCAATGACCTCTAGAATTGAACATAACTATTCCTTTTTCCCCATAGTTTTACATAGCATTCACTGTACTGTAATATATTCAGAACTACAGAACTATTGTTTGCCATCCCTGAATCATTTTCACTGGGTGTTGACGACATAGCTTTGTTTGGCTTTTGATCAAACTATGCTTCATTTTCTGCACAATTAGAGGATTACAGACTGTGAGACAAAGGTTAATCCCATGCAGTTGTGCGATGCTGGCAGCATGTTTAATGTATTCTGCTGCCATTATCACCCCCAGAGTGTTATGTACTTCTCTGGTAGTTGGAGACTATTCCCCAAGACGAATAGCTCCACTCATTAAAAAGTAGCATAGATGGATGGCTGAACAGTCAACAAGGGATCAGGAAAGCCATATCCCCCCATGTCCTCAACTAATATTCATGGATCTGCATCAGTGCCAGGAGTCTCAGTCACATTATGTTTTCAGTCGCAGTGTCTCATTGTGCAGGCTAATATGAGAGCATGCATTGGCATTGAGAGCTATCATGCTCTAAGGTTTCCCATTTTATGCAAGTCAGAAGAAGGTATTTCCTCATGTTCACAAGTTGTTATATTCCATAGAATGAAAGAATCTATGGAGTCTCAGAGTTTTAGAATCATATGATCATAGAATTCCACAGTGCAGAAGGAGGCCATTTGGTGTATTGAGCCTGTGCCGAGAACCATCCCATCAAGGCCCTATGCCTATAACCGCACATATTTACCTTGCTAATCCCCTGACACTAAGGGGCAATTTAGCATGACTAATCCACCTCACCTGCACATCTTGGGACTGTGGGAGGAAACCAGTGCAACCGGAGGAAACCCATGCAGACATGGGGAGAACGTGCAAACTCCACATAGACTGTCACCAAGCCGGAATTGAACCCGGTTCCCAGGCGCTGTGAGGCACCAGGATAGCCACTGTGCCACCATACCATTTTTAAGTTTTCTGTCCATGTTGTTCGTAATAAAGGATCATTCGTATCATAATTATTATAATCAGTTCCTTTATTCTTGCATGAATTTTTGATTTTGTGGGCGGATTGGTAAAAAAATGAATTTTTCCCAAGTTTCACAATCTCAGGTAAGGGGTCACCCATTTAAGACAGAGATGAGGAGAAATTTCTTCTTTCAGAGGGTCGTGAATTTGTGGAATTCTTTACCACAGAGGACTGTGGAGGCTAGGTTGTTAAGTATGTTCAAGGCTGAGATAGACAGATCTTTAATCAGTAAATCAAGGGTTCTGGGGATAGGCCAGAAACTGGAGTTGAGGATTATCATGTCAGATCAGTCATGATCTCATTGAATGGCAGCAGAACAGACTCGATGGGCCGAATGATCTTCTTCTGCTCTTACGCCTTATGATCTTTAAAATTAAAACATTCCTAATTCTAGAGGATGCGGGGTGCAGAGCAGGGGTTTTGTTAATATTTACATTAACAGATTGTGAGCGTCATTGGCCGGACCAACAATTATTGCCCATCCCTAATCACCCTTGAGAAGGTGGGGGTGGTTTGCTGCCTTCTTGAACCGCTGCAGTCCATGTGGTGTAGTTACAGCCACAATGCTCTTCAAAAGGATGTTCCAGGATTTTGACCCAGCGACAATGAAGAAACGGCGATATCCAAGTCAGGATGGTGAGTGGCTTGGAGGGGAACTTGCAGGTAGTGGTGTTCCCATGCATCTGCTGCCTTTGCCCTTCTAAGTGGTAGAGATTGGAAGCTTGGAAGGGGCTGTCGAAGGAGCTTTGGTGAGTTGCTACAGTGCATTTTGTAGATAGTATATATTGCTGTCCCTGAGCGTTGTTGATGGAGAGAGTGAATGTTTAAGGCGGTGAATGGGGTGTCAATCAAGTGGGCTTCTTTTTCCTGGATAGTGTCAATCTTCTGGAGTTGCACAAGATCCTACCATTTTAGTGAATGGTCTGTTAAGTTTGGAGATCAATTGGAATAAGGGCGGCCAAAGATAATTATTGTCAATGGAGGAACAAGTGTTGGCTACAGCATCAGGGAAAGCTCCCATTCCCTTCTTTGAAATAGTGTCATAGATCGTTTATATCTTTGAAAGTGCACACAGAGCATCGGTTTAATTTTTAAAAATTTATTTATGGAGTCACTGGCCAGCCAGCATGTATTTGCCGATCCTGAGTTGCTCTTGAGAAGTTGGTGGTGAGCTGCCTTCTTGAACCGCTGCAGTCCCTGGCGTAGGTACACCAACAGCACCGTTCGGAAGGGAATCCCAGGATTTTGACCTCATGACAGTGTTGGAATGGCAATATATTTTCAAGGCAGGATGCTGAGTGATTTCGAGGGGAATCTCCAGGTGATGGTGTTCCCGGGTATCTACTGCCTTTGTCCTTCTGAATGGTAGCGGTTATTGGTTTGGAAATTGTCTAAGGAACCTTGGTGATTTCCCATGGTGCGTCTTGCAGATGGTACACACGGCCACCACTGTGCATTGGTGGCGGAAGAATTGAATGTTTGTAGAAGGGATACCAATCAAATGAGCTGCTATGCCCTGGATGCTGTTGAGCTTCTTGAGTGTTGTGAAGCTGCACTCATCCAGGCAAGGGAGAGTATTCCATCACACTCCTGACTTATTTTAAAGTTTATTTATTAGTGTCACAAGTAGGCTTACATTATCACTGCAATGAAATTACTGTGAAAATCCCCTAGATGCCACACTTCGGCACCTGTTCGGGTACACTGAGGGAGAATTTAGCATGGCCAATATACCCTAACCAGCACATCTTTTGGACTGTGGGAGGAAACCAGAGCACCCGGAGGAAACCCATGTCGACACAGGTAGAACTCCGCACAGACAGTGGCCCAAGCCGGGAATCGAACCCTGGTCCCTGGTGCTGTGAGGCAGCAGTGCTAGCCACTGTGCCACTGTGCCACCCATAAAGATTAGAATTTTATGTACAAGTCTCTGAACAGGACATGAACCTCCAACCTTTTGGATAAAAGGAGAGATTCTGCCAGCTGAGCCACAAGTGAAATTAGTACCGCTGTGAATCGCTTTGCTTGGATAAGATTCCGATCACCTATGTTTAGATGCTGGTAATTTTCTAAGTTTTTGTGCCATTCACCCATTGTATCATTCATTCAGCCTGCAGTTCCGTCACATTGAGAAATAATAGGGATGTGGTTTTACCAGGTGTTTGTAAACAGAGATGTACAACGACATGACTGATGAAGTCACCATGGGGAAAGATTCCCTCTGTGCAGTAGGTGCAGTGAAATCGCAGAGCTGTGATTTACAATCAAGTTTATAATTTTGCTACAGCGAAACCACAGGAAAAACTCTCCCACTAAATTATGAATGTGTCAAAATCAAAATGCACCTCCCGCAATAAAACAAATTCAAATATTTAAACTGCAGCAACATCCACTGCACCAAAAGCTCATAGTGTGCGAGGTGATGCCCTATTTAACTTAAATGCTTGGTACAAAAGATATGGGGTGGAAGTTTCTCCCAACTAAGGTGGGGAATTTCCGGCTGCGCTCATCCCAAGGATGGAAAACCCGCCCCAAGGTCAACCTTTGCACCTCCCGCTGCGATTCCCGTGGCAGACGGGACAGGAAAATTCCACTCTAAGTGTCATAACAGCGAGGAAACCAGATCGGTCTGCAGTGGTCCATCAGGGGAACTCTGCACCGCAATCATCCCACACTCAGTCACTTTTTGGGAGTTGCATAGCAGTACTGGTGAGGGGTGGGGTTTCACCTTGCCGGTGAGCCTGGCTGTAGATCGCTCAGATATCATTTCACAAGGCGCCCCGATCTCACAATGCATTGGATGACCCCCTCCCTCCCCCTACAGACATCGGGACCCCGCATCAGTCGTATGTTTCCCCCACTCCCTCCTCGACATGGGTCACCGACATCAGGGCACGGGGACCCACCCGCTGGATCCTCCTGCATGGCTCCCGGCATGCCCCCCTCTCATGACCTCCGTCATGCCTCCCCCCCGATCATGCTCCCAGTCCCGGGGGCTCCACTGGCCTCCGAGCCCAGCAACATGGCCGTCGCGCCTGGCCTCTGATTCTCGCCCATGTAATGCCCCGCCAGAGAGATGGGAATATTCCGGGAGCGGGGGGATAATCGCCTGCCGAACTCGCTAGGAAGATTGACATCCTGTCAATCTCCACATCATGAATCTCATACTAACCAGGCATGATCCGGTTTGCAGCCATAGAAAGGGGCCACAAACTGTTTGGCACCAGGTGCGGAACCGATTTTTCGGCCCACACGCTATTTTCCAGGATCAGCAGAATATAAAAAGTTTAAAGTTTTAAGTTTATTTATTAGTGTCACAAGTCGGCTCACATTAACACTGCAATGAAGTTACTGTGAAAATCCCCGAGTCGGCACACTCTGGTGTCTGTTCGGTTACACGGAGGGAGAATTTTTCATGGCCAGTGCACCCATGTCTTTGGTCTGTGGGAGGAAACCAGAGCACCCGGAGGAAACCCACGCAGACACGAGGAAAATGTGCAAGCTTCACAGACAGTGACCCAAGCCGGGAATCAAACCCAGGTCCCTAACGCTGTGAGGCAGCAGTGCTAACCACTGTGCCATCCATCTGTGCCAGGCACGGCGTGGTTGGAAAATCATTCCCATGATTTCAAACTCCCACGGGCTAACTTTACCATAACCCATGGAATCAGATGACTCACCAGTTTTACGCCTTGGACAAGACATAAAACCTCCACCCCACCCGATCCCATCGGTTTCTCGATAGGGACATTAGTTTCAATTTGCCCCTGCTACCTGTCATTATTAGTTAGCAACTCCAGCAATGCGAAAGCATCTCAACACACCCTGGACAAAGCAGCCAGCTTGATTGGCACCCCATGCACCACCTTCAACATTCATTCACTCCGCCACTGACACACAGTGGTAGCAGTGTGTACCATCTACAAGGCGTACTGCAGCATTTCCTTCAACAACATCTGCCAAACCCATGACCTCCACCACCGAGCAGAACGAGGGCAGCAGATGCATGGAAGCACCATCACCTGCGAGTTCTCCTCCAAACCACATGCCATCCTAACTTGGAACGATGGGTGGGATTCTCCAGCTGCCCGCACCCCAAGACTGGAAATTCCCACCCGGGCACAGCAGATCTTTAAATGGTCTGCCAAATTTTCTGTCTCGCCCTCTGTAATTCTGGCAGCAGGCGAGATGGAAGAATTTCAGCCTTCCTTCGCTGTTGCTGGGTCAAAATCCTTTCCAACAGAACTGTACCTTCATCACATGGACTGCAGTGGTTCAGGAAGGCAGCTCACCACCACATTCTCAAGGGCAATTAGGGATGGGCAATAAATGCTGGCCTAGCCATCAACGCCGACATCCCATGAATGAATAAATTTTTAAAGAAGTAATTATCTTCTGATATGAAAAGTTTGTTCGATGAGAGTGATGGGGAACAAGTTTGCTGCATTGAGATCATAGAAATCATAGAATCCCTACAGTGCAGAAAGAGGCCTTTCAGCCCATCGAGTCTGCGCCGACAACCATCCCACCTTGGCCCTATCCCCATAACCCCACATATTTCTCTGCTAATCCCTCTAACCTACGCATCCTGGGACACGAAGGGGCAATTTAGCATAGCCAATGCGCCTAACTCACACATCTTCGGACTGTGGGAGGAAACCGGAGCACCCGGAGGAAACCCACGCAGACACGGGGAGAACGTGCAAACTCCACACAGATAATGACCCAAGATGGGAATCGAACCCGGGTTCCTGGCGCTGTGAGGCAGCCGTTCTAACCACTGTGCCAGCGTGCTTAAATCCTGAGTCTTTTGTAGCTTTACCTCAAAATGGCAACAGTAATAAATTTGGTCCAGTGTTGAACAGAGCACAACTGCGTGTCCATTTAATCTTGTTGGTGCTGTATGTATTAAAATTCCACACCTCTATTCAGATTGTTCAGCTACTTGAGTTGCTTAGATTGCCAATTGACTTAATTTCACACATTTAGGCCGTAACAGCATAATTTCTTCATAATAATTACTCTATTTCTGTCATAATTAAGTTGCGGTGCAGTGCAGAAGTTCAACTGATGTGCAATGTCAAACGCAATAATTGACTTGAAGGCAAACAGTAATGGAATGGTTGAACTTGGAGCTTGTACGAGGAAATAAAGCTATGTTCGTGCTGTAGTCTTTGAACTTGCTCAGCATTTGCAATACAGAACTAAGTCAGTTGTTTAACACACAGAAGATTTACCTATGTTGTGTTTTTTCACTGTCCACCAATGTATTAATTTACTGCACATAATGCTATGGTCATTCTATAGTGAGGATTTTGCCCTGCAGCTGTCAAATTAAATCTTATCTCACCTTTTCCAGAGTCTAGTGTGTCTTCGCTCTGTTATTTTAGGTTGCAGATCTCAGTTTGCAAATATCTATTGTAAAGAATCGCAAAGCTGACACCACTGAGGTGTATATAGAGCAGTGAATTTAATGGCAGTTCTCAATTTCAACACAAAATACTTCTCTTCTTTGAAATGCGTTTGCAAAGCATGTTTAGAAGATCATTTGAATCATCATATCTGTCACATCCCTGGGACAGATGCATTAAGAAGGCAAGATATTTTTGATTGCGATTTGAACAACTTTGTCCAGTTGATCACTACAGAAAATATAACAAGGAGCACTGGGTGATTCTCACATTCCGCTATCATATCCTAACCACAGTCCAGTGGTGAATCCTGTTCCTATTTTTCTCCCATATCAAAAGTTTAATGATGAAAGATACACAAAGAACTAAGAACAAAGAACCGTACAGCACAGGAACAGGACCTTCAACCCTCCAAACCTGTGCCGATCATGATGCCTGCCTAAACTAAAACCGTATGCACTTACAGAGTCCGTATCCTTCCATTCCCATCCTGTGCATATATTTGTCTAGATGCCCCTTAAATGCCGCTATCGTACCTGCTCCCCCCACCTCCCCAGGGAAAGTATTCCACACATTCACCACCCTCTGTGTAAAAAAACTTGCCTTGCGCATCTCCTCTAAACTTTTTTCCACGCACCTTAAACCTATGCCCCTTAGTACTTGACTTTTCTACCCTAGGAAAGAGCATGAGTCTATCCACTTTGTCCGTGCCACTCATAATTTTGTAAACCTCTATCTGGCGTGTTTCTCTCCAGAGAAGCCAATTGGTTTTCTCTCCAGATCTTATGGGCGGCATGGTGGCACAGTGGTAGCACTGCTGCCTCACAGCGCCAGGGACCTGGGTTCCATTCCCGGCTTGGGCCACTGTCTGTGTAGAGTTTGCACGTTCTCCCCATGTCTGCGTGGGTTTCCTCCAGGTGCTCCAGTTTCCTCCCACAGTCTGAAAGACGTGCTGGTTAGGTGCAATGACCCGAACAGGCGCCGGTCTGTGGCGACTGGGGGATTTTCACAGTAACTTTATTGCAGTGTTAATGTAAGCCTTACTTTTGACGAATAAATGAACTTTAATGACATTGTCAAAAGAAATCGAGTGTGTGTTTCACACTGAACACAAAACACGACAGCAAAACGCAGCTGCCCAGAGATGATGCCCTGATCAGAACCAGAGTACACCTTCCCCCCAGCCCAACTTGGAGGTTTCATGGGCTCCCCTGCCCACCCTCGATTGAAGTTGGTATTTCTCTATCCTCCCCGGTCATTGGCCACTCAACAGCCATCACAGGCATTCCCTGATCCTCTGTCTGCTCTCAGTCCACAACCAAATCCAAATGAATCCCCCCCACCCCACTCTTGAGGCTCCAATTGGGGCCTGCTCCTTGACACAGGTTGGCACTGCCAGGGTAGCTTTGTGCCAATCTGACAGTGCCAACCTGTTCCACAGGGCAGTGCCAAGGGTCATTGACAGGACACTGTCTGTGTGGAATCTGCACATTTTCCCCGTGTCTGTGTGGGTTTCCTCTGGGTGCTCTGGTTTCCTCCCACTGTCCAAAGATGTGCAGGTTAGATGCATTGGCCATGCTAAATTGCCCCTTCATGTCCCTCTCCTCTGAGGGATATACTTACCTTTACGCCCCCAGGGAGACCCCCCCTCCCCCCACAACAGGTTCATGTCGAGGTGAACCTGTTTAAAACTGCGCCAATGTGATATCACACTGGCGTGGTTTGAAGATATGATGGGGCATCACTTTTTGACGAGGGGGTGGGTTAATAACACTAAAATAAATGGAAATGTGTGTTCGCGCCTGTCATGGTGAATCAGATGATGTCGCCAGTGAGGGGTGGGGAAGTTCTGAAATCACATTCACACTGGCGAGATCTGCGACTTCCGGATCTTGAAGCCCTGCGGCATTCGCACGAATGTCGAACACGGGGTCAAGATACTGCCCAATGTTTTCAATCAGCACCACAGGTCATAGAATCATAGAATCTATAGTGCAGAAGGAGGCCATTTGGCCCATCGAGCCTGCACCAACAACAATCCCAACCAGGCCCTATCGCCGTTACCTTCCTAATCCCCCTGACACACGAAGGGGCAAGTTAACATGGCCAATCAACCTAATCCGCACATCTTTGGACTGTGGGAGGAAACCGGAACAAGTGAATTCGTGAACAAGCTGGGTTTTTTCTAACAATCAACAATGGTTTCATGGTCATCAGTAGATTCTTGACTGCAGATATTTATTATTGAATTCAAATTCCAGCATCTGCCGTGGCAGGATTCGAATCCGGATCTCCATAACATTAGCTGAGTTTCTGGATTAATAGTCTAGTGATAATACCACTAGGCCATTGCCTCCCCTTTTTAATGCGTGGAGACCGGGCAAATGCTATTTATCTGTTTTTAACAAGGAAGAAGATGCTACCCAGGCCATTGTGAAAAAGGAGGCCATTAAACCTGAGAAGGATTTAAAATTGTTGGGGAGGAGGTATTAGGTAGGTTTTCTACTTAAAGTTGATAAAGCATCAAGACCAAATGAGATGCATTTAAGGATACTGAGGGATATGAGAGAGGAATTTGTGAAGGCTTTGGTCATAATCTTCCAGTCTTTCTTAGACTTAGGGGTGGTGCCAGAGGACAGGAGAATTGCAAATGTTATACCCTTCCTCAAAAACAGATGTGAGGATAAACCCAGCCACTACAGTCCAGTCAGTTTAACTTCAGTGGGGTGGAAACAATAAGAAACTATAATTTGGGACACAATTAATTAAAAATGTTGGTTCATTCAGGAAAATCGGCATGGATTTGTTGAGAGAAAATCAAGATTAACCTACTTGCTGGAGTTTTATGATGAGATAAGAGAGGGAGTCAAGGAGGGCAAAGGAAATCTGCTGTCCTTACCTGGTCTGGCCTACATGTGACTTCAGAGCCACAGCAATGTGGTTGACTCTCAACTGCCCTCTGGATGAGGGCATCTAGGGATGGGCAATAAATGCTGGCCAGCCAGCAATGCCCATGTCCCACAATGATTTTTTTAAATTCCCCTTTTTGGTCTCGAATCAGTCCCATTCCTCTTTTTACCACCCTTTTACTATTTTTATGCCATGGAAGACTTTGGATTCCCTAATCTTCTTCTCAAATCATTCACTATCTCTGCTTCCACATCAGTGTAGGCTTTGTGGTCTACATGGACTTCCAAAAGGAATTTGATACAGCGTCACACAACAGGCCTGTTAGCAAGGTTGTTGCTCATAGAATATGAGGGACAGTATCAACTTGGATCTGAAATAGGCTGAGTGACAGGAGAGTGCAGTGGCGAATGGATATTTTTTGGGCTGGAGAAAGATTAGTAGCGGAGTGCCCTGGGGGCAGTGTTGAAACCTTTGTTCTTCATGATATATATTAATAACCTAGACCATGGTGTACAGGGCACAATTTCAACATTTTCAGATGATACGAAACTTGGATGCATTGTGAGGTGTGAGGATATGTAGCCTTGGCCTCTGACCGCTGCCGAAGGATCATTTAGATCCAAAACATAGGGCAGAATTTTCCCTCCAAAAAAACTGAAGAGTCATAATGGCGGGAACACCGAAGCGATCCGCACCGGTCCATCAAGCGTGCTCCGCACCACTATCGTTCCACATTTAGTCACTTTTTGGGAGAGTGGGGTGCTGGTACTGGGAGGGTGGGGCTTAAACATGCCAATAAGCCTGGCTGCAGAGCACTTGGCCATGCCTCCAATCACCTGGAGGCTGCAACAGCCTCGGAACCCCCTCCCCCTGGCATGGCTACAGCACCAGGTCTCCGCTAGTGGAGACCAGTAAATGATATTCGCTGTTCTTGCGCCCAAAGGTTGGTAGATCGCAGGAACTGGAAGATTCCGGTGTGGAACTGACTTTGCATATATAAATGCTACTTTTGAATGATCCAGTTTGCGCCATGAGAAAGGGGCTGGGACGATTGTGTGATGATACTAAGCGTTTAAGAAATATACGTGTATCATGTTTCTTGTAATGTGTATGTTTAAATTCACCTCTATTTGACAAGGTGCTGATTTGTCTGACAAAACATGCAGTTCCATACTGAGATTCCAGGATAATAATTCATTGTGGTTAATGGGGTGTTCGTTTTGTCTGAGTTAGTGCATTTGTGTTTACTTGGATTTTCCCCTGAGGTTTCAGAGTAAGGTTTTGATGAAGTTGATTCACAGAGTCAGAGAATGGGCGGAGCTAAGCTTGCAGTTTTATGAAGCAGGCAGTTTCTGCTTGGTCCTGAAAGAAGAAAGAAGTCCTTCTTTCTCTCTCTGCCTGGAAGATGCTGTTTGGGACCTGCTCAGAGAAATAGGCCTCTCTCTCTGTCTCTCTCTCCAGAGGTCTTCTTTAGACTTGAGGACTGGCGGCCCAAGTACAAGCATGTCAGCCTGTGTGTGGCTAACTGATTTTGAAGAAGAGCTTAAGTCTGTAAGAGGAATATTGCTTGAATTGGAACAAATTGAGATAGGTTAGCAGTTAAGAATTTTATCTTGTCATGTTTAAGTGTTTCAATTGGTAAAAATTAAGCTAATTCATCCGTTAAATGTAAACTATATTGTTAAATAAAGTTTGTTTTGATAAAAGCTTCCTAGTGGGTCAATAGAATCCCACCTGGAGTGAAACACCTTACCCTCACACTAATGCCTAAACTAAAAAAAAACTGTTGGGGTCTAGTCGGGCTTCATAATAATTGCAAACTGTTTGGCGGGGAACCGATTTTTAGGGCCATACACTATTTTCCGGGTTGTGCCCCAGGCGTGGTGAGGTCGGAAAATCGCCCCCATGAACAGATGCTGCTAAACCCGCTGAGTTTCTCCAGTATTTTCTGATTCTAATCTCTGGATTACTGGTCTGGTGACATTATCACTCCAATATGCAACTATCTCCCCCTAAGTTGCCTTTTTCTGTGCTGCAACAATGTTGTGACTCTGTAACCTATTCCACTAAAGTGCCTCACCCCTGGAGTATTCCAGCAGACTCCCTTCGCCCCTCTTCTTGCTGGAGTGTAGTGTCTAGAATTGTACACAATTCCAACTGGGGCTTAACTGGTGTTTTTTTGAAGGTTTTTCGCAACTTGCTTGCATTAGCAGTGCAGGAAGAAATAAAGAAATACTTGAAAAAGGGCTTTATTTATAAAGCCTGAGATCCCACATGCATTTATAGCAGCTTCAGGGGTTCCCAGAGTTTGGCATGTTGGGCCAGTTGTGGGGGGGGGGCGGCGGGGGGGGGGGTGGAGTCTTGGAGGGTTAGAACCTTCATTATAAAGATTCGGGAGAATGGCTACAAGCCCGTTGTTCCTCCCACCACCTTTATTTACAGGTATGAGTGACTGAGCACAGAGTTTACAAAGCAATACGAGAGGCTTGCGAACCTTTCGAACAAATGCCAAAATTAGAACAAAGAGAGGAAGGAAGCATGAATGATGCCCTTGCAAGGATATCAAACAATGCAGCAAGCAAGAGTCCTCGGAACAAGATTGAGATTGTAACTTTACCCAAAGGTCTTTACAAAGAACGATTGCAAATATTAATTTCCATATCACACCTCCCCGAAGCCTCCCAAGGACATTTGTTTGATTATCCATCCACTAAGCGTGAATGAGTGGAAATCTCAAATCATTTTGAAGTGTAAAAATGTGGCATAAATTCAGCCATTTTGTGCACAGTGTGACACTGAACAGTAATGAGTTGAATGGATGAAAGAATTCAAGTCCGTTTGACATGGTGGGCATCAAGGGAGGAATGATGGACAGGGGAAACTTCCCACTCTCCACGCTAAGGAATTTGATGCTAAATTTATCGAGGATCAAAATCAGTCGGACTCAGCACCCCCTCCCAATCCCCAGCACTGAAGGAGCACAGAAGTTCTATCATTGTTTGATTTTTCCAATTCTATGAGGAGTGAATTCCAAGAGTGCTCAACACAGGTGGTGAGTTTGAAAGGTCCAGAACTCATGCATGCATAATTCATATTGATGGAGTTGCAGTGGACACGGTGCATATGAAGAAGCAGCTGGAGGAATTGGATGTAAGAGTTACTGCGTTGCAGCCTGTGAGATTACATGAGCAGACTGCCAAATCTTGTTGGATTTTATTGCCATGGCTAACTCTCAGCTGGGCATAAAGGAATTATGTGAAGAAGCTAACATCTCATTGTCAGTGGCAGATATAAATATGTCACAAATTCAGTCCAGTCACAACACTAAGCACTTCATTAGAAGGGGAAATACTATTGTTTGTGACTTTTCTTTTGGTTTTATTACTGAAGATTGTTGGTCCAAACTCTTTGAAGGCTCGGGTGGACCAGTCTGCAAGCTGTTGTGAGTGAACTTCGCGCTGGGATGCCAGCGTGGCATCATCAGCAAACAGTAGCTCTCAAACTCGGACATTCCGCACTCCGGCCTTGGTGGGCAGCCTTGCCAGGTTTAGCAGCTTGTTGTTGGCTCTGGGATGCAGGTAGACACTCTCATCTGAGTCGCTGGAAGCATACATTGGCAGCATGGAGAAAAAGGTATGCCAAAAGATATTCGTGCCAAGTAGCAGCTCTGCTTTACCCTGCCGCTGACCATGCCACTCTCCCATGATGCTCCACTGTCGCCGATGAAAGAGCGCAAATCCCCTAGTCGCTACACTCCGGCACTTGTTCGGGTACACTGAGGGAGAATTTAGCATGGCCAATGCACGTCTTTTTGGTCTGTGGGAGGAAACCCAGTAAGAGTTTTAACAACACCAGGTTAAACTCTTACTGTGTTCACCCCAGTCCAACGCCGGCTTCTTCACATCATGACTACCATCGACACGGAGGAAACCCATGCAGACATGGGGACAATGTGCAGACTCGACACAGACAGTGACTCAAGCCAGGAATTGAACCCAGGTCTCTAGCACTGTGAGGCAGCAGTGCTAACCACTGTGCCACTGTGCTTCTCCGTTTAAAGTGTGTAGCCTCTACTGACAAGATTAAAGTCGAGATCATTGAAACCTTGTAGAGTGGCCCACACCACTCCTGTTAAGTGCCAAAGGGAGAAAGTCATGTCAACAGTTGATCTGACAACTCTGAAGTTGCACTGAGACTCAGGGTAATTGTCTGATCCCAGAGTCTGCCATCTGGTCAGAGCCACACAAATAAAGACAGTCCCCACAACATTTAACAAGGAGATGCCTCAGTGATTGTCCCAACAGCATCAGGGAGGTAAAAGTTATGGGCCAGGAAGCGAAGACTCCACCCTTTATCGACATTGGCAACCTCACTCTGGAGGCCATTGACAGCTTCACATACCTTAGATCAACAATGACCAGCCCTTGGCGCCAAAATCACCTCCAGGATTGGCAAGACTGTGTATGAATTGAGAAGTCTGTATGGGCCAAAGAGAAAACCGCCACTCATGAATCGACCTCCATAGACACAATAGAGATACACACTGGACACAGTCCATCATCTCCCAAAATGGAAGGAAACCAGTCTTACTGAAGAGCATGTTCCTTACATAGAGGCTGGGATTTTATTGACTCGCCCCGCCCATCAATGGGCAGAGTGAGCCGGTAAAATCGCACAAGAGACTGAGAAATCAGGATCACGCCCGGTTTCCCAGCTCTTGCAATTTTACAAGAGCCAGATTTCCGGCGAGGTCAGCCTCTCACCGGAACTGGACAAGAGGCTGAATAACTTACTCAGATTGATTTAAATGGAGATTTGCATGTGTTTAGTGAGCCTGGCGCTCAATTGTCCGGACTCACCTGCCTTTATGGCCTTGCCGGGAGAGGTTCCCCATGAACGGGGAACAGTCATTGTGGCAAGTCATTGTGGCACCCCGGGGAGGCTGAGGGCAACGGGGTGTACCCCTTGGGCAGTGTCACCCAGCCACCTTGGCACCTCCAGCCTGGCACCTGGGCAATGTCCCACCAGGCAATGCCATGGGTGGGGCCTATGGAGGCAGGGCCTATAGGGGTACCAGGGACGGGGCTTGTCGGGAGCAGAGCCTGAAGGGGATGGCCTGATCGACTCTGCGTATGCGATCAGATCGGAGGGAAGGGGGGAGGGGGTCCCCTGCACAGCACAATCTGAGATGCGATCAAATTGATGGGGGGGGGAGGACTGGGCTGCTGCCGCTCTGCAGATGCGATCAGATCGGGGGGAAGGGGGCGCAATTATTCTGGGCAGCGGGGCCTAAAGGTCCATGCATGGTGGGACTCGCGATCAGTCATGGGCCCCTGTGATTGTTGGGGGGGTGGGGGGGGGGGCGGTGTTTGTTGAAGCTGCCTACAGCAGCAGGGGCCTGACAGCTCTCTGTCTGTCAGACCTTTGCTGTTGCAATTGCGCATGTGTAGCATCGGAGGTGCGCACTTGCGCTGTTACTCCCCCTACAGGCTGGCTGGCAAATTAAGCCCAGCCCACTGCTTACAGCAGCTAGAAACAGTGTGCACCATTTTTGCAATGTCTAAGTACTTAAGATTGGGTGTGAAACCGCACCCAAAAAACAGATCAGGAACTCTCCCATTTTCACACTGGTTGGACACTTCGAATCATTCTCATAAAATTCCACCCAGAAAGTTCTATTGACAGGTTGGCAGTATGAATGGGGCATCGGATTGCACAATAGAGGAATTAGTTGAATGCGGTGGGTGATAACTGCTTTGTTGCCACTGCCTCTCTACAATGTTTTTTATTCATTTGTGGGACATGGGCATCGCTGGCTGGCCAGCATTTATTGCCCATCTCTCAAGTTAACTTGTGAGTAATTTAGTTTAGTTTATTTATTAGTGTCAGAAGTAAGGCTTACATTAACACTGCAATGAAGTTACTGTGAAAATCCCCTAGTCGCCACATTCTGGCGCCTGTTTGGGTACACTGAAGGAGAGTTTAACATGGCCAATGCACCTAATCAGCATGTGTTTCGGACTGTGGGAGGAAACCGGAGCACCCAGAGGAAACCCATGCAGACATGGGGAGAATGTGCAGACTCCGCACAGACACTGACCCCAGCTGGGAATTGAACCCAGATCCCTGATGCTGTGAGGCAACAGTGCGAACCACTGTGCCACCATGCGCGAGTACAGAGTGAAGGGAGTACAACATCAGAGCAGCAAGCTGACTTGATCTCATTAGTATCCATGCATGTTCTTTTGTTGTTTTTTTTTTGTTTGTGCTTCCTTTTCAAAAGCCGTGACTGTTAAATAATATTAATTGCAGATTGTGTTAGAGTGAATGTGATTGCGCAGCTGTTGTTTATCATAGTACTGTTAGTCAAATGTTTGCAGTTACATCCAGTATTGCTTCACAGGGTGCAGAGAGTGTTGGTGTTCTAAGGGAGAATGAAGCAAATATTAAAAGAAAATAAAAAACAAGAAATGCTGGAAATACTCATTCGATCCGGTCACATCAGTGGAGAGAGTTAATTGCTGGAATTTTACCTCCTCGCCCACCCGAGGCTCATAAAATCCCGCCCGAGGCCAACAGAGAATGCTGTTCTGTGAGCCTCACCCGCCCCAATTCCGGGACGGACGTGCCGGTAAAATTCCAGACAATGTTTCAGATCTGGGTTGAGTTCTGATGAAAGGTCATCAACCTGAAACTTCGGGCTGAATTTTTCCACAGGCAATGTTGGGACCCCAATATTGGGACCGAAAGAGCATCGCGAGTCCACACTTGCTGTGAGCAAGGCCCAAGCAGGGACATTCCTGGAGGTAGCTTCCTGATTCACCATCTTTGAGCTCACTGAGTAGCTGGAGGGTTGGCAATGGTGGAGTCTTGGTAGCCCCACTGCGAGATGTGGGTAGTGTTGAGGCAGATAGGAGATTTAGAGGGTGCCTCGAAATGAATAGAGGGGCCAAGTCGGCAGACCATTTCCAATCAGGGAGGACAAACCCTCTGGCAAAAATGTTGGGGATGCCTGGAGCCCCATATTTGCAGGGTGGCGTCTCTGGCTTTGATAGTCCCCCAGCGCATGGTGGAAAGGGTACCTCCAGGAAGCTGCTGGCCTCCGCAGGGGGTGGGAGCTGCTTCACCAATATGCCGGCAAGGCCTTAATTACATCAGCTGACCGCTTGCCTCCATTGACAATCCTGACGTGGCCTCACCCCTAATTACGTCGCAGTGACTTCTTCCTATCTCTGCAATTCGGGTACCTAGCTAATTCAGCCCATTAATTCTATTTCTCTCTCCACAGGTGCTGTCAGACACGCTGAGTATTCCCAGCCTTTTCTGTTTTGACTCTATATCTCCAGCATCTGCTGCATTTGCCATTTTTCACGTTCTAAATGACAGCTGAGCTGTAGCATCGAGTTGCTCCGACAGACGGTTAAATGAGAGTGCGATACTTAAGTATCAAAAAGTCTGCAGCAGATATTGGACGCGATATTACCTCCCATTCATACCACGCTCCCGTTGCAACAAAGCCGGAGAATATGGCAGTCAGCCAAATCTCCGTTCACTGCGGCAAGATTGGAAAATCCCGCCGGTGTGAACGGCCATAACTTTCCGGCCATTGTTTATAACTCAGTAGCTAACACAGATCTGAGGGCATGAATTGTTCTAAGTGTGTTGAATACCCCATGGACCTGGGTTCAATTCTGGCCTTGGGTGTCTATCCGTGAGGAGTTTGCACGTTCTCCCTATAGCTGCGCCAAAATTGGAGGCACGTAGCGACATTAAAACATTTAAATCAAGGACCTGTCCCCTGAGAGCAAGTTATTCACCCAACCTGCTTCTGTTAAAACGGGAGGTTGATGCGTCAAAGGCAAATCAGGTTTGGGTTTCCCATTTTGCCATTTTTAACATTCTGCCTGCTTCTACCAAGGGGCGGCACAATGGCATAGTGGTTAGCACTGCTGCTTACAGCGCCAGGGACCCGGGTTTGATTCCTGGCTCGGGTCACTGTCTGTGTGGAGTTTGCGCGTTCTCCCTGTGTCTGCCTGATTTTCCTCCAGGTGCTCCGGTTTCCTCCCACATTCTGAAAGACGTGCTGGTGAGGTGAATTGACCCGAACAGACACCGGACTGTGGCGACTCGGGGAATTTCACAGTAACTTCATAGCAGTGTTAATGTAAGCCTTACTTGTGACTAATAAATGAATAACCTTTAATAACCCCCAATCCCCCATTACCTGCCCATCCTTGAGGGATTAAAATTAATTTTACAATCATTTTCAAACACTTTGCCAAGTTGTATTTTAGCAATAAAAATTGATGAGGAGAACAGTGTGTGTTCCTAATAATGAAACTGGACAAGAGAATTGAATGGAAGAACATAAGGCATAGAAGCAGGAGTCGGCCATCTGGCACTTTGAGCCCATTTCACCATTCAGTACAATCACAGGTGTTCTTCCTCAACTCCACTTTCCGGCACTGTCCCAATATCCCTTAATTTCCTTAATATCTGAAAATCTTCCAATATCTGTCTTGGACACGTTCGACTGAGCATGAAAATCTTCCAATCTCTGTCTTGGATATATTCGACTAAGCGTATAAAGCCTTCTGCACAAGGGAATTCCAAAAGGCTACAATCCAAATGTCTCTCCATGTCAGTTTTTTATGACCAATCCCTTGTTTTGAGACTGCAACACCTGGTTCTGGACTCGCCACCCAAGCAAAATATCCTACAATCATCTCCCCTACCAAGCCTCTGAAGAATTTTATCTGCTTCGAAGATGCATCTATGAAAATAGTGATGAATGGTAACACTGCGCTCTTAATTTAGTTATCATTGCAAATGGCATCATGATCATCTTTAGAGCTACTGCAGCAAAGTCCGGAGCTTTAATTCATGATTATTAAGTTTGTGGACCTGGCCATCAGTCATTTGAAACCCGCGCAACTCAAACACATCAGTACTTCCCTGCTAGTTTATCCTTCCTGAACATCATGGAGGTGATTCTTCCAGCCTGCTGCACTGCACGAGTAAAGCATCAGGCTGGGAGACATCAGCGGCAGCCATTTTGCGGCTTTCCCACTGGGCGTCACGGCCTCCATGCATCGCCCAACCTAAAAATTTTGACATAATCAGCTCCGCGCCGGAAGTCAGCGCAGAACATATTATCATATGAAAATGTCCTGGTAATTAACATTTCCATATGATTAGCGTACTCGGGGCTGAATTCTCCAAGCCCGCTAGCATCTCCCTCCCCCAGTTGGGAGTGGTTCCCTCCCGCATGGTTTACTACTGCGCCCCATTAACAGGGAACAGGCGGCCTGACCCCGCAGGAGGGAAGAGAGGCCAATGAGGCCGCCCCCGGGAAGTCGGGGATAATGGGGTATGCTCCTTGCGCAGTGCCAGCCTGGCACCCTAGCACTGCCCAAGGGGCAAACTGGCACTACCCACCTGGCACCGGGCTGTGCCAAAGGGATGGGGCCAGAGGTGGGTGGGAGCTACTGGGGGGCGGGGCCTGTTGGGCGGTGATCATCATTGGGACGGAGCCTGCTGCCACTCTGCAACCTGGATCGGTGGGGGAGGGAAGGAGTGAGAGCAGTTGGGGCTGGCATCCAGGTGGGGCGTGGGGGTCAGGGATGGTCATTGAGGTTGGGGGGGGGGGGCATCAGGACTGTTGTGGGGGGAAATCAGGGCTGGTGGGGGTGGGGGAACATTGGAGCTGGTCATCGGAATGGTAGGGTCGCGACTGTCCGGGGGCTCCAGGGAGATCGGGGCTAGCCAGGACGTGGAGGGGGAGGGAGGTCCGGGAGGCCAGCAATCGGGGGATGGAAGAGGCTGGAAAGGCCAGCGATTGGGGTTGCGGGGCTGGCCAGTGATCGGGCTGGCCTGCAATCTATGCTGCTGGCCTCTCCAGCGGGAGTGGGCCCTGCCCCCTGATTTTCAGAGTGAATCATGCTGAGGCACTCTGCAGTGCACAGGATGGCGGAGATTCATTCTGGAAATCACGCAAAAATAACAAGCGGGATTTACTCCCATTTTCCGCACATTGGGAACTTAGAATATTTTGGGACAATCCCAGCCCATATGCCCGAGGGTTTTGAAATGATTGTTGATAGGACTGTTCCATATTGGTGAACAAATCATAAATCAGATTGGTTTGGATAAACAACTTGTGATTTATATACATTTGGGAACATGGATTAAACATGATATGTGGCCATTCAGGCTCCATGATGCAAACATATGCAATCCACAAGGACAAAAGGAGTACAATTAGCAGCGGAAGTAAGCCATTTGCCCCCTCAAGCCTGCTCCCCCATTGTACCAGATCTCATTGTGGCCTCAACTCCAGTTCCCTGCCTACCTCCCATTCCCTTTGACTCCACTGTTAGTCAAGAATCTATCTACTTCTATCTTATAAATGTTCAGTAATCCTGCCTCCATCGTTCTCTGAGGCTTCAGTTAAATTATTCAGAGGGAATGAACCCCATTCTTGTCAGTATAGAGGGCAAAGTACATTGAATGAGGAAGGTGCTGTGACTGATCCATCAGAAACTCTAATCGCTAACCAATGATGGCGTAATGGTTAGCACTGCTGCCTCACAGTGCCAGAGACCCAGGTTCGATTCCTGGCTAGGGTCACTGTCTGTGCGGAGTCTGCATGTTCTGTCTGTGTGGTTTCCTCCACGTGCTCCAGTTTCCTCCCACAGTCCTAAAGACATGCTGGTTAGATGCATTGGCCATGCTAAATTCTCCCTCAGTGTACACGAACAGGCATCGGTGTGTGGTGACTTGAGGATTTTCAAAGTAATTTCATTACAGTGTGAATGTGAGTTCACTTGTGACACTAAATAAACTTTTACTTTTTTTCTTTCTGTTCCCCAGTTGGTAAAGAAGACTTTTTCTTCAGTATTCAGAGTATTGGTTTGACTAGTTCTCATCACCAAACTCCTATTTCTTTGATTTGAAATCAAATTGTTCAGTTTTAAAAAATTTATTTATTCATTCACAGGAGGCAGCCATCATTGACACGACCAATATGAGTCATGGCGGAGGTTTAGTGTGTCCCATTTATAGGCCCAAACTTTACCAGTTTCTGAAATACCAAAGCTTAAATATATATTGATAAAAATTTAAGAGCATACGAACATCAGAACTAGGAGCAGGAGTTGGCCATCTGACCCCTCGAGCCTGCTCCGCCATTCAATAAGAACATAGCTGATCTTTTCGTGGACTCAGCTCCACTCACCCACCCGCTCACCATAACCCTTGATTCTTTTACTGTTCAAAAATGCATCTATCCTTTCTTAAAAACATTCAATGAGGTAGTCCTAACTGCTTCACTGGGCAGGGAATTCCACAGATCACAACCCTTTGGGTGAAGAAGTTCCTCCTCAACTCAGTCCTAAATCTGCTCCTCCTTATTTTTAGGCCATGCCCCCTCGTTCTAGTTTCACTCACCAGTGGAAACAACCTCACTGCTTCTATCTTATCTATTCCCTTCATAATCTCATATGTTTCTCTCAGATCTCCCCTCATTCTTCTTGGACTTTGTAAAGGGTAATGTTATGTTTCTTTGAAACTGTGCCTTGCAAACCTTTCATGTGTGTTGAAAGCTGTGAACATTGCTCAACTCCCAGGGAAGCTTTACAAAAATTGACAGATGGAATGGGCAGATCATCTTTGTCAAGGATGCTGGCACAGGCGAGAGGGAAACCCTTTTTTCGCTTTTTATGGCCAGTGTCAACTTTCAGTTTGACCAACACAAACACAACAAGACGCTGAACTGAACTCCCTCACCCAAAAATAAAATTCATTCCTTCAGTCTCAGAGAACAGCTTCCAAGAAAGGCATGTTTTCCACTTCCCATTCCAATCCTCCTGATTGATTTTGTTAATTAAGTGTGGAATAATCAGCCCATACTGAGTAAAAAAGCAAATTGACTTTGCATTGGATCTTAGAGCCAACAGATTGCATTAGCCCTTTCATTCAGCAACACTCAAGAAGTCCGACCCCATCCAGGACAAAGCAGCCCACTTGACTGGCACCCCACCCACAAACATTCCCTCCCTCCACCTCTAATGCATAGTGGAAAGTGTGTATACCATCTACAATATGCACTGTAGGAACTCACCAAAACTCCTTAGAAACACCATCCAAACCCACCACCACTACCATCGAGGAGGACAAGGGCAACAAACACATGGGAACACCACCCCCTGCAAGTTCCCCTCCAAGTGACTGACCATGCTGATTTTGAAATATATATTGCCGTCCTTCACTGTTGCTGGGTCAAAATCTTGGAACTCTTTTTCTCCAACAGCACTATGGGTGTACCTACACCACAGAGACTGCAGCAGTTCAAGGCAGCTCACCACAACCTTCTTAAGGACAATTAGGAGAGGCAATAAATGCTGGCCTGGCCAGCGACACCCATAAATGAATGAAGCGAAAAGCCCTCTCAGTTTCAAATAGATTGGAACCCATTGACAAGACACTGTGCAAGTTCACATCTCAGGAGAGTTCCCCAGGGCAATTAGTTTGAAGCACAGAACATACAAATAACTCACAAAACAATTGTCGAGCTTCATGCCCAGGTGCTTTGAATATATTCCAAATAATTCTGAGGTGAATAATTTATGGAGGATCAAGACATTCCTAGGATGGCACAGTTGTTGGCACTGCTGCCTCACAGGGACCCGGGTTCGATTCCCGGCTTGGGTCACTCCCTGTGCGGAGTTTGCATGTTCTCCCCGTGTCTGCGTGGGTTTCCTCCGGGTGCACCGGTTTCCTCCCGTAGTCCGAAAGACATGTTGGTTAGGTGCATTGGCTCTGCTAAGTTCTCCCTCAGTGAACCCAAACAGGCACCCGAGTGTGGCGATTAATGGATTTTCACAGTAACTTCACTGCAGTGTTAATGTACGCCTACTTGTGAGACTGATAAATAAATTTTAAACTTTGAAGCAGACATAACTAGGGGCAATGATGTGCAGACAGAGGCTAAAAATACCATAACAACAATGAGAGTCGTTATGGGGACTTGCTGCATAGTAGAGATTGAGTCCAGGAAAACACATTGCAACACCGTAAGACAGATATGTGTAACCCACCCATTGAATTGTGAACTTGAATCACTCAATTGAGACGCATCTACCTCTGCTTATTGTCCAGTCCCTTCAGGAATGAATTGTTAAATTATGGAACAAAGTAGGTTAGTGGGCAGTTTGAAGGCTGTACTCAGAATGTTGCGACATTCGGGCTACTTTAATCAACAAGCATCTTGTAATCATTCATTGTGCCGATAGTAAAATTCACACTGGCTACACAGGACCCTTTCATGATTCCACTGAGGGTTTAGTGCTCGGAGTTTGGAATGGTTCTAGGCACTGTGAAACATATGTTGCAGGATTGTCACAGTATGTGATTGCTTGCTGGTTCTTGATATGGAAATGATGATAAACTCTATGCTGGTGCTACTAGCCTTCAGTCTCCATCGCTATAAATAAGGAAACAAATCAGTGTTGCCATCTGTTAACTGTTCATACAAACATTACTGAAGTTCAGTGACTCTTCATCTCCAACTTTGACATTCCTGTTTTCCCCCTCAAATCCAAGTGGCAAGGACTTGAGCAAACCCGCTGCTCAGCTGGGCTAGTTATCCATCACTGATTCTGTCTGAACTACATCAAACGCTATCAAGCCTTATACCCTTCATAGAATCATAGCATCCCGACTGTGTAGAAGGAGGCCCTCATTCAGTAAGTACCCATTACTCCAAGATCAGCCTGGAGAGTAATGATAGCACTTAGCTTCTTTCGTCCACTATCAATTATGTGGATATGATGGCCTAATGGTCTTATCACTAGACTATTACTCCACAAACTCAACTAATGTTCTGGGGACTCGGGTTCAAATCCTGCCATGGCAGATGGTGGAACTTGAACTCAATTTTAAAAATCTGGGATTAAGAATCTACTGGTGACCATGAAACCATTGTCAATTGTCGGAAAAACCCATTTGGTTCACGAATGTCCTTTAAGGAAGGAAATCTGCTGTCCTTATCTGGTCTCAGTAAGAAGTTTCACAAAACCAGGTTAAAGTCCAACAGATTTATTTGGTATCACAAGCTTTCACAGCGCTGCTCCTTCGTCAGGTGAGTCACTCACTCAGCCACTCACCCGATGAAGCCTACTTTTGGCACTAATAAATAAACTTACATGTAACTTAGAATCCCTACGGCCCATCGAGTCTGCACCGACCACAATCCCACCCAGGCCCTACCCCCATATCCCTACACATTTACCCGCTAATCCCTCCAACCTACGCATCCCAGGACACTAAGGGCAAATTTTTTAGCATAGCCAATCAACCTAACCCGCACATCTTTGGACTGTGGGAGGAAACCAGAGCACCCAGAGGGACCCATGCAGACACAAGGAGAATGTGCAAATTCCACACAGACAGTGACCCAAGCCGGGAATCGAACCCAGGTCCCTGGAGCTGTGAAGCAGCAGTGCTAACCACTGTGCTACCGTGCCGCCCTGGAAGGAACTCCAGAACCACAGCAATGTGGTTGACTCTCAACTGCCTAGTGAACCTGATGGGCTTTTCCAACAATCGACATGGTCATCAGTAGATTCTTAATTCCAAATGTTTTTCAGTTGAATTCAAATTCCACCATCTGCTGTGGGGGGAATTGGAACCCGGGTCTCCAGAACATTAGCTGAATTTCTGAATTAATACTCTGGAGATAGTGCTATATAAATGCAAATCTTTCTTTCTTTTTCTATAATAATGAGAGGATGACCAGGGGAAGCACTGTACTGTCCATCGCTTTGGTTCTTGTGTATTAAATCACATTAAATGGTCATCTGGAAAAAGGAATGTGGAAGGTGCACTTGTGTGTGTTTCTTTGTGTATACTCATGAAATTTTAGTAGATTGCAAATATAGACCTCTTATCTATGTATGGTATGCTTTGTCTGTATGGCGTGCAAAAAACAATACTTTTTACTGTATACCAAGACATGTGACAATAATAAATCAAATCAAACCAAATCCTTGACGGAGCTCAACTTAGAGTCATAGAGCCATAGAGCAGTAGAGCAGGGAAACAGGCCCTTCGGCCCAACTGGTCCATGCCAACCATGTGCCCTCCCAGTTAGTCCCAATTTCCCGGGATTGGCCCATATCCCTCCAATCCATTCTCATGTGTGTACTTATCCAATGCTTTTCAAATGTTGCTATTGTACCTGCCTCAACCACTTTTTCAGGCAGCTCATTCCATATACGCACCACCCTCTGCATGAAGAAGTTGCCCCTCGGGTCACTTTTGAACGTTTCCCCTCTCACTTAAACCTATGCCCTCTCGTTTTCAATTCCCCTTCCCTGGGAAAAAGACTATGCGTTCATCCTATCTGTGCGCCTCATGATTTTATGTACCTCAATAAGGTCACTCCTCATTCTCCTACGTTCCAAGGAATAAAGTCATATCCTGGCCAACCTCTCTCTATGGCTCTGGCCCACTAGTCCTGGCAATATAAGGCGGCAATTTAGTCATGGCAATTTTGGGCGGCACAGTGGCTAGTGCTGCTGCCTCACAGTGCCAGGGACCCGGGTTCAATTCCAGGCTTGGGTGACTGTCTGTGTGGAGTTTGCACATTCTCCCTGTATCTGCGTGGGTTTCCTCCGGGTGCTCCGGTTTCCTCCAACTGTCCAAAGATGTGCAGGTTAGGTTGATTGGCCATGCTAAATTGACCCTAGTGTCAGGGGAAGTAGCAGGGTAAATCTGTGGGGTTATGGGAATAGGGCCTGGGTGGGATTGTGGTCGGTGCAGACTCGATGGGCCGAATGGCCTCCTTCTGCATTGTAGGGATTCTAACCGATTAATATGTGGGGTTACGGGGATAGGGTGGGATTGTTGTTGGTGCAGGCTCGATGGGTTGAATGGCCTCCTTCTGTACTGTAAGGGTTCTATGATTCCATGAATATCCTATTCTAACCCAACTTCTACAATCTATTTTTGTTCCCTTTCCAAGATCTTAGAGTGATCCAATCCTTTGCCATTCCTCTCCCCTCTCTCCCATCAACGTGCGACTTGAAAAGTAGAATGTACAAACTGACAGGAAGTGATGGCCCATAACTTTGCATCACTCAAGATGACAATTGTCCCATGGTGTACCACAGGCATGGGTTTGCCTAAAACTGCTGCATTTGACGTTCTTTTTAGTTATGCCATGCAGCAACTCAGACAACGGGCTGGCGAAGCCTTCCTTTTAAATTCCAAGTGTGCACTATGACCATTGAATTTCTGAAAGGATAAAGCAAACCAATTTTTGCCTGGCTAAACAATTACAAGGCCTATTGCTGTTGATTTTTCTGGTATATAAGGCAGAAAATTTGTGACTAAGGAGCTTAACATTTGAATGTTTTCCCCTTATGAATTATGAATCAAGAGAGCAAGTCACCCCACGCGAGAACTGGATTATTAAACAGCACTGTGCTCAGGTCTTTCCTGTCTCTCTCTTCAAAACTGCTGACCTTTTCCTAAAGTGACATTCAAGTAAATTCACAGGAGGAAGCTAGTAATTTGGTTCCAAAAAAAAAAATCCAGCTCCTCAGTTTATTCCAATATGTGTCCTGCTGTTTTGGAGGGTTCGCTGAACTTCCTGTAAACAAAAGATCTAAGAGCCGCCTCGTTGTATGACTGTCGAAGAAACAGAATGGGTCCAATTAATATTTCACACGTTCTGAATCTCTAATTACCCAAGTTATAATTAAGTTTGCAAATTTTTAAAAACTGGATTTTGGAAAATAACACAAAATGCTTTCAATGAACAGTCTAGAGTTATGGTCATCTATGAATCCGCAGTAACTAAAACCACCACAGAGAGTCGTGACGAAGCCCAGTCCATCACTCAAGCCAGCCTCCAATTCATTGACACTGTCTACACACATCTAAAAACCACTTCAAATTCTCAAAGCGATTAAGATCATATTTGTGACTGAGAGACTTGAATTTGGAAGACCCCCCCACCCCCCACCCCGAATGTGCTTTGGGTCACATTTACCCCTGTTGGGTGCCATTTCCAGTCTTCCCTTATGTTGGTTTCAACGCTGTCCTTTGTCATTCCACGTACTGGGCAGTGCTTTATTAAAGGAGCGATTGATTTTTCATTGAACTCAAGAGAAAAGTGGATGAAGAATGGAAGAGGAAGAAAGTTGCAGGACTGTGGAGGAAGATCAGGGGAGCAGGGCTAATTGGATAGCTCTTTCAAAGATGGAATAGGATCATAGAATCCCTACAGCGCAGACAGAGGCCATTTGGCCCATCGAGCCTGCACCAACAACAATCCCACCCAGGCCCTATCCCCGTAATTCTGCTAATTTACCATGACGCTAAAATTTAAAGTTTATTTATTAGTGTCACAAGTTGGCTTACATTAACCTGCAATGAAGTTACCATGAAAATCCCCTGGTTGCCACTCTCCAGCGCCTGTATGGATACACTGAGGGAGAATTTAGCATGGCCAATGCACCTAACCAGCATGTCTTTCAGACTGTGGGAGGAAACCGGAGCACCCGGAGGAAACCCATGCAGACACAGGGAGAAACTCCACACAGACAGTCACCTGAGGCTAGAATCCAACCTGGTCCCTGGCGCCGTGAGGCAGCTGTGCTAACCACTGTGCTACCATGCACAGTAGACTGAACAGTTTATTACTGTGCTACATGATGCTGTCATAGAAAAAGTGAGTCTCTATTAGGTCTTTCAGATCAAGACAATAAGTTTACCTTTACACGAGGGGTGACTGCCAGATGGAATGGACTGCTGAGTAGAGAACTGTTTTTTGTCATTGAAGGTTGAGGTATTTGGATTTGTGCGGCTTCTCAGGAAGGATGAGCTTAACTGAGCTGAGTGGCTTCTCTTGTCTTCCTGTTTTCTGATCATAATGTGAGTGAAGCAAAAGTACAAAACTAACAATCCTCTGGTGTGGAAACCTTTTAATTTTCCGGGGCCCTGCAAAGGCAACTCTCAAGATGGGACCAGGAGCAAATTTCAAATGTTGCACGTCAAGTCGGCTCCCCGATATGTCCTGCCTTCTGAGTGAGCTTTTTGGAGGTGAACTCTATGCAACTGCAGCGACCTGGGCAGCAGCAGTGGGTCGCCAAATGGGGTGAATTCAAGACCCACTGAGGACCAAAGTGTAGATGCTACCGGGCTTCTCCTGGCTTTGGACCAGATCCCTGATGAGCTGGGAAGTTTGAAACAATCACTATGCGGCATTGTTCCTTCATCTCACTGGCCCTCTTATGAGGCCACAAAGGGTAGAACCTGAGGCATGACCATTCTTGTGAAGGGATCTCCCTTCCACACTGATGGCACTAAACACTGTGGGTCTTCCATAATTCAAATGGCTTCCAGGACTGCCTCCATCTTGAGGTGACCCTGTTTCCCTACCTGCCTCAGCTGCATCACTGCTGTGGGCCCAAAGATCGGAGGCTGCCCACCGTCCAGAGTTGGACAGCAAATGTGAAGGTGGCCTCCTAATTTGCTGCTGCCAGTTAGATTCCCCCTAAAAACGCACCTCTGAACTGAGCAAAGTCAGTTCTTGGATCGCGCCTGATGCCTGAGATATTACAAAGTGCAAAAGATTCTGCCTATCTTTTGTGTTCAGGTAGATATTATAGTCAGTAACAAGTTCAATCAGACCAGCATTGTTATTATGTTACCTTCAGAAAACATATTGTGGAAGATGTTATAGGATAGGTTTATTCTGTACCCCGGCAGGAGAAACTCATTTGAATTTTCTACTATCTCTTTCAAAAATGTAATCTGTCTGAAACGTCCTCAATCTGAGGAATTTTAAAATTTTGTTATTTATTCATTCATGGAATGTGGACATCGATGATAAGGTCAACACTTATTGCCCATCCGTAATTGCCCTTGAGAAGGTGGTGGTGAGACATTTTCTTGAAGCGCTGCCCATGTGGTGTTGGTACACCCACAGTGCCGTTCAGTAGGGAGTTCCACAATTTTGACCCAGCAACCGTGAAGCAACGGTGATATATTTCTAAGTCAGAATGGTGTGTGACTTTGAAAGGAACTTGCAGGTGGTGGTGTTCCCAAGCATCTAATACCCTTTTCCTTCTAGGTGATAGACATTGTGGGTTTGTGAGGTGCTGTGGAAGAAGCCTTGGCAATTTGTTGCAGTGCACCTTGCAGATGGTACACACTGCTATCACATTGTGCTGGTGAAGAATCTAACTGCTTAAGGTGATGAATGTGGCACTAATCATGCAGGCTGCACTTGTCCAGGCAAATTGTGATTATTTCACCACACAGCTAACTCGTGTTATTGCAGGTGATGGAAAGTCTTTGGGGTGTCCGAAGTTGAGTGACCAACTTCGGATTTCTCTGTCTCTGACCTGTTCTTGTAATCACCGTATTTGTGTGGTTAGTCCAGTTTGTTCTGTCATTGTTGAACCCCAGGATGTTGAATGGGTGGAGGATTCAACTATGGTAATGGCATTGACTTAAGGGAGGTGGTTAGACTGACTCTTGTTGGAGATTGTCATTACATGGCAAGTATTACTAGCCACTTATCAGCCCAGGTCTGATGTTGTCCAAGTCTTGCTATATGCAGGTATGATTTGATTTAATTTGATTTGATTTATTATTGTCACATGTATTAACATACAGTGAAAAGAATTGTTTCTTGCACGCTATACAGACAAAGCATACTGTTCATAGAGAGGGAAACAAGAGAGTGCAGAATGTAGTGTTATAGTCACAGCTAGAGTGTAGACAAAGATCAACTTAATGCGAGGTAAGTCCATTCAAAAGTTTGATGGCAGGGAAGAAGCTGTTCTTGAGTCGGTTGGTACATGACCTCAGACTTTTGTATCTTTTTCCTGACGGAAGAAGGTGGAAGAGATAATGTCTGGGCTGCGTGGGGTCCTTAATTATGCTGGCTGCTTTGCCGAGGCACCAGGAAGTGTAGACAGAGTCAATGGATAGGAGGTTGGTTTGCGTGATGGATTGGGCTACATTCACGACCTTTTGTAGTTTCTTGCGGTCTTGGACAGAGCAGAAGCCATACCAAGCTGTTATACAATGAGAAAGAATGCTTTCTATGGTGCATCTGTAAAAGTTGGTGAGAGTCGTGGCTGACATGCCAAATTTCGTCTGCTTCAATATCTGAGGAATTGCACATGGAAATGAAGACTGTGCAATCATCAGTGAATGCCCATACTTCTGACCTTATCGGGACAGGAATGTCATTTATGAAGCAGCTGAGGATGTTTGGGCCTAGGATGCTACCCTGAGAAACTCCTGCACTGATGTCCTGGGGTTCAAATGATTGACCTGCAACAACCAGAACCATCTTCCTTTGAGCAACCAGACAGTGGAAAGTCTTCCTCGTTGCCACACTTGGCCAAATGCTGCCTTCTGCCATGGGCAGTCATTCTCGCCTCACACCTGAACTTTGGCTCTTTTGCCCATGTTTGGACCAATAATGTAATGAGATCAGGAGTCAAGTGGATCTGGCAGAACCCAAACTGAGCATTGGTGAGAAAGTTATTGCTGAGGAGTTTGACTTAATGGCACGTACTGTCAATGACAGGAAGGCAGTAAAATGACATTAAGTGAATTTGCTCATTTGGGAGAGCCAGTACAGACATGACGGGCTGAATGACTTCCTTCAACAATTGGGTGATTACTTGTCTGGTGATTGAGTGTAGTGGGGTGGCAATTGGCTGAATTGAATTGGATTTGTTCTGCTGTTGGTAGATGGGACATGACTGGGCAATTTTTCACTCTGTCAGGTCGACATCAGTGTTGTAGCTGTACTGTATGAATCACATATGTGTCAAAAAGCAATCAAAATGGCTGATGGAATATTGGATTTATCTCAAGGGGGTTGAAGTACAAAGGGAACAAAGTTATGCTTCAGCTGTTTGGTGCCTTGGTCAGAACTCTTTTAAAGGGGTTATATTCAATTTGGGCCACTGTTCTTCAGGAAGGCCTTGGATTGCATGCAGCCTCACATTCGTGACAGCCCTGAGGGGTTCAATTGTGTGGACAGGTTGTATAAATCTGACTTGTAATCCTTGAGTTTGGAAAGTCAAGGGAGGCGCTAATTGAAGTGTTTAAGATGATTAGTGTGGTGGACCTCAGTTGTGCCTTTGTCCTATATGGACCACCGTTGTGTGTGTTTGTCATACCTGGACACATCCCCTTCCAGTTTGGTTCCTCCCCTCAGCACCTAGTATAAAGGTGGCTGTCTCCTCCCCCTTGTTCAGTCCAGGTCTGTTAATTGTTGGGATCTGCTCCTGATTCTGTTGTGAATAAAAGCCTACACTTATATTGGCATATCGGTAGTCTTTCGCCTTATTGATAGCGCATCAATTTTATTCACAACAGTTACTAGTATGGAGCAGTTTCTAAAACCCGACAAGTTAGCATTAGACCCTCAAGAGGTTGGAGCCTCTGATAAATTTGATCATTGGTTGGACTGCTTCGAAGCATTCGTCGACACCGCTACGGCCATCGACACCGACGCTGCTAAACTCCACGTGCTCCGCGCCCGGGTAAGCGAAACTGTCTATGGAATCTTCCGGGACGCTGCTACTTACGCGGACGCTATCGAACTCCTAAAAGGGCAGTTCCGAAAGAGCCCTAACGTGGTTTACGCCAGACACCTCCTAACTACCCGCAAACAGCAGCCAGGAGAATCGTGCGCCCAATTTCTGCGTGCCCTGCGAGTCCTCGCCCGAGCATGCGACTGTAAGGCTGTTTCAGCAGCTCAGAACACGGAGGATCTGATCCGCGACGCCTACGTTGCGGGCATTGAGTCTACATACATCCAGCAGCGTCTGCTGGAACAAGATGACCTAGACCTCCGGAAAACGGCCACGATGGCTGAAATGTTAGAAGCAGCCTCCCATAATCTTGGGTCTTACCTTGGATCCCGTTCCACCGACGGCTCCACTGCGACGGCTGCTCCAGCAGGGCCCAAATGTTACTTTTGTGGCCTCCCTAAGCACCCTCGGCGTCACTGCCCGGCAAAGGACGCGATTTGCTCCGGATGCGGTAAGCTAGGCCACTTTGTTAAAGTCTGCAGAGCAAAGCCGCTTCTGAAGACTCGTGGAGCCATGTGTGCTCCGAGGGCGCGGCCATCTTTGATGCAGGCGGCGGCTGCGCGCGAATCGCCATCTTGGATGCGGTCACCGGAAGTGCGGGAATCGCCATCTTTGATGCGGTCACCGGAAGTGCGGGAGTCGCCATCTTTGAGACTGGCATCAAGGCAAGCTGAGCAGGAAGCTTCAACCGTGACGTCATCAGACGGCGACGAAGATGGATTCTTCTTTAATTCAACAGTGGCATCGATTTGCCTGGACCAGTCGCAGCCACATCAACTCTCCAAGTCCATAATGGAGATCAAGGTAAATGGTTATGCAGAAAACTGCCTGTTTGACTGTGGGAGCACGGAAAGTTTTATACACCCTCGCACAGTGCGTCAATATGCCCTTCCCGTGCGACCCTGGAGCCAGACCATCTCCATGGCCTCGAATTCTCACTCAGTGGAGGTCCTCGGGTGCTGCTTGGTGACGCTGACGGTACAGGGCACAGTCTACGAGCGTTTTCGGCTCCTCGTGCTGCCACGACTCTGCGCAGCTGTACTGCTGGGGTTAGATTTCCTCAGCCATCATAGAAGCATCATCCTGCAGTACGATGGCCCTTATCCCCCGCTCTCCGTCTGCAAGGCGCCGTCACGGCAGCGCCCCTCGCGCACCACCTGCAGTCTCTCGACCCTCAAGATCACCCCCCCCCCGTTATTTGATAACCTCACCCCGGATTGTAGGCCTATAGCCACCAAGAGTAGGCGCTATAGTGCGGATGACCGGGCCTTCATTCGGTCCGAGGTACAACGTTTGCTCCAGGAAGGGATTATCCAGGCCAGCACCAGCCCCTGGAGGGCGCAAGTGGTCGTAGTTAAATCGGGGGAGAAACACCGCATGGTGATTGACTACAGCCAGACCATAAACAGGTATACCCAACTAGATGCATATCCTCTTCCCCGTATCGCGGACATAGTCAACCACATCGCGCACTATAGGGTTTTCTCAACGATCGATTTGAAATCGGCTTACCACCAGCTCCCTATCCGCTCGGAGGATCGCCCATACACTGCCTTTGAGGCGGATGGCCGCCTCTACCAGTTCCTCCGAGTCCCCTTTGGTGTCACCAATGGGGTCTCAGTCTTCCAACGGGCCATGGATCAAATGGTGGACCAGCACGGACTACGGGCCACTTTCCCGTATCTGGATAACGTCACCATCTGCGGCCATGACCTGCAGGACCATGATGCCAACCTACAAAAATTCCTTCGTACGGCCACTCTCCTGAACCTCACATACAATGAGGCGAAGTGTGTTTTCCGGACACGCCGCCTCGCCATCCTTGGGTACGTGATAGAAAATGGTGTCCTTGGCCCCGACCCAGCCCGTATGCGTCCCCTTATGCAGCTTCCCCTCCCTACTACCCTCAAAGCACTGAGGAGATGCCTGGGCTTCTTCTCCTATTATGCCCAGTGGGTTCCCCGTTACGCAGATAAAGCCCGTCCGCTCCTAAAATCGACCTCTTTTCCCCTGGCGGAGGAGGCCTGTCGGGCCTTCGATGACATCAAAGCGGACATCGCGAAGGCCGTGATGCACGCTGTGGACGAATCCATCCCATTCCAAGTGGAAAGTGATGCGTCTGACTTTGCCCTCGCTGCCACCCTTAACCAGAGGGGCCGTCCGGTGGCCTTCTTTTCCCGGACCTTACAAGGCCCTGAGATTCGACACTCCTCGGTCGAGAAGGAGGCCCAGGCCATCGTGGAAGCCGTCCGGCACTGGCGCCATTATCTCGCGGGCCAACGATTCACCTTAATTACGGACCAGCGGTCAGTTGCCTTCCTGTTTAACACCAGGCAAAAGGGCAAGATTAAGAATGACAAGATCTTGCGGTGGAGGATTGAGCTCTCCACCTACAGATATGACATCATGTACCGGCCTGGGAAGCTCAATGAGCCCCCAGACGCCCTGTCCCGTGGATCATGTGCCAGTGCCCAACTAGACCAGCTACAGTCCCTCCATAACGACCTCTGTCACCCGGGTGTCACCAGATTTTTCCATTTTGTCAAGTCCCGTAACCTGCCCTTCTCCCTTGAGGAAGTCCGGACGATTACCAGGCAATGCAGGGTCTGCGCTGAGTGCAAACCGCAGTTCTACCGGCCAGGTAGGGCGCACCTTGTAAAGGCCACTCGCGCGTTCGAGCGCCTTAGCGTAGATTTTAAAGGCCCCCTCCCCTCCTCTAACCGCAATGTTTATTTCCTGAATATCATTGACGAATACTCACGTTTCCCTTTTGCCTTCCCCTGCTCGGACATGACCACGGCTACAGTGATTCGGACCCTGAACAAGCTCTTCACCCTGTTCGGCTTCCCAGCCTATATTCATAGCGACCGTGGGTCCTCTTTCATGAGTGACGAGCTGAGGCAGTACCTGCTCGCCAAAGGCGTTGCCTCCAGCCGCACCACTAGCTATAACCCCAGGGGCAATGGTCAAGTAGAGCGGGAGAACGCAACCGTCTGGAAGGCCGTTCTATTAGCGTTACGGTCTAGGGGCCTTCCAGTCAGCCGTTGGCAAGACGTCCTTCCGGACGCATTACATTCCATTAGGTCACTCTTGTGCACAGCGACCAATACGACCCCTCACGAGCGGATGTTTTCATTTCCCAGGAAGTCCTCCTCGGGTACTTCGCTCCCGGATTGGCTGATGTCCCCGGGACCCGTCCTGCTTCGGAAGCATGTCCGGACCCATAAGGCAGATCCCTTGGTCGAGGAGGTCCAATTGCTCCATGCTAATCCCCAATATGCTTATGTAGCGTACCCTGATGGGCGGGAGGACACGGTTTCTGTCCGTGACTTGGCACCCGCGGGTGCCCCGGAGGTCACCACGTCCTTCCGCCCCACGGTCCCTGGTGTCGTCCATTCGGAGACTGCTACGCCTCTTCCTCCCTCAGTCCCTGTCCCCAATGTAGTGTGCCCAGAGCCTGTTGCAGCCCCCCACCCCCCAGCTCCGGTTCCCACTGTTCCCCATACGCCACCAGGGCCACTGCTCACTCCTCTCGCCCCTATGTACAGCTCGCTTGAGTCGCCGGAGCCGTCGCCACGCAGTACCCGACGACTGGACGGGACGACGGATCGGTCCGCTTCACACCACCCAGCGCCTTCTCTCGACGCTCACTGTACGGAGCCTGGGCCGACATCGCTCCCGGCTCGGTCGACTCTGCGACCTGCACTACGACGATCGCGACGACGGATCAAGCCACCGGTTCGTCTGGACTTGTGATATTGTTTCCGCTTCACCCCCGTGTTGTTTTTTTAAAGGAAGGGGTGAATGTGGTGGACCTCAGTTGTGCCTTTGTCCTATATGGACCACCGTTGTGTGTGTTTGTCATACCTGGACACATCCCCTTCCAGTTTGGTTCCTCCCCTCAGCACCTAGTATAAAGGTGGCTGTCTCCTCCCCCTTGTTCAGTCCAGGTCTGTTAATTGTTGGGATCTGCTCCTGATTCTGTTGTGAATAAAAGCCTACACTTATATTGGCATATCGGTAGTCTTTCGCCTTATTGATAGCGCATCAATTAGATAGATGAATGAAACAAAGTTATTTCGTCTGGTGGGAGAATTCACAAGGAGGCACCAAAATGTTTTAAAAAGCAATGAGGGAACAAAATCTCACAACTGGAATGTGGCCATTTTAGGAGGGAAACCAGGAAGCATTTCTTATAACAAAGGCAATGTAAATCTGGAATTCACTCACCCAAAACTCACTCACCCATTTGAAGCTTTTAGGACTGAGACTGACAGATTGTTGTGAGGTGAGACTGATATGGAATTATGAAGAGCAAATGGAGTTCAATTATAACTGCTCTAATGAAATGGTGGAGCCAGTTAAGGTGCTGTAAGCATACTCTTGTTCCGATGTTCCCATATTAGCACACTCGCTATTTCATGAACGATGTCTGAGTGGCCATCAAAAAGCTTGCCCTGCAGCAGGAATGAATGACTTGTTAGAATAAATAAAAGCAAATTATGGCAGATGCTGGAATCTGAAACAAAAAGGGAAAATCCTGCAAAACCTCAGTAGGTCTGGCAGCATCTATGGAAAGCGAAACAGAGCTAATGCTTCTAGTCTGCATGTCCAGACTCAAAACGGTAGCTCTCATCTATTTCCACGATGATCTCTATTGTAGGGCAGCATGGTGGCACAGTGGTTAGCACTGCTGCCTTACAACGCCAGGGACCCTGGTTCAATTCCAGCCTCGGATGACTGTGTGGAGTTTGCACATACTCCCCGTGTCTGTGTGGGTGTGCTCCAGTTTTGTCCCACAATCCAAAGATGTGCAGGACAGGTTGATGAGCCATGAAAAATTGCCCCTTAGTGTCAGGGGGAGTAGCTGTGGGGATAGAACCTGGGTCAGATTGTTGTCAATACAGGCTCAATGGGCCAAATAGCTTCCTTCTGCACTGTTGGCATTCTATGATTCTCTCAGACCTGCTGAGGTTTTCCAGTCATTTTCAATGAATGACTGTTATTCCACTTTCACGAGGCCATTTTAGATGCAAAACAGAAATAAGAGCATCTAACACAAATAGCCATCATCACTTCACTTACATAGTGCACGGGGCGGCACCGTGACACAGTAGTTAGCACTGCTGCCTCACTGCGCCAGGGACTCGGGTTCGATTTTTGGCTTGGATCACAGTCTGTGTGGAGTCACATGTTCTCCTTGTGGGTTTCCTCCGGGTGCTCAGGTTTCCTCCCACCGTCCAAATGATGTGCTGGTTCGGTGCATTGGCCATGCTAAATTCTCCCTCAGTGTAACCGAACAGGCGCCGGAGTGTGGCGACTAGGGGATTTTCACAGTAACTTCATTGCAGTGTTAATATCAGCCTACTTGTGACACTAATAAATAAACTTTAGACATCACAACATATCTCTGTTCACAGACAACAAGCCCCATTGTGCTGCCATCAGTTAATCAAGTCAACAGTGCACCTTCAGATTGACAACAGTCTCATCAGCTGCTTATACCGATGCGATGAGAGCATCTTGCTTCCCAGCGGCAGACAATAAGCCAAGCACACCAGCTGGGAATCTTTAAACCGTGAATGGGTTCGAAATGTAATTGAAAAGCAGCGTTAGTGACCATCGTGAAAGCACCAGAAACGTAACTAATGCCATATCTTGCTGTTAAAAGCGACTAGGAAAACAAAATGAGAGAATATAATGTAATTATGAAACAACTGGAAAAGGTTAAAGGATTAAACAATTTCGGTTCACTCATCCCAGGAAAGGAAGTACTTGTGGCACACGGCGTGCAGTTCTGGGCACCTGCAGCTTTGCTCAGCTGGTTGCAAATGAAAGCTAACTCCGCAAATAACTGCACTTACCATTGGGGTAGTGTTGTCATTTCATGACCAGAAGGGGTCCATTGATTTTAAGTTTTCACCTACCGGTTCATTGTACTTTGCGATTGGCCGAACAGTTACCACAGAACATTTAATGACTCGCAATCAATAGCACCAGCTGAGTGTGCCATGGCATGAGGTAAACTACATATCCACTTAAAAATCAATTGGAAGACCTAAACAGAATATTAAAGCATAAATTTTACATTACATAGCCTAAACGAATATGGATTGGCAGCACAGACCTCAGGCAACCTGACTTGTTTGGGGAAAAAAATCACAGAAGGTTGGAGAGTTCAGATCTTTCTGTTCACTGCCCACAGTTTTACTTTTCATAGAATAGAATAGAATCATAGAATAGAATCCCTACAGTGCAGAAGGAGTCCACCTGGCCCTTCGAGTTGCACCGACAACAATCCCACCCAGGCTCTACCCCGAACACTCCACGGATTTACCCTGCTCGTCCCCCTGACACTAAGGGGCAATTCAACAAGGCCAATCCACCTAACCTACACATCTTTGGACTGTAGAAAGAAACCGGAGCACCCAGAGGACACCACAAAGACACAGGGAGAATGCGCACACTCCACACAGTCACCCAAGACTGGAATCGAAGCCGGGTTCCTGGCGCTGTGAGGCAGCAGTGCTAACCACTGTGCCACCAAGCCACGCATGTGCCACCGTGCCTCATCTGTGGAGAGAGAAACAGAGTTCAGGGGGTAGATTCTCCAGCCTCCCAGCCGTGTGTTTCTCGGCAGCGGAAGGCGGCGTTGCTGGTGGCAGGATTCTCTGGTCGCGTCGCTATCACCTGAGGTTGGAATTGAACCTGAGTCCTTGGTGCTGTGACGCAGCAGTGCTAGCCATTGTGCCACCGTGCCGCCCTGTTCTCTTTTGACTGCTCTCTTTGGATTTCACATTTTATCGGACAATTATTAAACAGATATTAATTTTGTTATGGAACCAACTGCATTGCAACAAAATTGTGACTGTTGTCCACACTACAGTGCTTTGGTACATGCTTGATTGTATTCAGCAGAAATCAAAAAGGAAAGAGTTCCTATGGGTGACACTGAAATTTTAAATGGGTATCAGTGAAATTTGAATTCAATAATCATAGAATCATAGAATCTACAGGGGAGAAGGAGGCCATTTGGCCCATTGAGCCTGCACTGGCAACAATCCCACCCAGCTTCCATATCCGTAACCTCACGTATTTATCCTGCTAATCCCGCTAACCTATACATCTTGTGACACTAAGGGTCAATTTAGCATGACCAATTCACCCAACCCGCATACCTTTGGAGCGTGGGAGGAAACCGGAGCACCCGGAGGAAACCCACACAAACGAGGGGAAAAGTTGCAAACACCGCACAGACATTTGGGAAATTTCGCTCTTGTTTATTTTTTTGCAAATTAGAACACTTTGGAACACGTTGCACAAGGCAAGAACAAACAAGAAGTGATGTCCCTTTTCAAAAAAGAGAATTACATTCAATTTCCTTTGCAAAGCAAGGATCTGCTATTGAGGATTTAACTCAAATCCCAGAGCTGCAAGATCACCTGAAGGCAGAAAATAATACATTTCACACAAAGTTGCCTCTATTCTATTTGTGAAAAAAATCATAATCTGGTTTGGCACTATAGTCACACATTTCAAAACACTTGTTGCACTTCATATGTGTCAAAATGTTGTTAGATGATAGCGTGTTTAGCTGCCAATGGTTCCTAAAACTGCATAAATATCGTGAATTGTTTTGCGTGTTGCACTTACCTAATTATACAAGCGCTTGAATGGACTGGAATGATCCTTAAAAATTATAAGTAACTTGTTTTTGTTTGGATTTGGCCCAGTTTGCCCTGGTGGTGATTGCTTGCGAGCCTTAAACGGAGGTAGGAATATGCCAGCTGGCAAGAGAAAGCCAAACACCAAAGGAAAGAGGTATTGCAGATATTCTGGCAAGAAACCTGCAAGACAGAAACACCAATGTGTGGTGAACCACTGTTGCTACATGTATGTGCCTGGACACACCCATGCTGCACCTGGCCCGAGACTCCTCCCTTTCCACCTGAGACTCCTCCCTTTCCACCCAGAGTGGGGTATAAAGGTGATGGTCCCTCCTCCTCGCCTCAGTCTAGACCAGGTCAGCTACAAGGGTGTGCTCCTGTTCTCTGTGAATAAAAGGCTATTAGTTTCCCTCACTCACAGGAGTCTTCGTGTCATAATTGATAGTGCATCACAATGGCCACTTAAGGGCCTCCTCCCCTGCTGCTGGCATTTATATGTGGCAGGGTATGTCCATGTCGACCCTTGGCCTTTTTGTGGGCCGAGGGAGGGCCACTTCTGTTCGGGCATCGCGTGTCTAATGGAAGGTCCACCCCACCCACACACACTCTTCCCCCTATAACCCTCATGAACATGGCACCCCACCGAACCCACCCCCACCTCAAACCGTCTGCCAAGACCTGCGAGCTTGGCTCCGTCAATTACCCGGGGGCACTGCTGGGACCAGAGACCTGCCAGCCTTTTGATTGGCCGACAGCTCTTGGAAGCAGACCCTGCCCTAGCCAGGAAGCATTCCCTGTCTTAGAAAACCTGATTTAACACATTCATTCGAGGCTCCCAAAAAATAATTCAATTCTCACCCACTTTTCTTTAAAGAGAGATAGAGGAAAATGCAGCTCTTTAAAAATTTGTACACAGCATGTGGGTGTATCTGGCTTGGCCAGCATTTGTTACACATCCTAAATGGCCCTTGGGAAGGTGGTGAATGAGCTGACTTCTTGAACCACTGCAGTCCCTGTAGTGTAGGTAGACCCACAGTGCTGTTAGGGAGGGAATTCAGGATTTTGACCCAGCGACACTGAAGGAACGGTGATATATTTCCAAGTCAGGATGGTGAATGACTCCAGGCAGTGGTGTACCCAAGTATCAACATCTTGTCCTTCTTGATGGTAATGGTTGTGGGTTTGGAAAGTGCTGTCGAGGGATTCTTGGTAAGTTCCTGTAGTGTGCATCTTGTAGATGATACTCAGCCATTTGATTGACCAACAGCTCTTGGAAACAGTTCTTCTTCCCAGATGGGGTGGTTAATTGACTCGAGGTGGGACTTCCACCCCATCTGGGAAGAAGATCTGCTTCCAAGAGCTGATGATACTCACTGCTACCAATGTTCACCAGTGGTGGAGGGAGTGAAGGTTTGTGGATGGGGTGCCAATTAGGTGGGCTGTTTTGTCCTAAATGGTGTCAAGATTCTTGAGTATTGTTTGTTGTTGCACTCATCCAGGGAAGTGGAGAGCATTCCATCACACTCCTGACTTGTGCTTTAGAGATTGTGGACAGGTCTTGGGGAGTCAGGAGGTGAATTGCTCATCCAGAATTCCTAGCCTTTGATCTGTTCTTACAGCCACATGGCTAATCCAGTTCAGTTTTAGTCAATGGCAGTGTAATAAGTCTTCAGAGGCAGACGTCCTTTCACCAAAATCCCTTTATTTACAATTCCAACAGCAGTACAGAGTGCTATCAATCAGCAGTCTAGTTTCAGGAGTGCCAGAGGAACTGACACTCCCGGTTAAATACGAGGAAAAGACTCCCCGAATGGCCCATCAATTGACTCCTTAATCAGGAAGTTCATATTCCAATAGGCCAACCTCAATGACCTGATTGAAGTCATTACAGACAGCTCCCAGGATGTTGATATTGGGTAATTCAGTGATGGCAGTGCCATAGGATGTCAAGGTTGGATTCTCTCTTGTTGGAGATGATGATTATCTGGCACTTGCGTGGTGTGAATGTTATTTGTCACTTGTCAACCCAAAGCTGGATATTGTCCAGGTCTTGCTGCATTTGCATGTGGACTGCTTCTGTCGCTGAGGAGTCCTGAATGAGGTTGAACATTATGCAAGCATCAGCGAACATCCCCATGACTGACCTGATAATAGAAGGAAGGTGATTGATGAAGCAGCTGAAGATGGTCCGACCCAGGACACTACCCTGACAAACTCCTGCTGTGATGTCCTGGAGCTGGGATGACTGACCTCCAACAAGCACGACCATCTTCTTATGTGCTACGAATGACTCCAACCAGCAGAGAGTTTTCCCCCTGATTCCCATTAATTCCAGCTTTTTCCAGGGCTCCTTGATGCCACGCTCAGTCAAATGCTGCCTTAATGTCAAGGGCAGTCACACTCACCTCACCTTTGGGTTCAGTTGTTTCGTCCATATTTGAACCAAAGCTGTTATGAAATCAGGAAGCTGAGTGGCCTTGGCGGAACCCAAACAGAGCATCATTGAGCAGGTTATTAGAATGATAGAATCCTTGCAGTGCAGAAGGAGGCCATTCAGCCCATCAGTCTGCACCGACCACAATCTCACCCAGGCCCTATCCCCTTAACCCCACGTATTTAACCTGCTATTCCCCCTGACACTAAGGGGCAATTTGCCACGAAAAATGAACCTAACCCACACATCTTTGGATTGTGGGAGGAAACCAGAGCACCCAGAGGAAACCCACACAGACACAGGGAGAACATGCAAACTCCGCACAGTCACCCGAGGCTGGAATTGAACCTGGGTCCCTGGCGTTGTGAGGTAGCAGGGAACCACTGTGCCACCATGCCACCCTATTATTGCTTATTGCTAAGCAAGTACCACTTAATAGCACTGTTGATCTGTACTATCACTTTGTTGATGATCAGGTTTGGACTGATGGGGAAGTTATTGGCCAGGTTGGATTTGTCCTACTTTTTCAGGATATATGTGGGCAATTTCTCGACATTGCCGGGTAAATGTCAGTGTTTCAGCTGTCCTGGAACAGTTTTGCTGGGGGCATGGCAAGTTCATAAGTTCATAAGATATAGGAGCAGAATTAGGCCATTCGGTCCATCGAGTCTGCTCTGCCATTCGATCATGGCTGATATGCTCCTCATCCCCATTTTCCTGCCTTCTCCCCATAACCCTTCAACTCATTACCAATTAAAAATCTGTCTAACTCCTGCTTAAATTTAGAACATAGAACATAGAACATTACAGCGCAGAACAGGCCCTTCGGCCCACGATGTTGCACCGACCAGTTAAAAAAAAACTGTGACCCTCCAACCTAAACCAATTTCTTTTCGTCCATGAACCTATCTACGGATCTCTTAAACGCCCCCAAACTAGGCGCATTTACTACTGATGCTGGCAGGGCATTCCAATCCCTCACCACCCTCTGGGTAAAGAACCTACCCCTGACATCGGTTCTATAACTACCCCCCCTCAATTTAAAGCCATGCCCCCTCGTGCTGGATTTCTCCATCAGAGGAAAAAGGCTATCACTATCCACCCTATCTAAACCTCTAATCATCTTATATGTTTCAATAAGATCCCCTCTTAGCCGCCGCCTTTCCAGCGAAAACAATCCCAAATCCCTCAGCCTCTCCTCATAGGATCTCCCCTCCATACCAGGCAACATCCTGGTAAACCTCCTCTGCACCCTCTCCAAAGCCTCCACATCCTTCCTGTAATGTGGGGACCAGAACTGCACACAGTACTCCAAGTGCGGCCGCACCAGAGTTGTGTACAGTTGCAACATAACGCTACGACTCCTAAATTCAATCCCCCTACCAATAAACGCCAAGACACCATATGCCTTCTTAACAACCTTATCTACTTGATTCCCAACTTTCAGGGATCTATGCACACATACACCTAGATCCCTCTGCTCCTCCACACTATTCAAAGTCCTCCCGTTAGCCCTATACTCAACACATCTGTTATTCCTACCAAAGTGAATTACCTCACACTTCTCCGCATTAAACTCCATCCGCCACCTCTCGGCCCAACTTTGCAACCTGTCTAAGTCTTCCTGCAAACTACGACACCCTTCCTCACTGTCTACCACACCACCGACTTTGGTGTCATCAGCAAATTTGCTAATCCACCCAACTATACCCTCATCCAGATCATTAATAAATATTACAAACAGCAGTGGCCCCAAAACAGATCCCTGAGGTACACCACTTGTAACCGCACTCCATGATGAATATTTACTATCAACCACCACCCTCTGTTTCCTATCCGCTAGCCAATTCCTGATCCAATTTCCTAGATCACCCCCAATCCCATACATCTGCATTTTCTGCAGAAGCCTACCATGGTGAACCTTATCAAACGCCTTACTAAAATCCATATATACCACGTCCACTGCCTTGCCCCCATCCACCTCCTTGGTCACTTTCTCAAAAAACTCAATAAGGTTAGTAAGGCACGACCTACCTGCCACAAAACCATGCTGACTATCACCTATCAATTCATTACTCTCCAAATAACTATAAATCCTATCCCTTATAATTTTTTCCAACATCTTGCCGACAACAGAAGTGAGACTCACCGGTCTATAATTCCCGGGGAAGTCTCTGTTCCCCTTCTTAAACAATGGGACAACATTCGCTAACCTCCAATCTTCTGGTACTATACCAGAGGCCAACGACGACCTGAAGATCAGAGCCAGAGGCTCTGCAATCACTTCTCTTGCCTCCCAGAGAATCCTTGGATAAATCCCATCCGGACCAGGGGATTTATCTATTTTCAGACCCTCCAGAATATCCTGCACATCCTCCTTATCAACTGTAATACTGTCTATTCTACTCCCTTGCAACCCAGTGTCCTCCTCAGCTATATTCATGTCCCCTTGCGTGAACACCGAAGAGAAATATTGGTTCAATGCTTCACCAATCTCCTCCGGTTCCACACATAACTTCCCTCTGCCATCTATAACTGGCCCTAAACTTGCCCTAACCAACCTTCTGTTCTTGACATACCTATAGAACGCCTTAGGATTCTCTTTAACCCTATCCGCCAAAGTCTTCTCATGTCCCCTTTTAGCCCTTCTAAGCTCGCTCTTCAACTCCCTCTTAGCCAATCTAAAGCTTTCTAGTGCACTACCCGAGTGCTCACGTCTCATCCGAACATAAGCCTCCTTTTTCTTTTTAACCAACAAAGAAACTTTTTTGGTGCACCACGGTTCCCTAGCCCTACCAATTCCTCCTTGCCTGACAGGGACATACCTATCACAGACTCGCAGTAGCTGCTCCTTGAAAAAACTCCACATGTCGGACGTTCCCAGTCCCTGTAATCTCCTAGTCCAACCTATGTTTCCTAATTCTCTCCTAATAGCCTCATAATTACCCTTCCCCCAGCTAAAACCACTGGCCCGAGGTTCATGCCTATCCCTTTCCATCACTAAGGTGAACGTAACCGAATTGTGGTCACTATCACCAAAATGCACACCAACTTCCAAGTCTAGCACCTGGTCTGGCTCATTTCCCAGCACCAGATCCAATATAGCCTCACCTCTAGTTGGCCTGTCTACATACTGAGTCAAAAAACCTTCCTGCACGCTTTGAACAAAAACTGACCCCTCTAACGAGCTAGAGCTATAACAATTCCAGTCAATATTAGTCAAGTTAAAATCCCCCATAACAATTGCCCTATTACTTTCACTCCTAAGCAGGATTGACTCCGCAATCCTTTCCTCAACCTCTCTAGAACTTTTAGGAGGTCTATAAAAGACTCCCAACAGGGTGACCTCTCCTCTCCTATTTCTAATCTCCGCCCATACTACCTCAACAGATAAGTCCTCATCAAACCTCCTCTCTGACACTGTGATACAATCTCTGACCAATAATGCTACCCCTCCCCCTCTTCTACCTCCTTCCCTACTTCGACTAAAACATTTGAACCCCGGGACCTGCAGCATCCATTCCTGCCCCTGCTCTATCCATGTCTCTGAAATAGCCACAACATCGAAGTCCCAGGTACTGATCCACGCTGCAAGTTCACCCACTTTATTGCGAATACTCCTGGCATTGAAGTATACACATTTCAAACCCTGCTCCACCCCACCTCTGCAATGCCGTGCATTGCAGTCCCCATCCATGCATCCCTCACTTTCAGCCCCACTACTCAGGATCCCTCCCCCCCCCCGAGTCAGTTTAAACCTCCCTGCATGGCCTTAGCAAATTTACCCCCCAGGATATTGGTCCCCTTCTGATTAAGGTGTAGACCATCCTTCTCATAGAGGTCACACCTTCCCCAGTACGAGCCCCAATTGCTTAAGTACCTGAACCCCTCCCTCCTGCACCATCCCCTCAGCCATGAATTCAAACCTTCCCTCTCCCTATTCCTCTCTAAACTATCCCGTGGTACAGGCAAGAGTCCAGAGATAACCACTCTGTCAGTCTTGGCCTTTAGTTTCCACCCCAACTCCATAAATCCCTGCCTAATATCCCCTTCCCCTATCCTCCCTATGTCGTGTGTCCCCACATGTACAATAACTTGTGGTTTATCTCCCTCCCCCCTAAGAGTCCTGAATACCCTGTCAGACACATCCCGGACCCCAGCCCCTGGTAGGCAACACACCAACCCTGAGTCCCTACCTTTAGTTCCGACCCTCCTATCTGTCCCCTTAATTGTGGAGTCCCCAATCACAAGGCCCAGTCTTTTACAGCCCCTAACCACCTGAGCTTTCTCACTCGGCTCACCCCCAGAGATCTGCTCTCTATGCTCAGTTGATTCCTCCTCAACTGTAGCCTCCAGCACCGAAAACCTATTATGGAGGGGAACCGCCCCAGGGGATTGTCTTCCCGATTGCTTCTTACCCCTCCTCCTGGCATTGACCCAAGCCTCATTTCTAGGAGTTACTATTTCTCTATAACTCCTATCAACTTCCACCTCCGCCTCCCGAATTATGCGGAGTTCCTCTACCTCCCCCTCCAGCTCCTTTACACGCTCCTCCAGAAGCTGCAATCTAATGCACTTCTTACAACTAAAATCTCCTGAAACACTACTGGATTTCCTCACCACATACATCCCACAGGAGATGCAGCATACTGCCTGAACTGCCATCCCTGAAGCCATTACCAGCAAGAAAAAAAGAAAACAAAAAACTTCCCCACACTTATAATTAGGTTAGAGGAGGATGGAAGGGTGGGATCCTCTACCAGTGTAGAGGATCGGGTATCTCCTCTGCACCAATTTATAGGGCTAGGGGCCCCGAGAGAAAAAAAAAACTACTACTGAGGGGGAACCACCCAGGTAACTGACTTTTAAAGTTAAAATAAAAACCCTTCCCAGACTCCTTTGCTGCCCACTTCTAGTTTTCACTTTAAACTTGAAAAACTGCTGTTAAAGTAAAGGCCAAAAAAATACACACACTAGCTGACTAATTAAATAAATAAACAATTCAATTAATCCAATTAATCTCTTACCAGCACTGCTGCTTTTCAATCACCCCTCTCAGCTTGCTCCAGTGGATCACTGTTCCAGCATCCACCGCACTTTGGGGTAGCGAATTCCACAGATTCACAACCCTTTGGGAGAAAAGGTCTGGAGCACAAGTCTTCAATGCTATTACCAGAATCTTGTCAAGGCCCATAGCCTTTGCAGTATTCTTACTTCATTAGTGGCACAGCGGTAGGCCATTCAGCCCATTGCCTCTGTGCTAGCACTTTGTCAACACACTGGTGCATCTGCACCTGTGTTGATCTTCCTGACTCTTAATTCTGTTCCTGAGCAGAAAGAATCCAGTTTCTTACTAAAGGTGTCAGGTTATATCACAATAACTCGTCCATTCCATTGGCAGAAATTTGTATTCTACTCTCAAATTTTGCTTGAGGCAATTTTCTTTTATTCTGCTCAAGCTTTTCCTGCAATGACTACAGTCCAAGTTAAATAGTCTGCTCGCATCTAAATCATCCTTTCCTCACCGCATTTTAACAAGCTGGTTCACATCATTTTCTCACTCCTGTTTCACGGCAATGAAAGCGATATCTTCTCGATGTGTCTCTCTGTATAACTTGGAAGCCAAAGTTTTTTGAACTGCTTTACTCATTGCGTTGGATCGATGAATTTATTTTCCATTTTCACAGGGAATGATTTCCCTAAGACATCATCAACTGCTTTGCAGCCAATTAATTACTGATGTGGTTAGTTATTTCAGAGAGGCGAATGTGGCTAATTTGCACAAAGCAAGTTTTCTCAAACAGCAAATAAAATAAGAAAATCCATCTTATGATGGTAGAGGAATGGCTATTGCTTAAGACAACGAGATATATTTCTTCAATTGTGCCATGAATCTCTTATCTACACCTAATCAAGAGAGAGTACAAAGAACAAAGAACAATACAGCACAGGAACAGGCCCTTCGGCCCTCCAAGCCCGTGCCGCTCCCTGGTCCAAACTAGACCATTCTTTTGTATCCCTCCATACATAGTCATAGAGTACATAGTCTGGGTCTGCATTCCTTGGAGTTTGGAAGAGTGACCTTATTCAAACATATAAGCTCTTAAAGGGGCTTGACATGTTAGATGGTGAGATATTTTCACTTACGGGGTCTCGAACATAGCTCCAAGATAAAGGGTCAGTCATTTAAATGCGCAGATGTTTCTTCTCACAGAGGGTTCAAAGTTTAACGTTTATTTATGAGTGTCGCAAGTAGGCTTACATTAACACTGCAATGAAGTTACTGTGAAAATCCCACAGTCGCCACACATCGGCGCCTGTTCGGGTACACTGAGGGAGAAGTTAGCATGGCCAATGCACCTAACCAGCACATCTTCCGGACTATGGGAGGAAACCGTAGCACCTGGGGAGAACATGCAGACTCCGCACCGACAGTGACCCAAGCCGGGAATCGAACCCGGGTTCCTGGCGCTGTGAGGCAGCGGTGCTGACCAGTGTGCTACCGTGCTGAGGGTGGTGACTCTCTAGAATTCTCTACCCCAAAGGATGGTGGAGGTTGGATCATTAGAAGTATTTAAAGTGGAAGTGGATAAATATTTGATAGATCCATGAATAGAGGGCTATGGGGAAGTGGCGCAGAAAAGGAGTTGAGGCCGGCATGGATCAGCCATAATCGTATTGAATAGGGGGGCAGGCGTGAAGGGACTGGAGGCCTCTCCTGCTTCTAGTTCTTGTGTTATTGTGTACACCTGGAAAAGGAAAGAGGAGTTGGGAGGTTAACAGTGGCTTCCGATTGAGGTTGGAATCTCTGGGCAGAATTTTCCCGCCACGGGAATCGTAGCGGGTGGGACAAGACCATGCAAAGGTCCGTTGACCTCAGACGGGATTTTCCAGTCTTGGGGCGAGAATGGCTGGAAAATTCCACCCTCCTGTGTCCGAATCTGATCAGACAGGTGACTACCTTCTTCCCTACGTATGTAGGATCCTGGAGAACTCTGTCAGCCCAAGTATCCTCACAGAGAACAGCAAAGGAAATCTGAGCAGAAGCCACACTCCCTTTTTACAGCAAGAGCTGCCGGTTTCTTGTCAGTGTTTCAAGGTTCCCCAAGCTTCTCAGTTCATTAGTAATTGAGTCCGTGAGTGACGGGGTGAGTGTATGGTGACAGGCAGGTAGGGTAGCATCTGGGTAGGCGGCATCTGGGTATGGTGGTAGGTGGGTAGGGAGGCAGCTGGATAAGTGGCAGCTGGGTGAGGTGGGTATGGGGGATGAGAGGGTAGGTGGATCTGGGGTAGTTGGGTCAGGTCAGGAAGTGTTGACAGGTCAGGAGCTAATCAGATCGATATGGGGGACGGTCAGTTGGTGGGGACTAGATGGGTCAGATCTGGGGGAGGTGGGCGAGGAGGGGGGGGGGCGGGAGGGAGGGTGGTGGCTGGCAGGCTGGGGGTTGTGCAGGGAGTTAACATTATTAGTTGTAAAGTTACCCAGGAGCTAGGCTAGAATTTTTCTGTTTAAAATTTACTCACTATCCAGGTGAGTAAGTTGGAACTGTCCAAGGCCTCCGAATCTAACTGTGGGTCTAAGACATTTACAGAGGGTCTTGGGGAGCTGGGGAATTGGCCATTGGTTCAATTCCCTTGGAGTAATTGCGTCAGGACTCCCGCCAGGGCCCAAAGCGAATCCTGGGGAACGCATTGCTCTCCAACAACACGGGACCCGGAAGATCTGGGGCAATGTTTCCGGGAGGAAACTCCTAGTTTCAGTATGTTTTTCCCATTGACAGAAGAGTGATGCCATGGCAATTTCAACCACCTGCCTCATTAAGATGCCACCAGACCACTTTCCACCCAGAAACCATGACTCCCAGAACCCTGGCCAACTTCATGCACTTGGGTAAATTTAGAGAAGGGGCTGTGGCATCGAGAAATGGTGAGATGGGAGAAGGCTTGACACATGAGCTTTGCCCTGATTCTCCTGCTACCACCAAGGAATGTTCAAAACATACTTGGAGGGCCTCTCCAGCACCTGCCCCAGCTCCCAATCCACTTCACGGAGGCCCTCACCCAGATGGGCAGCTGTGGAGGTACCTCTGTGTAGGCAGAAGTTAAAATAGCAATCAGGACCAGTGGCACCATCAGGCCTTCATTATCAGATATGATTTTGCACCCCATGGGGCTTTGAAAAGGGCAGTATATTGGTCTGTCTAAAAGCATTTGTTAAAATTAAATATGTCGGGATCCAAGTGGCTTTCTGGTATGTACCTAACACTGGGCATTTTAGCTCCTCAGCCACTCGGTTTGACTTCATAGAACTCAGCTAATGTTCTGGGGACCCCGGTTCGAATCCCACCATGGTAGATGGTGGAATTTGAATTCAATAAAAAATATCTGGAATTAAGAATCTACTGATGACCATAAAACCATTGCCGATTGTCGGGGAAACCCATCTGGTTCACTGATGTCCTTTTGGGGAAGGAAATCTGCCATCCTTACCTGGTCTGGCCTCCATGTGACTCCAGAACCACAGCAATGTGGTCGACTCTTAACAGCCCTCAAGGATGGGCAATAAATGCTGGCCAGCCAGCAACGCCCATGTCCCATGAATGAATTTTAAAAATCATAGAATCCCTGCAGTACAGAGAGGCCATTCAGGCCACTGAGCCTGCACGGACATCAATTCGACCCAGGCCTTAGATCTGTAACCCCATGTATTTACCCGGCTAATTCTCCCTGACACAAAGGGGCAATTGAGCATGGCCGATCAACCTAACCTTTTTGTTTTATTCATTCGTGGGACTTGGGCGTCACTGGCTGGCCAGCATTTATTATCCATCCCTGAGGGCAGTTGAGAGTCAACCACATTGCTGTGGCTCTGAAGTCACATGTAGACCAGACCAGGTAAGGACGGCAGGTTTCCTTCACTAAAGGACATTAGTGAACCAGATGGGTTTTTCTGACAATCGATGATGGTTTCATGGTGATCAGTAGATTCTTAATTCCAGATATTTTTTATTGAATTCAAATTCCACCACTTACCTGGTGGTACAATGGTTAGTACTGCTGCGTCACAATGCTAGGGACCTCTGTTCGATTCCTGGCTTGGGTCACTGTCTATGTGGAGTCTGCACATTCCCTCCGTGTCTGCATGGGTTTCCTCCGGGTGCTCCGGTTTCCTCCCACAGTCTGAATGACATGCTGGTTAGGTGCATTGACTGTGTTAAATTCTCCCAAACAGGCGCTGGAGTGTGGTGACTCGGGGATTATCACAGTAACTTTTTTGCAGTGTTAATGTAAGCCAACGTGTGACACTAACAAATAAAAAACTTTCAAAAAAAAATCTGCCATGGCGGTTTTTGTACCCTGGTCCCCAGAACATAAGCTGAGTTTCTGGATTAATGTTCTCGCGATAATACCACCAGGTCATCGCCTCCCCTGCACATCTTTGGACCATGGGAGGAAACCAGAGCACCCAGAGGAAACCCATGCAGATAAGGAGAGAGCGTACCATCTCCGCACAGACAGTGACCTTAGCCGGGAATTGAACCCAGGTCCCTGGTGCTGTGGGGCAGTAGTACTAACAACTGTGCCTTCATGCCACCTTGTTGATTAGATTTAAAATCCTCCCAAGGGCATCAGTTTAAGTCAAGATTAATCCTCTCTTCATCTAACAGACAAACGCCAGAAATCGGGTTAGGATATATTGTACCAGATTCGCACCTCAAATGTGGAAATTGTCTTGCCATCTATGTGCCTGGCTGGCCATTTAAAGGTTTGGTGACAATGGACATTAACGAGGCGAAAGCTTTTTGGGTTTTTTTTTCCAGATTTTGTTAGCGCGAGTTATCTTTGGCATCAGAACATTGAAGCTAAAGAGGATTAATGTTGTGTGCAAAGTCAACAGAAAGTGGACTGTAAGTGAAGCACTTAAAAGAGTTCAGCGGAACAGAAAAAAAACTAAATAAAGAGAGGATATGAAAGGGGGCTTTCAAAAAAACAAGCTGTCATTGCGACTCAGGGAATAATAATAATGTATCTAACTGGAAGCTGCCTAATCCTCTTCGAGTCAATGGAAAATCAATAATCAGCCATTCCTTTGAAGCACTAAAATTAACACAGCCTAGAGTTTCCTTGGGCTCTGCCAATCTGATGGCCATCTGACTGAATGTGACTTCCTGTCATCCGTTATGTCCACCTTATTGAAGGAAAGTGTTGACACAATGCAAGACATTGCTGACACATCCAAATGATAGGGGAAGGGAAGTTTCCATGCCACATGGTAATTTACAAAATTAGGAGGGACATAGATAGGGTCGATAGAAAGAAACATTTCCCCCTGGTAGAGATGTCAATGTAAGAAGTCTCACAACACCAGGTTAAAGTCCAACAGGTTTATTTGGTAGCAAATACCATAAGCTTTCGGAGCATGCTGCTCCTTCGTCAGATGGAGATGTCAATAACAAGGGGTCACAGACTTAAGGAAAGGGGCAGGAGATTTAGAGGGGATTTGAGATAAACCTTTTCACTCAGAGGGTGGTGGGAATCTGGAACTCACTGCCTGAAAGGGCAACTAGGAATGGGCAATAAATGCTGGGGCAGCCAGTGATACCCATGTCCAACAAATTAATAAAAAATGAACACTTGAAGCGTCATAGTGCAGAAGACTACGGACCAAGTGCTGGAAAATTGGACTAGAATAGAAAGGTGCTTGATGGCTGGCACGGACATGAAAACTCTACGACTCCATGATGACCCATTGGTTGCCTCACATTGCAATACAACTACTTCTGTTTGGGTGGATGTGTTCCCACAAGGCTGAGGTTGACAGGGAGCTGGTGTGGTGGCTTCCTGGCCATCTGGACTATGCTACTTTAAAGAGGGAGGAAATTAAACATCTGTACTTCTTGGTTAAAAAGATTAAACATGATAAGAGTAGGTACATAGTAAGCAGCAAGATCGGTTGGCACCATTATCCCAGCAACTATATTGTTAGGCAGTGGCACTTCTCATGCAGCAGATCCCCAGTGTGGTCAGAGTGATCACAGTGGTCACAAGCTACATTTAGCAGGAGCTGGGTTGCCTGCCACAGTCCAAACATTCTGCTCCTGCTGCACTTCTTTGATCAGCACTTGTACTTCCTCACCTGTGCTCCCTCCTCAAGCTCACCAACCGTACCTGTGGAATGAGTGTATCGAAAAAATGAGAATTAAAAAATTCTTCTTGTTGTTTTCAATTCCCCCATTGGCCCCATCACTCCTTTTCTCTGTCCCTATCCACAGAGATATTTGCACCATGTGGTGTAGGTACATCCACAATGCTATTAGGCAGGGAGTTCCACAATTTTGAACCAGTGACATTGAAAGCACAGTGATATGCTTCTAAGTCAGGATGGTGTATGGTTTGGAAGGGAACTTACAATTGGCGTTGTTCCCTTGTATCCTTGTCATCCTAATCTTGCAGCCGTGCCTTGGGGCTGAGATAATTGGCCTCCTACTGCCACCACTATGTTCCTTTAATCATGACTCTTGCCAGGTGAGTTTAAGTTTATTTAGTGTCACAGGTAGGCTTACATGAACACTGCAATGAAGTTACTGTGAAAATCCCCACACTCCAGTGCCTGTTCGGGTACACTAAGGGAGAATTTAGCATGGCCAATGCACCTAACCAGCACGTCTTTCGGACAATAGGAGGAAAACGGAGCACCCGGAGGAAACCCACGCAGACACGGCGAGAACATGCAGACTCTACACAGACAGTGCCCCAAGTCGGGAATGAAACCCGGGTCTCTGGCGCTGTGAGGCAGCGGGTCTAACCACTGTGCCTCTGTACCGCCCAGTATGGGAGATGGATAGGATACCCTGCACTCTCGTTCCCCTGAGATCTGTCTCTCCTCATGTCCTCTTCATCCCAGAACACAGAACACAGTCAAAACAATTCTAATCAGGTCTGGTCAGTAAAAGACCTTTGCTTTCCTGATATTTCCAGATTTCCCGACTGATGCCGCCTCCCTCCCTGCCTTCCCATTAATATCAGGGACGAAGGAGTGTGTGGGAATAGATAAACTGGTTTGAGACTTTCCAGTATAAATGTGTCACAACTGGAAAAACAATAAATCAAGTAAGTCTCCTGGGCTATGAATGAATATTAATCAGTTTGCACAGAACTGAATCAAATTTACTCGTTAGCCATAAGGGTTCCAGAGAGTACCCTTGTTATTTCCTTAAAAATAGAGGTAGATTTATTTCAGTTAATGTGATTCACTGTTGAGAACAGCAGGTCTATTCAAGCTAGTTAAATACATGTAGCTTATTAGAACATAGAACATAGAACATTACAGCGCAGAACAGGCCCTTCGGCCCACGATGTTGCACCGACCAGTTAAAAAAAAAAACTGTGACCCTCCAACCTAAACCAATTTCTTTTCGTCCATGAACCTATCTACGGATCTCTTAAACGCCCCCAAACTAGGCGCATTTACTACTGATGCTGGCAGGGCATTCCAATCCCTCACCACCCTCTGGGTAAAGAACCTACCCCTGACATCGGTTCTATAACTACCCCCCCTCAATTTAAAGCCATGCCCCCTCGTGCTGGATTTCTCCATCAGAGGAAAAAGGCTATCACTATCCACCCTATCTAAACCTCTAATCATCTTATATGTTTCAATAAGATCCCCTCTTAGCCGCCGCCTTTCCAGCGAAAACAATCCCAAATCCCTCAGCCTCTCCTCATAGGATCTCCCCTCCATACCAGGCAACATCCTGGTAAACCTCCTCTGCACCCTCTCCAAAGCCTCCACATCCTTCCTGTAATGTGGGGACCAGAACTGCACACAGTACTCCAAGTGCGGCCGCACCAGAGTTGTGTACAGTTGCAACATAACGCTACGACTCCTAAATTCAATCCCCCTACCAATAAACGCCAAGACACCATATGCCTTCTTAACAACCTTATCTACTTGATTCCCAACTTTCAGGGATCTATGCACACATACACCTAGATCCCTCTGCTCCTCCACACTATTCAAAGTCCTCCCGTTAGCCCTATACTCAACACATCTGTTATTCCTACCAAAGTGAATTACCTCACACTTCTCCGCATTAAACTCCATCCGCCACCTCTCGGCCCAACTTTGCAACCTGTCTAAGTCTTCCTGCAAACTACGACACCCTTCCTCACTGTCTACCACACCACCGACTTTGGTGTCATCAGCAAATTTGCTAATCCACCCAACTATACCCTCATCCAGATCATTAATAAATATTACAAACAGCAGTGGCCCCAAAACAGATCCCTGAGGTACACCACTTGTAACCGCACTCCATGATGAATATTTACTATCAACCACCGCCCTCTGTTTCCTATCCGCTAGCCAATTCCTGATCCAATTTCCTAGATCACCCCCAATCCCATACATCTGCATTTTCTGCAGAAGCCTACCATGGTGAACCTTATCAAACGCCTTACTAAAATCCATATATACCACGTCCACTGCCTTGCCCCCATCCACCTCCTTGGTCACTTTCTCAAAAAACTCAATAAGGTTAGTAAGGCACGACCTACCTGCCACAAAACCATGCTGACTATCACCTATCAATTCATTACTCTCCAAATAACTATAAATCCTATCCCTTATAATTTTTTCCAACATCTTGCCGACAACAGAAGTGAGACTCACCGGTCTATAATTCCCGGGGAAGTCTCTGTTCCCCTTCTTAAACAATGGGACAACATTCGCTAACCTCCAATCTTCTGGTACTATACCAGAGGCCAACGACGACCTGAAGATCAGAGCCAGAGGCTCTGCAATCACTTCTCTTGCCTCCCAGAGAATCCTTGGATAAATCCCATCCGGACCAGGGGATTTATCTATTTTCAGACCCTCCAGAATATCCTGCACATCCTCCTTATCAACTGTAATACTGTCTATTCTACTCCCCTGCAACCCAGTGTCCTCCTCAGCTATATTCATGTCCCCTTGCGTGAACACCGAAGAGAAATATTGGTTCAATGCTTCACCGATCTCCTCCGGTTCCACACATAACTTCCCTCTGCCATCTATAACTGGCCCTAAACTTGCCCTAACCAACCTTCTGTTCTTGACATACCTATAGAACGCCTTAGGATTCTCTTTAACCCTATCCGCCAAAGTCTTCTCATGTCCCCTTTTAGCCCTTCTAAGCTCGCTCTTCAACTCCCTCTTAGCCAATCTAAAGCTTTCTAGTGCACTACCCGAGTGCTCACGTCTCATCCGAACATAAGCCTCCTTTTTCTTTTTAACCAACAAAGAAACTTTTTTGGTGCACCACGGTTCCCTAGCCCTACCAATTCCTCCTTGCCTGACAGGGACATACCTATCACAGACTCGCAGTAGCTGCTCCTTGAAAAAACTCCACATGTCGGACGTTCCCAGTCCCTGTAATCTCCTAGTCCAACCTATGTTTCCTAATTCTCTCCTAATAGCCTCATAATTACCCTTCCCCCAGCTAAAACCACTGGCCCGAGGTTCATGCCTATCCCTTTCCATCACTAAGGTGAACGTAACCGAATTGTGGTCACTATCACCAAAATGCACACCAACTTCCAAGTCTAGCACCTGGTCTGGCTCATTTCCCAGCACCAGATCCAATATAGCCTCACCTCTAGTTGGCCTGTCTACATACTGAGTCAAAAAACCTTCCTGCACGCTTTGAACAAAAACTGACCCCTCTAACGAGCTAGAGCTATAACAATTCCAGTCAATATTAGTCAAGTTAAAATCCCCCATAACAATTGCCCTATTACTTTCACTCCTAAGCAGGATTGACTCCGCAATCCTTTCCTCAACCTCTCTAGAACTTTTAGGAGGTCTATAAAAGACTCCCAACAGGGTGACCTCTCCTCTCCTATTTCTAATCTCCGCCCATACTACCTCAACAGATAAGTCCTCATCAAACCTCCTCTCTGACACTGTGATACAATCTCTGACCAATAATGCTACCCCTCCCCCTCTTCTACCTCCTTCCCTACTTCGACTAAAACATTTGAACCCCGGGACCTGCAGCATCCATTCCTGCCCCTGCTCTATCCATGTCTCTGAAATAGCCACAACATCGAAGTCCCAGGTACTGATCCACGCTGCAAGTTCACCCACTTTATTGCGAATACTCCTGGCATTGAAGTATACACATTTCAAACCCTGCTCCACCCCACCTCTGCAATGCCGTGCATTGCAGTCCCCATCCATGCATCCCTCACTTTCAGCCCCACTACTCAGGATCCCTCCCCCCCCCCGAATCAGTTTAAACCTCCCTGCATGGCCTTAGCAAATTTACCCCCCAGGATATTGGTCCCCTTCTGATTAAGGTGTAGACCATCCTTCTCATAGAGGTCACACCTTCCCCAGTACGAGCCCCAATTGCTTAAGTACTATGCATCCAAAGTTCTGGTCAGAATATGGTCAACCCACCTGATATTATCAAACTGGTTTGCTGTTAAAGCTGTCTGAATATGTTTGATCATGTATTTATTTTAATGCATTCAAGGCACGTGGGTGCCACTGGCTATGGGCGGCACGGTAGCACAGTGGTTAGCGCTGCTGCCTCACAGCGCCAGCGACCCGGATTCGATTCCCAGCTTGGGTCACTGTTTGTGAGGAGTCTGCACGTTCTCCCTGTGACTGCATGGGTTTCCTCCAGGTGCTCCAGTTTCCTCCCACAGTCCGAAAGACATGCTGGTTAGATGCATTGGCCATGTTAAGTTCTCCCTCGGTGCACCCGAACAGGCGCTGGGGTGTGGCGACGAGGGGATTTTCCACAGTGTTAATGTAAGCCTACTTGTGATGAATAAATAAACTTTAACTTTTAACTGGCTAGGAAGACATTCATTTTCCATCCCTAATTGCCCCTGAGAAGGTGGTGGTGAGCTGCTTTCTTGAACTGTTGAAATCCATGTGGCCTAGGTACACACACCGTGCTGTGAGGAAGGGAGTTCCAGGATGTTGATCCAGCGGCAGTGAAGGAACGTTGAAATATTCCAAGTCAGGATAGGATACTTGAAGGGGAACTTGCAGGAGGTAGTGTTTCCATGTGTCTGCTGCCCTTGTCCTTCTAGATAGCAGCAGTCCTAGATTTGGAATGTGGCATCTAAGGGGCCTTGGTGAGTTCCCTCCAGTGCATCTTCTAGATTGTACACATGGCTCCTACTGTACGTTGGTGGTTGAGGGAGTGACTGCTTTGGCCTGGATGGTGTCAAGATTCTTGAGTATTGTTGCAGCTACACTCATCCAGGCAAGTGTAGAATCTCCATCACAATCCTGACTTGTGCCCTGTGGATAGTGGGCAGGCTTTCGGAGTCAAGAGGTGAGTCGCTTGCTCCAGGATTCCAAAGCTCTGACCTACTTCTCTTGTTGCCACAATATTTATATGGCTAGTCCAGTTCAGAATCTGGTCAATGGTAACCCCAAGGAAGTTGATAGTTGGGGATTCAGCAATGGTAGAAACATAGAAAATTGGAGCAAGAATAAGCCATTCAGCCCTGCAAGCCTGCTCCCCCATTCAACATGATCAAAGCTGATCCTCGATCTCAACACCATACTCCCACCTTCTCCCCATGCGCCTTGATGCCTTTAGAGTCAAGAAATCTATTTCCATCTTAAATATTTTCAGTGACTTGGCATCCACAGCCTTCTGAGGTAGAAAATTCCACAGGTCCAGCACCCTCTGAGTGAACATATTTCTCCTCATCCCTGTCCTCAGTGGACTACCTCTATATCCTGAGACTGCTGACCCCTTGTTCTAGATCATTTAACCAGGGGAAACAGTATCCCTGCAACCCAATCTATCCAGCCCTGTCAGAATTTTCTGAACTCCAGGGAATACAGGCCTAGGTGACCTACTCCCTCCTCACTTGATAATCCTGCCATCCCAGAATCAGAACCTTTGCTCTATGGCAAGTATATTCTTTCTTAAATAAGGAGACCAAAACTACACACAGCATTCCAGGTGTGGTCCAGCTGCAGTAAGACATCCTTGTTCCTGTACTCAAGTTCTCTTGCAGTGAAGGCCAACATACCATTTGCCTTCCTAACCGCTTGCATGCTTACTATCGGTGACTGGTGTCCAAGGACACTGAAGTCCCTTTGTACGACAACATTTTCCAATCTATCACTACTTAATAAAATTCTGCTTCTTCCACTGAAGTGAATAACTTCATTTCTCCATGTTATACTGCATCTGCCATATATTTGCCCACTCACTCAACTTGCTTACTCCTTGAGGCTCCCAGTTGCCCCAGGATTCCTCCATATCAATTCTGGCACCCATAAAGTCTCTTGCTATCAGGTCAAATATGGGCAACAAAATCTCTTGTTGATTATCACATGCTGTCTCTCCACCAGTCCCCTCCCTCCACATCCTCCCCTCAACTGATGAATAAGTACTACTCCATGTTGCAAACCCACTGGAGGAAGCAATGAGGGAGGCAATGGCACAGAATGCACTCTGTCTGGGGGCCTGCAATGTCCACCACTGGGAGCAGCTCGGAAGCACCACCACAGACCTAGCTGGCCGAGTCCTAAGGAACAAAGCTGTTAGAGTGGATCTGTGGCAGGTGGTGAAAGAACCAATGAGGGGAAAAACATAACTAACCTGATCCTCACCAACCTGCCTGCCGCAAATACATCTGTCCATGACAGTATTAGTAAAATAGACAACCGTACAGTCCTCATGGAGACAAAGTCCCGTCTTCACATTGAGGATACCCTTCATCATGTTGTGTGGCACTACCACCATGCCAAATGGGATACTTTGAACTTTGAACAGATCTACCATGCTTAGTTCTTTCCTCTCAAATCATAGGCCGTTGACATAGGCAAGGAGCCAACAATCTGTTCTGCTCTGCCTGGAGTTACCAAGAACAGTGAGGGTGAATATGCCTAGAGATTTCTTCCTCTCTTTTCACTGACAATACCCGATGATTGTAATCTCCACATGGTCAAATTTCCCTCTGGGGTAACTTGGCATCAGAACATGTCCAGTTGTGGTTGGATACATCCCTGGATGTTTTATGACATGATCTCCCATCTTCAACCACTTCAGTCCTTGCCATTGGTCACCTACACACGCCCATGACACATCCCCAAGGGAACTGTCTTCCCAAATCAACCAGAAACTTCAATACGCGATTGGCTAATTCCCATATCAACCAGAAACTTCAATACACGATTAGTTAATTCCTGAGAGTTGGATCATAGAATCCTACAGTGCAGAAGGAGGCCATTCGGCCCATTGAGTCTGTACCAACCATAATTCCACCAGGCCCTATTCCTGCAACCCCATACATTTACCCTGCTAATCCCCCTGACACTAAGGGTCAATTTAGCATGGCCAATCAACCTAACCCACACATCTTTGGAGTGTGAGAGGAAAGCGGAGCACTCGGAGGAAACCACGCAGACACGGGGAGAATGTGCAAATTCCACACAGACAGTCACCAGAGGCCGGAATTGAACCTGGGACCCGAGTGCTGTGAGGCTGTGAGGCAGCAGTGCTAACCACTGTGCCACTGTGCTGTCCTTACACATACAGCCTTTTCTTTGACCCATCACCAATATTTTAATAACTGATAAACAGAAGTGTTGGAAAAAAAATGAAAAGATCACAATTCTTTAAAAGCCAATTTCATTGATCTCCTTAGCTCTTGCTGGACTCGTATTTAATTTTGAGAGACGCCCAGACAATACTGGAGGACTGAGAACTTTAACAGGTGTGGAGATGTGGGATTTTCCAGCCCCGCCAAGAGTTAAAGGATTGGATTCCGCCTCAGCGGGGCTGGAAAATCCAGACCTGCTCAAGCAAAATTCCTACATGTGAAAACTTCCATACAAATGGGTTCACTGAAATTGATTTGGTATAAATGGAAATATTACACAAACCTGTTTACTGGTGTCCAAACTAAAAGGAATAATCAACACGTTAACTGTGCTGAATGGCTATGGAACTGGAGCATTTTACTCTGCAACCTGTTTTGGCAGCGACTTCAGGGCATAAATAGCACCTCGTTTGGAGGGCAAGCTCTTTTGTCATTTGTTCTCAATTTTAAACACTGACAGTGGCTTCTAAATAAACGATTTGTAGTCTGCCGATATAGAATTCCCCAATGCTGGTGGTCCATGCAAAGTTATTTAAAGGCATGATTGAATCATCGCTCTGTTTCTGGTTATTGCCCCTCTCAGACTGAGAGAGACAGATACAGACTGATTATGCATGTGGTTATTTTTTAAAAAGCACAGTATGAATTTGATTTGATTTGATTTGATTTATTCTTGTCACATGTATTAATACACAGTGAAAAGTATTGTTTCTTGCGCACTATACAGACAAAGCATACTGTTCATCGAGAAGGAATGGAGAGAGTGCAGAATGTAGTGTTACAGTCATAGCTATGGTGTAGCGAAAGATTAACTTAGTGCGAGGTAGGTTCATTCAAAAGTCTGACAGCAGCACGGAAGAAGCTGTTCTTGAGTTGGTTGGTTAGTGACCTCAGACTTTTGTATCTTTTTCCTGACGGAAGAAGATGGAAGAGAGTATGTTCGCGGTGAGTGAGGTCCTTAATTATGCGAGCTGCTTTTCCGAGGCAGTGAGAAGTGGGAATTCAGTTGTAAGGCATAAGACTTTTGACTTCCTGAAAATGCAAAGCAAGTTAGCTGCTTGTCTTGACAACTCTGTCAATGTTCAGACCGCAAAGTGAACGGGTCCATAAGAAAGCAGCAACTTGTCTCAGCATTTTTTGACAATGGTCAATATTTATGGACTAGAGTCTCAAAGGAGAAAAAGAGAAACGGGATCCCGAGATTTTTAACTGTACAGTTCACTTTTGAAGGGGTGAATCTGCACTTGCAATGGCAAATGATTTGTGGGTGGCACAGTGGATTAGCACTGCTGCCTCACAGCGCCAGGGACCCAGGTTCAATTCTGGCCTCAGCTGGCTGTCTGTATGGAGTTTGCACGTTCTCCCCATGTCTGCGTGGGTTTCAACCGGGTGCTCCCACTGTCTAATTGATTGGCAATGCGAAATTGCCCCTTAGTGTCAACAGGAACAGCAGGGTAAATAGATAATGTGGGGGTTTGCGTGAGTGGGGCCTGCAAGGGATTATGGTCATTGCAGACTCGATGGGCTGAATGGCCTCCTTCTGCGCTGTAGGGATTCTATGATTTTATTATGATTCTATAAGATTACGGGGATAGGGCCTGGGATGGTCCCCTTACTTGCGAAAGGATATATCGGCCTTGGAGGGAGTGCAGAGAAGGTTCACCAGGTTGATACCGGAGATGAGCGGTGTAGATTATGAGGAGAGATTGAGCAGATTAGGTTTGTACTCGTTGGAGTTTAGAAGGCTGAGGGGTGATCTTATAGAGGCATATAAGATAATGAAGGGGCTGGATAGGGTAGAAGTGGAGAGATTCTTTCCACTTAGAAAGGAAACCAGAACTAGAGGGCACAGCCTCAAAATAAAGGGGGGTCAGTTTAGGACAGAGTTGAGGAGGAACTTCTTCTCTCAGAGGGTGGTGAATCTCTGGAATTCTCTGCCCACTGAAGTAGTGGAGGCTACCTCGTTGAATATGTTTAAGTCACGGATAGATGGATTTCTGATCGGTAGGGGAATTAAGGGTTTTGGGGAGCAGGCGGGTAAGTGGAACTGATTCACTTCAGATCAGCCATGATCTTATTGAATGGCAGGGCAGGCTCGAGGGGCTAGATGGCCTACTCCTGCTCTTATTTCTTATGTTCTTATGTTCCTATGTTCTTATTGTTGATGGCGCATGCTCGATGAGCCGAATGGCCTCCTTCTGCACTGTGGGGATTTTATGATTTTCTGATTGCATGTATATAGGGATTTTCGTGTAACCAGGGTATCTCAGCATGCATTCGCACCTCAGCTCAACCATATGTCCCTTAATCTGGTTCCAGATGATTTGATTTGATTTATTATTGTCACATGCATTAGTTTCCAGTGAAAAGTATTGTTTCTTGCGCACTATACAGACAAAGCATACCGTACATAGAGAGGGAAACGAGAGAGTGCAGAATGTAATATTACAGTCATAGCTCGGTTGCAGAAAAAGATCAATTTAGTGCAAGGTAGGGCAAGGGTGATGGACGTGAGGTTCACACTCTGTGATCATGCAAACCCTTCCTGTCATTGAGCAGTGGGATTATCCTTCCTTGGAAACAAATTACCTTTATTAATAACTGCTCTAATAAAGTCACGTTAAATATTGCACTCCAGCAGAAAATTAGATTAATGAATATTCACCTCAATAAATCATAACCCTAACATCAGTCAAGAACGTAGGTTAATTGTGATGAATTGACTCAAAGTCTATTAGTTTAAAACTTATTTTTCATAGAAGCAAATTTAAAGAGACAACAGTGTCTTCATTTGATCCATCCTTTTTCATATTTTGTTCCCATTATCCCTCAGACTAATTTTGCTCTGTGTATCTATTCATTTTGCTCCACCTGATTTTTCAGCTCCAGTTTCCTCAGATTCTCCTTGTCAATGTCTCCCCTTAGGATGTGTCCCACTGTCTTACAATTCGGAATCTGCTGTCCCGATCCTCTTTGTTAATCTTCCTGTTGATGCACCAGGATCTTATGGGTTGCTGCGCTTTTTTCTATCTTCTCTTTCAATCATGTAGTGCAGAAGGAGGCCATTCAGCCCATTGAGTCTGCACCGACCACAAACCCACCCAGGCCCTATCCCCATTACCCTATGCATTTACCCTGCTCATCCCCCTGGCACTAAGGAGCAATTTCGAATGGCCAATCCGCCTAACCCGCACATCTTTGGACTGTGGGAGGAAACCGGAGCACCCGGAGGAAATCCACGCAGACACGGGGAGAATATGCAAACTCCACGCAGACAGTGACCCAAGGCTGAAATTGAACCCGGGTCCCTGGCGCTGTGAGGCAGCAGTGCTAACCACTGTGCCATCGTACTACCCATGGTCCTGGTCCTTCAGATAGAATCATAGAATCTATGGCATGGAGACAGGCTCTTCAGCCCAAACTGGTCCATGCTGACCAAAATGCCCATCTAAGCTAACCCCATTTTCCTGCATTTGACGCATATCCCTCTAAACCTTTCCTATCCATGTATCTGTCCAAACACCTTTTAAATGTTGTGAATATTCTTCCATGGCTTGCTCTTTTTTGTTTGCCCATCTCCTGGTCATTCACTGAGGTCATGAGGTGTGGAAGGGTGGTTGATACCCAATCAGTACAGTAGGTTTGGGTGGAGAAGGGGTAAATTGGAAAGGAGCTATACCGTCATCGCAGTGCTAAGAATGAGTGTGTACCAGTGACTATATTTATCAACACACCAGATGCGTTGCTAAACTGGCCATGTGAAAACTGTTTAATTAAATCCTAGTATTACATTAGCTCTGGGTAAAATCCCTGCTAACTCTCAATTGTGAATTCTTTCACTGACGATTGCACAATGATCAGCACTAATCACCACTCCACAGATATGGAAGGAGTGCGAGCCCATTTGCAACTAGACCTGGACAATATTCAAGCTTAGGGCGGCACGGTAGCACAGTGGTTAGCACTGCTGCTTCACAGCTCCAGGGTCGCGAGTTCGATTCTCGGCTCGGGTCACTGTCTGTGTGGAGTTTGCACATTCTCCTCGTGTCTGCGTGGGTTTCCTCCGGGTGCTCCGGTTTCCTCCCACAGTCCAAAGATGTGCGGGTTAGGTTGATTGGCCAGGTTAAAAATTGCCCCTTAGAGTCCTGGGATGTGTAGGTTAGAGGGATTAGCGGGTAAATATGTGGGGGAGGGCCTGGGTGGGATTGTGGTCGGTGCAGACTTGATGGGCCGATTGGCCTCCTTCTGCACTGTAGGGTTTCTATGATTTCTATGATTCTATGATTTCTATGATTTCTTGGGCTGATAAGTGGCAAGTAACATTCATACCACACCAGTGCCAGGCAATGACCGGCTCTGGCAAGAGAGAATCCAACCACCTCCCCTTGGCATTATCATCACTGAATTCCCCACAATCCATAGAGCAGAAACTGAACTGGACCAGCTATATAAATACGCTGGCTATAGGAGCAGATCTGAGAATGGGAATTCTGTGGCGAATAACTCACCTGGCTGACTCCAGATAGCCTTTCTATCATCTGCAAGGCACAAGTCAGGAGTGTGATGGAATACTCTCATTTGCCTAGATGAATGCAGCTCCAACAACACTCAAGAAACCTGACACCATCCAGGACAAAGTAGCCCATCCACAAACATTCACCCCTTCCACCACTGATGTACAGTGGCAGCAATGTGTACAAGACGCATCAACTCACCAAGGGTCCTTCAACAGCACCTTACAAACTTATAACATCTGTCACCTAGAAGGACAAGGCCAACAGAAGCATGGGAACACCATCGCCTGAAAGTTCCCCTCCAAGTCACTCACCATCTTGACTTGGAATTATATCACTGTTCTTTCACTGTTGCTTGGTCAAAATCCTGGAACTCTCTCCCTAACATCACATGGACCACAGCGGTTCAAGAAGGCAGCTCACCACCACCTTCTCAGGGGCAATTAGGGATTGGCAATAAATGCTGGCCGAGCCAGCAATGCCCACATCCCGTGAAAAAATAAACTCAAGCAAACACTGCAGATACTGGAAATCTGAAATAACACAGAAAATGCGCAACAGCTTATACAGTGGCAGTGGAGAAAAACAAACATTCGTGGACCCTTCTTCAGAATTAATTTCCTGACTGATGTGTTAAAATTGCCTCTTGCAAATTAGTCATGTAAAGTTTGTCTTTACTGCTTTCAGACATTGTGAGGACCTCTAGCTTAGAAATCCAGTTGCACCTGGGCATCTTGAAGTTTGTTTTTGCAATCAGAATTCATGAGATGACAGTTTCACTCACAGAAGCCAAAGAATTTGCATTACTCATGCACAAACTCAAAATCAGGATTGCAAAATTTATGGCCAATGTTTGTTTTCATTCAAGAATGTCTGCAAATGCAATTGGCTCCAATTGTTTGAAAATCCCAATAGCTGTACACGGCAAGTCCACAATGGAGGAAAAATCTTTATGAATACAGTGATGTTGTTGCCTTGAACAGAATGAATACTGTTGTGGTCGGCCTATTTTGCAGCCTCATAAAAACCCTCCAAACATGGTGGTTGACTTATCTGCTGAGCATGGAAGTGAAATGGTGGCATGGGTGTGGGTGGTCACCATTTTGAAATGTCACCTGCTTCTGACACAACAGATTAGGTATGCCTTCAACTTCTGTAGCACAGCCCACATCATCTATTTGACCCCTTATGCCCAATTCCAAGGTACAAGTAAGTCATGCATTTGAGGGGAAAAGAATTGAACTCACTCTTCATGCAAGTACAGCATGTTGCGGCTACAGAGAAGCAGGGGAGAGGGAGATTGACGTATGCCAAGTTTGTGCAAAAACATGATTTCTGTAGCCAAAAATGTGGTGTGGTCTTATACACCTGTTAACATATATGCTGCAATTTATGGTATGTTACAATACTTAATCACTTAATATTTGCTTGTGATGAAAGAACTTAATTTTACTTTAGCACCATTAGCTCAAGGGTATGTGGATCTCACACAGCTGAAGGTAAACGCATCTGTGTCATGGCTCATTTTTTTCTGCATTCTTGTCTCTTACTAGTTCAAGGCACCCCTGAGGTGGGTCCATAACATTGAATGCAGCTGTGATTTGATAACATAATATGGATCTCTGGGAATATTCTTAGGAATAAAGGGCATTTATCCCCTCAATCTATTCTGCCCTTCAATTTGATCAATAGTGGCAGTTGCCTTTGTTCTGTATCCCTTGACAGCTTACCTAACAAACATCAAACAATCTTAAAAATTTCTATTGATCCAGCGTCCATGGCCATTTGGAGAATCTGTTGCAGATTTCCACTATCCTGTGTGTGAAAAAGTGCTTCCTGATCGAGTTAATTTAAGATGTGTCGGTTCGATGGATTAGCCATGGTAAATGTGTGGGGTTACAGGGATAGGGCAAGTCGGGGGGACGTGGGTAAGATACTATGTCAGAGAGTTTGTGCAGACATGATGGGCTGAATGGCCTCTTCTGTATTGTGTGAATTCTATGATTCTATCATTCTATGAATTCAAAATGTTCTAATCTTAAACAATGTTCACTGGAGGAAAATGTTCCTCTGGATATATCCTATTAAATCCTTTAAGCATTTAAAAAATATCAATGAGACCACCCCTTCAACCATCTAAACTCAAGGGGACACAATGATATGATTGATGCCAAGATGATAGTGTCATGGTTACATTATTGACCTTGTATTCCAGAGGCCTAATAATCCAGAGAAACTTAATTCAAATCCCGCCATGACGTTTCATTAACATCCTCAAGGGAAGTAAATCTGTCATCCTTATCCAATCTGGCCTCAATGTAACTTCAGTACCAGACCAGTGGGATTGATGCTTCGCTGCCTGTTGTTGTGGCCCAGTGTGACATTATTGTGCCTTTAAGAAATGTATTTTTATCATATTTCTTGTAAGGGGTATGTTTAGAATTCAGCCCTGTTTACACAGTGCCAATTTGACTGCACCAGGCAGCTCACATGCTGAGAATGCGGTCTAATAATTGACCTCAGCTAATGGGTGTTTGTTTAATGCATTTTTGTTTATTTTTGTTTTTTTCCCCTGGGGTTTCAGAGTAGGGTTTTGATTAGGTTTATCGACAAGAGACAGAGTCATGTACTAATGGGAGGAGTTATGCTTATGGGGAAAAACAGTTAGTTCCTGCTTGGTTCTGAAAGAAACAAGAGGTCTCGCTCTCGCTGGAGTCTACTGTTTTGGACCTGCTAGGAGAAATAGGTCTCTGTAGAGTTGTTTTGGAGGCTTGAGGACTGGCAGCCCATGTATTAGCACTAAGCCTGTGCTGTTTGCTAACTGATTTTGAAGAGGAGCCTAAGTCTATAAGAGGAATATTGGAAAATAAATTGGAACTAATAGAGATAGATTAGCCATTAAGTGTCATGTTTAAGCATTTCAATTGGTGAAAGAAGACAATTCATTTGTGATAGTATTGTTAAATAAATCAGGATATAGATCAGCTGCAGATATGGGTGGAGAAATGGCAGATGAAGTTTAATCCAGGCAAGTGTGAGATGCTGCACTTTGGGAGATCAAACATTATGGATAAGTGTACAGTTAATGGCAGGACCCTGAACAGCATTGATGTGCAGGGGGATTGTGGGGTTCAAGTACGTAGCTCCCTGAAAGTGGCCGCGCAAGTCGATAGGGTGGTAAAGAAAGCGTATGGCATGGTTGCCTTTATTGGTGGTGCATTGAGTACAAGAGTCAGGATGTCATGTTGCAGCTTTATAAAACTTTGGTTAGGCCGCACTTAGAGTATTGTGCTCAATTCTGGTGGTCACATTACAGGAAGGATTTGGAGGCTTTGGAGAGGGTGCAGAAGAGGTTTACCAGGATGTTGCCTGGATTAGAGGGTATGAGTTAAAAGGAGAGGCTGGACAAACTATGGTCATTTTCTCTGGAGGGGCAGAGGCTGATAGAAGGCTATGAAATTATGAACGGCATAGATAGGGCTGACAGTCAGAATCTTTTTCCCAGAATTAAAATGTCCTAATAGTAGGGGGGCATGTACTTAAGGTGAGAGGACGAAAGTTCAAAGGAGATGTGAGGGGCACATTTTTTATACAGAGCGGTAGGTGTGTGGAATGCGCTGCCAGGGTTGGTGGTGCAGGCAGATACAATAGGGGCATTTAAAGAGCTTTTAGATAAGCATATGAATATGCAAGAAATAGAGTGATATGGATCAAGGGCGGGCAGAAGGGATTAGTTTAATTTGGCATCATGTTCAACACAACATGGTGGGCCAAAGGGCCTGGTTCCTGTGCCGCACTGTTCTATGTTCATTCAGAGAGACTTTGGTGCTGCTCTTCAGTGAAGAGAGTCCCCTCCCACTTTCAACAGGAGACTGGACGGACATTCATTCAAGGTGCTGCTTTCAGGCGACCATCTTGTTTACTTCTCGGATGCATTTGCAATGCAAGCTGAGCACTTGGGAAATCAAGAAACAGGAGAACCAGCAGCACCAGTCACAAGTCCAATCCCAAAAATCGAACGGGCCTCGGAATGAATGGGGCGACGGTGAATTTTGGAAGGTGTTACGCTCTGGACCCTGTTTGCCTGGTTACTGAGAGGGAAATCACTTTCTCCAGCTGTATGCGTTCCCCACATAATACATCACTTATTCATTACTCAAGGGGAAAATGAACATGACTTTGTTTCTTGAGCTTTGAAAACAATCCCAGCACCCATAGCAGATATATTTAGATCACTGCGTCGCACAACCGAAATGGTGACTGCGGACTGCAAGATAACCTTTTCTTTTGTGCACTCCTTGGTATTGCCTCTATTTTATCCCTCGCACCGTGAGTCAAGAATTAGGCCTTTCGCCAAACAATTATTGATTGAAGTCAACTAGTTGACCCATTCGCCAGCTGAATTGTTGCTTCTTTAGCCCATAAACAAAGGATTTTGGTATTTGGAAACAATTTCTGCATGGTTTATTTTTCAATTTAAATCTTCAATGTTCTGCTGAAAGACTTATGGCTGGTTGCCCTCGCCGCTTAAGGAGGCAATAGCTTTCCCTGTGCCCAATTTGCAGTCGGTTATAACATTTCACCTCACGTATCCAGATATGCAAATGGTGGACACTCTTGAGTTGACTGTTTTCACTGCAGTGCACCAGTCCGACATTCAGTAACATATTTGTAGGGACCACACGGTTTTGAACCGTTGTCTTAGATCATTACCGTTTGAACAAGCAACAAAACCAGCTGCTTTTCATACATGGTAATGCTGCTTTGTGCGCGTCTGTGCTACCCGTGATTTTCTCTGTGTATTTTTGTCCATAGACACCGTGTTTGTAATGAATGCATTACCTTGTACAATTCTCCATTCCAGTTTCATTGTAAAATGCACATACTGATCAGAGCTGATGAGCACAGGTCTGAAATGAACACAAAATATTAATCGGGCTGCCAGACACAGTGTCCTTAAAATTTTCGATAAGAGAGACGTGGGCAGAAAAAAAGGGCAGATGAGGGCTCCTGATGAATAATTCTGTTCTTCCAAAGGAATGGCATTCTTAGAGGGAGTGCAGTGAAAGTTCACTAGGCTAATCCCTCAGACCAGGGGGAGGTTGGGGGTGGGGGGGGGGGGTGGTTCCTTTGAGAAGAGACTGAGTATATTCCCCAAAGTTTAGAAGGTGATCTTATTAAAACATCACAAAATCTTTAGAGGTTTGACAGGGTAAATGCTAAGGAGGATGTTTTTCCTGTGAGTCGAGGACCCAGAACAATTGAGTTACTGTCTCATAATAAAGAGTTCGGCCGTTTGGGACTGAGATCAAGAAAAAATGCGTTTACTCAAAGGATAGTGAATCTTTAGAATTCTCTCCCCAAGCGCACTATGGATTCTAAGCACTTGAGTATTGTGGTAGCGTGGCCCCTTTAAGGGGTGAGAGATTGCTGGTTACATGGCCCGATGGGCCTATCACAGCAGAGCGTGCGAACTGGGGCAAATCACGGCAAAGACCGCGGGTCCGGGAAAAGGCTGTCCCTCAGTTGGAACTCGGGATTTGAAGAGTAATGTCACATTCATCATTTTGCTCTGTATATAGTTTGTCTAATAATAGTTGAAGTTAAGTTAAAGTTTATTTATTAGTGTCACCTTAACACTGGCTTACATTAACACTGCAATGAAGTTACTGTGAAAATCCACTAGCCGCCACACTCCGGTGCCTGTTCGGGTTCACTGAGGGAGAGTTCAGCATGGCCAAGGCACCTAACCGGCATGTCTTTCAGACTGTGGGAGAGAACCGGAGCACCCGGAGGAAACACACGCAGACACGGGGAGAATGTACAAACTCCACCCAGACAGTGACACAAGCCGGGGAATCGAACCCGGGTCTCTGGCGCTGTGAGGCAGCAGTGCTAACCACTTTGCCACTGCGCCGTCCCGATAATAAATTATTTAATTTAGTTTTCACCTGCCAAGTTGTTGTTGTGTCTCGCGGCTATTACAGGTACATTCAAGAGGTTGATACGTTTTCGGTTGTAAGGAAACCGAGGGATATGGGGGGATTGGTGCAGGAAGGTGCAGTTGAAGTCAAAGATCTGCCTTAGTCTGATTGTATTGTGGAGCAAGCTTGAAAAACTGAATGCCCCACTACTGTTCCTATTTTGTTGTGATTTTGTTCCTTTCTTTGGCTTGAAAAATATCTATTTTAAATTAATCAGTTTTGACGGTAATATTTTTATTTTCTTGAGATTTATTATTTTCCCTTCTCCATCTCATTCTCCGGGCGGGATTTTATGACCTCTCTCGGGCGAGACCATGAAATCCCACCCAAGGCCAACGGAGATTTCCACTCTGCGAGCCTCACCCGCCCTGATTCCGGTAAAATTCCAGCCTCCATCTTTTGTACAGCAAACTTTCCGGAACATGCTCTTATTTAACTGAGGCAGCTCACCTGTCTCCAAGATAGGAAATAGATGGTTTTGCCACCATTTGTTGACAGCACATGGCAACTACATGATGCCACTTACTGTGTGTGCACTGGCACCTCTCTGTCAGATAATGGACGGCAGTGTGCCAGCCAGTGAGTTCGAGGCAAGGTGAGACATGTAGAAGGATACACAGTGGACAGTGTATGTTATCGGACACAAAGTGAATTTGCCCAGGACACAGTGCCAATCTGTGCCAGTAGGCAGTGCCAGGGGGCATTGCCAGGCCGCAGCCTGGCCATGTCCCTCTCTCCCAAGGCTGTACTCACCTTTACACACCCAGGGGGATCCCCATGACAGGTTCAGGTCTGGCTGAACCTGTTGCAAACTGCGCTGACCTGAGACGTGGTTTGAAAATACGTCCCGGGTTCAATGGACCGCTGGGGTGGGAGGGGGGTCTTTAACCATATGCTAATGTATAGAAATGTATTGAAATCAGGTTCACGTCCTGTTATGGACGTGAAGCTGATTATTTCGCTGATGGGGGGAGGCAAAAATCGGAAGTCGCAATCTCGCCGGCGAGATTCACAAATTCTGTGTTTAGCCAGATCCTGAGCCCCCACCGCCATTCCCGCGGACAGCGAGCACAGGCTCAAGATCACCACCAATGTCTATAAAATTTCCCCAAGACCAAACTTCAGCTAATTAGCCTGTAATTGTCCATTTTTGAACACAGGAGTGACATGTCCAATCCTCCGGTCCTCTCATATTTCAGGATGATTGGCGATTCTGGGAGGAGCTTTTGCTCCGAGTTCCCTCAGTGACCAATGATGCATCCCATCCAGACTTTTCCACTTTGAGCATTGACAAACGTTTAAGTACTCCTCTTTAGTTTACACCAATCCCATCTGATATCTCTCCTTTACTGCTGCACTGGCAACACCTTCTCCAGTTAAGATAGAAGCAAAGTCCTCACTTATTATCTCAGCAATGCCCTCTGCCTCTCCAGAAAGATCTCCTTTGTGGTCTCTGATTGGCCCCACACTTCCTTTGATTACCTTTGTACCATTTATGGGCTGAATCTTATGGGCAGCACAATGGCACAGTGGTTAGCACTGCTGCCTCACAGCGCCAGGGACCCAGATTTAATGCCAACATTGGGTGTACTCCTTCTTTGGATTCCTTCCCCATCCCCCTTGTGGAGTCCGCACCTTCTCCCCGTGTCTGCCTGGGTTTCCTCTGGATGCTTCGGTTTCCTCCCACAGCCTAAAAATGTGCAGGTTAGGTGGATTGATCAAAGCTAAATTGACCCTTAGTGTCAGGGGGACTAGCAGGGTAAATGCATGGGGTCACGGGGATAGGGTTTGGTGCAGGGTCGATGGGCAGAATGGCCTCCTTCTGCACTGTAGAGATTCTATGATCCTTCTATGAATATGACCAAAAAATTGCGAAGTGTCAGGGTCTGACTGAAAACCGATGGCCGGAATGTTACCACCTTTCAATGAATGGAGATTTGGCTGGCCGCCATATTGTCCAACTTCACTGCAGTGGTAACTTGGCGTGAACAGCTGGTAAGATCACACCTGGTGTGTTTTTCTCTGGAGAAACAGGCAGGTTTTCTCTCCAGATCATCTGACACTTGGTCAGAAAAGATCAAGGGAACGAGTTTCACACTGTCATGTTGAAGGGCGGGGCCTAATCATGCCAACAAAGCTAGCTGCACGGAGATTGGAGTGCCATTTCTAAAGGGCACTCCAGTCAGGGCAAAAGATAACCTTCCCCCTCGCCCACCTCGCAGGTCTCAGGAGCTGCCCCCCATCCTCGTGATCAAAGAGCCACATCTGCCCATCTCCCACCCCAAAACAGTCGCGCTGGAAACCCACTTGCACCTCACATGAACATTTGCCGCGTTAGACTCCTGCCCCAACCCCCCCAAACAGCCATCGCCACATCCCCAAAGGACCCACGTCCACTCCCCCCCCTCCCCCCACACCACCCGAAATAAATGTGACCCCCCCCCACGCACCCCTCCCCCCCCCCCCCAATGAGACTCCTGCAAGAGTCCCCTCTGGTAACGCCCCCCTGGCTCAGGTTGGCATTGCCAGGTTGACATGATGGCATGATGCCATCTTGGCGGTGCCAATTTGTGCCAGGGGGCATTGCCAGGGCATTGCCTGGCCATGTCCCTCTCGATGTGGAGATGCCGGCGTTGGACTGGGGTAAGCACAGTAAGATATCTGATGGATATCTGTCCACTCCATCTGACGAAGGAGCTGTGCTCCGAAAGCTTATGGTATTTGCTACCAAATAAACCTGTTGGACTTTAACCTGGTGTTGTGAGACTTCTTAATGTCCCTCTCCCCCAGGGCCTATACAGACACATATATGTCCCCAGAGGGACCCCCACCACAGGTTCACGTCTGGGTGAACCTGTAAACGGTGCTGATGTGACTTCACATCAGCGAGTTTTGAAGACACGGTGAGGGGTCAATATATGGTGAGATGGGTCGTTAATTCTTTTTAAATTTATTAAAATCGGATTCACGTCCATTATGGTGAAGACGTCACCAGTGACGGGCAGCAAAAATTGGAAACTGATATCTCACTGACGAGGTGCGCCTTTGGGGTTTTGCCAGATTTTGAGCCTCCACCACCATTCCCGCAGATGGAGAGTGTGGGCTCAAGATTGCCCACTTGTATAAAAAACTTTTGGCTCCCTTTTTATGCATATATTCTGATATATTCTCACACACTCTTTACTGTTCTTATTTCCTTATTCATTTCTACCCTGTACTTCTTGTGTTCAGCTTGGTTTTCTATTGAATTATGAACCTGACATATTTTATATGCTTCTTGTTCTGTCTCATTTGAATCTCAATCTCTTTAATCATCCAAGAAGTCTAGGTTTGATGTCCTTCAGTTTCAAATCTTGGGAATGTGTCGAGCTCACTCTGTCGGCTTTGAAGGCCTCCCATTGCTCATTCCTAGTTTTACCTACCAATTTCCAATTCCAAACCACCTTGATCCCTTTTCAACTCAGTGAAATTAGCCATCATCCAGTTGGTTGTTTATATACTTGATTTTTTTTGTCCTTTTCCGTAACGCCCAACGTGGGCATGAGCCTGATTACCATTCATTTAAATAGATTTAAATATTCAAAACTGGCTTCACGCTGTATCCTGCGGGAAGGTCAAATGTTCCCACCCACCGGAGACCGAACGTGCTGACCAGGCCTGGGACATGGCAGCCCTTGGCACCCTGGCATTTGCACTGCGAGGGGTTGAGGCCTTCAGGTGACACCGTCTATAGGGTGCGGGGCCAGCGGGGGGCAAGGCTTGTCGGTGACCCCATGACGGGGGTTTATTTTACATGACGGGGTGGGGGAGGGCACCGATGCCCCACAGACCGGAGAATAGGGGGGATGGTGGTGGGGACCAATGGCCCTGAAGACTCCAAAGATAGGACGGCACAGCACTGCTGCCTCACAGCACCAGGGACCCGCGTTCGATTCCTGGCTTGGGTCACTGCCTGTGTGGAATCTGCACATTCTCCCCGTGTCTGCGTGGGTTTCCTCCGGGTGCTTCCTCCCACAGTCTGAAAGATGCGCTGGTTAGATGCATTGGCCGTGCTAAATTCTCCCTCAGTGTACCCAAACAGGCGCTGGAGTGAGGCGACTAGAGGATTTTCACAGGAACTTCATTGCAGTGTTAATGTAAGCCTATTTGTGACACTAATAAATAAACTTAAACTTAAAACTAACCTTCTGGGCTTTGAACCATAACCCCTTAACAGCGCTGTAACAACATCTTTGACCAATGCTGTCTTTCCTTGTCCTTCCTTCAAGTCTTTGCTGAATAAGTTTCAGCTGGGATATTTGAGGGCCTATTCCTTCCCTCGTTTGAATCAGGTCTCTGTTATTGCTCTGTTAGTTATCAACTATTCTTTATTTTCTAATGCTGTTGAGCCTCTGCCATTTTACAAATCCTCTCCAATGCTTCATCCTGGCGCTCCTTCCCCCACATCACTAATTTAAACCCTTCAGCACTTACAGTTTAAATTTCTGATTCCTGGTATCTAAAGATCAAAGAACAAAGAAAAGTACAGCTCAGGAACAGACCCGTCAGCTGTCCAAGTCCATGCCGATCATGATTCCGTAACTAAACTAAAAAAAACCTTCTGCCCTTCGTCCGGATCCCTCTATTCTCTCCCTATTCGTATAGCCGCCAGATGCCTCTTAAATGTTGCTAATGTGCCTGCTTCCACCATCTCCTCTGGCAGCACGTTCCAGGCACCCACCACTCTCTGCATAAAAATTTCCCCTGCACATCTCGCTTAAACTTTCCCCCTCTCACCTTGAACCTGTGTCCCCTTGTAATTGACACTTCCACCCTGGGAAAAAGTCTTTGATCATCCACCCTGTCTGTGCCTCTCATAATTTTGTAGGCCTCTATCAGGTCTCCCCTCAGCCTCTGTGAAAACAATCCTAGTTTATTCAATCTCTCCTCACAGCCAACACCCTCAACACCAGGCAACATCCCAGTGAACTTCCAGCATCTTAAATTTAAAGTTTATTTATTAGTCACAAGTAAGGCTGACATTAACACTGCAATGAAGTTACTGTGAAATTTCCCAACGTTCCAGCGCCTGTTTGGGTCAGTGCACCTAACCAGCACGTCTTTCAGACTGTGGGAGGAAACCAGAGCACCCTGCTAATCCCTCTAACCTCCGCATCCCGGGACATTAAGGGGCAATTTAGCATGGCCAATGCACCTAACTCGCACATCTTTGGACTGTGGGAGGAAACCAGAGCACTCGGAGGAAACTCACGCAGACACGGGGAGAATGTGCAAACGCCACACAGACAGTGACCCAAGCTGGGAATCGGACCTGGGTCCCTGGCGCTGTGAGGCAGCAGTGCTAACAACTGTGCCACCGTGCTGCCCACAATATTTGCAGTACGGTGCGGCACAGTGGCACATTGGTTAGCGCTTCTGCCTTACAGCTCCAGGGACCTGGGTTCGATTCCTGGCTTTGGTCACTGTGTGGAGTTTGCACATTCTCCCTGTGTCTGCGTGGGTTTCCTCAGAGTGCTCTGGTTTCCTCCCACAATCCAAAGATATGCGAGTTAGGTGCATTGGCCATGCTTTGCCCCTTAATTGCCCCTTAATGTCCCGGGATGCGTAGGTTAGAGGGATTAGCAGGGTAAAGATGTGGCGTTACAGGGATAAGACCTGGGTGGGATTGTTGTCGATGCAGACTCGATGGGCTGAATGGCCTCCTTCTGCACTGTAGGGTTTCTATGGTATTATTTCTTGATTAGTGGTGGAGACAGACCGAAGATGCACAAAAGAAAATGCAAACAAAATCCACAAGTTTAATTTGCTGCAGTTGCAAGAGTGAGTCATTATTTGAAAGAAAGTAGTTTGGCCTTTTGAATCATATCCCCAAATGAAGGCAGTGGCTACTTTGTACTGTCAACATCTGGGTTGTCTGTGTTTCTATAAATAATTCAGACTTTACGCAAGTCTAGAAACAAGTATATAAAAAAAGTCATGTTCCAACAGCAAATTTAACTTCCAGCATTTCAAAAGCATTAAAGTCGTCCTGCAGGGAAACATTGTCACTGCGGTAATGACTTGGAACAGCCCAAGCTGTTCCAATGGCAATTAGCCGACTAACATTATAGAAGCTAAATGAATGTTACAATGACGATATTTTGGAGTAGTTTATAAAGCAGGGGCTTTGCACAGAAATTAGGTAAAGATGTCATCGTCTCAGATGACCATAGGCTGCTCTCCCTTTGAGGGGGGAGAGCTAATTGGTGGTGATTTAATCTAAGAGTCATAGAATCTCTACAGTACAGAAAGAAGGCATTCAGCTCATTGAGCCTGCACCAACAACAATCCCACCCAGGCCCTATCCCTGTAACCCCATATATTTACCCTGCTAATCCCCCTAACGCTAAGGGGCAATTACCATGGCCAATCAACCGAACCCACACATCTTTGGACTGTGGGAGGAAACCCGCACAGACACGGGGAGAATATGCAAACTCCACACACACACACAGTGACCCGAGGCCGGAATCAAGCCCGGGTCCCTGGTGCTGTGAGGTAGCAGTGCTCACCACTGTTGTCACCACACCTCAGGTGCGGGGGCAAGGTTGAGAAGGCTGGGCCTTGATGAATAACCTCAGTGCCCGGTGCTGGAATTGAACTGTTGGCATCGCTCTGCATCGCCAACCAGCCGTCCAGCCAACTGAGCTGACGTGTAAGATGTGAAACCGCAAAGATGGCAGAACTTGCTCTTACAAAAAGGATTGCAACTGGCGAATGCTGCCATTGTTGCAGTGGAAGATTCAAGGCTGTATTGAGAAATCTAGGCTTGCAAACTACAACAGTCAACAAATAGTCAATAGAACGCCCTCAGAAACACCATTACAGTACAACAAAGATTTAGAGAGCGCAACCATTTCTTTTTGTCAAAAGAAAAGCAGGCTTGCGTCTCCAGACTAAAATTAACTTGGAATTTTCATCTCTTTGTGAATTCCTGGGTGGCACATTGTGGTTAGAAAAGCGGTAATAATGTTTTTTAAAAAGGCATAATTAGGTGATACATTACTAATATTGCCTGAACATGCCTTTTTAATTTTGTCTTTTGAAAAGCATAAATAGTAATAAACGTGTCTGTGAAAACAATTATAGTTCGACTATTTAGAATTCAGAGATGGAACGCCAGATGAATGTACTTTCATGTTACTGCCATACCTCTTAATGATTATTTTCTTTGTTTATCTATCCTATTATTTTAGATGCCCTGAAAAAAAACGTAGTTAAATTCTGTTCATTTCTCTGTTGTTTTGGCTGAACAGAGATAACATTTAACTTTGGAGTTCCTTTAGTCCCCGTGCTTTGATCAGATAGATGGTTTTTCACCAAAGGTCATGAAACCCTTTGTTTTCCTAAACGGATTTTTAACTCAAAAGCAAACCAGATCGGGCGGCTGCCTATGGTTGAAGGGGGTGGTATCCATCCACCAACCTTCCATCACCGACCCCCCCCCCCCCACCCCACCCCGACCCCCCACCGCCCCCCCCGCTGCCTCCCACAACTCCAGCAGCATGAGGTCTGAGAAATTTTAAACCCTTAAACTTTATTTGAATACTGCATCAATGACTGTCGCCTGAAAAGTAGATGACAGCCACGAGGGAGGTACAGAAAGTGTAGAAGGAGGCCATTCAGCCCATCCAGTCTGCACCAATGCTGCACATACTTCCTTTTCAGCTAACCATCTCCCCTGTGAATGCCTCAAATTAAGTTCATCAGCATGTACTGATCTAACTCCAGATAACCAGCACACCATCCTATGAGTAACCTCTAAGTCTCACAGAGCCATCCACTTTTCTGAGCTTTGTTGGACCTGCTATTTCAATGTCTCTTATCCAGGCCATTATCTCTGGTATTCCAGCTACCTGTACCTCTGGGATCTTATTACCTTCTGCAATGTAAGGCCATGCCTGCTATCCATTCACTAATATAATCCCTTGGGTCACAATGCTGAGGTTTCTAAATTTTGTGCTGCTTTCACCAGCTTTAATCCAGGCCGCGTCCTTTTCCTCAATACATGCTTGCCTCTCAACTACCACCGTTTGATATCCTGCTGATTTTCCCTGCAAACACTCAAGACCAAAAACTTCTGGTCTCTTTGGCATTGTAATGGAGGACAATCACACACCATAAATTTGTACCTTAGAGAAAGAGATCCAGGTCATCTGTTCCACAGTGGAGTGAGGTGGGGGCGGGGGGGGGGGAGAGTCCTGCCCCAGAACCCAGAGGATGCGCTGGGGTCAGAGGACTGCCCTGGACTTACCGAGGAAGCAAGCATCCTGTGTCTCGAACGCTTCAAAATGATTTCTGGGTAATTGTGATGACTTCAGCCAGGCTAATGAGGTTGGCTTGCGAGAGTATGAACTCCCTGATGAGTCCTAATTGATGGTTAAATCAGGGAGCCTCATGCTCCCTATTTAAAGCAGGTGTGTCAGACTCCCAGCCTGCATTCAGCAGGGAGCAACTGGAGAGCTGGCTGTGTACAGATGTATGGTGTAAATAAAGTAACTTGGTGACGGGACTTTCGCCTCCATGGAGTTATTACAGTAGTTTTTCGGGTTCTGACATCTCAGCAGAATTGTTACTCAGGAGATATTGGAAAGATTAAAACCCGTTTCAATTCCTGGGTAACTCTACTATTGACCCCCGCCATTCCACAGAATCCCCACTGGACCACTCTGACTCAGCCACTGAATACTCCTACCCCCTCCCCCCCGACCACCTGATTAATCCCCAACCCGAGCTGTGCACTCACCCCCTGCCTCAAAAGACCATAACTGCGACTTTCTTTCACGTAGAACGTGGAGGAACAGAGTCACAGGACTGCTAATTAGTTTTAACAAGAAGAAAAAATTATTAAACATGCAAAAATTGGATTATAATACTTTATACTTTACTCCCCCCCCCCCCCCCACACACACACACATATCACCACCCCGCCTCCCCCTCCCCCCCCCCCCCCCCCCCCCCCCCCCCCAACCCCGGCTTTACAAATGCACACAGGTTTTAAGATCAACATGGATTACAAAGTATGTTATAAACTACAATTGTCTCATTACCGAACCTAGTCCCTTTTACGCACACAAGATGACCGTGGTCAAATACACTCTCCACTCTGAACCTAAGTGAATATCAGTGAATGTCTGCTCAGAATCCCCCCAGATGATTGTCACATGAGAGTTTCCAAGCTCCACCCCCCAAAAAAACATGGTTTAAAATCTTGTCTCATAATAATGGTTCACATTCTGAAAACCACACTAAAACTTACACTTTTAAACAAAGCTTTCACTCCACTTTTAACAATGAATCCAGTCAAGGATTTTATACCAACCCCTTAAGGATTTCATAGAATCCCTACAGTGCAGAAGGAGGCCATTTGGCCTATCAAGCGTACACCATTAACAATCCCATCAAGGCCCCGTATCCCCGTAACCCCACGTATTTACCCTACTAACCCCTTGACACTGAGGTCAATTTAGCATGGCCAATCAACCCTAATCCACACGCCTTTGAATTGTGGAAGGAAACCGAAGGCCCTGGAGGAAACCCACGCAGATACGGGGAGAATGTGCAGATTTCACACAGTCACCCAAGGCTAGAATTGAACCCAGGTCCCTGGCGTTGTAAGGCAGCAGTGCCACTATGCTGATTTCTTTGTATTGACTGCTGGAAAAACTGTTCACAGTTGTTTTAACTCTTGATTTCCAGGCTCTTTTTAAAATAGCATCAAACATTTACATTTGAAGTCTGCTTTCCCACTTTAAATCTATTTACTCCAATTGTCTCTTTAACTCAGAATATTTTGTTTACCCTTCCTTTAATTCTTCTGAACATTACCTTGGACTGTGTACTCTTAATTCCAGTCATTTTAAGAAATTCTTTCTGTCTCAATTCTCTGGTTATCTGTAACTTGTTCCTTAGAAAGTTTGCATCCTTGCAACTCCCTTGTCTTGTCCAGCTTCTCCTGGCAGAGTTGAAAGAGGTTCAGTCCTCAGTGTCCTGTCTCCAACTGCCAACAAATTCAGCTAAACTAAAACTTCAATTCTTCTCCACCTTACAAGGCCCAGTTGCTACACAACAACTGCTCATTTATTTATTCTTCAAGCTGAAGTCATCTCTTAGCACAACAGAATGACAGCTGGAATTGAAACCAACCCCCACACCTACAAACACCTTTGTCCAGCATGAATCTAACTACAGGTTTTACCCTTCTAGGCACAGAAACATTAAATTAAAGTGGAGGCAGTTCAAAGAAGGTACACCAGATTCATTCCAGGGATGAAAGTGCAGTCATACAGGAGCAGTTGGATAGCTTGGCCTTGTATTCACTGGAGTTCAGAAGAATGAGTGGGGATCTGATCGAGGTGTATAAAATGCGAAAGGGGATTGATAAGGTGGACGTTGAACAGATGATCCCCCGAGAACAAGGGGCCATAATAGGGCAGGATTTTCCGGCCACTCTCGCCCCAACACCGGGAAATCCCGCTCGAGGTCAACAACCTTTGCATGGTCCGCCCCCACTCACCCCCGCCCGCTACGATTCCCGTGGTGGGCGGGACGGGAAAATTCTCCATAAAGAGTGAGAGGAGGTAGGTTCAAATCTGAGATGCGGAGAAACTATTTTTCTCAGAAGGCTGTGAATCTGTGGAACTCACTGCCCCAAAGTTCTGTGGAGTCAGAAACAATCAACAGATTCAAGAAAGAAATGTTTCTGATAAAAAGCAGGATAAAGGACTCTGGGGAGCAGGCAGGAAAGTGGAGTTGAGACCAGGATAAGATCAGCCATGGTCATGTTGAATAGAATGGGCTCAAAGGGCTGAATTGCCCACTCATGCTCCTAATTCCGATGTTCCTAATATAAATCCCTTTAAACTACCTTTGTTTTCCTACCAAATGCAACGAAGCAGATGGCAAATAGGAAGCACTGCAGAAAACTAGTAACAACTACTTTGATGCGGTTAGTGCATCTCAACCAATATTATTTGTGCAGTTTGGTCTTGGGTCAGGAACTCAGAAAAACAAAGTAAGCCTAAAATTTTAATTAAATGACAGTTTAAGATAGCTCAGACATTTTTTACACTTGCTTGACCACTAAGAATCAGAGCATGGCCTGAGAGGAAATATTCCTGTGAGCTTTCCATCATTAATATAGTCTGGAAATTACTGTTGGTAATATTCAGGATGAGGGTGAATGCTTACTGCATTCACGCGATGTCCTCTGTCAGCTGTTTTAACTCAAGTGTTGACGTTTTATAATTTAATTGGCTTAATGCCTGTGTTAAAATAGGAAATACCACGTAGATGTGCTTCACATTCATCCGTTAAAATCAGCAACATTAACTTCTAAACTTGCATCCTTGCCAGAAGAGCCTTTCAAAGACTCGAGGAAGGAGTGAGCAGCCTCGGAGAATTTGATGGACTTTCTGGGATACCAGAAATCTGGGTTTCCCTCGGTGCCAGGGAGTTTGGAGTGCACAGCATGCGCAGTGTTGCTTTGACAGATTCCCCTCCCAAGAGTCAGCCTGATTGAAAGGCCTCATTTCTAGTCGGATGATAAGTTGCCTCCTACTGCCGGTGGAAGGGTGGGTCATGGCAGGGATTTCTGATCCGTGACCCAGTGGAGGAGGACGGGGGAGCTCGCTGAAGGGTGGTGTGTCGGGTTTTTTGGGTTCCACTTCCTTCTCACCTTCCTTCAACTGCTGTACTTCCTGAGGCTCAGGAAATTTCCTGAGGCTTTTAAACTCGGCTGATCAGCCTCCTCTTAACTCACAAAGAACAAAGGAAAGTCCAGCACAGGAACAGGCCCTTCGGCCTTCCAAGCCTGTGCCAATCACAATGCCCGAAATAAACTAAAAAAAAACCTTCTGCCCTTACTCGGACTGTATCCCTTTATTCTCTCCCTATTCATGTACCCATCCAGATACCTCTTAAATGTTGCTAATGTGCCTGCTTCCATCACCTCCTCTGGCAGCGCGTTCCAGGCACCCACCACTCTCTGCGTGAAAAACTTCCCCCACACATCTCCCTTAAACTTGCCCCTTCAAGGGTGACATTGGTACAAAAGAGAAAGATGACCTTAGTTCTGGAGATCAAGATGCAGAACCTGTTTGGGTGGAGATGTCCAGTCCAACACCGGCATCTCCACATCATGGGTGGAGATGAGCAGAAGTAAAGCCAAGAAGTCACCAGTGGGGGTGGTTTGTAGGCCCACGCCCACTGCCTGGTATGGAGGGGAGATCCTATGAGGAGAGGCTGAGGGATTTGGGATTGTTTTCGCTGGAAAGGCGGCGGCTAAGAGGGGATCTTATTGAAACATATAAGATGATTAGAGGTTTAGATAGGGTGGATAGTGATAGCCTTTTTCCTCTGATGGAGAAATCCAGCACGAGGGGGCATGGCTTTAAATTGAGGGGGGGTAGTTATAGAACCGATGTCAGGGGTAGGTTCTTTACCCAGAGGGTGGTGAGGGATTGGAATGCCCTGCCAGCATCAGTAGTAAATGCGCCTAGTTTGGGGGCGTTTAAGAGATCCGTAGATAGGTTCATGGACGAAAAGAAATTGGTTTAGGTTGGAGGGTCACAGTTTTTTTTTAACTGGTCGGTGCAACATCGTGGGCCGAAGGGCCTGTTCTGCGCTGTAATGTTCTATGTTCTATGTTCTATAATGGGGTTTGTAAGAAAGGCGATAATCATGTGTGTGTTTCCGCGACATAGATTGGATGAATCAGATTGGCAATGGTGGCCTGGAGTTGTTGGAAGAGCTTCTTGAGGCAACACATTCTGGGCATCAATGAGAGAGCAGGCTATGCTAGATATGGTAATCATAGAATCCCTACAGTGCAGGAGTCCATTAGGCCCATTGAGTCTGTACTGACGCTCTGACAGAGCACCTTACCCAGGCCCACCCTGTGCCCAATCCCTGTGACCTCATACATTTATCCCACTAATCCCCTGAATCTACATATCTTTGGATACTAATGGGCAATTTAGCATGGCCAATCAACCTAACCGTCACATTTTTAGATTGTAAGAGGAAACCAGAGCACCCAGATGAAACCCATGCAGACACAGGGAGAAAGTACAAACTCCACACACAATCACTCGAAGCTGGAATCGAACCTGGGTCCCTGACACTGTGAGGCAGCAGTGCTAACCATTGTGCCACCATGCTGCCCTTATGTGCAATGTGCAATGAGACAGAATTATTTAGAAGTTTATTTTTAGCATCGCAAGTAGGCTTACATCAACACGTGGGTTTGGTGAGAATTTAGGAGGCATGGTTAGTAAGTTTGCAGATGACACCAAGATTGGTGGCATAGTGGACAGTGAAGAAGATTATCTAGGATTGCAATGGGATCTTCATCAATTGGGCCAGTGGGCTGATGAATGGCAGGTGGAGTTTAATTGAGATAAATGCGAGGTGATGCATTTTGGTAGATTGAACCAGGGCAGGACTTACTCGCTTAATGGTAGGGCATTGGGGAGAGTTATAGAACAAAGAGATCTAGGGGTACATGTTCATAGCTCCTTGAAAGTGGAGTCACAGGTGGACAGAGTGGTGAAGAAGGCATTTGGCATGCTTGGTTTCATTGGTTAGAACATTGAAGAGAATGAGTTGGAACGTCTTGTTGGAGTTGTACAAGACATTGTCAAGGCCACATTTCGAATACTGTATACAGTTCTGATCACCCTATTAGAGAAAGGATATTTTTAAACTAGAAAGAGTGCAGAAAAGATTTACTAGGATGCTACCGGGACTTGATGGTTTGAGTTATAAGGAGAGGCTGGATAGACTGGGACTTTTTTCCCTGGATCATTGGAGGGTTAAGCGTGATCTTGAAGAGGTTTATAAAGTAATGATGGGCACAGATCAGCTAGATAGTCAACATCTTTTCCCAAAGGTAGGGAAGTCTAAAACTAGAGGCATATGTTTAAATTGAGAGGCAAGTGATACAAAAGAGTCCAGAGGGGCAATTTTTTTCACACAGAGGGTGGTGAGTGTCTGGAACAAGCTGCCAGAGGTAGTAGTAGAGGCGGTACAATTTTATCTTTTAAAAAGCATTTAGACATTTACATGGGTAAGATTGGTATAGAGGGATATGGGCCAAACATGAGCAATTGGGACTCGCTTAATGGTAAAAACTGGGCAGTATGGACAAGTTGGGCCAAAGGGCCTGTTTCCATGCTGTAAACCTCTATGACTCTATGACATTGCAATGAAGTTACTGCAAAAATCCCCTCGTTGCCACACTCTGACGCCTGTTCGGATACACAGAAGGAGAATTAAGCATGGCCAATGCACCTAACCAGCACATCTTTCGGACTGTGTGAGGAAACTGGAGCACCCAGAGGAAACCCACACAGACACGGGGAGAACGTGCAGACTCGCACAGACAGTGACCCAAGCTGGGAATCGAGCCCAGTTCCCTGGCACAGTGAGGCAGTCGTGCTAACCACTGTACCAACATGCTGCCCTGATGTCCACATTGTGTAAGCACCCCTAAGCAGCAATGATAATAATATGATTGAATTTAACCTTCAGTTTGAAGGAGAGAAGAGTAGATCTAAATCGAGTGTTTTAAATTTTAAAAGGACAATTATGAGGTCATGAAGACAGAGCTGGTTAAAGTGAACTGGGAAATTAAGTTCAGCAGAGACACAGTGGCAAACATTTAAGGAACTGTTTCAGAATATTCAGAAAAGATAGATTCCAGTGAGAAAGAGATACTCGAAGGGAAGTACACACCATCCATGACTAAGCAAGTTACAGATAGTATGAAATTGGAGGAAAATGCGTATAATACCACAATGATGAGTGGCAGGTCAGAAGATAGGACAGAATATAAAGAACAGCAAAAAATGACTAAAACCTTAATATGGGAGAACAAATTAGAGTATGTGAGCAAGCTGGCTAGAATTATAAAAACGGATAGTAAGAGTTTCTACAGGAATACTTCAGAGGGTGGTAAGCCTTTGGAATTTTCTTTCCTGGAGGGCAGTGGAGGCATGGTAATTGAATATTTCTGGATGCAGATAGATTCTTGACTAACATGACTATCAAGGGCAGGTGGAATGTGGAGATGAGGCACAGTCAGATCAACCATGATCTTATTGATTGGCAGACGAAGCTCGAGGGACTGGATAACCCACTCCTGCTCCTAATTCATACATTCTTATTAAACCTGCAAAGCAGGTAAAAGCTGAGGCTGCCCTCGCCACTTTGATGGAAGGCAATGGTTTCATGGTGTTGTCACTGGAATAGTCAGAAGCTTTTTCCCAGGGTGGAAGAATCAATTATGAGGGGGCATGGGTTTAAGGTGCGAGGGGTAAGGTTTAAAGGAGATGTACGAGGCAAGTTTTATATACAGAGGGTGGTAGGTGCCTGGAACTCACTGCCGGGGGAAGTAGTGGAAGCAGATACGATAGTGACTTTTAAGGGGCTTCTTGACAAATACATGAATAGGATGGGTGTTGAGGGATATGGTCCCCGGAAGGGTAGGGGGTTTTAGTTCAGTCGGGCAGCATGGTCAGTGCAGGCTTGAAGGGCCAAAGGACCTGTTCCTGTGCTGTAATTTTCTTTGTTCTTCTTTGTTCTTTGTAGTAATCCAGAGGCTCAGGGCAAGATCTTGGGACCCAGGTTCACATCCCACCATGGCAGATGGTGAAATTTAAATTCAATAAAAAACGGGAATTAAATAAGGACCATGAATCAATTGTCATTTTTTAAAAAAAAACATCTGATTCACATCTAGTCTTAGGGAAGAGAAGTGATCTGACTGACATGCGAGTCCAGATTCATAGCAATTGACTGACAAATCCCCAGGGCCTGATGGAATCTATCCAAGGCTGCTCAGGGAGACGAGAGATGAAATCGCTGGGCCTCTGACGCAAATCTTTGTCTCGTCACTGGACGCAGGTGAGGTCCTAGAGGATTGGAGGATAGCTAATGTGGTCCCGTTATTTAAGAAGGGTAGGAAGGATAACCCGGGTAATTATAGGCCGGTGAGCTTGACGTCCGTGGTGGGGAAGTTGTTGGAGAAGATTCTTAGAGATAGGATGTATGCGCATTTAGAAAGGAATAAACTCATTAACGATGGGTCAGCATGGTTTTGTGAGAGGGAGGTCATGCCTCACTAACCTGGTGGAGTTTTTTGAAGAAGTAACCAGAATGGTTGACGAGGGAAGGGCCGTGGATGTCGTCTATATGGACTTTAGTAAAGCGTCTGACAAAGTCCCTCATGGTAGGCTGGTGAAAAAGGTTGGATCTCATGGGATAAAGGGGGAGGTGGCTAGATGGGTAGAGAACTGGCTTGGTCACAGAAGACAGAGGGTGGTAGTGGAAGGGTCTTTTTCCGGCTGGAGGCCTGTGACTAGTGGTGTTCTGCAGGGCTCTGTATTGGGACCTCTGCTGTTTGTGATTTATATAAACGATCTGGAAGAAGGTGTAACTGGGGTGATCAGTAAGTTTGCGGATGACACAAAATTGGCAGGACTTGCAGATAGTGAGGAGCATTGTCAGAAGCTACAGAAGGATATAGATAGGCTGGAAATTTGGGCAAAGAAATGGCAGATGGAGTTCAATCCCGATGAATGCGAAGTGATGCATTTTGGTAGAAATAATGTAGGGAGGAGCTATACGATAAATGGAAGAACCATAAAGGGTGTAGATACGCAGAGGGACCTGGGTGTGCAAGTCTACAGATCCTTGAAGGTGACGTCACAGGTGGAGAAGGTGGTGAAGAAGGCATATGGCATGCTTGCCTTTATAGGACGGGGCATAGAGTATAAAAGTTGGGGTCTGATGTTGCAGATGTATAGAACGTTGGTTCGGCCGCATTTGGAATACTGCGTCCAGTTCTGGTTGCCACACTACCAGAAAGACGTGGAGGCTTTGGAGAAAGTACAGAGGAGGTTTACCAGGATGTTGCCTGGTATGGAGGGGCTTAGTTATGAGGAGAGATTGGGTAAACTGGGGTTGTTCTCCCTGGAAAGACGGAGGATGAGGGGAGACTTAATAGAGGTGTATAAAATTATGAAAGGCATAGATAGGGTGAACGGTGGGAAGCTTTTCCCCAGGTCGGTGGTGACGTTCACGAGGGGTCATAGGTTCAAGGTGAAGGGGGGGAGGTTTAACACAGATATCAGAAGGACATATTTTACACAGAAGGTGGTAGGGGCCTGGAATGCGCTGCCAGGCAAGGTGGTGGAGGCGGACACACTGGGAACGTTTAAGACTTATCTAGATAGCCAAATGAACGGAGTGGGAATGGAGGGATACGAAAGAATGGTCTAGTTTGGACCAGGGAGCGGCACGGGCTTGGAGGGCCGAAAGGCCTGTTCCTGTGTTGTATTGTTCTTTGTTCTTTGTTCTTTGTTCAATGTGGGCAGGATGGGCAATAAATGCTGGCCCAGTCAGCAATGCCCACATCCTGTAAATAAATAAAATAATTGGTTAACCCACTTGCCGGGGGGCAGATTGGTTGCCTGCCCTTTGCCCTGTCCCCAGTAAACCAGATTGGCTGTTTGGGAGTGGATTTGAGAAGTTTTGAGATCTCCTCTGATACCAACTCACCTTTTTAGGGGGTTAAGATTCAGCCCACTCTTCTGTCATTCCCAGCAGTGCAAACTGAGAGGTAGAAATTGATCCACATTCTGTCCATTTTCAGGAGTAAGATGGGCACAAAGTTTACCTGTCAGCAGTGATTTGATTTGATTTGATTTATTATTGTCACATGTATTGGTATACAGTAAAAAGTATTGTTGCTCACGCGCTATGCAAAGCATACAGTTCATTGAGTACATAGAGGAGAAGGAAAGAATTTGATTTAATTTATTAATGGCACATGTATTAGTATACAGTGAAAAGTATTGTTGCTTGTATGCTGTACAGACAAAACATACCATTTATAGAGTACATAGGGGAGAAGGAAAGGAGAGGGTACAGGCTGTAGTGTTCCAGTCAGAGCTAGGGTGTGGAGAAAGATCAACCTAATATGAGATAGGTTAATTTAAAAGTCTGATGGCAGCAGGGAAGAAACTGTACTTGACTCGGTTGGGAGGTAATCTCAGACTTTTATATCAACTTCCCGATGTAAGAAGGTGGAAGAGAGTATGTCCGTGGTGCGTGGGGTCCTTGATTGTGCTGGCTGCTTTTCCGAGGCAGCGGGAAGTGTAGACAGAGTCAATGGATGGGAGGCTAGTTTGCATGATGGACTGGGCTACGTTCACAACCCTTTGTAGTTTCTTGCGGTCTTGGGCAGAGCAGCAGCCCAAACAGAAAGGGTGCTTTCTATGGTGCATCTGTACAAATTGGTGAGAGATGTAGTGGACAGTGTTTGCTATCCATCCTCTGGGAATGGTCTCCTGAACACGTCTGCTGATGATTCGGGGGATCGATCCTTGTATGTATGGTTTGTACATGCGAGGTTCCCAAGTCGTCACATCATCTATCACATTATGCTGGTCACCCAGATTTGACAACATGCGACTTCATTACTCAGTGTGAGGAAGATGCCTGCGAGATCAACATAAATTGCCTGGAAACTCCGTGAGCCCTGATTACGGAGAGAGAAGCTGAGCAGAGTTTAGCGGTCCTGCGATGGTGAAGGCAGGACCGTAAAATGGGGCGACCCGCTCAAAAGCCCACGGATTTCAACGGGTCTGGAATGCCCCGCTGTCAGGAGGAGCCATGCAATTCTGCCCAGGGAGAGAGAGAAAATCCCAAAGTGGGGCGAAAAAGGAGAAACACAAATCGGGGAAGGAAGAGAGACAGAGAGAGAAAAGCAACTATGCAGATTTTGTATGAGCTTAATTTTAAAGCGGGTGGGAAGTTAGCCAAGAGAGCATTAGAATCATCACTTAACAGGCTAGCTCCACTGATGGAGCTGTAAAACAGCCAATTTTCACAAACAGCTAGATTGTTCAGCCATCAATGTGATAATAACCAGATCATCTGTTTTTTTAAAAGGGATATGCTTTGGTCGGGACACTGGATAGAACTCCCTTGCTCATCTTTAAAAGACGGCCGGTTGCAAACAACGTGCCACTTCCCGCCGGTGGGAAACACGGGGCTGGGAGGCCAGAGAATCTCACCTGGGGGTTTCTTACAACCACCGAGAAGGGTCTTGTTCTAATGCCTCATTCAATAGTGAGCAGCTCCCATATTGAATAGCTTGAACTATCAGGCAAAAGGATGGCAATGGATTTACCAGTTAACTTATCGATTGCAAAATATTGTTTGTGGTTCATAATAATTTGATGCTGCCAGTTCCATTTTGAAAGGCTCAGGGCTTAATATACTTTCTAGCTGATTGCTGGCACAACCACTCTTCGTGATGAAGTCTTTTTCTTCAGTGTTATTGCAATGCTGCGATCAGTAGCATATGTGGACGTGCTGCTGACAAGAGGGTGGGATTGCAATAGTTACCAAAAGCATTATCAGAATTAAAGCAAAGTGTCAGCTTAATCTGCCCAGCTGACATTCTGTGCAGTTTAATTATCTCATATTGTCACAGATAGTTTATCAGCCAACAGGGCTCATATCAAGGCTGACGAGATACATTTTGACTGACTTGGTATGGGCAATGTGCTCTAATGTCGATCACCTCCCCACCAACGGATAATTAGAGGCTTGTTATGAGCTGATATGGAGATGTATTTAATAAAATGCTGAAACATAATATTGCCACGAAAGTGAGCTTCTCTGCGATTAAATCAATTAAAGGGATCAGTGCAGCATGTTCATGCCATTCAGTACAATGTGTGCTTTTTTAAAAAAGATTTTCTCACCTATTATTCTCTGCTTTCCTCATGCTGGTGCTACATGCTTAGGGTCCCATGCATGGAGAGACGTACAGGGAGTTGGTGGCACAGTGGTGCCGTCACTTCAGAGACCCAGGATAATGCTCTGGGGACACGGGTTCGAATCTCATCACCGATGGGGACACGGGTTCGAATCTCATCACCGATGGTGAAATTTGAATCCAATAAAAACCTGGAATTGAAAGTCTAATGACCACGAAACCATTGTGGATTGCTATAAAAGCCCAAGTGGTTCACTAATGTCCTTCAGGGAAGGAAATCCGCTGTCCTTATCCAGACTCCAGACCCGCAGCAAGGTGGTTGACTCGAAACTGTCCCTCTGAAATGGCTGAGCGAGGCACCCAGTTCAAGGGCAATTAGGTATGGGCAATAAATGCTGGTTAGCGACGCCCAGATCCCATGAATGAATTTTAAAAATTCTGTCCTCCCAATGCCAACAGCAAGCAGACATCTTCATATGAGGCATTATGGATAATGTCAGTAGCCTTTCCATTGGCAGAAAGCTTGATTTTGTCCATCCAGTCATCCACAGCACTGCTCTCTGGCAGAAATTTTTACAACTGATTTGGACCAATGCTCAGGTCGATTTTATTTTTCCTTTGCTCAGGTATAGAGAGGCCCAATGTAAAGTATTGAATATTGCCACAGTTGGGGGGCAGCTGATGCCCATGGACTTTTATCCCAGTCTCGGTCTGTACTTTCATAAGAAGGGACAAATTGTGGGAAGAAGGGTAGAAAAGTAGAAAAGCATTGTAAACATAAAGGGGTAGAATTTCTGCCCACAAGGCAACAAATTTGAAAGAGACCTCTAAATTTTTCTGGCTAGCTTACGGTTCAAGTTTCCTATAAAATTCATTTGCACAATCACAAATGAGAGATCAGGGAATCATAGAAGGAAAGGAGAAGGTGCAGAATATAGTGTTACAGTCATAGCTAGGGTGTAGAGAAAGATCAGCTGAATGGTAGGCCCGTTCAAAATTCTGCTGGCAGCAGGGAAGAAACTGTTCTTGAGTCGGTTAGTGCATGACCTCAGAGTTTTGTATCTTTTTCCCGACGGAAGAAGGTGGAAGAGAGTATGAGTGGAGAGCGTGGGGTCCTTGATTATGCTGGCCGCTTTTCCGAGGCAGCGGAAAAGGGTAGATGGAGTCAGTGGCTAGGAGGCTGTTTTGCATGATGGACTGGGCTCTACCAAGGGTGCATTGATATTCCTAATCTAAATGGACAGTAACTCTGCAAGGAGCAGATAAGATGGCTGAGGAATATGGACTGAATATAGAACAGGAGGTGAAAGAAGGTGGCGAGTAACCAAACAAAGAAACAGAAAAGTAAGGGGAGAGAAGGCAGAAAAGAAAGACAAATTTCCTTTATCCAACTGCAGTGAAAAGGCGAGACAGAGAGTGACAGAGGCAGCACAGCATGCAGGGCCGTGAATGACAAGGTTTTGACAGCACCAGCTCTTAGTCTGAGGCCTGTGATGAAGAGATATGCAAAGTCACATTTGTGGATCGGCTCATCTCATCAGCAGACCCTGCTAGTCTCTGGATCTAAAGGCCAGCCAACAAACAATGCAGTTGTTCAGTAGCTGTCACTGCCGGATTTCAAGTCATGACAGCCTAAGAAGGGATGAGTTGATCTACTAGCAGTGAGAAGTTTCTCGCAACTTTATCAACGTCAAAAATTTGACAAGAAGAACTTAATGATAGCTCAAACTTTTTCATCATCCTTTGGGCGGGTAGAGATTATTCCAGGCTGGTCAACTGCAACTCCTCGTGAAAGGCGCCTCCTCGTTCTGATCTAATGTCAGGTTTTAGTTCTGCCCTTATTTAGCTTTGAGCAATTACTGTCATAGATTGCACATGGACACCAGCTCTCTCCACTGGGTATCTCCACAAACCATTGATGATTTCCTTGTAGCTTTTTCAGCCAATCAATTAGGAACCCTATTTTGCCCTACAGCCGAGGAACCTAATTAAAAAGAGGTATAAAATGGCCTCTAACCACTTTGCACATAAATCAGCAATGCAAGCAAACGGTACACTTCACAAAGGTTCTCCTGCCTGTTATCTGGGGAATATCATAGAATCATAGAATTCCTACAGTGCAGAAGGAGGCCATTCAGCCCATCGAGCCTTCACCGATAACAATCCCACCCAGGCCCTATTGTAACCCCATGTATTTAACCCCCTGATATACTGAAGGGAAATTTACCATTGCCAATCAACTTAACCTGCACATCTTTGGAGTGTGAGAGGAAACCGGAGCACCCGGAGGAACCCAACGCAGACACGGGGAGATTGTGCACGGTTGTCTCGCAATTCAAGGATGGCGTCTACCCAGGGTGGCAAACTGCTTGTGACTGAACAAGTCGATTCTTGAAACCACAGATCTTTGGACGGATTGGGGCAGGATATCCTATGAGGTAGTGATATCCAGAGCTGTACGAATAAAGATGCTTTTCCTTCTAAAAATTATGGTCAGCTAGTTTGTTGTTTTATTTTCTAGCTTTTGTCATACCTTTTTGAAAGCAAGGAACTGTTGCACTTTCAATCTGGATTTGGTAAAATGATATTGATAAGGAATCGTCTGACTGTTTGGATGTTGATAATGAACGACCCATCACAGTTCAAGCCACTCATTCTCCTAGTGCTCTCACATCATCTGTTTGTTCAGTCTACCGTATGTATCTGGCATTTGCACCTTGTTTGCTTGCATGACACCATTTGTGTTCAGTCCAAGACCTGGTTGTTGGAGCTTGCCCCCTTTTTCTGCATTGTCACCACCTCCTGCCTGTGAACCAGAGGAGGTTGTGCATGATACTAAAACGAAGCCTCACGGATTGGACGCAATCTCCTGGCATTTGTGTTCCCACAGCTCCCATGACGAGAAAGCTGTTGTTGTGCATGGACTGAAAGATCCAAGGTAATACTTGTAACTGAAGTAGCTCTGGTAATGGAAGCTCTCAACACTGCTGAGACGAGGCTAGAGCTGGTCTAAAACAGACCTTGAACCTCATAAGCCCACTTATCTGTGCTTGAATGGCAACAGCGCATCACTCAAATGGAGTCTGATGTTAGTCGGAAATGTGCAGCGTAGATCAAAGGCCACTGTAGTGTCACTTTAAGCCTACTTTTAATGTAGATTGCACTATAAGCTGATTTCTGTGTGACAAATGCAGTGTTGTAAGATGTGAGTACTTCTCCTCTGTGCACTCTAGAAACGTAAGCAAAGACAGTTCAATTCTATTTAAAGTGGATGACACACTCCGATGACAGGAATCCACTCATACGATGGAGCACAGAGCCACCTCTGCAAGCAGCTGAGCAAGCCACTCAGCTGCGTCAACCTCAGTACTTCCTCAGGGTAATTAGGGATGGGGGATAAATGCTAGCCTTGCCAGTGATGCCGACATCCCATTTAAAAAATAAAATACATTGAAAGGGTCTGTTCACAAATCAGGTACAGGAAAGGCCCGAAGACCATGAGGGCAAAAGTTAGAGCAGCAAGAAAACACCAAAGGCTCCCATCAAGTCTGCTCCACCATTCAGTATGATTTTGGTGGATCTTAGACCAGAAGATATAGCAGATATAGCAGAATTAGGCCATTTGGCCCATCAAGTTTGCTCCGCCATTCGATTATGGCTGGTATGTTTCTCAACACAATAAGAAGTCTCACAACACCAGGTTAAGGTCCAACAGGTTTATTTGGTAGCAAAAGCCACTAGCTTTCAGAGCGCTGCCCCTTCGTCAGGTGGGTGGGAGTTCTATTCACAACTCACCTGATGAAGGGGCAGCGCTCCGAAAGCTAGTGGCTTTTGCTACAAATAAACCTGTTGGACCTTAACCTGGTGTTGTGAGACTTCTTATTGTGTTGAGAAACATACCAGCCATAATCGAATGGCGGAGCAAACTTGATGGGCCAAATGGCCTAATTCTGCTATATCTGCTATATCTTCTGGTCTAAGATCCACCAAAATCATACTGAATGGTGGAGCAGACTTGATGGGAGCCTTTGGTGTTTTCTTGCTGCTCTAACTTTTGCCCTCATGGTCTTCGGGCCTTTCCTGTACCTGGTGTTGTGAGACTTCTTACTGTGTTTACCCCAGTCCAACGCCGGCATCTCCACATCATGTTTCTCAACCCTATTCTCCTGCCTTTTCCCCATAACCTTTGGTCCCCTTACCAATCAAGAACCTATCTTAAACACACACAATGACCTGACATCCACAGCCTTCTGTGGCAATGAATTCCATAGATTCACCACTCTCTGGCTGAAGAAATTTCTCCTCAGCTCAGTTCAAAAGGATCGTCCCTTTAATCTGAAGCTCTGCCCTCGGATCTTGGGCTTCAACTCCACATTCCCAAAAACCTGCCTGTCTCAGCCTTAGATATATTCAGTGACGGACCAGTCACAACACTGAAGGATGGAGAATTCCAAAGATTCACAACCCTTTGAGTGAAGAAATTTCTCCTCATCTTGGTAAATGATTGGTCCCTTAACCTGAACGTTGTCCCTTGTTCCAGATGCCCCAGCCAGGGGAAACAGCGTCTCAGTAGCTGCCCCTTCATAATCATGTATGTTTCAATGAGATCACCTTTCATTGGTGGAAACTCCAGTGAATAAATTTACTCCTTCACCGATCATAGGACAGCCTTCTCATCCAAGGGATGAATCTATGAACACTTGTAATGCGGGCCCCACGTGTATGTTTCCCTCAGTATGGAAACTATACCACAAACAGTATTCCAGGTATGGTCTCATCAAAGCCCCATGCAATTGCAGCAAGATTTCTTTATTTTTTAATTCCCCATGCAATAAAGTCCAACGTGCCATTCATTTTCTTAATTGCTTTCTGTACCTGCTTACTAACATTTCAGCCAGAATTTTACGACACTCCCTCAGGCAATGTGTGTGAACACACATAAAATTGCACGAGACGATGTGAGGCGTTCGTCCCGACACCATCGTGCATGGGTACAATATTGAAGTCGGCAGGCATGCGTGGGAGTCGGAGCCGTGCCCGCCAACAAGTTTCCTGGATGGGCACAGCTCGAATAACACTCAAGAATCTTGACACCATCCAGGGCAAAGTAGCCCACTTGATTGGCACCACATATACAACATCCACTCTCTCCATCACCGACGCTCAGTAGCAGCAGCGTGCACTATCTACAAGATGCATTGCAGCAATTCATCAAAGATTCTTTGGCAGCATCTTCCAAACCCACAATCACTTCCATCTAGAAGGACAAGGACAAACAGAGGAGAAACAGATAGATGGGAACACCACCACCTGCAAGTTCCCCTCCAAGCCACTCACCATCCTGACTTGGAAATATATTGCCAATCCTTCACAGTTGCAAATCCTAGAATTCCCTCCCTAACGGCATTGTGGGTCAACTCACAGCACGTGGACTGCAGCGATTCAAGAAGGCAGCTCACCACCACATTCTTTTTCTTTTTTTGTTCATTCGTGGGACATGGACGTTGCTGGCCGGCGAATATTAATTGCCCATCCCTAGTTGCCCGAGGGCAGTTGAGAGTCAACCACACTGCTGTGTCTCTGGAGTCACATGTAGGCCAGACCAGATAAGTACGGCAAATTTCCTTCCCTGAAGGACACTAGTGAACCAGATGGGTTTTCCCGATAACCACAATGGTTTCATGTTCATCAGTAGATTCTTAGTTCCAGATTTTTAAAAATTGAATTTAAATTCCACCATCTGCCGTGGCGGGATTCGAACCCAGGTCATCAGAACATTAGCTGAGTTTCTGGATTGATAATCTAGCGATAATCCCACTAGGCCATCACCTCCCCCGGCAATGAGGGATGGGCAATAAATGCTGGCCAGCCAGTAACATCCATGTCCCACGAATGAATAAAAAAAGGTAAAGAGCCAATTAAAACCTATTGACACAGATTTTTTGTTGGCCATGGACTTAATGGGCAGGCGGGCATTACATTTTTATCAATTGATCATCCAAAAATGGGAAAAAAAAGACCCCCAAAGCACAGGCATGTTCATTTCATTTGTGAATTTGCTGCTGTCATATTTCTGAATTTTGCCAGATTTCTTTTTGACTGCGTGAACTTTCTAAGATTCACCTAGTAATCTGTGCCAAAATGCTGACCAATGTTTGTACAAACCATGGGGAACATCGACATTCACAAAGGATATTGGCCTTGAAAGTCTTGGCATATTGTCGCTGTAATCATATGGGAAGCGGTGTTGAGCTCTCTTAATGACAGACTCCCCATGATCCAGCCTTCATTATGACCCAGCGTACAGATACTGCAGGTTTGTCATCGGGGTGGCCCGACCGACACAGCAGTTGATGTACAATGTGACCAGATTCCCTGCATATTGTAAAAACCTGTTTTGAAAAGAAGTATTCAATTACAAAAGGGAGCAACGTCACTTCATTTTCCCATCCCCAGCATGGCCACTGGCCCGAGCTGCGTCACCTCTGTCAGGCAATCCAGAGCTGCTGCAATAGCAAGTTGACCAGATGCGCCCCTGATGGCATTGGGTGCCTACCACTTTGAAGCATCCTCCTTTCTGTAGTTTAGTAGGTTATGGGTCCAAGTCCCACTCCAGAGAGTTGAATACATAGGCTTACAGTCCCAACAAAGTCCTGGGAGAGTGCTGCACTGCCCCTGGTGTATTCATGAGATGTTCATCTCAGAGCTTTTCTACCCTCCCTGATGGTTGTAAAGATCCAAATTTGCTGTCTCTGGGAGCTTACTGTGCATGAATTGGCTGGTCGACATATTTTCCACACTATAGCGGTGAGGCACTCTGGGACGTCCTGACAATATGCAAGATGCTGGAGAAATGCTTATTCATTATTTCTTCTTTCTTCACTAATGGAAGTAGTTGAAGGGTATCCCCTCCTCAACTCTTAACCCCCTCCCTCACCCACTGCTTTCTCAGTGCTGCCACAGAGTTGAGCTGGATCAGTTCCAGGGCCTGGAGATTCTCAAGGCATATTTCAGAGTTGCTATATACAAATCAGTGAAAGTTTTAGTCAGTATCAGTTCATAGCCGAAAAGCCAGAGTATTCACGGCAAGTTTGTTTCAGCGTTGTGGGACCAATCTGCTTTTTCCACTGGAAGTTAAATTGAAGTTGCCAAAGTCCTTCCGCAGCGCCCCCGTCACCCCCCCCTCCATCTCTTCCTATACCCCCGCCACCCATCACGGCGCTGACCCAACTAACAGGCGCAGTCCACACTGGATTGGCCTTAATTGGCCTTCAGCATGATATCGCATTTCTTTCGGGAACCTTGGGCAGAAGGGCGGCACGGTAGCACAGTGGTTAGCATGGGCGGCACGGTAGCACAGTGGTTAGCACTGCTGCTTCACAGCTCCAGGGACCTGGGTTCGATTCCCGGCTTGGGTCACTGTCTGTGTGGAGTTTGCACATTCTCTTCGTGTCTGCGTGGACTTCCTCCGGGTGCTCCGGTTTCCTCCCACAGTCCAAAGATGTGCGGATTAGGTTGATTGGCCATGCTAAAATTGCCTTTAGTGTCCTGGGATGCGTAGGTTAGAGGGATTAGTGGGTAAATATGTAGGGATATGGGGGATATGTAGGGCCTGGGTGGGATTGTGGTCGGTGCAGACTCGATGGGCCGAATGGCCTCTCTCTCTGAGCTGTAGGGTTTCTAAGATTTCTATGTGGGTTTCACACCTGCCCCTGCCGAGCGGCGCTCACCTGGCACTGGTGAAATTCAGCCCTTTGTGTTCCTTGTATGAGTACATGCAAGTGTCTCCAAACATTTACAAGTTTTGCTTTGTTTAAAAAATATTCTTATTTTCTATTCTTATGACCAAATGGAATAACCTCACACTCCACCACATTATACACCACCTGGCATCTTGTTGCCCACTCTCTTACATCTCTTTGCAGCCTTTGTGTCCTCCTCAGAGCTTGCATTCCAACCTAACTTTGGATTATCAGCAAACGTAGATGCATCACTTTCCGTATCTCTGTCAATGTAATTAGTATGGATTGTAAATTGCCAAGGCTACAGCACTGATTGTTGAGGCACACCATTGGTCACAACCTGCCAACCTGAGAAAGTATTATTTATCATCATAGAAATCATAGAAACCCTACATTGCAGAAAGAGGCCATTTGGCCCATCGAGTCTGCACCGACCACAATCCCACCCAGGCCCCACCCCCATATCCCTACATCTTTACCCGCTAATCCCTCTAGCCTATGCATCTCAGGAATCTAAGGGGCAATTTTTAGCATGGCCAATCGACCTAACCCGCACATCTTTGGACTGTGGGAGGAAACCGGAGCACCCGGAGGAAACCCACGCAGACACAAGTAGAATGTGCAAACTCCACACAGACAGTGACCCAAGCCGGGAATCGAACCCAGGGCCCTGGAGCTGTGAAGCAGCAGTGCTAACCACTGTGCTACCGTGCCACCCAGTAAACCTACTCTTTGCTTCCTGTCAGTTGACCAATCCTTCATCCACGCTAATATATCACTCCAAGACCATGAGCCCTATCTTGTGTATTAACTTTGGAGTGGCACCTTACTGAATGCCTTTTGGAAAACCAAGTATACTGCATCTACTGGTTCTCCCAATCTACCCTACCCGTTGCATCCTCAAAAAATTTGGTAAGCAGGATTTTCCTTTCAGGAAAAAAACATCTTGGGCAAGATTCTCTGGTCTCCCAGCCACATGTTTGCTGCTGGCGGGAGGTGGCGCATTATTTTCTCGTGGTGGATTCCCTGGGAATTCCCATTGATGCCACCCCGCTCTGGTGGGAAACTCACGGGTGGGGGTACACTGCCAGTGGGACCTGAGAATCCTGCTGGTGTGAAGGGCTGGAGAATTCCGGCCGTTGACTTGTTCTAATCATACCACGCTTTTCTAAGTGCATTGTTAAGACTTCCTGAAAAATAGATTCCAGCAGTTTCCTGATGATTGATGTCAGGCTAACTTGCTTGTATTTACCTGCTTTCTCTCCATCTCCTTTATTGAATCGTGTGTTACATTTGCTAACTTCTGATCTGCTGGGGCTCATAGAATCATAGAATCCCTGCAGTGCAGAAGGAGACCATTCGGCCCATCGGGTCTGCACCGACCACAATTCTACCCAGGCCCTAATCCCGTAACCCCACATGTTTACCTTGATAATCCCCTGACACTAGGGGCAATTTAGCATGGCCAATCAACCTAACCCACACATCTTTGGACTGTGGGAGGAAACCCACGCAGACACAGGGAGAACGTGCAAACTCCACACAGACACTGACCCAAGGCCGGAATTGAACCCGGGTCCCTGGCGCTGTGAGGCAGCAGTGCTAACCACTGTGCCACCCTGCCACCCCTGTTCCAGAGTCTAGGGAATTTCTCAAAATCATTGTCAGTGCATCCACTATCTCTTTTAGAAATTTAGGATGTGGACCAACAGCCTTCTTGGAGGTTTGTCAGATTTTAGCCCCTTCGTTATCTCCGGTATTTTTTTCTCTGAGACATTCATTACTTTAATGTTCTCACTCTTATCAACCCCAGTGTTACTCTCTATTTCTGGTCTGTAACATGTATCTTCTAATGTGAGGACATTCTAAAGTAAGATCTTGAGGGGGCTTGACAGGGTGGATGGTGAGATGTTTTCACGAGTGGGACAGTAACAAACAAGGGGTCATAGCTACAAGCTAAAGACTGGTCATTTGAAACTGAGGTATGTAGAAATTTCTTCTCGCAGAGGGTGGTGAATCTCTGGATTTCTCTGCCCGAATGGGTAGTGGAGGCTGGATCATTAAAAGCATTTAATGTGGAGGTGGATAAATATTTGACAGATCGGGGAATAGAGGACAATGGGGAAATGGCACAGAAAAGGAGCTGAGACCAGCATAGACCAGCCATGATCATAGTGAATGGCTTCAAGGGCCTGGTGGCCTACTTCTGTTTCTATTCCTTGCGTTTCTGTGTTCTTGTGGCAGACACAAATACTTGTTCAATGTCTCTGCCATTTCCTCATCTCCCATGATAATTTCTTCTTTATTTGTTTCTCAGGGACCCACATTTATTTTAGCTACTCTCTTCTATTTTGTATAGACTTGTAAAAGCTCCTGCAATCTGGCGAGCTTATTCTCAAATTTAATTTTTTCTAATTTCCATCAATGTCTTGGTCACCCTGGTCCAAAACACTCCCGATCCTCAAAGCTGCTGCTATTCTTTGCAACATGATAAGCCTCTTCTTTTAATCTAATACTATCCTTAATCTCCTTTGTAAAGCACAGAGCTTTCTCATTAAAAGTTTTAGTTTTTCAGTGACATATATTTTGTTGACCATTTTGAACACTTTCTTTCACTGTAACCCACGGTTCATTTACTGCCATACATTATAATCTATTTACCCAACCAACCATCAACCGCTTTCCTCTCATACCTATGTAATTGGCTTTGTTTCAGTTTAAGGTCCTTGTTTGTGACTGGAATTTGTTGTTGTGGAACTTAACTGTATTATGATCATTAAATCCCAATGGATCTTTTACTTTGAAATCACTCGTTAACTCTGCCTCATTACACAATATTAGATCTAAAATAGTTTAGTTGGTTCCTCAACATATTGCTCCAGGGAATTGTCACAAAGCTGTCTACACACTCACCTGCTAAGCAACTTTGTCAATTTGTTTGGTTCAGTCTAAATGAAGCTTAAAGACTATTACTGTTACGTTGCCTTTGGTAACATTTCCGATAATTTCTTCTTTAATGTGTTGCCCAATAGTATAACTCCATGGTGGGCAACCTGCGATCCAGCAAGATTCTGACTCCAGTCCACGAGACTTCTGTTGACCGCTGGTCTATCATATTCCGCTGGTTCTGTCCGTGTAGTTTTTTTCCTATCAAGATAACTAAAGTGATATTAACATAAGACAAGGGAACATGAAGTGAGGCGCATGCTAATTGCATCCAACATTGATTGTCAGAGCTGTGCGCTCCCCTATGTCCAGTCACAAAAACATAAAAACTAGCAGCAGGAGTTGGCCATTCAGCCCTTCGGGCCTGCTCCACCATTCAGTATGATCATGGCTGATCCTCTATCTCAATGCGATATTTCCGGTTTCTCCACATGCCGCTTGATGCCATTAAAATCAAAAGATTTACCCATATCTCTCTTGAATACATTCAATGACTTGGCTTCCATAGCCTTTGGTGGTAGAGAATTCCACAGGTTCATTACCCTTTGAGTGAAGAAAGGTTTCCTCATCTTAGTCCTGAATGGTCTAAATCGGATCCTGTGCTCCCTGACTCTGGACTCCCCAACCAGGGAATGCATTCACCCTGCATCCAGTCTGTCCAGGCCTGTTTGAATTTTATACAGTTCAATCAGATCTCCTCTCACCCTTCTGAACTCTAGTGAACGTAGGCCCAGTCAAACCAGTCTCTCCTCAGGGAACAGTCCGCAACCCTGATATCAGATTAGTGAACCTCCATGGCACTCCCTTTCTCAGGTAGGAAGACTGTGGGGTGGCACGGTTGCACAGTCATTAGCACTGCTGCCTCACAGCACCAGGGACCCGGGTTCGATTCCCGGCTTGGGTCACTATCTGTGCGGAGTCTGTACGTTCTCCCCATGTCTGCGTGGGTTTCCTCCGGGAGCTCTGGTTTCTTCCCAAAGTCCAAAAGACATGCTGGTTAGGCGCATTGGCCATGCTAAATTCTCCCTCAGTGTACCCGAACAGGCACCGGAGTATGGTAACTGGGGGATTTTCACAGTAACTTCATTGCAGTGTTAATGTAAGCCTACTTGTGACACTAATAAATAAACTTTAAACAAAACTGCACTCTCCAGATGGTCTCAGCAAGGCCCTGCATAACTGCAGTAAGACAGCCCAACTTCTGAATTCAAATACTCTTACTCAAATAATCACAGAATCATAAAATCTCTACAGTGCAGAAGGAGGCTATTTGGCCCATCGAGTCTGCACCGGCTCTCTGAAAAAGCATCTTACCGAGATCCATCCATCATCCCATAACCATACGCATTTACCCTGGCTAAGCCACCTAACCTACGTATCATTAGATACTAAGTGGCAGTTACTGAGAAATAAGAAGGAGGAAATCACTTTGATAGGGTTGTACTGTAGGCCCCCAAATAGTCGGTGGGAAATTGAGGAGCAAATATATAAGGAGATTGCAGATAGCTCCAAGAAAAATAGGGTGGTAATAGTAGGGGATTTTAACTTTCCCAACATTGACTGGGACAGCCATAGTATTAGAGGGTTGGATGAAGAGAAATTTGTTGAGTGTATTCAGCAGGAATTTCTCATTCAGTATGAGGATGGCCCAACTAGAGAGGGGGAAAAATGTGACCTCCTCTTGGGAAATAAGGAAAGGCAGATGACAGAAGTGTTAGTGAGGGATCACTTTGGGACCAGTCACCATAATTCTATTAGTTTTAAGATAGCTATGGTGAAAATAGTAACTAGGGAAAGAGTAGGGCCTCTTAAGGATCAACAAGGTCATCTATGTGCGAATCCACAAGACATGGCTGAGATCCTAAATGAATATTTCTCATTAGTATTTACTGTTGAGAAAAGCATGGAAGTTCGGGAGCTTGGGGAAATAATTAGTGACGTCTTGAGGAGTGTACATATTACAGAGAAGGAGATACTGGATGTCTTAAAGCGCATCAAGGTAGATAAATCCCCGGAAACTGATGAAGTGTATCCCAGGACATTGTGGGAGGCTAGGGAGGAAATTGCGAGTCCCCGAGCCGAGATATTTGAATCATTGATAGTCACAGGTGAGGTGCCTGAAGATTGGAGGGTGGCAAATGTTGTGCCTTTGTTTAAAAAGGGCTTCAGGGAAAAGCCTGGGGACTACAGGCCGGTGAGCCTCACATTTGTGATGGGTAAGTTGTTGGAAGGTATTTTGAGAGACAGGATCTACAGGCATTTAGAGATGCAAGGACTGATTCAGGACAGTCAGCATAGCTTTGTGAGTGGAAAATCATGTCTCACAAATTTGATTGAGATTTTTGAAGGGGTAACCAAGAAGGTAGATGAGATTAGTTACTATTTTGGCCTTTGTATTTGTAGAATCTCTTTGGATTCTCCTTTGCCTCACCTGCCAAAACAATCTCGTGTCCCTTTTTGCCCTCCTGATTTCTCTCTTAACTCTACTCCTACACCCCCTATACTCTTCAAGGGATTCACTTGCTCCCAGCTGTCTATGCATGTCATGTGCCTCCTTCTTCTTCTTGACCAGGGCCTCAATATCCTGAGTCATCCAGGGTTCCCTATTTCTACCGCTTTGCCCTTCGCTCTAAGAGGAATGTGCTTATCCTGACAAAAGACAGAGAGTGATTGTAGAGGGATGTTTTTCAAACTGGAGGCCTGTGACCAGCAGTGTGCCTCAGGGATCAGTGCTGGGTCCACTGTTGTTTGTTATTTATATTAATGATTTGGATGAGAATATAGGAGGCATGGTTAGTAAGTTTGCAGATGGCACCAAGATTGGTGGCATAGTGGACAGTGAAGAAGGTTATCTCGAATTGCAACGGGAACTTGATCAATTGGGCCAGTGGGCTGACAAATGGCAGATGGAGTTTAATTTAGATAAATGCAAGGTGATGCATTTTGGTAGATTGAAGTAGGGCAGGACATTGAACCAGGGCAGGACTTACTCAGTTAATGGTAGGGCTTTGGGGAGAGTTACAGAACAAAGAGATCGAGGGGTACATGTTCATAGCTCCTTGAAAGTGGAGTCACAGGTGGACAGCGTGGTGAAGAAGGCATTCGGCATGCTTGGTTTCATTGGTCAGAACATTGAATACAGGAGTTGGGATGTCTTGTTGAGATTGTACAAGGCATTGGTAAGGTCACACTTGGAATACTGTGTACAGTTCTGGTCACCCTATTGTAGAAAGAATATTATTATTAGGGCGGCACGGTAGCACAGTGGTTACCCCAGCTTGGGTCACTGTCTGTGTGGAGTTTGCACATTCTCCTCGTGTCTGCATGGGTTTCCTCCGGGTGCTCCGGTTTCCTCCCACAGTCCAAAGATGTGCGGGTTAGGTTGATTGGCCATGCTAAAAATTGCCCTTAGTGTCGTGAGATGCGTAGGTTAGAGGGATTAGTGGGTAAATATGTAGGGATATGGGGGGAGGGCCTGGGTGGGTTTGTGGTCGGTGCAGACTCGATGGGCCGAATGGCCTCTTTCTGTGCTGTAGGGTTTCTATGATTTCTATGATTTCTATGATTATTAAACAAGAAAGAGTGCTGAAAAGATTTACGAGAATGCTACCAGGACTTGATGGTTTGAGTTATAAAGAGAGGCTGGATAGACTGGGACTTTTTTCTATGGAGCGTAGAAGGCTGAGGGGTTATCTTAGAACATAGAAAAAATACAGCACAAACAGGCCCTTCGGCCCACAAGTTGTGCCGGTCATGTCCCTACCTACCTAGGCTTATATATAGGCTTACCTATAACCCTCAATCCTATTAAGTCCCATGTACTCATCCAGAAGTCTCTTAAAAGACCCTATCGAGTTTGCCTCCACCACACTGACAGCAGCCAATTCCACTCACCCACCACCCTCTGAGTGAAAAACTTACCCCTGACATCTCCTCTGTACCTACTCCCCAGCACCTTAAACCTGTGTCCTCTCGTAGCAGCCATTTCAGCCCTGGGAAAAAGCCTCCGAGAATCCACCCGATCTATACCTCTCACCATCTTGTACACCTCCAACAGGTCACCTCTCATCCTTCGTCTCTCCAAGGAGAAAAGACTGAACTCCCTGAGCCTATCCTCATAAGGCATGCCAACCAATCCAGGCAACATCCTTGTAAATCTTCTCTGCACCCCCCTTTCAATCATTTCCATCTTATTGAGGTCTATAAAATAATGAGGGGCATAAAGCAGCTTGATAGTCAATATCTTTTCCCAAAGGTAGGAGAGTCTAAAACTAGAGGGCATAAGTTTAAGGTGAGAGAGGAGAGATACAAAAGGGTCCAGAGGGGCAATCTTTCCACACAGAGCGTGGTGAGTGTCTGGAACAAGCTGCCAGAGGTAGTCGTGGAGGCGGGTACAATTTTGTCTTTTAAAAAGCATTTAGACAGTTACATGGGTAAAATGGGTATAGAGGGATATGGGCCAAATTGGGAGTAGCTTAGGGGTTCAAAAAAATGGGCAGCATGGACAAGTTGGGCCAAAGAACCTGTTTCCATGCTGTAAACCTTTATGACTCTATGATTCTACAATGGCCAATCCACCTATTCTGTATATCTTTGGACTATGGAAGAAAACTGGAGCACCAGAAGGAAACCCATGGGGATACCAGGCGAACGTGCAAGCTCTACACAGACAGACCCCCCAAGGACGGAATCGAACTCAGATCCCTGGCACTTTGAGGCAGCAGTGTCAACCACTGTGCCACCATGAAGGCCGACATACCATTTGCCTTCCTAATTGTTTGCTGCACTCTCGACTTCTATTGACTGGTGCACAAAGGCACCCAGATCCCTTAATAAATCCACACTTCCCAATATGTCACCATTTAAATAATACCCTTCCTTTCTGTTTTTCACCACTGAAGTGTATGATTTACATTTAGCCATGTTGTACTGCATCTGCTATATGTTTGCTCACTCACTGGGGCGACACTCACTGGGGCGGCAATAAATGCTGGCCAGCCAGCGACGCCCATGTCCCATGAACGATTAAAAAAAGGATAGCAGTTGCTCCTCCTTGCCACCCAGAGTTACATATCCAGAACACCGGAAAAGTATTCAGAATAGAGGTGACCTTGCATTAACCTCCGTGCGCATGCAGAGCACCAAACAGGGACAGCACTCGTGGAGCTGCACAGAAGCTAGGCTATCAACCCCTGTACTTTCCATTTTGGAATGGAACCTGTCCAAATTTAGCCTGGGTCACAGCTTTGGTGAATGAATAATGATTCACTTTCACTTTTATTGGCTCAAAAATCAGTAATTAATCATCATAAATGAGGGAAAATGTTGTGTTTTTAGTTGGAATCCCAGCTCAAGAGTCTCTCTGGAGTGTTGTCGTTTTTGTTAAATGCCATCCAATGCTCTTATTATGTCAGTGCAGGCATTTCTGAGTCATAGCAAGAATAAGGAAAGTACGTGGTTTGGTGAATGGTGGTTGCAACCTCCAAAATAATTGAGGCTAAGAAAACATCAAGAGAGATAGAATTTAAAATTCCTGCCACTCCCCTCCCGCAACCACCACCCTCCACCACACAGAACGTGAAATTGAGAAGACCCAGACGTATGTTTTCCCAAGGCCAGAGACCCAGTTCTACATGCTGACTTGCAAGAACATATCAGCTCCAGTTACCACAACCTAATCATCTAAAGGGGAGCTGAACCACCCCGAGGCCCAAATCGGCGGCACAGTGGTTAGCACTGCCGCCACCTGGGTTCGATTCCTGGCTTGTCTGTGTGGAGCTTGCACATTTTCCCTGTGTCTGCGTGGGTTTCCTCCGGGTGCTCCGGTTTCCTCCCACAGTCTAAAAGACGTGCTGGTTAGGCGCATTGGCCATTCTAAATTCTCCCTCAGTGTACCCGAACAGGCGCCGGAGTGTGGCGACTCGGGGATTTTCACAGTAACTTCATTGCAGTGTTAATGTAAACCTACAGTGACACTAATAAATAAAATGGGTTGATTTTCTTTTCTGAATTCACTCACTGCCTCTTGGCCATTTTGATTGGGGAACTTGATGAATTCTCTCTGAAGATTTGACTCTCGAAAAGGTTCGGGACCTTCGGAAGGCGTTAAAATGACTCTCATCCAGCCGTAAAGCAAAATAGTGCGGATGCTAGAAATCTGAAATATAAACAGCAAATGCTGCAAAAGCTCAGGTCTGCCTGTACCTGGCACGGGGAGAAATGTTTGTCGAGTATTTCCAGCATTTCCCGTTTTTATTTCGTAACAAATCTTTACTGGCTTGAGTTCTGCGGAAGCCTTTCGAGGGATTTGTTTGGTTTGTTTATCATCAAAGTCTTTCCTCCATTGGAGGATGGTGTGGAGTGTCGGGCAGCTGATTTTACAACCTGCTTTAACGCTCCTTCTGTGATAGAATCATGGAACCCCTATCATGTGGAAGAAGGCCATTTGGCCCATTTGAGTCCATAAACCATAAGATATATAGGAGCAGAATTAGGCCATTCAGCCCATCGAGTCTGTCCCACCATTTAATCATGGCTGATATGATTCTCACCCCCATTCTCCTGCCTTCTCCCCGTAACCCTTGATCCCCTTATTGATCCCCTATCTATCTCTGATTAAAGACACTCAATGACCTGGCCTCTACAGCTCTCTGCGGCAATGAGTTCCACAGATTCACCACTCTCTGGCTAAAGAAATTCCTCCTCATCTCAGTTTTAAAGGATCATCCCTTCACTCTCAGGTTGTGCCCTCGAGTTCTAATCTCTCCCACTCGTGGAAACATCCTCTCCACATCCACTCTATCTAGGCCTCTCAGTATTCTGTAAGTTTCAATTAGATCCCCCCTCATCCTTCTAAACTCCATCGAGTATAGATCCAAACTCCTCAACCGCTCCTCATATGACAAACCCTTCATTCCTGGGATCATTCTTGCGAATCTCCTCTGGACCTCCTCCGAGGCCAGCATATCCTTCCTTAGATATGGGGCCCAAAACTGCTCACAATACTCCAAATGGGGTCTGACCAGAGTCTTACACAGCCTCAGCAGTCCATCCCCGCTTTTGTATTCTAGCCTCGAGAAATGAGTGCTAACATTGAATTTGCCTTTTTAACTGCCGACTGAACCTTAAGAGAGTCCTGAACCAGGACTCCCAACTCCCTTTGTGCTTCAGATTTCCAAAGCCTTTCCCCATTTAGAAAATAGTCTTCATCTCTATTCTTCCCACCAAAGTGCATGTCCTCACACTTCCCCACATTGCACTCCATCTGCCATTTTTTTGCCCACTCTCCTAGCTTGTCCAAGTCATTCTGTCCAAGTCAGTCCGTACAGACTCTCTGACAGAGTATCTTAACAAGGCTCTCGCCCCCGCCCTATCCCCATTTACCTTGGCTAATTCACCTAATCTCACCTAGAACCCACACAGACACGGGGAGAATGTGCAAACTCCACGCAGACGGTCACCCAACCCCAGAATTGAACCCAGGTGTCTGGCGCTGTGACTGGGGAATGGGACTTGAATCCAGTGCCTTCCAGTTCAGGGGCAGGAGTGCTACCAACTGAGCCACTCAGCCTCCCTTTTAAGGGGATAATGGAACCATTTTCCCAGGGAAATATGCTAATTCCACCCAAGTGCTGCCCACGCTCACCAACTGAGATTTGAAGGTCCACTTACAGGAGTGAGAGTTACTGAATATATTGCCAGTGATGCTCACGTCCCGTGAACATTTTTTTAAAATGTGAACCTCTGGGCTTGATCATGCAGTGCGGTGTCACCATTACTGCTTTGTATAACCCACAGTATTGACAAAAAAACATAACCATCCAAAAGCTGGAACACCAGCAAAATTTGTGCTTTAAACATGAAAGAAGTGAATTTGATGAATAACACTGCAAGGGAGCTTGAATTTGGAGAATCACTCAGCACTTTTATACTGAATGTAGAATAAAGGAAAGAATTCCTCCCACCTGGATCTCTGCCTAGTGTGCCATTTTGCACATGTATCATTCTAGTTAGGTGAGGATAGGTGAGAATCATAAGCTATTTTTACTTCTGTGCTTGTTCTGAGATATTGCCCAGAGCTCTACCACCTTGCCCACCACGGCATCGGAGCGGGCGAGGGTCCGTCAACAGAAATCTCCGTTGACCTCGGGCAGGAATTTCCGGTCTCACCCGAGTGAGGCCGTAAAATCCCACCCATTATTTCAGGAACACAGTTCCTGGACCATTCCCTTTCTTATTCTCAGTAACCAGTCTCCTGTAGCATTCCTGGGTTTCACTCTCTGATTGTGCAAATCCTTTTATTAAAAATAAACTCCATTCTTCAAGTTTTTACACAGTGAGGGGTAATGATCTGAAACTCACCACCCACGAGGCTGGTAGAAGCAACGATCAAGGATTTCAAAAGGAAATCCTTGGGCGGCACGGTGGCACAGTGGTTAGCACTGCTGCCTCCCAGCTCCAGGGATATGGGTTCCATTCCCGGCTTGGGTCACTGTCTGTTCGGAGTCTGCTCGTTCCCCCCTTGTCTGCGTGGGTTTCCTCCGGGTGCTCCGGTTTCTTCCCGCAGTCCAAAGAGGTGTGGGTTATGTGCATTGACCATGCTAAATTGTTCCAGGATGCGTAGGTTAGAGGGATTAATGGGGTAAATATGTGGTGTTATGGGGATGGGGCCTGGGTGGGATTGTTGTCGCTGCAAACTCGATGGGCCGAGTGGTCACCTTCTGCACCGGAGGGTTTTTATGTATAAAATTGGATGGGCACCTGAATGAGATAAACTTGCAGGTTCGAGCAAGGAATTGGGACTGACGGCTTGCTCTATACAGAGCCATCATGAGCTGAATTATCACCACCCCCCCCTCGGCCATCACCTTCCTGTCCCCCCCAACGTGTCTCCTAAGGGAAGCTGTCAAGCGGCCTGTCTGCCCTGAGGCCTGTTGAGGACCTTATGTGGCTTCCACTGCCATTTTATGTGTGACAGAGAAAGGTGGAGGTCAGGTGAGTAGTCCGGCACCTTTTACTGCACTTTCTGCTGTTGGGTAACTTGTGGGTGAGGGAGAAATCATCTTTTGTGGGGGAGTCCTCTGTGCCATCCAAGCCACCCTCTCCACCACCTCCCCTGCAAGAAGATCACACCCCACACTTCAACCTTTTCCTTCACCATCTCACAACCTGGCCCCCACTCCCTTCCCTACCCTCACCCCTCCTCACTGGGCTCTGCCAGCCAGGCCCATTCAAAATCCCAGACTTACCTTCAAGACCACACTCCATCATCTCATTTTCTGGGTGATGGCCTGCATTCCCAGCAGTGGCCACTGCCTGATCCTGGCGCTGCTGCTACTACAAAACTGCTGGACAATCAGGTTGGGCAGCAGCTCCACAGGGCAGGACTTCCTCCCAGTTGGGATGTAAGCCCCATTCTGAAACAATGAAGGCTGTTCCCAGCATAATGTTGCTGTGGTGCAGTTGGATTTCAGTTGGGCAGGCTGATGGCCTACTTTTTGATCAGGGGTCAAGGTAGGGTGTGGGCAATGTGGTCCCCCTTAAAATCCAGGCCCATACTCTGAAGTCGTGCCTCCATGGTGAATAGAAGTGGTTATCAAATAGACAAGGGGCAGGATTTTATGGCCTCGCTCGTCCCGAAAGCGTAAAATCCCACCCTGAGGTCAACGGACCTCACCCACTCTGATTCCTGTGGAGGATGGGACAATAAAATTCTGGTCAAGGTGTGAGGTAAAAATGGACAGATGTACCTGCACCCGAACAAGAGAAGGACTTTCTGATCATTGAAGTTGCTGTCACATGTTTAACTGATGGGCTCTCTCAGTCCTATGACGTGCTAGTTCAGTGCATTGGCCATGCTAAATTCTCACTCGGTGTACCTGAAGTATGGCAACTTGGGGATTTTCACAGTAACTTCATTGCAGTGTTAATGTAAGCCTACTTGTGACACTAATAAATAAACTTTAACCTTAAACTTTAAACTTTAGATATCTACTTCCAATACCTTCATTCCCATCTTGACAGAAGATAAGATAAGTAATAAATTATCACATAATCACGCTTAGTGGAGAAGTGGAGCATCAAACATAGCTACCAAATTTTATTTTCAGCTGAGGATCAAATGTTGTTAATGTATTATTAATTTGTTCCAACGACAGGCTAAGCACTTTCATGGGATAAAAACGTGGTGGTTTTAAAAATACTGACATTAGTTTAATTTTAATGTTGTGGCTGTATTAAGCACTCTATTATTCACAGCTTGCTTTAAATATCACTGAGAGTTTGTTTTCCAGGTTATTTTTAGTGCCAGCAGTCTCAATTTTAACTCGGGGTGGGATTTATGCATCATAGAATCATAGAATCATAGAAACCCGACAGTGCAGAAAGAGGCCATTCGGCCCATCGAGTCTGCACCGACCACAATCCCACCCAGGCCCTACCCCATATCCCTACATATTTACCCGCTAATCCCTCTAACCTCCGCATCTCAGGACACTAAGGGGCAATTTTAGCATGGCCAATCAACCTAACCCACACATCTTTGGATTGTGGGAGGAAACCGGAGCATCCGCAGGAAACCCACACAGACACGAGAATGTGCAAACTCCACACAGACAGTGACCCAAGCAAGGAATTGAACCCAGGTCCCTGGAGCTGTGAAGCAGCAGTGTTAACCACTGTGCTACCGTGCCGCTCAACCACTGTGCATGAGGGACATGGTCACATGCTGAGATTTGGTGAGATTTTAGCTTGCTGCTGCAGGGACTCATGGCCTATCTCATCTTCGGTGGCACAGTGGTTAGCACTGCTGCCTCACAGCGCCAGGGACCGGGGTTTGATTCCCAGCTTGGGTCACTGTCTGTGCAGAGTCTGCATATTCTCCTCCTGTCTGTGCGGGTTTCCTCCGGGTGCTCCGATTTCCTCCCACAATCCAAAAGACATGCTGGTTAGGTGCATTTGCCATGCTACATTCTCCCTCAGTGTACCCGAACAGGCGCCGGAGTGTGGCGACTTGGGGATTTTCACAGTAATTTCATTTCAGTGTTAATGTAAGCCTACCTGTGATACTAATAAATGAAGTTAAACTTAAATTTAAAGACTTAACTCATTCCACTTCTGCTGCTATTCCTGACACGTCTGGCCTGGTAGGGAATCTGCTCAGCCCTCAGGTTGAATTGGCAGACTGGGCCTTGGCGGTGTCATCAAAACCTGGCTTGCATATTCAGTGTTCTTTTGTCTGTTTTGTGCTCCCGTAATCAGCCAGATTGGGGCTGAATAGGTCGGACTGCCAATGTATGTAGGAGAGAGAGGATGCTTGAAAATGGCGCCACCCTCTGAAGACTTCCTAAAAACGTGAAAATAAAACTGACCACAGCTGTCAAATCACTATGGAGGGCAAACCCCATCTCAGGTGTTCTGGTACTCATGGACACCTGGGCTGTCAGTCAAGAGTATATAGTGAGGTTTATTTAAGAATCAACAAATCCATTACTCTGTTGAAACATCTTGAGCCTCAGGAAATTCTTGCTTGTCTGACACCTTTGGCTCTCTCATCCATACTGTCAATTGCACAACGTTTATTTAGACATTTTATAAGAGATGTCGAGTGCTTGCAGTTTCTACTATTGATACATTAATGGGTCTGGATGATTGACACTTTTATTGGCTGTTGTAATAATTCTTGTTTATTTCAAAAGTGGAAGGTTATCAATGACTGTTTTTAGAAAGCTTTTTTTTACACATTCTATTGTCACAAGAAGGTTAAATGTTTCTATACAGTGTAAAGTGGGTGAGCGGGCATAGAAGTGCCACAGTTGGTGAGGGTCTATAATAGTCTTTGTTGTATCTGCTACTCCACATATAATTCACAGTTTGTACTGATCAAAATTTGCCTGTTACCTCATGTTTAATTTGCATGGATTCCAATTTGTGTAAAAGTAAAAGCTACAACAAGTGGGATAATGCTGAAAAAAAGGAGATGCTGTTGAAACTTTTTGTCTTGTTTCTGTCAGGACAGACGTAATAATCCCAAATTTCAAAGAGTGCAACAATCCATATCCCACCATACATGTTGCCTGGTATGGTGGGAAAATCGTATGAGGAAAGGCTGAGGGGCTTGAGGTTGTTTTCGTTAGAGAGAAGAAGGTTAAGAGGTGACTTAATAGAGGCATACAAGATGATCAGAGGATTAGATAGGGTGGATAGTGAGAGCCTTTTTCCTCGGATGGTGTTGGCTAGCACGAGGGGACATAGCTTTAAATTGAGGGGTGAGAGATATAGGACAGATGTTAGAGGTAGGTTCTTTACTCAGAGAGTAGTAAGGGCGTGGAATGCCCTGCCTACAGCAATGGTGGACTCGTCAACGTTGAGAGCGTTCAAGTGGTTATTGGATAAACATATGGATGATATTGGAATAGTGTAGGTTAGAGGGGCTTTAGATTGGTACCACTGGTCGGCGCAACATCGAGGGCCGAAGGGCCTGTACTGCGCTGTAATGTTCTATGTTCTATATTGCATGAGAAAAGGGTGCTCATCTGTTGGCAACTCAACTCTGATTGCTCGAGATCTTGCCATGAAGAACGCACCTGGCAACTATTGTCCACCATGTTTCTTTTTAACTCAAAAGAGGCGCAATACCTGGTCATGTTTCTTTTGCCTCTGGAACACAAGATCTGTTACTTATCTCGCTCAGTGGATTTTCTCCTTGAGTCAGCTGCAATAGTAACTCCATTCATTCAATCCCCCAGAGACAGGAAACAATCAAACAGCACCCTCCTGTAGAACCTCCTCAGTTAGGTTCACAAAAGTCTTGATGGCTCAGATTCCACAGACATTCCTTTACCTGATTCCTTTAATAAACTTAGTTAAACAAGTCGAGGCGGCTCTGGCAAAACTAAAGCATAGCCATAGAATTGTCCAATGGACAATCTCTGTCCTAATCCTTTCTCCGGCATTCTGCCTAATCCCTGCATATGAATATATATGTAACTTCCAGCAAATGTACTTGAGTCACATTGATTTGATTTGATTTGATTTATTATTGTCACATATATTGACATACAGTGAAAAGTATTGTTTCTTGCACGCTATACAGACAAAGCATACTGTTCATACAGAAGGACATTCATAGATGGGCGGCATGGTAGCACCGTGGTTAGCACTGCTGCTTCACAGCTCCAGGGACCTGAGTTCAATTCCCGGCTTGGGTCTGTCTGTGTGGAGTTTGCACATTCTCCCCGTGTCTGCGTGGGTATCCTCTGGGTGCTCCAGTTTCTTCCCACAGTCCAAAGATGTGCGGGTTAGGTTAATTGGCCATGCTAAATTGCCCCTTAGTGTCCCGGGATGCGTAGGTTAGAGGGATTAGAGGGTAAAATATGTAGGGGTATGGGGATAGGGCCTGGGTGGGATTGTGGTTGGTGCAGACTCAATGGGCCGAATGGCCTCTTTCTGCACTGTAGGGTTTCTATGATTCTATGATTCGAAGGAAACGAGAGAGTGCAGAATGTAGTGTTACAGTCATCGCTAGGGTGTAGAGAAAGGTCTACTTAATGGGAGGTAGGTCCATTCAAAAGCCTGATGGCTACAGGAAAGAAGCTGTTCTTGAGTCGGTTGGTAAGTGACCTCAGACTTTTGTATCTTTTTCCCGACGGAAGATTGTGAGGCTAACCTTAAATTGGTTGTTTGTGTAATTCGTAAGATTGTTCAGTAAATGCTGTCCAAGATGGAATCTAGTGGAATGGTGTTGGCAATTTTTTTCATTTGTGGGGCATTCAGTAAATTTTCACTCCCCCCACAATCACAATTGTCATCCAAAATTCTGCCGTCCAGCCACAGTTAAAATTGAAACATTGAAAGCTGTTAATGATGGAATGGGCCTGATTATTAGTTAAGATTCTTTGGCTGACCAACATTGGCCCTGGGGTGTGGTCATCAGGGAAATGTTAGAAACTGCTACAATTCTGCCATATTATGTTTGAAACTTCCATTGCTTGAATATAATTGACAGCTTGCAATCTGTCATCAATTGACATGGTACAGCCTGCACGTAGAGCTGGGTTTAATTCAGTCCTGTTTGCAGATACCACCTTCTTGAGTTTCTGCTTTAGTTAGGAAATGCAAATTTTTTTTTGATTAGTTGTTTTTTACTCTATCCTTAAAGTTACAAAGCCAATGCTCAGAGTGGACCGGGCAAACTCAAACCCATTCCTTTCTTGCTCCAAAAGCCAAATTCAAAATCTAACTGAATCCAATTCAAGGTCCCCACAAGGGAGACAAACAAGATCCAAGCTGACCAGTTGGCGTATTGCACCCCATCTTAGGCTTGATCTGATGCTTGATCTTAGCCAAGACCCGAGTCCACAAGGTTTCCATCTGGATCACAGAATCATCGAATCATACAGTGCAGAAGAGGCCTTTTGGCCCATCAAGTCCGCATCGACACCCAACCGCACTGATGCTCAACTCATTGGGCCTGATTTTATCATTTTCATTCTAAGTGCTGAATCTGGGCGCAATTCAGATCCGACTTGGAAATCTGCTTTCTGGCACCCCCATTAGCACTTAGCCTGAAAAAAAAATCGCGGGTCTGAATCGCACTGTGGGCGGGGCTTAGCGCACCTGAAATGATCGGAGCTCTGAACTGCGCATGCGCAGTTCGAAAAAATTTGAAAAAACGTGCCTGTGTAAGATCGCTCCCGGGTCGCAAAAAGCTGAGAAAGCGACCCGGGAGCGAAAAGTGGGAGCGATGGTCCCCACAGATACCGACCCCACCCCCACAACATAACTGTCCCCCTTATCCACCCTCCACCGCTACCCAGACCGATTGCAACCCCCTGCCCCCTTTCCCCCACCGATCGCCCACAGAGTGACAGCGGACCCCCCTGCCCCCCTCCATTCCCTCCCCCCCCCCCACCAGTGAGCGATCGGGGCTCCCCCCCCCCACCAGAGGTACATCTTACCCACCACCCTCCCCACCCAAACTAGAGAATGATCCGGCCTCCCTTCCCCCACCCCCTACGCCCACCCCCGCCTACCCCCCCCTACCCCCCCAACACCTCCCCCCCACCACCACCATTGATCTGAGTCAGAGAGCCGTTGGAAGCTCTGAACATACCTCCTCAGCAGCTGGAGCGCCCGAATCAGACTTTTATTTAGCATGTCCAGTTCGGCCCAATTCCGGATTGGCGAACGCGATGGTAAAGGGGGAAATGCTGATAAAGTTGGGCACGCAGTTCATTAATTCAGTTTAAATGCATACAAATGCATTTAAAACGCCATTGCGCCTGTTTTGGTAGCAAATCGGATCGTGGCCATTCCCGGGACTCGGTAAAGTGGCCGTCTGTGCGGACGTGGATCGCATTAATGGCCTCACGCCCGACTTTACCACGTTTTCGCGCCCGAAAACAAGCGCGACGCAATGGTAAAATCGGGCCCATTGTATGAACAAGCTGGTAGGAGTCAAGAACCCTTCCAAACTATAATTGAAATATTGGGCCCAATGTTAAGTCAGCGAATGGAGTTTGAGGGAGTTAAAAGCCTCACCCAGTATTCTCTGTGAAATAGAAGTGGACAGGGTGAAATAAGATGGATTGTAAATAAAATTGATATCTTTGAATATTACTTGAACATCTAGGCAGAGGACATGGAGAATCTTCTTAGAGCTATATCTACTTGAACATTTTACTTATTACTTAGCTCTCATGGAATGAAATACATTGATATGCAATGATATTGTCCAAGGTCTGTGGAATGAATGGGTCTATTTCTCTTTTATTGTCCACACTTTATGTTCTTATGCTCGAATATAGTGCAATTACAGAAATCTCTGTGTAAATCTGACTTATTGAGGCTGCATGGTTAAGCCTGCAGAAACCTGACTTTGAATGCCATTTCTGTCCTTCATTTGAACAGGAAATCCAGTTAATTCCTACAGATATTGCTGACTATAATTCTCACATGCTGCAGTTCCAACACAACAGAGTGATTATGTACACACAAAATGCATTATACAATGTTTAAACGCCGATTACAGTGTGTGGGGCTTGACACTGGGTGAACCTCAGGGAACCGAGCCAGCATCACATTAACTCCAAGGAGTGTTTCATTGCCTAATCCCAGATTTTCCACCTAGGTTCCAACTGCCTTAATTGTTTTAATTTATTTAGCAGGGAGTTTCAGCAGGTTTTAATGAGGAATTGAGAACACGACTGGAGATGCGCACCTGTGCCATCTTAGTTTCTTTTTGTTTTTAAACTGCAGTGCATGCAATTAGTGGAAATGCATCCTGTTCTTCAAAATATTTAAACGAAAGGAGCATTTGTTCAGAGACTAATTCAATTGTCATGCATTCAACAGCGTTTACTTACTGAGTGCAATTGGATAAGGGGAATATCTGCATGCGTCGGTGGCTTTTCTACCTTTTTTTGCAGACAATGCATTGGCAAGCTCCCATAGAATTTATTCCCTACCATGCAAATCACAAAAAGCAAACCTGTCCATGCACTTTATCAGTCAGAAAGCACCAGGCAGGCCATGAAACAAACCAGAACAAGTTCGAGGCCACAATGTAGTAGATCGCATCATCTGGCTTACTTAAGTCAAAGTTAATTTATTGGTGTCACAAGTAGGCTTGAATTCACACTGCAATGAAGTGACTGTGAAAATCCCCTCGTCACCACACTCCGGCGCCTGTATGGATACACTGAGGGAGAATTTAGCATGGCCAATCCACTGAACCAGCAAACGTTTTGGATTGTGGGAGGAAGCCGGAGCACCCGGAGGAAACCCATGCACAGAGAACGTGCAGACTCCGCACAGACAGTGACCCAAGCCGGGAATCGAACCCGGGTCCCTGGCACTGTGAGGTAACAATGCTCACCACTGTGCACCATGCCGCCCGTGGATTTAGTTTTGTATTAATTGTAATGACACTGCACTGGCTGTCACAAAGCTCTGGCACAAAGCAAACAGTTGTTCAACTTGTGCAACTGGTACCTGTGCTAAGATTTTGTACCGAATGCTTTGACGACAATACTGCCAAATTCTGGTTCTCTAACATTAAAATAATTTCCCCAGCACGATAACTTATGAGGAATTTGAAAAGGCAAAAATGCTACATTTTGAAAGGACCTTTCTTTAGCGCTGACTGTACTGTAGATTCCACTGCTGCAAGTTCTCTGTCAGTTCAATTCCTGGCATACATGAGGAGTATTGCAGTTCAACTGCTTCTTCGTTACATGGTACAGAATGCAATCCAATGGATCCTGAGTGCGATGTCCAGGATCTGCTATTCGAAAGTGTGAGAAGTTGGTTTGAAGGATTCAGTCAGAATTTATCTACTGCTTCAGGAAATCTTCTCCCCTATATGCTTGTCAGCGCAGACACATAACCTTAGTTAAAAGATGAGCACTTTGGAGACATCAGTATGTCTTTTCACCAAAGTGCCTAGTAGAGAGAACAATAACAATTTATATTAGTGTCTTTAAGGTAGTGAAACATCTCAAGGTACTTCGCAGGGGCATTATGAAACTAAGTACAGCACCGAGACGGTGAGGAGATATTAGGTCAGAAAGGATTTATTAAAGTTTACTTTATTTTCCAATGTCACAAGTAGGTGTACATTAACATTGCAATGAAGTGACTGTGAAAATCCCCTCGTCGCCACACTCCGGTGCCTGTTCCGATACACTGGGGGAGAATTTAGCATGGCCAATCCACTGAACCAGCAAACGTTTTGGATTGTGGGAGGAAACTGGAGCACCCGGAGAAAGCCCGCGCAGACACGGGGGAGAACGTGCAAACTCCACACAGACAGTGCCCAAGCTGGGAATCGAACCCGGGTCCCTGGCGCTGTGAGGCAGCAGCGCTATCCACTGTGCCATTGTGCCGCCCGGTAGGAACATAGGAGATAGGAGCAGAAGTAGGCAAATACAGCCCTTCAAGCCTCCTCCACTAACCAAAAGCTTGGTCAAAGAGGTAGGTTTTAAGAGTGTCTTAACAGGGGAAAATGAGGTAGAGATGAAGAGGTGTTGGGAGGGAATCCCTGAGCTTCACGTCTTAGCCACTGAATATCCAGCTCCCATTGGTGGAGCCATCAAAATTGTGGGTAGTCAGCAGGCCAGAATTAGAGGAGTTGAATTAACACAGAGGTTTGTAGGGATGGAGGTGATTACAGAGATAGGGAGGGGGAAGGTGACGCAGGGACTTGAAGATAATTTTAAAAGCTAGGTGTTTCTTGACCAGGAGCCAATGGAGGTCAGTGAGGCACAGGGGTGATAGGGGAATGGCACTTACCGTGAGTAAGACACAGGCAACAGAGTTCTGGGTGACCTCAAGCTCAGAGAGAGAAGAATGCGGGAGACTAACCAGAATTCTGGTGATGGTGTGGCAACAATAATCTCTCCCTCAATGTCAACAAAATGAAGGAGATTGTCATCGACTTCAGGAAGCGTAAAGGAGAACATGCCCCTGTCTACATCAACGGGGACAAAATAGAAAGGGTCGAGAGCTTCAAGTTTTTAGGTGTCCAGATCACCAACAACCTGTCCTGGTCCCCCACCCCAACACCGCCCCCCCCCCGCCCCCACACCCCCACCTCCCCCCACCCCCCCCCTCACCATGCCGACACTATAGTTAAGAAAGCCCACCAGCGCCTCTACTTTCTCAGAAGACTAAGGAAATTTGGCATGTCAGCTACGACTCTCACCAACTTTTCCAGATGCACCATAGAAAGCATTCTTTCTGGCTGTATCACAGCTTGGTTTGGCTCCTGCTCTGCCCAAGATCGCAAGGAACTACAAAAGGTCATGAATGTAGCCCAGGCCATCACACAAACCAGCCTCCCATCCATTGACTCTGTCTGCACTTCCCGCTGCCTCAGCAAAGCAGCCAGCATAATTAAGGACCCCACGCACCCCAGGCATTCTCTCTTCCTCCTTCTTCCATCGGGAAAAAGATACAGAAGTCTGAGGTCACGTACCAACTGACTCAAGAACAGCTTCTTAGAAATCATAGAAACCCTACAGTGCAGAAGGAGGCTGCTGTCAGACTTTTGAATGGACTTACCTTGCATTAAGTTGATCTTTCTCTACAGCCTAGCTATGACTGTAACACTACATTCTGCACTCTCTCATTTCCTTCTCTATGAATAGTATGCTTTGGCTGTAGAGCGCGCATGAAACAATAATTTTCACTGTATGTTAGTACATGTGACAATAAATCAAATCAAAAATCAAATCAAATGTGTTAGAAGAGTGGAGTCTAGAGGTACCAAAGGCATGAATGAGGGTTACAGTGGCAGATGGGTTGAGACGGTGGTGAAGTCGGGCATTGTTGGACAGGTGGAAATAGACTATCTTAGTGCGAGCACGCATATGAGATCAGAAGCTTATGTGGGGATCAAATACGGAATCAACGTTGCAAACAGATTGGCCTTAATCTCAGATTGTTGCCAGGGAGAGGGATGAAGACGGTAACTAGGGAACCCAAATTTGGAGCTTGGGCCATGGTCAATGGCTCCAGTCTTCCCAATATTTAATAAAAAGACATTTCTGCTCATCCCGCACTGGATGTTGGATAAGCAATAGATATTTGTTAACATTTTGTCTTTAATAGAATCGTACAGTGCAGAGGGAGGCCATTGGGCCCATCAAGTCTGCACCGACCACAATCACACCCAGACCCTATCCCCACAACCCCATGTATTTACCCTAGCTAGTCCCCCTGACTCTAAGGGGCAATTTAGTATGGCCAATCCACCTAACCCGCACATCTTTGGACCGTGGGGGGAGACTGGAGCACCCGGAGGAAACCCATGCAGACACGAGGAGAACATGCAGACTCCGCACAGACAGTGACCCAAGTCGGGAATCGAACCCGGGTCCCTGGCGCTGTGAGGCAACAGTGTTAACCACTGTGCCACCATGCCGCCCATGAAACAGACACGGCGGCCACATGACAAGCAGGGATACTAACCACTACACTAACGCCGAAGTGTGAAGATCCCTGATTTGCCAGAATTCCTGTTTCCTATTGAGTTTAACCTCCAGGATAAGGAGTCTGAGGAGCTTCAAGGTAGTTTATACACACTGCCTGGAAATTGAACTGCAAGGGCTGTCAGGTTGTGTCTTTGAGGTTATTACTCTGGTCGAGAAAGAATGTTCTCGAGTTGAATTCTGGGGTCAAGTGATTGTTCAAACTGGTCAGGCGACAGTGCATTTGGAGATTATTGGAATTAAGCTCAGCTGTTCCCAAGCGATCAAATTCAAAGAGTCCAGCTGCAGCTATTGAAACTGGAATTAAAGTTAATTCCAACAAGATACTGCAGGGCACGCGGGTAAGATTTCAGAATTGGGTTTTAGAGGTTGAAGCTGTCAAAGATGAGGGGAGAGGTGAGAGCAACAAAGGTTGGAAGCAAATTTGGGTAAAGTTATTAAATACACATTTGGGGGCATTTTAAACTTCTGTCCCCAGAAAGCTGATAGCAAATCGGTCACTTGTTTTGCACTTTGCCTGTTTTTAAATCAATCTGCATGTGGGCAAGTCAATTGGCAAACAAGTGACAAGTATTAAAAAGGCTTGGATACAAGAAACTTCCAAAATCAGAGGCAGATGTCACAGCCAAGATCTTAATGGTTTGAGTTATAAGGAGAGCCTGAAGGGACTGGGACTTTTTTTTCTGGAGCGTAGGAGGCTTAGGGGTGATCTTTTAGAGGTCTATAAAGTAATGAGGGGCATAGATAAGGTAGATAGTCAACGGGTCTGCACATAAGTAATTGGCATAAGCAGGATGCTTTTTCCTGAAAACGTCTGTTAGAACATAGACCAGTACAGCACAGAACAGGCCCTTCGGCCCACGATGTTGTGCCGAGCTTTATCTGAAACCAAGATCAAGCTATCCCACTCCCTATCATCCTGGTGTGCTCCATGTGCCTATCCAATAACCGCTTAAATGTTCCTAAAGTGTCTGACTCCACTATCACTGCAGGCAGTCCATTCCACACCCCAACCACTCTCTGCGTAAAGAACCTATCTCTGATATCCTTCCTATACCTCCCACCATGAACCCTATAGTTATGCCCCCTTGTAATAGCTCCATCCACCCGAGGAAATAGTCTTTGAACGTTCACTCTATCTATCCCCTTCATCATTTTATAAACCTCTATTAAGTCTCCCCTCAGCCTCCTCCGCTCCAGAGAGAACAGCCCTAGCTCCCTCAACCTTTCCTCATAAGACCTACCCTCCAAACCAGGCAGCATCCTGGTAAATCTCCTCTGCACTCTTTCCAGCGCTCCCACATCCTTCTTATAGTGAGGTGACCAGAACTGCCCACAATATTCCAAATGTGGTCTCACCAAGGTCCTGTACAGTTGCAGCATAACCCCACGGCTCTTAAACTCCAACCCCCTGTTAATAAAAGCTAACACACAATAGGCCTTCTTCACAGCTCTATCCACTTGAGTGGCAACCTTTAGAGATCTGTGGATATGGACCCCAAGATCTCTCTGTTCCTCCACAGTCTTCAGAACCCTACCTTTGACCCTGTAATCCACATTTAAATGAATCACCTCACATTTATCAGGGTTAAACTCCATTTGCCATTTTTCAGCCCAGCTCTGCATCCTATCTATGTCTCTTTGCAGCCTACAACAGCGCTCCACCTCATCCACTACTCCACCAATCTTGGTGTCATCAGCAAATTTACTGATCCACCCTTCAGCCCCCTCCTCTAAGTCATTAATAAAAATCACAAAGAGTCTTTTATTTTCTCTATTTGTGCAGCAGTTGGTTTCACTGCAAATGGCGTGTACATTCTCATCCCGTGCGCTGCATTTTTAGCGCAATGGGCCAGGAGACTATAGTGGCGGCCAATTCACACGATTCGTGCTGGGCGTCCAGGTCTCCGCGCGGAACTGCCTAATATATGCAGCAGGTAATTTTAATATAATTTAAATTCTATTAGCGGGCCTGGGACTGAAATCTCCGGGCCCGCTAGCCTCTGCGCCAGGTGTAGTTCATTCCAGCGGGGCTTACTAAAGCCTCCCACTTGAGGGGAGCTGGAGGCCCGATCCCACTGGAGTGAAGGGGGGGTAATTGAGGCCCCCCAAATGGTCCGATGCCAGTCCAGGGGGCATCTTGGCACTGCCCACTGGGCATGGGGCAGTGCCATGGGGGCAGGGTCTAATGGGAGCAGGGCCTGATGGGGGCAGGGCCCCAAGGGTGTGGGGTGGTTGCGATTGGTGGGGGTGGGTGCTCCTGCTGCCACTCTGCAGTTGGGATCGGTGAGAGAGGGAGGGAGGCCAGTGATCAGGGCTGGCGATCGGGGGTGGGGGGGAGGTGAGGAGACAGTCTGCTGGGTAGTCGGCTCTGCGGTTGGGGGGGAGGGTCGGATTTGCCGGTGGGTGGGCAAGAGATCGAGGTGGGCCGGGTAGGGGGGTGGGGGTGTCGGGGCTGGGCCCGGACATGTTCAGGGGACCAGCGATTGGGCCGTGGGAGCATTACACGGCAGGCGATGTGGGATCGCGAGGCTGGCCAGCAATCGAGCTGGCCAGAAATGGGGAGGCCAGCAAAAGGGCCTATTACACATGCGCCAATCTCAGCGCTGACAGATCGGCGCATGCAGAATGGCCCACTCAGCGTTATGCTGCCGGCCTCTACAGCGGGAATAGGCCCCGTCCACTGGTTCCTGGAGTAAATCACGCTCATGCAGAGTGTGGGAGATCCAGTTTGAAACTCCGCTGGAAAAAACAGCGCGATTTACTCCAGTTTTTATGTGAATTCGACACTCAGAATTTTTGGGGGAGAATCCTACCCAACATTTTTTCCCAAAGGAGGGGAGTCTAAAACTAGAGGGCATAGGTTTACGGTGAAAGGGGAGAGATACGAAAGGGTCCAGAGGGGCAATTTGTTCACACAGAGGGTGGTGAGTGTCTGGAATGAGCTGCCAGAGGTAGTAGTGGAGGCGGGTACAATTTTGTCTTTTGAAAAGCATTTCGACAGTTACATGGGTATAGAGGGATATGGGCCAAATGCAGACAATTGGGACCAACTTAATGGTAAAAACTGGGCGGCATGGACAAGTTGGGCCAAAGGGCCTGTTTCCATGCTGTAAACCTCTGTGACTATGATTCTTTTATTGGAGTTGCAAAAACATGTCTCGTTCTTGAGGTTACAAATTAATCCAAATGCTCGGCCATTGGAAGGTAAGGAATAACAAAAATGTCACGAAAGCAAGGCAAGTGACAGCTTCATAAATTAAGGTGATTTGGAAATGAACCAAGGTGAATCGATATGAACTGAAACAAGTCCGACTTCAGGCAGCAAGAGAGCAAAGAATAGGATTAATGATATGGTAGTTCACATATCACCCGGATAGGTTAAAGCTGATGGCATCATATATATGTTGAAGTAAGAATATGTAAAGACAATGATATCTTCAAGCAAGCAAGGATAAACAGGGAATTCCTTAATGGAAACAAAATAGAACTATTGAATGCAGTACAAGACTTTGACCCAATAGTGTAAATTTTCTAGCGGTGATGTAAGGAATGTAATTGATGTAAAAGCCAGTGGTGATGTAATTATCAGCTGGAAGTTCCTGGACTTTGCCGCCAGCAAGACCTTCTGGTCCTGCTGATGATAAATCCCATGGTGCATTCCCCGGCGGTGGAGGGTGTGCGGCACGCAAAACCCTATAGGCACTGGCAGGACCAGGAGATCTCACTGCCAGCCAATGGTGTGCAGCCCCTGCCAAAAGGAAACACACCACCGGGTGAGAGGGGGTATCCCACCCAATGTCTGCGAGAGTTCTAAATGTCCTTTTACGCAATACCCTTTGTGGGGTTGAACTTGCTTTGCGGTGACTGACCAGCAGAGAGCCTAGTCTGCCTGTGACCATTGAGAAGCTCATCTAAATTTGATGCTGTGGGGCATCAAATGGTCATTCAAATGATGGACGTCAGTGGATTAAGAATAATGGGTGGCCTTGACAGCTGCCTACATCATTTAGCCTTCAATGCAAGGGGTAAAGATGTCTTTCTGCTATTGTATAAGGACTTGATGAGACCACATCACGAGTATTGTGTCAAGTTTTGGTCTCCTTATCTCAGGAAGGATACACTTGCCATGGAAGGAGTGCAAGGGAAGTTCAACAGACTAATCCCTGCTAATGGTGAGATTGTTTTATGAGGAGAGATTGAGGAAACAGGGCCTGTATTCTCTCGAGATTCAAAGAATGAGGGATGATCTCATTGAAAATTCTTTCAGAGCATGACAGGGCCGCTGTAGAGAGAATGTTTCCCCTGGCTGGTGAGTCTAGAACCAGGGGACACTGTTTCAGAATAAGGGGTAGGCCTTTTATGACTGAGATCAGGAGGAATTTCTTCACTTAGAGGATGGTGAATCCTTCGAATTCTCTTCTCTGAAGGGTTGTGGAAATTCAATCACTGAGCATGTTAAAGACAGAAGTTGCTAGATTTCTGGATACTAATGACATCAAGGGGTATGAAGATAGAACGGTATGAGCAGCACGGTGGCACAGTGGGTTGCACTGCTGCCTCAGAGCGCCAGGGACCTGGGTTCGATTCCCAGCTTGGGTCACTGTCTGTGTGGAGTTTGCATGTTCTCCCTGTGTCTGTGTGGGTTTCCTCCGGGTGCTCCGGTTTCCTCCCACAGTCTGAAAGACACACTGGTTAGGTGCATTGACCTGAACAGGTGCCGGAGTGTGGCGACTCAGGGAATTTCACAGTAGCTGCATTGCAATATTAATGTAAGACTCACTTGTGACGACTGGATAAACTTTCAACTTTAAAGTGGTGGTAAGGTAAATGATCAGTCATGATCTAATTGAATGGTAGAGCAAGCTTGATGGGCCAAATGGCTTACTTCTGTTCCTGTCCGCAGTGTGGGGGTTGAGAGCAGATGTCATATCCATGATTACAGTCCATGTTATTTTTACAGGACCCACAAAAGCATACTAGCTTTTCCAGGGCCCTACAAAAGTAATTCCAAACTCACCTCCAATGAATGTTGTTGTCTCCATGAAGTCATTAGAGGGCACACAGTGCATGGTTCGAACAGGTCCAACCAAAAATGGCAACCAGCACCCAAGGACTGAAACCAGTAAGACTGTGACAATGATCTCACAAATTGACAATATGCTGGTCAGACTGCACACGTTATTTATTGTGTTCGGTTTTGGATATCACGCCACAAATAATTTATTTCTGCTTTCGAAGCAAAGAGCAAAATTGGCCCCAAGTTTAAAGGGGAATGAGATCGGACAATAGATTAATGACTCTTAACGTTTATGGTCTAGAAGGGATGTAGTTAAGTGGGTGTGGCGGGGGAGGGGAGGGGGGGAGGGTGGGGTGGTGGGGGTGGAACCTCATAACATGGTGTAGATGAGGGTAAACCCAAATTATTACTTCAAAATAAGCCAAGGAAGTGGGACTAAAGGACATCAAAGGAAATTAATGAAATGGAAATTTAGAGCAGATACTGGAATAAAATTCTTGATACCAAGAGTGATAACTGTTTGGAATAATTGACCAAGCAATGAAATGGAAGCATTGGAGATATTTAAAATGCAGTTAGATGGGCGATAGGGGAGTTAATGTACTGCAGGAATATGATTTGATGGGATGAAAAGCCTTTCTCATCCTTATCATTGTTACGTTCCTATTACTGACTGACCAACCCCTTGTGGCTGTGACTCTTTGCAAAAGCAGAACATTATTATCCGTCATTGAAAGAATTATTGTGACAGTCCCCAGCCTGGATTGGCAGTGCAAAGGGCATCCTGCTGTCAAGGCACCTGGCATATCCAAAACATTGCGCTTGACATGAAGTGATCTCCCAGCATCGGGGAGACCCAGTATAACATGAAAAAAGCTGCAAGGAAGGAAGGGAGGATTGAAAGAATTATTGCGACACCTCGGGTCAAATGTTCAAACAACCAAGGAGACGGGTCTGCAAGTGGATCAGCCCACAATTGCCCACAGCTGGTGGTTGTGTTCACCACACCGCACCACTTTCGAACATGCCGGTTCGCGGGGGTAATGGAAACCCACCCGCAAGTGCCAGGTAGACAATTAGGCATCCTTAAGGTTCGATTAAGGCCTGTTGGGCCCATTCATTCATTTGAAGAGACGAGAGGACAGCACCGGTACGAGTTTTAAAATGGTTTTCTTTCAATGAAAAGATCTTAAAGAATTAACATGACAGAATCAAAAAAAACAAACTTGGAGACCGGCTTCTCAGCCAGTCCCTCTACAGAAAAACATGTACTGAAATGAGCAGAATGGAAGAATTGAACTGAACTGAATTGAACACACACTCTCTGAAACCAAAATATATCTCAACCCTTATCTCATTATTTGAAGTGTCCTTCATGTGCTGTCTCCATCTCGAAAAACAATCCTTGCAGCTGCTGTTATGGGAAACTGTTGTTTGCCTGTTGTGTACCTTTCAGGAATGCAGTCAATTTTTAGCTAACCCATCATCCCTTCTGATTCTACATGTAGTCACGTTAGCTACAATTGTTCAGCTTAGCAGAGTTAGTTAATCCCCTACAGTTTAGCATTTAAATATAATTGTGCATAGGCAGAAATATCTTAAAATGAAGTCTTTGTATCGACTGAAGCAAACAGGGTTACGCAAACACAGGATCTCTCAGGGCCAATCTGTTGATGTCAAGTGGAACTTTCCAGTCAGCATGTGGCTCACCACTGAGGCTGAAAACCATCCGGGTGATGGAGGGGGGCCACTCCATCATGAAATCTGAAGCTCCACATTCACGATAACAATAGGGCCAAGCTGCAACCCTATGGAGGCGATTCAGTTTTAAGTCAATGGTAATCTCCAGGATATATACAGTATGTCCCTGTTTTAGGTGTCCCCTTTAATGTTGTTTCACTTTAAAATTAGTCAGTTAATAGGGCCTGTATTCTCGTTTAGTCTCACAAGATTTTTTAAAGAATTGTTTTAACACTCATAGAGTCATAGAATTATACAGCGCAGAGGAGGCCCTTCGAATCGAGTCCACACCGACACATTAGGAACACCTGCACTCCTGTCGAATCCCATCTGCCAGCACTTGGCCCATAGCCCTGAATGTTGTGACATGGCATCCAGTATTCATCCAGGTACTTTTTAAAGAATGTGAGGCAACCGCCCTCCATCATCCTCCCAGGCAGCGCACTCCAGACCATCACCACCCTCTGGGTAAAAAAGCTTTTCCTCACATCCCCCGTAAACCTTCTGCACCTCACCTTGAACCTATGTCCCCTTGTGACTGACCTTTCAACTCAGGGGAACAGCTGCTCCTTATCACTCTAACCATGGCCCTCATAATCTTGCACACCTCAATTAGATCACCCCTCAGTCTTCTCTGCTCCAACGAGCAGAGGGGCATAGGTTTAAGATACAGGGGGCAAGGTTTAGAGGAGCTGTACAAAGAACAAACAAAGAACAAAGAACAGTACAGCACAGGAAACAGGCCCTTCGGCCCTCCAAGCCTGTGCCGTTCCTTGGTCCAACTAGACCAATCGTTTGTATCCCTCCATTCCCAGGCTGCTCATGTGACTATCCAGGTAAGTCTTAAACGATGTCAGCGTGCCTGCCTCCACCACCCTACTTGGCAGCGCATTCCAGGCCCCCACCACCCTCTGTGTAAAAAACGTCCCTCTGATGTCTGAGTTATACTTCGCCCCTCTCAGCTTGAGCCCGTGACCCCTCGTGATCGTCACCTCCGACCTGGGAAAAAGCTTCCCACTGTTCACCCTATCTATGCCCTTCATAATCTTGTATACCTCTATTAGATCTCCCCTCATTCTCCGTCTTTCCAAGGAGAACAACCCCAGTCTACCCAATCTCTCCTCATAGCTAAGACCCTCCATACCAGGCAACATCCTGGTAAACCTTCTCTGCACTCTCTCCAATGCCTCCACGTCCTTCTGGTAGTGCGGCGACCAGAACTGGACGCAGTACTCCAAATGTGGCCTAACCAGCGTTCTATACAGCTGCATCATCAGACTCCAGCTTTTATACTCTATACCCCGTCCTATAAAGGCAAGCATACCATATGCCTTCTTCACCACCTTCTCCACCTGTGTTGCCACCTTCAAGGATTTGTGGACTTGCACACCTAGGTCCCTCTGTGTTTCTATACTCCTGATGACTCTGCCATTTATTGTATAACTCCTCCCTACATTATTTCTTCCAAAATGCATCACTTCGCATTTATCCGGATTAAACTCCATCTGCCACCTCTCCGCCCAATTTTCCAGCCTATCTATATCCTGCTGTATTGCCCGACAATGCTCTTCGCTATCCGCAATTCCAGCCATCTTCGTGTCATCCGCAAACTTGCTGATTACACCAGTTACACCTTCTTCCAAATCATTTATATATATCACAAATAGCAGAGGTCCCAGTACAGAGCCCTGCGGAACACCACTGGTCACAGACCTCCAGCCGGAAAAAGACCCTTCGACCACTACCCTCTGTCTCCTATGGCCAAGCCAGTTCTCCACCCATCTAGCCACTTCTCCTTGTATCCCATGAGCCTTAACCTTCTTAACCAACCTGCCATGTGGCACTTTGTCAAATGCCTTACTGAAATCCATATAGACGACATCCACGGCCCTTCCTTCATCAACCGTTTTTGTCACTTCCTCAAAAAACTCTACCAAATTTGTAAGGCACGACCTCCCTCTTACAAAACCATGCTGTCTGTCACTAATGAGATTGTTCCGTTCTAAATGCACATACATCCTGTCTCTAAGAATCCTCTCCAACAACTTCCCTACCACGGACGTCAAGCTCACTGGCCTATAATTTCCTGGGTTATCCCTGCTACCCTTCTTAAACAACGGGACCACATTCGCTATCCTCCAATCCTCAGGGACCTCACCCGTGTCCAAAGAAGCAACAAAGATTTCCGTCAGAGGCCCAGCAATTTCACCTCTCGTCTCCCTGAGCAGTCGAGGATAGATGCCATCAGGCCCTGGGGCTTTGTCAGTTTTAATGTTCCCTTAAAAACCTAACACTTCCTCTCTTGTAATGGAGATTTTCTCTAACGGGTCAACACCTCCCTCCGAGACACTCCCGGTTAACACGCCCCTCTCCTTCGTGAATACCGATGCAAAGTATTCATTTAGGATCTCCCCCATTCCCTTGGATTCTAAGCATAATTCCCCTCCTTTGTCCCTGAGAGGTCCGATTTTCTCCCTGACAACTCTTTTGTTCCTAACGTATGAATAGAATGCCTTAGGATTCTCCTTAATCCTGCCTGCCAAGAACATCTCGTGACCTCTTTTTGCCTTTCTAACTCCCCGTTTGAGATCTTTCCTACTCTCTCTGTATTCCTCCAGAGCTCCATCTGTTTTCAGTTGCCTGGACTTAACGTACGCCTCCCTTTTCATTTTAATCAGATCCTCAATTTCCCTGGTTATCCACGGCTCTCGAATCCTACCTTTCCTATCTTTCCTTTTTACAGGCACATGCCTATCCTGCAGCCTTATCAATAGTTCCTTAAAAGACTCCCACATGCCAGGACGCGGACTTACCCTCGAACATCCTCTCCCAATCAACATCCACCAATTCCTGCCTAATCCGGCTATAGTCAGCCTTCCCCCAATTTAGCACCCTGCCCGTAGGACAGCACTCATCCTTGTCCATTACTATCCTAAAGTTAACAGAGTTGTGGTCACTATTTGCCACATGTTCCCCTACCGAAACTTTGACGACCTGACCGGGCTCATTTCCCAGAACTAGGTCCAGTATAGCCCCCTCTCTAGTCGGGCTATCTACATACTGTTCCAAAAAACCTTCCAGTACGCATTTTACAAATTCCTCCCCGTCCGGTCCCCCAGCTCTAAGCACTTTCCAGTCTGTGCCAGGGAAATTAAAGTCCCCCACTACAACAACCCTATTTTTTCTGCACCTATCCAGAATCTCCTGACATATCCTTTCCTCCACTTCCCGTGGGCTGTTGGGTGGTCTGTAGTACACCCCCAGCATAGTGACTGCACCCTTCCTGTTTCTGAGTTCCACCCACAGCGACTCAGTACATGACCCCTCTAAGTTGTCTACCCTCTGCACCGCGGTAATATGCTCCTTAACTAATATCGCTACTCCCCCACCTTTTTTAGCCCCTCCTCTGTCTCGCCTAAAACACTTATACCCCGGAATATTCAGCTGCCAGTCCTGTCCTTCTTTTAACCAAGTTTCCGTCACCGTAACCACATCCAAATTCCGCACAAGCATTAAGGCCCTAAGTTCGTCTGTTTTACCCGTCACACTCCTCGCATTGAAGCAGATGCACTCCAGACCTCCAGGCCCAGTCAGGTCCTCCTCCTCCAGAGTGCTCCTCTTCTTAGCTAGCCTTGCCCTGGCCCCCAGCTCGACCCCAGCCTCAGTATTTACTGACCTCCTGTTTTGTTCCCCACCCCCCTGCCACACTAGTTTAAATCCTGCCAAAACACTCTAGCAAAACTCCCAGCCAGGATATTTGCTCCCTTCCAGTTAAGGTGTAACCCATCCTTTCTGTACAGTTGCCATCCTGACTTGAAGATTTCCCAGTTATCTATGAATTTAAAACCCTCCCTCTTGCACCAGTCCTTTAGCCACGCGTTCAACTGTAGAATCTCCCTGTTCCGAGCCTCTCTTGCACTAGGCACCGGGAGCAGTCCAGATATTGCTACCCTGGAGGTCTTACTTTTTAGCCTAGCACCCAACTCCCTGAATTTCTCTCGTATGACCCCCCTGCTCTTCCTACCTACATCATTTCCACCAATGTGTACAATCACATCCGTTTGACTACCTTCCTTTTTAAATATGCTTCCTACCCTCTCGGAGACATCCAGTACCCCGGCACCAGGGAGGCAGACTACCATCCTGGATTCTCGTTCAGTCCCACAGAAGCGCCTGTCCGTGCCTCTAACCATTGCGTCCCCCACAACTATCGCTCTCCTAAACCCCTTCTTTCCCTTCCGGACCCCTGAGCCTGTCTCCGTGGAGGCGATCTGGTCCTCGTGGCTTACCCCTGGAGGGTCATCCCCCTCCACAGAATCCAAAACAAGATACCTATTTTGGAGGGGGACAACCACAGGGGATCCCTCCACAGACTGCTCACTCCCTTCCCTTCTCCCATCTGTTGCCCATTCCTTTCTTTTATGGGAGACTGCCACTGGGGTACTTTCTGGCACATCACCCTTCTGACTATTACCCCTCCTAACCGTGACCCACGTGTCTTCCTTCTGAGACCCTGGTGTCACTACCTGACTATAACTTTTATCTATTACTCTCTCATTTTCCCTAACTAAACTGAGTTCATCGAGCCTCAGCTCCAGCTCCCTTACACGATCCTTCAGGAGATGCAGTTCCACACATCTGGCACAGATATGGACTTCCGGGAGGCAAGTTGTCTCCAGGAACTCCCACATCCCACACCGAATGCAGTATACTGGCCTCCCACTCATACCAGCCATGTCCTTTTTAGTTTTGGGGATAAAACAAAAAGGGGGTGGAACCGAAGAAAAACAAACAACCTTCCTCGCCTTCGCCGAAGCCCTGTGAGCCAAAGCCCTTTTAGCTCTCACTCTGTCCCCTGCTCACTCCACTGCCCGCTAACGACGCTGCCCGCTCAAAGGTGCGGCCTACTTTTAAACCCTCCAAAACCTTCCCAGGCTGCTGCTGGGCCTATTTCCTGTTTCGAAAAAAAACCTCCGATTTTTTTCACTAATTTAACTGAAAAATAATTAAATAAATTAGTGCACACACAAGCTCCCTTACCCTCAGCCTGCTCCTGTGGAACAATGAGGCAAGTTCTTTACACAGAGGGTGGGGGGTGCCTGGAACCCGCTGCCAGGGGAAGTAGTGGAAGCAGATACGATAGTGACTTTTAAGGGGCATCTGGACAAATACATGAATAGGATGGGCATGGAGGGATATGGTCCCCGGAAGGGTCGGGGGTTTTAGTTCAGTCGAGCAGCATGGTCGATGCAGACTTGGAGGGCCAAAGGGCCTGTTCCTGACCTGTAATTTTCTTTGTTCTTTGTCCTTTGAAAACAACCCAAGCCTACCCAACCTCTCTTCATAACTTGTTGCTGAATATAGGGCCATGTGGCCTGATCGGGTGCCATTTTAGAGTTGTCTCTCCCAATCCCTAACCAAGCACGGCAGCACAGTGATTAGCGCTGCTGCCTCACAGTGCCAGGGACCCAAGTTCAATTCTGGTCTTGGGTGACTGTGTCTGCGGGGATTTCTTCCGGGTGCTCTGGTTTCCTCCCACAGTGCGGGTTAGCTAGATTTGCAATGCTAAATTGCCCCTTGGTGTCAGGGAGATTAGCAGGGTAAATACTGGAGTTGTGGGGATAGGGCCTGGGTGGGATTGTTGTCAGTGCAGACTCGATGGGCCCATTGGGCTCTTTCTATACCGAAGGGGTTCTATGATTGCAGCCTTGGTGTTTTATAGTTTTCACAGGCTGCCTCCAGCTTGAGAGGCCATCTCTTTCTGCTAGCGACATCAGCAGCTCCCAGCTCTGACAGCAGGGCTGGTGATCTCTCAGTTCTTCCCGGCCTTGAGAGCCTTGCCGCTGTCCTTAATTGGATGAGATTCTTGTAGGCAGCAACTTAAATGGCCCAACTCCTTGAGAATAGCTGTCAGGGTTCCACTGCCAGCTGTTCTGGGTGAGAATTTGACCCAGTAACCATGCTCAGGATCCGGGAAAGAAAATCCAGATTCTCATAAAAGAATCGCGGCATTTGCCGCAGTTAGGCAAACAGTTGCCAAGGACCCGCCTTCGGGTCGAGAGCTCAAAGGAGGCAGGCATTGGACGAGGAGATTAAGCTTGTTGAATTCCGATTCTCTTCAGTTTATTCATTTGCATTTCCCAGAAGCAAGTTCTTTTCATTCGGCAAGTAAATCAAAGTAAACTAGCTCTAGGGGGATTGGGTAGTGTGGTGAATTAACGTGCCATTTTTCAGCCCTGCAATCTGGGCTAGCCTGCTGAGATGAAAGTATTCTTTCTCTCTCTCTCTCTTTGTTGGCTACAGGGGTCCACATGAGTTTGCTGTGGACAGTGTCAGCTCAGATTCCAATAGGTTCTGATGCAGTACATCAAACTGTCTATAATTCGCCATTGGATTGCAATCTCACTCAGACCTTGCTGGGAGAACAGAACGGTGAATCCTGATGCAATAAAGCTGAAGTTGATGTTGGGGAAAACTTTCCAAAATCTGATTCTTTCTAAACCTAACCTGGCAAAGCTTTCGATATTGGATGGCAAAACTGTACAATGGTGACAAACAGAATGGGCAAAATTTTCCCAAAACAAAACTAAGTATCATAGCCACATAGCTCCCCCATCAGACGCCCCCCTTATAGCCATCCCCTTCCCCCATTCCCCCCCAAATCATGGCCCCACTCCTCGGCATTGCCCTGGCACACTGGCGGGCCCACCTGGCACACGAGTGATGCCCAATAGGCACCGCCGGGATGTCCAGAGGTCACTGCTGATGTGCCAGGTGGGCACCACCCAAAGGCTTCAATGGCCTCTGAGCCCTGTGGCATGGCCATTGTGCCAGGTCTCCACTAGTAAGGACCAGTCGTGATTCGCGCCAGCGTGACCTCCCATCAGAGAGGCGGGAACAATCCGGGAGGGGGACGATCACTGATCTCGCTAATGTGATTGAAATCCAGTCAATCTCAGGCTAATCCAGCCTTGCACTCTTTCTGGATGTCATCCGGTTCCCGCCCTTGGAAAGGGGTGGGGAGGATCGCAAACTGTTTGGCACCAGGCGAGAAAGTGATTTTTGGGCCCACGTGCTATTCTCCTGGTTCGACATGATCCGCACCAGGCGCAGCAGGGCCGGAGAATCTCCCCATTTTCTTGATTCAACACTGAGCCATGAGGCAGATGAGGTATTATCTTAGTGTTAGCCCTCTCACCTTTTAATTGGAGCATTGTGGGTTCATGTTCTACTCCACACATTTGCCCACGTAATCCAGGTGACACTCCAGTGCCCGCTGAGGGAGAGCTGCACCATCAGAGGCGCCATCACTCGGATGACATGTTAAACTGAAACTCTGTCTGTTATCTCATGTATGTGTAAAAGAACGCGTGGCATTATTCTGAAGAGTAGGTATGTTCTCTCAGTGCCCTCGCCACTATTTACCTCTCAACCAACACCAGTAAAAACATTTACATGATCATCATTTCTGGGATCTTGCTTTGGTTACCATGTTTCTGACAAGAAACAGTGATTTCAGATGTACTTTATTGACCGTAAGGTCATTTAAGATGCCCTGAGGTTCTGATGCGTGCTGCATAAAGGCAAACGATTTATTTTCTATTGCGTGAAAAATATATTTTGCCCAATTCGTGGGGTGGCACGGTGGCACATGGGGCAGCACTGTGGCGCAGTGGTTAGAACTGCTGCCCCCACAGCGCCAGGGACCCAGGTTCAATACCCAGCTTGGGTCACTGCCTGTGCAAAGTCTGCACGTTCTCCCCGTGTCTGTGTGGGTTTCCTCCGGGTGCTCTGGTTTCCTCCCACAGTCCAAAAGACGTGCGGGTTAGGTGCATTGGCCGTGCTAAATTCTCCCTCAGTGTACCCGAACAGGCGCCGGAGTGTGGCGACTAGGGGATTTTCACAGTAACTTCATTGCAGTGTTAATGTAAGCCTACTTGTAACACTAATAAATAAACTTAAACCATATTTTTTAAAAATGGCCTATAGTGAGTGGGCTGAGGAATCGGATTAATTTTAGATTGTCACATCAAGGTAGGCAGTTTTTGGATCGTTCTAGCAGTCTGCCCTCACAGATCCAATGGACTGAATGGCCTAAACTTATTTGATTCGCTGGCTCGAAGGCTTACATTTTGAACCAAAGTGGTTTATTTTGCTTCCTGCAATGTTAAGTATGGATGAAGTACTCTGTCAACAACATAGCACCAACATCAAAGCATAAAATCTACTCTTGGTGAAACAAGTGGACACACACTTAATGGGTTGTTACAACACTCCATTGTTTCCCATTTTAATGGGGGCACTGCCCCATAATTTATAGATGTTAATAAAAATGCAGAAACAGGGAGCTTCTGTCAACAACGTTTTGCCAACATTAACATTTAAAGTCACTGTCAGTAACTTAGAGACTCTACTGACTTCACCATTCCTTCAATGCATGAATTCAATTATGAAAATCCATAGAACCATAGAATCCTGACAGTGCTGAAAGAGGCCATTCGGCCCATCGAGTCTGCACTGATTCTCTGAAAGAACATCTTACCGAGACCCTCCCCTCCACCCTATTTTCGTAACCCCACACATTTACCCCGGTTGACGTAACCGAACATCTTTGGACACTTCAGGGACAATTTAGCACAGCTAATCCACCTAACCTGCACATCTTTAGATACCAAGGGACAATTGAGCATAGCTAATCCACCTGTCCTGACATCTTTGGATACTAAGGGATAATTTAGCATAGCTAATCCACCTGTGCTACACATCTTTAGATACTAAGGGACAATTTAGCATAGCTAATCCACCTAACCTGCACATCTTCATTTGGAAAATGTATAATATACACCAGGATGAGGAAATTGGCCACTCACAGAGTGAATTCAAATTGCGCTTGGGCCAAGTTGGGAAAATCTTCAGAAATTATGTTTATTGGACCATAGTTTCTTCAGGTAATTTTCAAACCCATAACCCATAAAGAGTGCAAAGAAGATTTATGAGGACGTTGTCAAGATTAGTGGGTCTGAGTTATAGGGAGAGGTTGACCAGATTAGGACTTTATTTTTTTGGAAACTAAGAGTATGAGGCGTGACGTTATTAAGATGTATAAAATCATGAGGGGCAGAGATAGGATGAATGCATATAGTCTTTTTCCCAGGGTAGGGAAATTGAAAACAAGAGGGTACAGGTATCAGGTGAGGGGGGAAAGATTTAAAAGGGGCCTGAGGGGCAACTTTTTCACGCAGAGGGTGCTGCGTATATGGAATGAACTGCCAGAGAAAGTGGTTGAGGGCAGGTACAATAGAAACATTTAAAAAGCATTTAGATAATTACATTTGGGTGGGAAAGGGTTAGAGGGATATGGGGCAAACACAGGCAATTGGGACTAGGTGGGAGGGCAACATGCTCAGCATGGACCAGTTAAGCCAGAGGGCCTATTTCCGTGCTGTATTGCTCTATGGCTTTATGACTGTAACTGCTCTCTGTAAATAAATAGCAAACCCAGCTGCCATAGGTATTGGTCCCCTTATCTAAGGAAAGATATATTGGCAGTGGAGGCAGTCCAGAGAAGGTTCACTAGGTTGGTCCCTGGTATGGAAGAATTTTTGTATGAGGAGAGATTGAGTAGGTTGGGCCTGTACTCATTGGAGTTTAGAAGAGAGAGAAGCAATCTTGTTGAGGCATATAGGATTCTCAGAGGGCTTGATAGTGTAGATGCTGAGAGGTTGTTTCCCCTTGTGGGAGAGTCTAATCTCAGAATAAGGGGTTGCCCATTTAAAACAGAGATGAGGAGGAATTTCTTCACTCAAAGGGTGGTGAATCTGTGGAATTCTTTACTGCAGAGAGCTGGAGAGGCTGGGTCGTTAGGTATATTCAAGGCTGAGACAGACAGATTTTTAATCAGTAAGGGAATCCAGGGTAATGTGAATAAGGTGGGAAAATGGAGTTGACGATTATCATATCAGATCAGTCATGATCTCATTGATTGGCAAAGCAGACTCGATGGGCCGAATGGCCTCCTTCTGCTCCCATGTCTTACAGTTCCTGAAATCACTCGGGATTCCTTTTTGATGCCTTGATCCAAAATTTGATTTCTCTGAGCAACTCAGCTACATTGTAAGTTGATCCTTACACTCGCTTAAACTATTAGATTTAATCTTGTGTGTTCTTTAGCTGTTGTACTGAAGGCCAGCCAGGACATATGCATTAATAGTCACTGCAGTTGTCATAATACCTTAACTGTGAAATGCCTGTCTAATATTTTAACAGCTCATTATCAATCTGTGCAGTTTAAAACTTAATTAGGATTAATACCCCGTGCATGCTCAATGTATTCAAAACAAAATCCATTACCTCTTCATCCAGTGCCTTCAGCTTTTATTTTTAATTTCCACTGTGCATAATCTTCCTGGAACAGGTATACATATTCAGTGTAATACTGACAGTTCATAATCGCTCGTCCATGAATTAGTTTTCATGAGCCACTGAAAGCTAGCATGCAAGTCCAGCAAGTAATTAGGAAGGCAAATGGTATGTTGGTGTACACTGCAAGAGGATTTGAGGACAGAAGTAAAAATGTCTTGTTGCAGTTGTACAGAGTCTTGATGAGACCACACCTGGAGTATTGTATGCAAGGCGTTTTGGGTGATGGGCAGCACGGTGGCGTAATGGTTGGCACTGCTGCCTCACAGCACCAGGGACCTGGGTTCAATTCCGGCCTCGGCTGACTGCCTGCGTGGAGTTATTTTTTACTTTAAAATTATTTTTTTCTTCCTGTGTCCTTTCTTTTAACCGCTCCTATTCCAATTTCCCTCTCTTTTCTCTTTCCGTAGCGGATTTGACACTGAGTTCACCCAGCCTAAAGTTGTCCCAGTCAAAGGTCCTCTTCCGTGTTCAAACCTCAAAACGTTCAGTTTGCAGTCCTTCAGTCTGATTGGCCAAGTAGTTACACAGTTGCTTGCCCTGTTCACTCAGTTCCCAGAAGCCCTGTAGCGAACGCCTCACCATTTCCATCTCACAGAAACAGCAAGTTACCGCACAAGTTATCACAGGGATTAAACAAACAAAGACAAATCTAATTGATTAACAGAGGAAACCATTCATTGACCAGTTAGAAGAATAGAATAGCATCCCTAAAGTGCAGAATTAAAACGATACAAAAGTCTGAGGACACATACCAACTGACTCAAGAACAGCTTCTTCCCTGCTGCTGTCAGACTCTTGAATGGATTTACCTTGCATTAAGTTGATCTTTCTCTACGCCCTAGCTATGACTGTAACACTACATTCTGCACTCTCTCATTTCCTTCTCTGTGAATGGTATGTTTTGTCTGTAAAGTCTGTAGTCTTTAGTCTGTAAAGCGCGCAAGAAACAATACTTTTCACTGTATGTTAATACATTTGACAATAATTAATCAAATCAAAAGGAGGCCACCTGGCCCATCGAGTCTGCACCAACCACAATCCCACCCAGGCCCTATCCCTCTAATCCCACCCATATACCCTGCCAGTCCCCCTGACACTAAGGGGCATTTTAGCATGGTCAATCAACCTAACGTGCACATCTTTGGAGTGTGAGAGGAAACCCACGCAGACACGGGGAGAACGTGCAAACTCCACACAGACAGTGACCCCGGGTCCCTGGCGCTGTGCAGTCGCAGTGCTAACCACTGTGCCACTGTTGAATATTGAACCTTCATTGTTTTCACAAGCAAAAAATAATTACTTGGGATCAAATGTATGTTTCATTTTGAGGCTTTCCTCCAGCACCTGTGCTCCAGTACAAGTTCGCTTTGATCGTTCTATTTGCTCTGTTAGAAGTAAGTTCCAAAATGAATGCTTTTACTTTACTTTATGGGTAGCTGCAGTTATTAACTGCTTTGTTCAGGGGAGACAGTCGGCAACCTATTTTCTATCAATGATCAATATTTGGGAGCTTCTCTGCTCCTGCCCGTGGGGCATTTGTTTGGCATGTTTCAAATGTTTGGCTATTTCTTACAACTGAAGCACGAGATGGCTACTAACACCAGGAGAAGCTATAGTCAATCAAGTACTGCTTTGCCCCACCTCCATGGCAATGTCTTGACCAATCAACATCGACTTGCCAACCAATCAGTACCCTTTTCTCCTGTCCTTGATTTGATTTGATTTATTATTGTCACATGTATTAGAATACAATGAAAAAGTAGTGTTTCTTGTGAGCTATGCAGGCAAAACATACCGTTCATAGAGTAGATAGGGGAGAAGGCAAGGAGAGGGGGCACAAAGATAGTGTAGTAATTGTTGCAATCATTTGAAATTTGGCATTCTTGCATGTGTCTGATTTCAAGAAGAAATTAAATATAGCTCTTGGGCTAAAGGGATCAAGGGATATAGGAGGAAGTGGAGGGGTGATCAGGATATTGAATTCGATGATCAGCCATGATCAAAATGAATGGTGGAGCAGGCTCGAAGGGTTGAATGGCCTACTCCATTTCTAGTTCCTATGATTCAATGCAAAGCTTCGACAACATGTCTCTTTTTTTGAAGCAAAAAACATGCATATTGAAACAAGAAATATCCCTTTGACATTTCTACTTCCTGTTTATGTTTCAGGACACAATTTGGGACCTCCTGACATCATCACCTGGTGACAAAAAGTCACTGCCAGATCCTACAACCTCCTATTAGGTAAGCTGGAAATCATCCACTTGAAAACATACTTTGAATGTGCTGATGAACTTGTGAAAATAAATTTGTGCTGGGAATTGAATTTCAGGAGAATGGAACGCGAAAGTAAATTCACATGATTTAAAAGTCAGGACCTGTTCTGAATGAAAGTGGCATAAATGGGCTTGTTATTTTTTAAAATTGAAAATCTACCTCTGTTCTCTATTTCCACAAAGGTTCTGTATGTTATCACACAACCCCTTTGTAGTAAGTTGCTCTTGGCTTTTTACGGGTTAACTTCATTAACAAGTGTTTCCAGCTCCTTCAGATGAATTACAGGCCAGCTCCCGATAGCCTCAAACAGGCGACGTACCAACCCTTATCGCGTGGGATGTGTGACCAGGTTTAACACCTTCCTGCCAGTGGGCTTGAAGAGTTGGACGTGTAGAATTGTGTGGGTGCCATGCCTACTGCTTATCTGCCCACCCCCACCACAGTTTCACCAGCAATGTAGGCTGATATAAGGATATTATTAAACTAGAAAGAGTGCAGAAGAGATTTACTAGGATGCTACTGGGACTTGATGGTTTGAGTTGTAAGGAGAGGCTGGGTAGACTGGGACTTTTTTCTCTGGAGCGTAGGAGGCTGAGGAGTGATTTTATAGGGGTCTATAAAATAAGGAGGGGCACAGATCAGCAAGATAGTCAATATCTTTTCCCAAAGGTAGGAGAGTTTAAAACTAGAGGACAGAGATTTAAGGTGAGTGGGGAGAGATACAAAAAGGTCCAGAGGGGCAATTTTTTCGCACAGAGTGGAGAGTGTCTGGAACAAGCTGCCAGAGGTAGTAGTAGAGGCAGGTACAATATTGTCTTTTAAAAAACGTTTCGACATTTACATGGGTAAGATGGGTAATAGAGGGATATGGGCCAAATGCGGGCAATTGGAATTAGTTTAGGGGTTTAAAAAAAAAGGGCAGCATGGACAAGTTAGGCCAAAGGGCCTGTTTCCATGCTGTAAATCTCTATGACTCTATAATGGGCAGCCCACACATTTGTGGGCCAATTGAGTCCTTTAGCTGGCCAGTGAATGCCCACTTATCGGTCGCATCCTGCCGTTTCTGGGGTTTAACCAGCTGCCAGAAAGTTCCATGCCAGTTCTGCAGCTTTCCCTGTGGAGGACAGGGGGTGCTATCTTTTAATGGGCCTACTGGGCTAACTGGAGGGCTGCCCACCCCAAGATCTAACCCCACTGACCACAGGTTCCCACCCCCCCATCCATCTACCTCCCTCAACCCCCCACCCCCAGTCTATCTACCACCACTCCCCATCCCTCTCACACACCTCACCCCTGTTGAAGGCCCTGCGCTTATTCCGGTCCCACTTGCAGCACTTCCTTTCTTCCTGCAAGCTTTGCTGCAGTACTGGTGGTGGCCGCCACTCCCAGGGCCATTGCTGGTACTGGAGAACTGCCAGGCAGCCTCTGATTGGCCAACAGCTCTCTGAGGCAGAACATCCTATTGCTGAGGAGTGGCGGAAGGCTCTCCTCAAGTCAGCTAACTCCCAATCAGTTTCAAAATGCCTATGGGGCATCTATCTGACATGTGAGCCGGGCGGCCCAAAGTGCCCCATTAAATTAGCCCATGAATTCAAGGTAAAATTCAGCAATCCCGAGAGAGAGAACTTGAGATTTTTAATGGGCATCCAAAAACATGCCTTGCATTGGTTGTACACCTGCCCCAGAGGGAGCATAGTATCTTTAAGGTAATACCAAGAGAAATGCGGGGTGAGACTGAGGGTGGATCATTCTAGTGTGTGGAGGCTACTCTTCTGAAATGGGAATAAAGAAACTCAACTTCAAATATAAAACAGCTTTTATGCAGCAACAACCTTTTGCCCCCACTCAGCACTTGATGCATTGCAGAGGAAATTAAGAGTGGCACAGTGATATTGTCACTGGACTTGAAATCCAGAGTTTCAGGGTAATGCTTTGGGTCGCAGGTTCGAATCCCACCATGGTAGATGGTGAAATTTGACTTCAATGAAATATCTGGAATTGAAAGTCTAATGATGACCATGAAACCATGGCCAATTGTTGGAAAATCCCATCTTGTTCGCCAATGTCCTTTAGGGAAGGAAATCTGCTGTCCTTACCAGACCTACATGTGACTCCATGTCCCAAAAATGCAGTTGACTGTTAACTACCCTCTGAAATGGGCAATTAGGGATGGGCAACAAATGCTGGTCCAGCGAGCGATGCCTACATCCCATGAAAGAATTTTTAAAAACACTGGAGGTTGGATCAATGAGTTTTCAAGGCTGAGTTAGATAGAGTTTTGATTGACAAGTGAGTCAAGGGGAAGGGAGGTCCAACAGGAAGGTGAAGTTAAGACCTCATCAGATCTCCTATGATCTTATTGGCTGGGGAAGCAGGCTCGAGGGGGCAAACAACCCACTCCTGCTTCTATTTTTTATGTTCTTTTGTCGTTCTGCTGAGATTTACTCGAGTTTTTAAATCATGTAATAAGGCACAAGTCTAAGCAAATCCAGGCAATACTTTTCAGTTCCAGGCACGTCATTAAGCCACATGATGTGAGTCAAACAAGGAAATAAATTACATTTCTGTAATAAAATAAAATGCGAGGTGTTGCATTTTGGTAAGACAAACCAGGGCAGGACTTACACAATTAATGGTAGGGCCCTGGGGAGTGTTGTTATGATGTGGAGATGCCGGCGTTGGACTGGGGTAAACACAGTAAGAAGTCTCATAACACCAGGTTAAAGTCCAACAGGTTTATTTGGTATTTGTTGTTAAATAGAGAGACCTAGGGATGCAGGTACATAGTTCCTTGAAAGTGGCATCACAGGTAGACAGGGTAGTGAAAAAGGCATTCGGCACACTTACCTTCATCAGTCAGAGCATTGTGTACAGGAGTTGGGACGTTGTGTTACAATTGTACAAGATATTGAGAAGGGCACATTTGGGGTACTGCATACAATTCTGGTCGCCCTGCTATAGGAAGGACGGAAAGGGTGCAAAAATGATTGACAAGAATGTTACCGGGACTGGAAGGTTTGAATTATATGGAGAGGCTGGATAGGCTGGGACTTTTCACCTTGGAGCATAGGAGGATGAGGGGTGTGTTTACAGAGGTTTATAAAATCATGAGGGGCATAGATAACGTGAATAGCGAAGGTCTTTTCCCCAGGGGAGGTGAGTCCAAAACTAGAGGGCATAGGTTTAAGGTGAGAGGGGAAAGATTTAAGAGAACCTGAAGGACAACTTTTTCACACAGAGGGTGGTATGTATATGGAATGAGCTGCCAGAGGAGGTGGTAGAGGTGGGTACAATTACAACATTTAGAAGACATTTGGACAGGTACACAGATAGAAAAGGTTTAGAGGGATATGGGCCAAACACAGTCAAATGGGGCGAGTTCAGTTCAGGAAACCTGGTCGGCATGGGTGAGTTGGGCCGAAGGGCCTGTTTCCGTGCTGTATTTCTCGATGACTCTATGGCCAGAATTTTACCATCCCGCCCGCCACGGGAATCGGAGCAGGCAAGGGGCGGACCATGGAAAGGTCCATTAATCTCAGGTAGGGTTTTATGGCTTTGGAATGAGCGAGGCCATAAGATCCCGCCCAGTGACTCTAAAAAGTGATGGAAAAACCCTGAACATCTAGCAGCAGCCGTGGAGAGAGAAGAGGAGTAACATTTTGAGTCCAATAGGACTCTTCTTCAGAACTGGAGAGAGGCAGACATTAATCTTCTCGCTCTGGTGCACAGTTTTGGTCATTTTTCATACCCCTTCTTAATGCTTGTGGTCTGTTTGCTTGGACATGCATATATTTAAGAATATATTGAGAGATGGACCACGAAAGAAAAATAATGTTGGTACGTTTGGCTGAGTCCAGTTTTCATTTGGAGGATTGCCCTCTTATACACAGTTCACATGATGAGTTGAACATAGAAAGTGTATGCAATGGAAAATAACCCTTCAAGTGAAATTAGGAAACTATAATTGGAAAGTACAAATTGGATTCCGCTGCCCTGAGTTGCAATTCCACTTGCGCCTCACAAGTCTCCTGTCACCTTACTTTTCTAACTCTATCAACACATCCTTTTATTAATTTCTTCAGCTTGAATTGTGATTATAAGCTGCCAGAACAGGTTGTGGAAGCACATTTGTTAGTAATCTTCAAAATTGGATAAATATGCAAAAGTAAGGTTTTATAGACCAAGAGTAAAGGGCAGGTATCTATGGAACCGGTTGGCTGGCTCTTTCAAAGAGCTGGAATGCTATGATAGGCCGAATGGCTTCTTTTGGTGCTAGGCAATAGCCTAGTGGCATTATTGCTGGACTATTAATCCAGGAACTCAGCTAATGTTCTGGGGACGCAGGTTCGAATCCCACCACGGCAGATAGTGGAATTTGAATTCAATGAAAAAAAGCCGGAATTAAGAATCTACTAATGACCATGAAACCACTGTCGATTGTTGGAAAAACCCATCTGCTTTCCTTTAGAGAAAGAAATCTGCGGTCCGCACCTGGTCTGGTCTACATGTGACTCCAGACCCACGGCAATGTGGTTGACTCTCAACTGCCCTCCAAGGGCATCTGGGGATGGGTAATAAATGCTGGCCAGCCAGCGACACCCATGTCCCACAAAAGTTTAAAGTTTATTTATTAGTGTCACAAGTCGGCTGACATAAACACTGCAATGAAGTTACTGTGAAAATCCCCTCGTCGCCACACTCCAGCGCCTGTTCGGATACACTGAGGAGAATTTAGCATGGCCAATGCAACTAACCAGCACATTTTTCAGACCGTGGGAGGAAAGAGGAGCACCCAGAGGAAACCCACGCAGGCATGGGGAGAACGTGCAGACTCCACACAGACCCAAGCCGGGAATCGAACCCGGGTCCCTGGCGCGGTGAGGCAGCAGTGCTAACCACTGTGCCACCGTGCCGCCCAAATGAGTACTTTAAAAAAAATTATTCTCTTGTGATGGGGAGGCGGATCCTCCTGGGTATAACAGGTGGGATTTTTTTTAAGGTTTTTGTGAAGAATTTTCAGATGCAATCTCTTTCTCTTAGCCAGTCCCTCAGGGTCCAGGATGACTTGCTTCTACTCCAGGTTGATGATAAGTCCAGTGTGAACTGCAGGCTCTGCCACATGCAGGGCAGGTGGTGCTTGAAGGGTTTTTTTTACACCAATACTTGTGATTATTTTTATTTGTATGTTTGTCTGTCGATGTTTGGGACTGTGAGGTTGGCAGTCCCGTGGCAGCTGCATGCAGTCCTGGGCTTTCATCTGGTGGCCTGTGCACCAGTTGCTTTACAGCATGTGATTCTCTATAAATGCAAAAGGGGAACTTTATAGGGAACATTATGCAATCTTCTCAGACTCTGCTCTGTTTCATTGTACAATTTACTACAAAGTAATTTCATCTCCTGTGGCAGTAGGTAAGAGCCTTTGACCTTGAGGTATGAATTACAGATAAAAAGCAATGATTTCGGCGGGGGGGACACTTTACTGACAGAATGTCTCTTGTTTGCCCTTCTTTCTCTGAAAAATTCACTTTGTTAATTGTTTTTAACAAGACATTTTAATGTGTCAAAGTAATTTTTCTTCAGCACAGAATTTGGTAATGCTGCTTAATGGTGGGGAGAAGTTGGCCAAATATACATGGTCAACGCAGGCAATAGAGAATGCATCTGTCAAACATACAACAGTAGCTCCTTTGACTCCTCGGTTCATGACTGTTTCTTCTGATCTGCCGCTGAACTATGATGACTGGACTCAATCCTCGGCTCTCTGCCAAGCTTCCTAACCTTGACAGGATGGCCTTGTTATCACTGAAGCTGCAGAGAGAGAAAGAAATCACCTCATATTCCCACCTGGTGGCCTCGCTAAAAAGTGTGGGCCCAGTGGGGAGGTAGTGGAGTGGGAGAGCAGGCTCGAAGTCAGTTGCGATGCCCTCATGATTAATGGATTGTCAGCAGTCGCTGAAAACACATGAAAAAATGGCTGCTCGAATGAAGTACTGGAGGGCTGCGTGCCGGTGGCATTATTTACCAAATTCAGCTACGCTTTTATTTATTATTTATTTATTAGTGTCACAAATAGGCTTCCGTTAACACTGCAGTGAAGTTATTATGAAAATAAGAACATAAGAACTAGGAGCAGGAGTAGGCCATCAGGCCCCTCGAGCCTGCTCCGCCATTCAATAAGATCATGGCTGATCTTTTTGTGGACTCAGCTCCACTTACCCACCCGCTCACCATATCCCTTAATTCCTTTACTGGTCAAAAAGTTATGTATCCTTGCCTTAAAAACATTCAATGAGGTAGCCTCAACTGCTTCACTGGGCAGGGAATTCCACAGATTCACAACCCTTTGTGTGAAGAAGTTCCTCCTCAACTCAGTCCTAAATCTGCTTCCCCTTATTTTGAGGCTAGGCCCCCGAATTCTAGTTTCACCCGCCAGTGGAAACAACTTCCAACCCTCTCAACTCCGGAATCAACCTAGTGACGCTCCTCTGCACCCCCTCCAGTGCCAGTATATCCTTTCTCAAGTTAGGAGACCAAAACTGTACACAGTACTCTAGGTGTGGCCTCACCACCACCTTTTGCAGCTGCAACATAACCTCGCTGTTTTTAAACTCCATCCCTCTAGCAATGAAGGACAAAATTCCATTTGCCTTCTTAATTACCTGCTGCACCTCCAAACCACACTCCGGCACCTGTTTGAGTACACTCAATGAGAATTAAGCATGGCCAATTAACCTAACCAGCACGTCTTTTGGACTGTGGAAGCACAGAGCACCCGGAGGAAATCCATGCAGACATAGGGAGAACGTGCAAACTCCACGCAGACTCCACATGAATGGAGTGGGAATGGAGGGATACGAAAGAATGGTCTGGTTTGGACCAGGGAGCGGCGCGGGCTTGGAGGGCCGAAGGGCCTGTTCCTGTGCTGTATTGTTCTTTGTTCTTTGTTCAGACAGTGACCCAAGCCGGGAATCAAACCCGGGTCCCTGGTGCTGTGAGGCAGCAGCAGTGTTAACCACTGTGCCACCGTGCCGCCCATGAGGGAAGCAGAGTAATTTGGAAAGGAAAAAGGAACAGCCATCTATTTTCACCCACGTTGGAATAAGATCGCACAGAGTAAAATTGGCATGAATAAATCATTTGAAGAAGGTCACATTTGAAGCATGTTTCCAAGATACTTTTAGTATAATGTAAGGACTCGGGTATTTCAGTTTGACTTCAGTTGTGGTGCTAATCTTCACAGCACACTTTTTGTTGCAATCACTCACAGAGTGGTGTCTTCACACAGGATGGTTGTGAATGAAGTATTTTCAGAATGAGGATTTTGATCTCACTAACAAAAATCAACTACCTGGAGTTTAGTGTTTGATTCTGCATTCCTCTCGCTTCAATTACTGCACCACCACCTGCGCCCCCCCCTCCCCCCCAACCCACCCCCCACCCCAACCCCACCCCCCCTTCCCCCCCCAACCCCTTCCAAACATCGGCATAACTGCCGCAAACATTTGTGGAATTTTCAGCGCAAATTGCAGCCAGCACAGCTGGAGTCTCAGAGAATCCCTACAGTGCAGAAGGAGGCCATTTGGCCCATTGAGTCAACACTGAATTAGCATCTTGCCAGGCCCACACATCCCCCGCCCATCCGCCCTCCCAATCCCCGTAACCCTTAATCAGCCTTACCTACACAATCTGGGAAACTAAGGGGCAATTTAGCACGGCCAGCACCTAACTTGCACATCTTTGGAGTTTGGGAGGAAACCAGAGCGCCCAGAGGAAACCCATGCAGACACAAGGGGAATGTGCAAACTCCACACACACATCCACCCAAGGACGGAATCAAACTTGGATCCCTGGCGCTGTGAGGCAACAGTGCTATCCACTGCGCTACCGTGAGTAATGTTTTAAAAAAAACATTGCGCAAGAAACAAATCCCACTCTTTAAACAAGCTACAGTGAATGGATCGCCATTGGAAACTTCCGCTAATTGCATATATTTACAGACCTGTGAGGAGGCTCCAAAAATTAAGCTGGAACAGTCAGCAGCACTTAGAGGAGAGTGAGAGAGGAGGACACTGGGACAGTCAGCAGCACTTAGAGGAGAGTGAGAGAGGAGGAACATGCTTTAGATGTTTGTAGAATCTTAGAGTCTTAGACAGGTACCGCACAGGAGAAGGCCTTTCGGATGACTGAGTCTGCACCAGGTCTTTCCAAGAGCAATCCAAACAGTCCCATTCCCACGCCCTTTCTCCATCTATCTGCAATTTTCTTCCCTTCATGTATTTATACAACTCCATTTTGAACACCACTGTAATCTGCATCCACCACTGTACCCAGCAAAGCATTTCAAATAATGCTCCACTGCATAAGGAGGTTTCTGCTGAACAAATGAACATAATGAATTAGGAGCAAGAGTAGGCCACTCGGCCCCTTGCGCCTGCTCTGCCATTCAATAACATCATGGCGGATCTGATTCTAACCTCAACCCCACATCCCTGCCTTCCCCCGATAACCTTCCACCACCCCCTTCCCCCCATTGTTAATCAAGAATCTCTCCAGCTCTTCCTGAAAAAGATTTAAATGTTCTGCTTCCACTGCCTTTTGAGGAAGAGATTTCCAGAGATTCACAATCCTCTGAGAGGGAAAGGTTTCGGACGTTGCCTCAAGTTCTTCTGCCAACCACTGCAAATCCGAGTTCTCTGCTAATTGATCCTTCAGCTATTGGAACCAGTTTTGTTTAAAATTTACTTTGTCTAAACCCATCATTATTATCATCATTTCCAGTGTATTTCCCCATGAGCCTTGTAACAACTTGAGGCTGGAGCAGATTTGGCGCAAACAAACTTAGCCTTTATTGGAAACACGCATTGAGATGCTTACAGGCTTGTCGCCATTATAGGACCAGAATTTGAATTGATTTATTATTGTCACATATATTAGCATACAGTGAAAAGTATTGTTTCTTGCACGCTATAAGGAGAAAGCATACTGTTCATAGAGAAGGAAAGGAAAGAATGCAGAATGTAGTGTTACAGTCATAGCTGGGGCGTAGAGAAAGATCAAATAAATGCGAGTTAGGTCCATTCAAAAGTCTGATGGCAGCAAGGAAGAAGCTGTTCTTGAGTCGGTTGGTACATGATCTCAGACTTTTGTATCTTTTTCCCAACGGAAGAAGGTGGAAAAGAGTATGTCCGAGGTGCTTGGGGTCCTTGATTATCTGGCTGCTTTTCCAAGCCAGCAAGAAATGTAGAGAGTGTCAATGAGGCTGGTATGAGTGATGGACTGGGCTTCATTGATCCTTTGTAGTTTCTTCCGGTCTTGGGCAGAGTAGGATCCATACCAAGCTGTGATACAACCAGAAAGCATGCTTTCTATGGTGCATCTGTAGAAGTTGGTGAGAGTTGTAGCAGCCATGCCAAATTTTGTTAGTTTTCTGAGAAAGTAGAGGCGTTGGTGGGCTTTCTTAACTATAGTGTTGGTATGGAGGGACCAGGACAGGTTGTTGGTGATCTGGACACCTAAAAACATGAAGCTCTCGACCATTTCCACTTCATCTCCATTGATGTAGACAGGGGCATGTGCTCCACTACGCTTCCTGAAGTCAATGACTATTTCCTTCGTTTTGTTGACAAAAGACGGTAAAGCACAGGTACCCCCGACCACCCCTGAGTTGATCGGCGGGAGGGAGAGACAACCAATCCCATTACTACAAGCCCTCTCTACTTTAAGGAGAACAACCCCGAGTTTCTCCAGTCCAGCGGCACGGTAGCACAGTGGTTAGCACTGCTGCTTCACAGCTCCAGGGTCCCGGGTTAGATTCCCGGCTCGGGTCACTGTCTGTGTAGAGTTTGCACATTCTCCTCGTGTCTGCGTGGGTTTCCTCCGGGTGCTCCGGTTTCCTCCCACAATCCAAAGATGTGCGGGTTAGGTTGATTGGCCAGGTTAAAAAAAATTGCCCCTTAGAGTCCTGGGATGCGTAGGTTAGAGGGATTAGCGGGTAAAATATGTGGGGGTAGGGCCCTCGTCGGATTGTGGTCGGTGCAGACTCGATGGGCCGAATGGCCTCCTTCTGCACTGTAGGGTTTCTATGATTTCTAAAAGCTGGATACGGAACTGCAATCCATATCTTTGGAACTATTCTCATTATCACTTCTGTCCCACTCGAAAGTCTTTGCGACCTTCTTAAAGTTTGCTGCCCAGAACTGGACGCAATAGTTAAGCTGGAGGTAAAAGGGGGTTTTATATGATGTATGCCACAAGAACAGAACATGTTGGAAACACTCAGCTGACCAGGGAGTATTTCTGGAGGAAGAAACAGAATTAATGGACTGAACCTTGTCACTTTACTTCTTATATAAATGGCAGGGTGATTTCCGGATTGGGAATGTGGATTGGTCTTCCTGAACTTTGCAGAAGGCCTCCAATCAGTGACCCACCTTCGGGACCATCATCAGGATGGCAAATCAGGATTGTAATTGGACGTGCAGGATTTAAAGGGCCCTCACACTGGCTGCAGTGTAAACACCAGCTCTCAAAGTCAAACCCCAAACACACAGCACACTACTTTCAGAAACTCAGCCTGTAAGTGTAAATAAGGCACAAGTACCTGGAGATTTGATGGAGTAGGAAGGGAGAAACTGTTTCTGTTCATGAAAGAATCGAGAATGAGATGGCACAGATTTAAAGTAATTGGCAAAAAGGCAAAAGAAGCCACATGAGGAAAACCATTTCCATGCAACAAGAGGCTAAGGTCTGGAATGCACTACCTGAGAGTGGCGGAGGCAGATTCAACCGAGGCATTCAAGGGGAAATTGGACTGTATCTAAAAAGAAGAATGTGAAGGGTCATGGGGACGAAGGTGGGGAAATGGCACAGAGTAAATTACTCATTTGGAAAGCTGGTGTAGACATGATGGGCCAAATGGCCTCCTTCTACACTGTAACAATTCTGTGATTATGTGGTCTGCAACTTGTTGACTAGTCCTTGAATTTGGACTGATGCAGGGTTCATTTTACAGCTGAACGCTTGATATTCTTTGGGTGCTATGCAAATTCATTCCATAGACCTGCCTGGTCCAAATTGGGAAAGTGGGTGTCACATCAGACAACCGGACTGTGTAAGATTAGGATTTAACTGATTCAACTCGTTCCAGCACTGGCGAAGGGTGGGGGAAGGGGGGAGCCCTGTGCGACTTTCTCAATGTGGTCCTTCACCCAGGAGGGGGCACTACCGATTCGAGTTTCACACCCAAGCGGTTTTACTCTAATTAACCAAGAAGTATATGGGGCTGATAATTCGCGCTCAAAGGAACATCAAACCATCATCAAAATTGGGCCCCGGACAGTTTAAATGAAAAGTGAGGCGAGAAAGGAAATTAAAAGAAAAATTCTGAAAATACTCTCACAAGGAACTGAGAGCAACAGCAGCAACAATGTTTGTCAGAGGAAGAGGCAGAGACAAAAACAATTTTTTAAAGTCAGGAAACAAATGCAACAACTACTTTGTTTCAACTCTTTAAACCAAGAATTGAGACACAAGTTCATAAGATATAGGAGCAGAATTAGGCCATTCAGCCCATCGAGTCTCTTCCGCCATTCGATCATGGCTGATATGCTCCTCATCCCCATTTTCCTGCCTTCTCCCCATAACCCTTCAACCCATTACCAATTAAAAATCTGTCTAACTCCTCCTTACACTTACTCACTGTCCCAGCATCCACCGCACTTTGGGGTAGGAATTATCAAAGACTCACAACCCTTTGGGAAAAGTAGTTTCTCCTCAACTCTGTTTTAAATTTGCTACCCCTTATCCAAAGACTATGACCTCTTGTCCTAGAATGCCCCACCAGGGAAAGCATTCACTCCACATCTATTTTATCGTACCTTTTATCATCTTATATATCTCAATTTGACCTCCCCTCATTCTTCTAAATTCCAGAGAGAATAGGCCTAAACTGTTCAATCTCTCTTCATACGACAAACCCCTCATACCTGGAATCAATCTAGTGAACCTCCTCTGAACTGCCTCCCATGCCACTACATCTTTCCTCAAATAAGGGGATCAAAACTGAACACAATACACCAGGTGCAGTCTCACCAATGCCTTGCATAGTTGCAACAATACTTCCTTACCTTTATATTCTATTCCTTTAGCTATAAATGCCAACATTCCATTTGCTTTCTTTATTATCTGCTGTATCTACATGCTAGTTTTCTGTGACTCATGAACGAGGACCTCCAGATCCCTCTGCACTCCGGAGCACCCCGAAGTCTTTCCCCATTTAGATAACAAGTCGCAAGTTCTCCTCCAAGCCAGACCACTATCCTGACTTGGAAATATATTTCCATTCCTTCACTGTCGCTGGGTCAAAACCCTGGAACTCGCAACCTAACAGCACTGTGGGTGTACCTACACCACATGGACTGCTGTGGTTCAAGAAGGCAGCTCACTGCCACCTTCTCAAGAGCAACTAGAGATGGGAAACAAATGGTGGCTGAGCCAGCAACAACTACTTTCCACAAATGATTTTAAAAATTCATTCAGAAAAGTGATGATTAGTCATTTAGATCCTCTAAGACAGCACTAAGCCACATTGGACTGTGTGGCTGCAAAGGGGATAAAATTATCTGTCTGGATTACAAAATATTAGAGAAAAGAATTTCAATCAGCTGAGCAGAGTGGATTAAATGGCTTTCTTCGTCTGAATCTTTCTGCAGTCTTCTACCATTTACACCAGCTAAACTCTTCCAGATATCGAAGCAAATGCATTTTGATTTAACAATGAAAGGATTTGCGTTTGTGAAAGTGTGACTAGTAGTCAGCAGTCAAGGTACATTGTGTGGATGACCCGCCATGCGACAGATTATCCTTCCAGTTCTTTATATACCCTGTGCTTCTTAGAACAGACTGCCATAGGCATTAGACAAGCAATATTCAATCATTTTGAAGCCAAGTGTGTAAACAATATGAGACGAACCATGATAGCAACAGCCACATCCCCTTTAAAGGCTGGATTGTTAAGATTCTCTGTCCTCAAAACAAGCAATGATTGTGTTCTGTGGCAGTGCGGCATTGAGGCATTTGTGATGTTGCGTTTTGTTAAGTGACAAAAAGTTTTTTTTTCAAAGCTGGTCTGTTATTTGTAGGTCTAATAAAAACATAGGAATGTGGGGCGGCATGGTGGTACAATGGTTAGCACTGCTGCCTTACAGTGCTAGGGACCCGGGTTCAGTTCCTGGCTTGGGTCACTGTCTGTGCGGAGTCTGCACGTTCTCCCCATGTCTGTGTGGGTTTCCTCCGGATGCTCGGGTTTCTTTCCACGGTCCAAAAGGCGTGCTGGTGAGGTGAATTGGCCATGCTAAATTTTCCCTCAATGTATCCAAACAGGGGTCAGAGTGTAGCAACGAGGGGATTTTCAAAGTAACTTCATTGCAGTGTTAATGTAAGCCTACTTATGACACTAATAAACAAACTAAACTTAGAAACTAGAAGCAGGAGTAGGCCATTCGGCCCTTTCAGCCTTCTCCGCCATTCATTTTGATCATGGCTGATCATCAAATCCAGTAACCAAAACCAAAGAACAAAGCACAGTACAGCACAGGAACAGGCCCTTCAGCCCTCCAAGCCTGCGCCGATCACGTTGTCCTAAATAGACCAACCGCTTATATCCCTCTTTTCCCCATCTGTTCATGTGTCTATCCAGATAAGTCTTAAATTTCGCTAACATATCTGCCTCAACCACCTCACTTAGCAGAGAATTCCAGCCCCCCACCACCCTCTGTGTAAAAAAACTTCCCCCCCACATCTCCACTGAGCCTTTCCCCTTTTCTCTTGAACTTGGGACCCTTGTAATTGTCATTTCTGCCCTGGGAAAAAGCTTCCAACAGTTTGCCCTATCTATCCCCCTCATAATTTTATAAGCTTCTATCAGGTCACCTCTCAGCCTTTGTCTTTCCAGGGAGAACAATCCCAGTTTATTCAATCTCTCCTCACAGCTAATACCCTCCATACCAGGCAACATCCTGGTAAACCTTTTTTGCACTCACTCCAACGCCTCCGCGTCCTTCTGGTAGTGTGGTGACCAGAATTGGACACTGTATTCCAAATGTGGCCTAACCAATGTTTTAAATAACTGTTACATAATTTGCCGACTTTTGTACTCAATGCCCTGTCCAATGAAGGCAAGCATGCCATATGCTATCTTCGCCACCTTTTCCACCTGTGCTGCCACTTTTAAGGATCTGTGGACCTGCACTCCCAGATCTCCCTGTGTGTCTATGCTCCTGATTGTTCTGCCATTTATTTTATAGTTCCCACCTAATTTGGATCTACCAAAATGCATCATCTCGCATTTGTCCGGATTAAATTCCATCTGCCATTTCTCCGGCCAATTTTCCAGTCTATCTATATCCTGCTGTATTCTCTGACAATCTTAATTACTATCCACAACTCCGCCAATCTTAGTATCATCCACAAACTTCCTAATCAGACCAGCTATGTTTTCTTCCAAGTCATTTATATATATTACAAACAGCAGAGGTCCCAGCATTGATCCCTGTTACAGATTAGTTACAGATCTCCATTCAGAAAAACAACCTTCCCCCGCTATCCTCTGTCTTCCATGAGGGCTGAATATATTGAGTACCTTGTGGCTTGTGTTACCAAATAAACCTGTTGGACTTTAACCCGGTGTTGTGAGACTTCTTACTGTGCTTACCCCAGTCCAATGCTGGCATCTCCACATCATCTCTATGACCAAGTCGGTTCTGAATCCATCTCGCTAGTTCACCCCTGATCCTGCGAGATTTAATCTTTTGCACCAGCCTGCCATGAGGGACCTTGTCAAATGCTTTACTAAAGTCCATGTCGACAACATCCACAGCCCTTCCCTCGTCAATCATTTTTGTCACCTCCTCAAAATACTCAATTAAATTAGTGAGACATGACCTCTCTCGTACAAAACCATGCTGTCTGTCATTAACAAGACCATTCAATTCCAAAAGTGTATCGATTCTATCTCTGAGAATCTTCTCCAACAATTTCACCAACACTGACGTCAAGCGCACTGGCTTATAATTACCCGGGTTATCCTTGCTACCCTTCTTAAATAACGGGGCAACATTGGCTATCCTCCAATTCTCTAGGACCTCAACTGCACATCTTTGGACTGTGGGAGGAAACCGGAGCACCCGGAGGAAACCCACTCAGATATGGGGAGAACTTGCAGACGCCACACAGTCAGTGACCCAAGATTGGAATTGAACCCGGTTCCCTGGCACTGTGAGCAGCAGTGCTACCCACTGTGCCGCCGTGCCACCTGCCAGGTGAGTGGGTCAGCAAGTGGAAGAGGCCACTCCAAAATGGCACTGATTGGGTCACGCGGCCCTACATTCAACCACGTGAAACATTATTGAAACAATGCGTCAAAAAAACTTGCAAGACTAAACGCCCTAAAAAATGACAATTTTAAAGTGAAACAACATTAAACGGAACACTTTAAATAGGGACTTACTGTATAAACATCCCGTGGGTTGCCATTGACCAAAAACTGAACTAGATTAGCTATTTAAATACTGTGGCTAAGAGAGCAGATCAGAGTCCAGGATTCGAATGGTGAATAACTCACTTCCCTATTCCCCAAAGCCTGTCTACCATACACAATACAAAAGTCAGGAGTGTGATGGAAAACTTTCCACTTGCCTGGATGAGTGCAGCCCCAACAACACTTAAGAAACTCAACACCATCCGGGACAAAGCAGCCTGTTTGATTGACTCCCCATCCACCATCTTACATATTCAATCCCTCTGCCACTGATGCACAGGGGTAGCCGTGTGTACCAGCTGTAAAGTGCACTGCAGCAACTCACCAAGTCTCCTTAGAAAGCACCTTTCAAACCCACAGCGTCTATCACCTAGAAGGACAAGGGAGCAGATCCTTGGGACACCACCACCTGCAAGTTTCCCTCCAAGCCACACGTGATCCTGATTTGGACATATATTGCTGTTCTTTCACTGTTGCTGGGTCAAAATCCTGGAACTCCCTACCTAAGAGCACTATGAGTGTACCTACACCACAGGGACTGCAGCAGTTCCAGAAGGTGACTCTCCAACACCTTCTCAAGGGCAATTAGTAATGCACAATAAATGCTGGCCTAGTCAGTAAAGCTCACACCCCATGAAAGATTAATAAATAGGGGTTGCCAGAGAACACACAAACAGTAAAATTAAAGACTCCAGCCATTGATTGCGCTACAAGTGTTCAGCATATTTGATTTAATTTGATTTGATTTGATTCATTATTGTCTCATGTATTAGCATAGAGTGAAAAGTATCATTTCTTGCATGCTGTACAGACAAAGCATACCGTTCATAGAGAAGGAAACTAGAGAGTGCAGAATGTAGTGTTACAGTCAGCAGGGAAGAAGCTGTTCTTGAGTCGGTTGGTGACTTCATGACCTCAGACTTTTGTATCTTTTTCCCGACGGAAGAAGGTGGAAGAGAGAATGTCCTGGGTGCGTGGGGTCCTAAATTATGCTGGCTGCTTTGCCGAGGCAGCGGGAAGTGCAGACAGAGTCAATGGATGGGTGGCTGGTTTGTGTGATGGATTGAGCTACATTCACGACCTTTTGAAGTTCCTTGCGGTCTTGGGCAGAGCAGGAGCCATACCAAGCTGTGATACAACCAGAAAGAATATTTTCTATTGTGCATCTGTAACAGTTGGTGAGAGTTGAAGCTGACATGCCAAATTTCCTTAGACTTCTGAGAAAGTGGTGGGTTTTCTTAACTATAGCGTCGGCATGGGGGGACCAGGACAGGTTGTTGGTGATCTGGACACCTAAAAACTTGAAGCTCTCAACCCTTTCTACTTCTTCCCCGTTGATGTAGACGGGGGCATGTTCTCCTTTACGCTTCCTGAAGTCGCTGACAAGCTCCTTCATTTTGTTGACATTGAGGGAGAGATTATTGTCGCTGCACCAGATTCTCGATCTCATTTCTGTACTCTGTCTTGTCATTGTTTGATGTCTGACCCACTATGGTGGTGTCGTCAGCAAATTCGAAAATCGAATTGGAGGGGAATTTGGCCACACAGTCATAGGTGTGTAAGGAGTATAGTAGGGGGCTTGGGGGCACCGGTGTTGAGGAAGGTCATGGAGAAGGTGTTGTTGCCTATCCTCACTGATTGTGGTCTGTGAGTTAGGAAGTTCAGGATCCAGTCGCAGAGGGAGGAACCGAGGTCCAGGCCATGGAGTTTGGAGATTAGTTTCATGGGAATAATGGTGTTGAAGCTGAGCTGTAGTCAGTAAATAGGAGTCTGATATAGGTGTCTTTATTATCTAGTTGTTCCAGGGTTGAGTGCAGGGCCAGGGAGATGGCGTCTGCTGTGGACCTGTTGCGGCGGTAGGCGAGCTGGAGTGAATCCAGGTAGTACGGGAGGCTGGAATTGATTCGTGCCATGACTAGCCTTTCGAAGCACTTCATAATGATGGATGTCAGAGCCACCGGCCGATAGTCATTAAGGCATGCTGCTTGGTTTTTCTTCGGTACCGGGGTGATGGTCATCTTCTTAAAGCAGATAGGGTCTTCAGATTGTTGTAAAGAGAGGTTGAAGATGTCTGCGAATGCTTCCGCCAGCTGATCCGTGAAGGATCTGAGTGTTTCTCCGGGTACCCCATCAGGCCAGTCACTTTCCATGGGTTGACCTTCGAGAAAGCTGCTCTGACATCTGCAATGGTGACCCCAGATACAGGGTCACCCAGGGCTTCCAGGGTGGGGGGCATGCTCTCACTGACCTCTTGCTCAAAACGGGCGCAGAATGAATTGAGCTCATAAGGGAGAGGTGCGTTGGAGCCGACGATTTTATCTGCCTTCATCTTGCAGCCTGTTATGTCTTGCAGCTTGTCCTGGTCCGCCCATTCCAACACTATAGTTAAGAAAGCCCACCAACACCTCTACTTTCTCAGAAGACTAAGGAAATTTGACATGTCAGCTACAATTCTCACCAACTTTTACAGATGCACCATAGAAAGCATTCTTTCTGATTGTATCACAGCTTGGTATGGCTCCTGCTCTGCCCAAGACTGCAAGGAACTACTAAAGGTCATAAATGTAGCCCAATCCATCACACAAACCAGCCTCCCATCCACTAACTTTGTCTACACTTCCCGCTGCCTCAGCATAATTTAGGACCCCATGCACCCCGGACATTCTCTCTTCCACCTTCTTCTGTCAGGAAAAAGATACAAAAGTCTGAGGTCATGTATCAACCGACTCAAGAACAGCTTCCTCCCTGCTGCTGTCAGACTTTTGAATGGACTTATCTTGCATTAAGTTGATCTTTCCCTGCACCCGAGCTATGACTGTAACACTACACTCTGCACTCTCTCATTTCCTTCTCTATGAATGGTATGCTTTGTCTATATAGTGCATTAGAAACAATGCTTTTCACTGTATACTAATACATGTGACAATAATAAATCAAATCAAATCAAATAGTCGGCGGGGGTCGGTGTGGCTCGCCGGGGATTCTAGCTCGGTCCAGTACTGCATATATCATCAAAATATGCAAAGAGTTAAATTAAAAACAATACTGCAATCTATCACATTTGATTTGATTTGTTATTGTCACATGTATTGGTGTGCATTGAAAAGTATTTCTTGCGTGCTACACAGACAAAGCACAAAGTTCATAGAGTGCATAGGAGAGAGGGAAAGGAGAGAGTGTGGAATGTAGTGTTACAATCAAAGCTCGGATATAGAGAAAGATCAATTTAATATACGGTAGGTCCATTCAAAAGTCTAATGGCAGCAGAGAAGAAACTGTTATTGAGTCAGTTGGTGCATGACCTCAGACCTTTGTATCAAGACAGAGCAAGAACTTTCTTCCATTCATGCGTAATGTGAGAAAATTGCTTCTTTGGTGAGTATGTAAGTTCTTGGGCTTAGAAGCTTCCCACGTTTATTGACGTATGAGGCAGACAAAGCAGGTATTTATATCTGTTTCCATAGCTACTTTCTTCCTGGAACAGATCATGAGCCTGTCACCAGGCATTACTGCTGGAGGGCAGCCACTGTGGCCGGCATGGTAGTCCAGTGGTTAGCCCAGCTGCCTCACAGTGCCGGGGATCTGGATTCGATTCCCGCCTAGGGTCACTGTCTGTGCAGAGTCTGGCACATTCTCCCCGTGTCTGTGGGTTTCCTCCCACAGTCCCACAGAAAGACATGCTGGTTCGGTGCATTGGCCATTCTAAATTTTCCGTCTGTGCAGCCGAACAGGCACCGGAGTGTGGCAACTGGACAATTTTCAGTCACCTCATTGCAGTGCTAATGTCAAGCCTATTTGAGATACTAATAAATACACTTTAAAACCACACATCAAGGTTGGTGACCAGTAGACTTGCCTTTTCTTACTATCTGCCATAGGTGTATTAGAAAGGTTGATGGTCAACCTGTTTGGCCACATTATAAACACACCTTCCTTTGCCCTCAAGTCTTGGAGTGGGACTTGAACTTCCTAGCTCAGAGGCGGGTAACTATTGAGTGTGCCACAAAACCTCCCACAGAAATGATTTAGAAAATATGAGGATGAAACAGAGAGAATCAAATCACCAGTGTTTCATCACTCTTGCAGATAAACAAATAGCTGAACCGCAGCATCAGCTTACAATACGAAATTTATACTTTGTGTGTTACAATTCTAATATATTCACTATTCACTTGGAAATAGAACATTCTTGGTTTCGGATCACTCATTAATTAAAGCCATCTACCTTCGAGGGATAAAAACTATAACAACTTTCAAGTATAATTGCTGGAAGCTTGTATATTATCTGACCACCTGCAGACTCAGTTGGGTTTTTCCTTTCTTAATTCCAAATTCTCCAAATTTCTCTCACAGCAGGATCTTTTAATCATGAAGTAAGTGTGCATGGAAATAATTGGATTTACACTTTGGAAATACTCTAATGTTTTGCTGTAATATATTTTAAAGTCATAATTCATGAGTTTATCAGTTTGAACTTAATTTATAAAGACCTTCAAAGAGATTTTCTAGTTCCTCTGTGTGTCCCAAACACCATGGTTAACCTATGATAATAAAAAGCCTTTTCATCAGAGACAACGTTGCTCTGCTCCTCTTTATGTGTTGATAACACATTGTGAAACAATTGAACGGTGCTTTTATCGTGCAGGGGGAAATTGTCATGTTTATTCCTTTTCTATCTGTTATATCTATATTCGAGTTTACCAAAAGATAATTTAGCTTTTGTGTATTTCACCTAATGCTCTCGTTTTAGGGGAGAACACCTCTTCTCAAGGAGTGCAACGTAGGTTTAGCAGGCTGATTCCGGGGATGGCGGGACTGTTGTCTGAGGAGAGATTGACTAGGTTAGGATTGTTTTCGCTGGAGTTCAGACGAATGAGGGGGGATCTCATAGACACTTATAAAATTCTAACAGAACTAGACAGGGTTGATGCAGGGTGGATGTTCCCGATGGTGGGGGAGTCCAGAACCAGGGGTCACAGTCTGAGGATTCAAGGGAGACGATTTAGGACGGAGGTGAGGAGACATTTCTTCACCCAAAGAGTGGTGAGCCTGTGGAATTCATTACCGCAGGAAGTAGTTGATGCCGAAAAATTGAATGTATTCAAGAGGCAGCTGGATATAGCACTTGGAGCTGTCGGAGGGAAATAAAACGAGTCAAGCCTTGGAGTCCTTGTCGAACTTCAAGAAAAGGGTTTATTCCACATACATGAGGGAGAGCTGGACTCAGGCCTGAAATCTCAGGTTTCCTGCGAGTCCTTCTCTGCCCCTGGTAGATTGGCACAGGTTAATATACTGTTTCGAGTCACAAAGGTTGACATTAGCAAATTAATTCCTTGAGTTGGATTCAAGATGGTTCTTCCAATCTTGTAATGCAGACTGCATTGTTCAGTACAACTTCATGAATCAGTTCTTGGACAGTTCCGTTTACCCGATTATAACGTCAAAGCGTTGTATTTGCCCAACGATTTGCATTGATGTGTTAATCGTTCTCCACCTCTGTTAGATGATCATGTTTTACAGAAGACTATACCCTCCTTAGACTACATGGAGCAGGGATCTGTGCTAGGACCCCAACTGTTCACATTATATATTAATGATTAGAAAGAAGGAACTGAATGTCTTATTTCCAAATCTGCAGATGATACAAAGTTGGGTGGGAGGGTGAGCTGTGAGGAGGATGCAGAGATGGTTCAGCGTGATTTGGATAAGTTGAGTGTGTGGCCATCTGCATGGCGGGTGCAGTATAATGTGACTAACTGTAAGGTTATCCACTTTGGCAGCAATAATAGGAAGACAGATTATTACTTGAATGGGTGTAAATTGAGAGAGGTGGATATTCAACAAGATCTGGGAGTCTTCGTGCATCAGTCGCTGAAAGTAAGCGCGCAGGTACAGCAGGCAAATGGTATGTTGGCCTTCATACCAAAAGGATTTGAGTATGGGGATAGGGATCTTTTGCTGCAATTGTATAGGGCATTGGTGAGGCCACACCTGAGGAACTTTGTGCAGTTTTGGTGTCCTTATCTGAGGAAGGATGTCCTTGCTACAGAGGGAGTACATTGAAGGTTTACCAGGCTGATTCCTGGCATGGCAGGTCTGTCATATGAGGAAAGACTAAGACAGTTAGGATTATATTCACTGGAGTCGAGAAGAGTGAGAGGGGATCTCATAGAAACTTATAAAATTCTAACAGGGTTAGACAGGGTAGATTAAGAAAGAATGTTCCCAATGGTGGGGGAGTCCAGAACTAGGGGTCATAGTTTGAGGATAAGAGGTAAATCTTTTAGAACAGAGGTGAGGAGAAATTTCTTCATCCAGGGGATGGTGAATGTGTGGAAATCACTCCCACGGAATGTAGTTGAGGCCAAAACGTTGTGTGATTTCAAGAAGAAATTAGATATAGCTCATGGGGCTGAAGGGATCAAGGGATATGGGAGGAAGGGGGATAAGAATAGAGAGTTTGATGGTCAGCCATGATCAAGATGAATGGTGGAGCAGGCTCGACGGGCCGAATGGCCTCCTCTTGCTTCTAGTTTCTATGTTTCTATGTTTACCCTTCTTCCAGTCATGGAGTCATAGAGGTTTACAGCAAGGAAACAGGCCCTTTGGCCCAATTTGTCCATGCTGCCTCTTTTTTTAACCACTAAGCTGTCCAATTCCCTGTGTTTGGCCCATATCCCTTTATACTCATCTTACCCATGTAACTGTCTAAACGCTTTATAAAAGACAAAATTGTACCCGCCTCTACTACTACCTCTGGCAACTTGTTCCAGACACTCACCACCCTCTGTGTGAAAGAATTGCCTCTCTGGACCCTTTTGTATCTCTCCTTTCACCTTAAACCTATGCCCTCTAGTTTTAGACTCCCCTACCTTTGGGAAAAGATATTGACTATCTAGCTGATCTATGCCCCTCATTATTTTATAGGCCTCTATATTATCACCCCTAAGTCTCCTACGCTTCAGAGAAAAAAGTCCTAGTTTATCTAGCCTTTCCTTATAACTCAAACAATCAAGTCCCGGTAGCATCCCAGTAAATCTTTTCTCGTTCTAGTTTAATAATATCCTTTCTGTAATAGGGTGAACAGAACTATACATAGTATTCCAAGTGTGACCTTATCAATGTCTTGTACAACTTCAACAAGACGTTCCAACTCCTGTATTCAGTGTTCTGACCAATGAAACCAAGCATGCCAAATGCCTTCTTCACCACTCTGTTCACCTGTGACTCCACTTTCAAGGAGCTACTAACCTGCACCTCTAGGTCTCTTTGTTCTATAACTCTCCCTAATGCCTGACCATTAACTGAGTAAGTCCTGCCCTGGTTCGATCTATCAAAATCCATCACCTCGCATTTATCTAAATTAAACTCCATCTGCCAGTCATCAGCCCACAGGCCCAATTGATCAAGGTACCAGATCAGTCACCAGACATTTTCTGTTTTTTAAAGTTAAAATTTATTAATTATTGTCACAAGTAGGCTTACATTAACACTGCACTGAATTTACTATGAAAATCTCCTAGTCGCCACACTCCTGCGCCTATTCAGGTATGATGTGGAGATGCCGGCGTTGGACTGGGGTAAGCACAGTACTTGTTGGACTTTAACATGGTGTTGTGAGACTTCTTCCTATTTTTTCAAGGAGCAGCTACTGCGAGTCTGTGATAGGTATGTCCCTGTCAGGCAAGGAGGAATTGGTAGGGCTAGGGAACCGTGGTGCACCAAAAAAGTTTCTTTGTTGGTTAAAAAGAAAAAGGAGGCTTATGTTCGGATGAGACGTGAGCACTCGGGTAGTGCACTAGAAAGCTTTAGATTGGCTAAGAGGGAGTTGAAGAGCGAGCTTAGAAGGGCTAAAAGGGGACATGAGAAGACTTTGGCGGATAGGGTTAAAGAGAATCCTAAGGCGTTCTATAGGTATGTCAAGAACAGAAGGTTGGTTAGGGCAAGTTTAGGGCCAGTTATAGATGGCAGAGGGAAGTTATGTGTGGAACCGGAGGAGATTGGTGAAGCATTGAACCAATATTTCTCTTCGGTGTTCACGCAAGGGGACATGAATATAGCTGAGGAGGACACTGGGTTGCAGGGGAGTAGAATAGACAGTATTACAGTTGATAAGGAGGATGTGCAGGATATTCTGGAGGGTCTGAAAATAGATAAATCCCCTGGTCCGGATGGGATTTATCCAAGGATTCTCTGGGAGGCAAGAGAAGTGATTGCAGAGCCTCTGGCTCTGATCTTCAGGTCGTCGTTGGCCTCTGGTATAGTACCAGAAGATTGGAGGTTAGCGAATGTTGTCCCATTGTTTAAGAAGGGGAACAGAGACTTCCCCGGGAATTATAGACCGGTGAGTCTCACTTCTGTTGTCGGCAAGATGTTGGAAAGAATTATAAGGGATAGGATTTATAGTTATTTGGAGAGTAATGAATTGATAGGTGATAGTCAGCATGGTTTTGTGGCAGGTAGGTCGTGCCTTACTAACCTTATTGAGTTTTTTGAGAAAGTGACCAAGGAGGTGGATGGGGGCAAGGCAGTGGACGTGGTATATATGGATTTTAGTAAGGCGTTTGATAAGGTTCACCATGGTAGGCTTCTGCAGAAAATGCAGATGTATGGGATTGGGGGTGATCTAGGAAATTGGATCAGGAATTGGCTAGCGGATAGGAAACAGAGGGTGGTGGTTGATAGTAAATATTCATCATGGAGTGCGGTTACAAGTGGTGTACCTCAGGGATCTGTTTTGGGGCCACTGCTGTTTGTAATATTTATTAATGATCTGGATGAGGGTATAGTTGGGTGGATTAGCAAATTTGCTGATGACACCAAAGTCGGTGGTGTGGTAGACAGTGAGGAAGGGTGTCGTAGTTTGCAGGAAGACTTAGACAGGTTGCAAAGTTGGGCCGAGAGGTGGCGGATGGAGTTTAATGCGGAGAAGTGTGAGGTAATTCACTTTGGTAGGAATAACAGATGTGTTGAGTATAGGGCTAACGGGAGGACTTTGAATAGTGTGGAGGAGCAGAGGGATCTAGGTGTATGTGTGCATAGATCCCTGAAAGTTGGGAATCAAGTAGATAAGGTTGTTAAGAAGGCATATGGTGTCTTGGCGTTTATTGGTAGGGGGATTGAATTTAGGAGTCGTAGCGTTATGTTGCAACTGTACACAACTCTGGTGCGGCCGCACTTGGAGTACTGTGTGCAGTTCTGGTCCCCACATTACAGGAAGGATGTGGAGGTTTTGGAGAGGGTGCAGAGGAGGTTTACCAGGATGTTGCCTGGTATGGAGGGGAGATCCTATGAGGAGAGGCTGAGGGATTTGGGATTGTTTTCGCTGGAAAGGCGGCGGCTAAGAGGGGATCTTATTGAAACATATAAGATGATTAGAGGTTTAGATAGGGTGGATAGTGATAGCCTTTTTCCTCTGATGGAGAAATCCAGCACGAGGGGGCATGGCTTTAAATTGAGGGGGGGTAGTTATAGAACCGATGTCAGGGGTAGGTTCTTTACCCAGAGGGTGGTGAGGGATTGGAATGCCCTGCCAGCATCAGTAGTAAATGCGCCTAGTTTGGGGGCGTTTAAGAGATCCGTAGATAGGTTCATGGACGAAAAGAAATTGGTTTAGGTTGGAGGGTCACAGTTTTTTTTTTTAACTGGTCGGTGCAACATCGTAGGCCGAAGGGCCTGTTCTGCGCTGTAATGTTCTATGTTCTATGTTCTATGTTCTATGTTCAGGTACACAGGGAGATTTTTTGTTTGCATGGCTAATATCCTTTGAAATGGCAAATGTTGTGTTTTTGTTTAAAAAGGGCTGCAGGGAAAAGCCTGGGAATTACAGGCCAATGAGCCTCACATCTGTGGTGGGTAAATTGTTGGAAGGTATTTTGAAAGATAGGATCTACAGGCATTTAGACATGCAAGGACTGATTAGGGACAGTCAGCATGGCTTTGTGAGTGGAAAATCATGTCTCACAAATTTAATTGAGTTTTTTGAATGGTAACCAAGAAGGTAGATGAGGGCAGTGCAGTTGATGTTGTCTACATGGACTTTAGCAAGACCTTTGACAAGGGACCACATGGTAGGTTGTTGCATAAAGTTAAACCTCATGGGATCCAGGGTTAGGTATCTAAATGGATACAAAATTGGCTTCTTAACAGAAGCCAGAGGGTGGTTGCAGAGAGTTGTTTTTCAAACTGGAGGCCTGTGACCAGCAGTATGCCTCGGGGATCAGTGCTAGGCCCACTGTTATTTGACATTTATATTAATGATTTGGATGAGAATATAGGGGACATGGTTAATAAGTTTGCAGATGACACCAAGATTGGTGGCATAGTGGACAGTGAAGAAAGTTATCTCCAATTGCAACAGGATCTTGATCAATTGGGCCAGTGGGCTGACGAATGGCAGATGGAGTTTAATTTAGACAAATGTGAGGTGACGCATTTTGGTAGATTGAACCAGGACAGGACTTACTCAGTTAATGGTAGGGCGTTGGAGAGAATTACAGAACAAAGAGATCTCGGGGTACATGTTCATAGCTCCTTGAAAGTGGAGTCACAGGTGGACAGAGTGATGAAGAAGGCATTCAGCATGCTTGGTTTCATCAGTCAGAACATTGAATACAGGAGTTCGGACGTCTTGTTGAAGTTGTACAAGACATTGGTAAGGCCACACTTGGAATACTATGTGCAATTCTGGTCACCGTATTATAGAAAGGATCTTATTAAACTAGAAAGAGTGCAGAAAAGATTTACCAGGATGCTACCGGGACTTGATGGATTGAGTTATAAGGAGAGGCTGAATAAACTGGGACTTTTTTCTCTGGAGCGTAGGAGGCTGAGGGGTGATCTTATAGAGGTCTATAAAATAATGAAGGGCATAGACAAGGTAGATCGTCAATATCTTTTCCCAGAGGTAGGGGAGTCTAAAACTAGAGGGCATAGGTTTAAGGTGAGAGGGGAGAGATACAAAAGTGTCCAGAGGGGCAATTGTTTCACACAGAGGATGGTGAGTGTCTGGAACAAGCTGCCAGAGGTAGTAGTAGAAGCGGGTACAATTTTATCTTTTAAAAAGAATTTAGATAGTTACATGGGTACGATGGGTATAGGGGGATATGGGCCAAATGCAGGCAATTGGGATTAGTTTAGGGGTTTTTAAAAAAAGGGGCGGCATGGACAAGTTGGGCCGAAGGGCCTGTTTCCATGCTGTAAACCTCTATGACTCTAATGCACCTAACCAGCACGCCTTTTGGACTGTGGGAGGAAACCAGAGCACCTGGAGGAAACCCACACAGACACGGGGAGACCATGCAGACTCCATGTAGACAGTGACCCAATCTGGGAATTGAACTCATGTCCCTGACACTGTGAGGCAGCACTGTTCCTGGCAGTGCTAACCACTGTGCCACTGTGCTGCCTATATGTCCAGAGTGAGAAAAGGAGAAGAAAAAGACAAAAATAGAATCAATGTCAATGTTCATTCTGATTACTTTTAGATGGTGACATACGTGATTTAATATCTCCTTGATTGCAGAAATAAATAAATGAAATTTCCCCCTCTAAACATTCATCATTTCCCTCACATAGACCATGACGTTTTGAGGGTGTTTTCTGTGCTTCTGACATGAGAATTTTAAATTCCTGTATTTCAAGCCATCCTCATTCACAAACCAGAGAAAGTCATTCATTCCCTCAAATCCTGAACTTGGAGAGTACCTTCACTGGGATTGTTATTGAGTGAAACTTTTGGCAATATGCCCAGGATAACAAACAGAAAAGCCTCTCTGCTAATTATTTCAGCTATTAGATTTATCCCCCATCTCCAAAGGATCTTGGAAGACTCAATCAGAGGTAAGTAAAGTGAATAGATGAATTCAATTGTGGCCACAAAGTGTGACAGATCAGCATAACTTCAAGGAATAATTGAAATATGAGATGAGAAACTATTACTGGAAGCTTGTATCCTTGACAGGAAGTGTACATGTATGTAAAATTTGCAATAGAGTAGACCTGTACATTGATTGTCTTGCTGCTCTCCTAAAAGCCGAGTGTGCAAAGGCATTTCCTGGTCTCGTACTGACCCATTCAGACCAAATAGACTCTTTTCTATGATTTAATGGCATCATGGGGTGGCACGGTGGCACAGTGGTTAGCACTGGGCCCTCACCGTGCCAGGGGCCCGGGTTCAATTCTGGCCTCAGATCACTGCCTGTGTGGAGTTTGCACATTCTCCCCGTGTCTGCGTGGGTTTCCTCCGGGTGCTCCGGTTTCCTCCCACAGTCCAAAGATGTGCAGGTTAGGTTAATTGGCCATGATAAATTGACCCTTGGTGTCGGGGGCATGAGCAGGACAGATACATGTGGCAACAGGGATAGGGCCTGGCTGGGATTGCTGTCAGTGCAGGCTCGAGAGATCATAGTCATAGAGGTTTACAGCATGGAAACAGGCCCTTCGGCCCAACTTGTCCATGTCGCCCTTTTTCTTTTAAACCGCTAAGCTAATCCCAATTGCCTGCAGTTGGCCCATATCCCTCTGTACCCATCTTACCCATGTAACTGTCTAAACGCTTTTTAAAAGACATAATTGTACCATCGAACATAGAACATTACAGCGCAGTACAGGCCCTTCGGCCCTTGATGCTGCGCCGACTTGTGAAACCAATCTAAAGCCCATCTAATCTACACTATTCCAATATCATCCATTTGTTTATCCAATGACCATTTAAATGCCCTTAATGTTGGTGAGTCCACTACTGTTGCAGGCAGGGCATTCCATGCCCTTACTACTCTCTGAGTGAAGAACCTACCTCTGACATCTGTCCTATATCTATCACCCCTCAATTTAAAGCTATGTCCCCTTGTGCTAGCTATCACCATCCGAGGAAAAAGGCTCTCCCTATTCACCCTATCTAATCCCCTGATCATCTTGCATGCTTCTATTAAGTCACCTCTTAACCTTCTTCTCTCTAACGAAAACAACCTCAAGTCCCTCAGCCTTTCCTCATCGACCTTCCCACCATACCAGGCAACATCCTAGTAAATCTCCTCTGCACCCTTTCCAATGCTTCCACATCCTTCCTATAATGCGGTGACCAGAACTGTATGCAATACTCCAAGTGCGGCCGCACCAGAGTTTTGTACAGCTGCAACATGACCTCCTGGCTCCGAAACTCAATCCCTCTACCAATAAAAGCTAACACTCCGTACGCCTTCTTAACAACCCTATCAACCTGGGTGCCAACTTTCAGGGATCTATGCACATGGACACCGAGATCTCTCTGTTCATCCACACTACCAAGTATCTTACCATTAGCCCAGTACTCTGTAATCCTGTTACTCCTTCCAAAGTGAATCACCTCACACTTTTCCGCATTGAACTCCATTTGCCGCCTCTCAGCCCAGCACTGCAGCTTATTTATGTCCCTCTGTAACCTGCAACAACCTTCCGCACTGTCCACAACTCCACCAACTTTAGTGTCATCCGCAAATTTACTAACCCATCCTTCTTCGCCCTCATCCAGGTCATTTATAAAAATGACAAACAGCAATGGCCCCCAAAACAGATCTTTGCGATACACCACGAGTAACTGAACTCAAGGATGAACATTTCCCATCAACCACCACCCTCTGTCTTCTTACAGCTCGCCAATTCCTGATCCAAACCGCTAAATCACCCTCAATCCCATGCCTCCGTATCTTCTACAATAGCTTACCATGGGGAACCCTATCAAACGCTTTACTGAAATCCATATACACCACATCAACTGCTTTACCCTCATCCACCTCTTTGGCCACCTTCTCAAAGAACTCAATAAGGTTTGTGAGGCACGACCTACCCTTCACAAAACAGTGTTGACTATCCCTAATCAAATTATTCCTTTCTAGATGATTATAAATCCTATCTCTTATAATCCTTTCCAAAACTTTGCCCACAACAGAAGTAAGGCTCACTGGTCTATAATTACCAGAGTTGTCTCTACTCCCCTTCTTGAACAAGGGGACAACATTTGCTATCCTCCAGTCTTCTGGCACTATTCCTGTAGACAATGACGACATAAAGATCAAAGCTAAAGGCTCTGCAATCTCCTCCCTAGCCTCCCAGAGAATCCTAGGATAAATCCCATCCGGCCCAGGGGACTTATCTATTTTCACACTTTCCAGAATTGCTAACACCTCCTCCTTATTAACCTCAATCCCGTCTAGTCCAATAGCCTGTATCTCAGTATTCTCCTCGACAACATTGTCTTTTTCCTGCGTGAATACTGACGGAAAATATTCATTTAGTGCCTCTCCTATCTCTTCAGGCTCCACGCACAATTTTCCACTACTGTCCTTGACTGGCCCTAATCTTACCCTCGTCATTCTTTTATTCCTGACATACCTATGGAAAGCTTTAGCGTTTTCCTTGATCCTACCTGCCAAAGACTTCTCATGTCCCCTCCTGGCTCTTCTTAACTCTCTCTTTCAGTCCTTCCTGGCTCACTTGTAACTCTCAAGCGCCCTAACTGAGCCTTCACGTCTCATCTCTACATAAGTCTCCTTCTTCCTCTTCACAAGAGATTCAACTTCTCTAGTAAACCACGGTTCCCTCACTCGACCACTGCCTCCCTGCCTGACAGGTACAGACTTATCAAGGACGCCCAGTAGATGTTCCTTGAACAAGCTCCACATTTCAATTGTGCCCTTCCCCTGCAGTTTCCTTCCCCAACCTATGCATCCTAAATCTCGCCTAACCACATCATAATTTCATTTCCCCCAGTTATAACTCTTGCCCTTCGGTATATACCTATTCCTTTCCATCGCTAAAGTAAACGTAACCGAATTGTGGTCACTATCACCAAAGTGCTCCCCTACCTCCAAATCTAACACCTGGTCTGGTTAATTACCCAGTACCAAATCCAATGTGCTCTCGCCTCTTGTTGGCCTATCTACATACTGTGTCCGGAAACCCTCCTGCACACATTGGACAAAAACTGACCCCTCTAAAGTACTCGAACTATAGCTTTTCCAGTCAATATTTGTAAAGTTAAAGTCCCCCATAACAACTACCCTGTTACTTTCGCTCCTATCCAGAATCATCTTTGCAATCCTTTCCTCTACATCTCTGGAAAACTCCCAACAGGGTGACCTCTCCTTTCCTGTTTCTAACCTCAGCCCATACTACCTCAGTAGACGAGTCCTCATCAAACGTCCTTTCTGCCACCGAAATACTGTCCTTGACTAACAATGCCACACTCCATCTCTTTTACCACCTTCCCTGCTCTTACTGAAACACCTAAACCCTGGAACCTGCAACAACCATTCCTGTCCCTGCTCTATCCAGGTCTCCAAGATGGCCACAACATCGAAGTCCCAGGTACCAACCCATGCTGCAAGTTCACCCACCTTATTCCGGATGCTCCTGGCATTGAAGTATACACACTTCAAACCACCTTCCTGCCTGCCAGTACACTCCTGCGATGCTGAAACCTTATCCATGACCTCACTACTCTCAACCTCCTGTACACAGGATCTACAATTCAGATTCCCATCCCCCCGCTGAATTAGTTTAAACCCTCCCGAAGAGCATTAGCAAATTTCTTCCCCAGGATACTGGTACCCCTCTGGTTCAGGTGTAGACCATCCCGTTTGGTACCCGCCTCTACTACTACCTCTGGATCAAATGGCCTCCTTCTGTACTGTAGGGATTCTATTCTATGATTCTAATAGCATCACAAATAACATTGCAATGAAGTTTCTGTGAATATCCCCTAGTTGCCACACTCCAGCGCCTGTTCAGGTACACTGAGGGAGAATGGAGCATGGCCAATGCATATAACCAGCACATCTTTCAGACTGTGGGAAGAAACCAGAGCACCCGGAGGAAACCCATGCAGACACGGGGAGAACGTGCAAACTCCGCACAGACAGTCACCCAAGCCGGGAATCAAACTCGGGGCCCTGGCGCTGTGAGGCAGCAGTGCTAACCACTGTGCAACCCTGGTTCAAGATTATTTTGTCTCCAACTGAGCTGCTCCAATGGGCCTCAAAGGTCCTTCCGTAAGTTGTGAAAAAAAACGAATCAGTCAGTACTCCCGCTCCTGATCCGCCCAATGATCCTTACACATATGTAAACAGAAATGGCAGAATAACTTATCAACATTCCCAGTTGCTGGGGTAATCAGACAGCACAGCAAGAGGCCATTCAGCTCTTTATGCACTTGTCAGCATCTGGAAATGACAATCCAGTGAGTCCCACTCCTCTGCTCTTCCCCCAAAGCTTTGCAAATATTTCCTTCTCCAATATATGTCTGATTTCCTTTGACAAATACCATCACATCTGCTTCCACCCATCTTTCTGGCAGATCGTCACAATGCACTGCACAAAATGATCAGAGATCATGAGAAAAGGAGGAACTGGAGGAGGCCATTTGGCCTCTCAAGCCCGCCTTGCAATAAGAATTGATAGTGGCCATTCATTACCTCAAATTCAAACTCCACTTCCATTTTCCTGAGAGCCCCACAGCCCTTGACTCAATTGTAGATCAAAAATCTATCGAACTCGGCCTTGAATATATTCAATGACCCAACCTCCACTGCTCCACTGCTGTGGCCGAGAATTCCGAAGATTAGCCACCCTGTGAGATTGCAACTGTTCAAGAACAAGGACTGTTCAGGGGTGGAATGGACAAGTTGGGCTGAAGGGCCTGTTTCCATGTTGTAAACTTCTAAGATTCTACAAGAAGGCAGCTCACCACCTTCTCAAGGCACAGGTGACAATTACTGGCCTTGCCAGAGATTCTCGAATCGCAGTTCGATTTTATTTTAAAAATGAGGCATGGTTGTGCTGTTCTTTGATGGCTGCCAAGACTAATGGGATAGATGTGTCCAGCCTCAGGAGACGTTAAAGATCCTTAAAATAAATTGGCATGGCCTCAATCCAGGTCTAGGGCGCATCAGTCCACAAAACAGAATCTGCTGTGCTTTAAACTAAGTAAATATTAATTTGCGATAATAGACATCAGCAGCTTGTATTGAAAATTGAGCTGCACGAGTGTCATAAGGTGATGTTGGCTCTGGAGAGTGACCTGATGCTGGTCAGTCTTTATCTTTTACATTCAGCAGATGTATCTTTCTGTACCTGCGTGCATGTTTCACGTGTGATTCTGTCAAGGGGGTAGGTTAGGGTTGCTTTAAAGGACCACGTCGTACACTTGAGGCCTACTTGCCCCAATGTTAGGGGAGATTCTCCAGCCTCACAGCTGCGAGTTTCCCGCCAGCGGGAGGTGGCGCCTTGTTTGATAGTTGTTTGATGTGGGTGGATAGTGAGAGCCTTTTTCCTCGGATGGTGTTGGCTAGCACGAGAGGACATAGCTTTAAATTGAGGGGTGAGAGATATAGGACAGATGTTAGAGGTAGGTTCTTTACTCAGAGAGTAGTAAGGGCGTGGAATGCCCTGCCTGCAGCAGTGGTGGACTCGTCAACGTTGAGCGCGTTCAAGTGGTTATTGGATAAACATATGGATGATATTGGAATAGTGTAGATTAGAGGGGCTTTAGATTGGTACCACTGGTCGGCGCAACATCGAGGGCCGAAGGGCCTGTACTGCGCTGTAATGTTCTATGTTCTATGTTTGCTCGCGGTGGGATTCTCTGATCCCGCCCCTGTCAATGGGAATTCCCATTGACGTCAGCCCACACTGGCGAGAAACCCGCGGGCGGGGCTGCGCTGCCTCTGGGACCAGAGAATCCCACCGGCGTGAACGGCCAGAGAATTCCAGCCAAATGACTCCACTATGCTAGAGTTTAGTTGGCACACCATATCTTCCCTCCACCCTCCCACCCCTCCAACTTTTCTTTCACTAAATGGGGATATTAAAACAATAATATAAGGGAGTCAAAGGGAGTCTTGAGCAAAGTGTACAGGAGTCTGATACCAAATTAGGCCTGACATAGAATCATGAAATGACAAAATGGAATCCTTTCAGGACAGTTATGCCCAAGCCAGCTTTGTGGTGCAGGTACCTGACTCGTCAAACTTTTGTGCTCTTTCCTTACAGCTCTGCAATTTTTCCCCGACAAGTATTTATCCAATTCCCTTTTAGTTTTCAATGTGCTTTCACCACTCTCTCAGGCAACACATCCCACATCACAAACACTTGCTGTGCAGAAACATGTTTCTCATCTCACCTCTACTTCTTTTGCCAATCACCTTAAAAATTGTGCCCTCTGGTTACTGACCCACTGCAAACAGCTTCTCCTTATCAAAAATCATTCATGGCTTCATCTGTATCGAATCTCCTTTTATCCTTCACCGCTCTCGGGAGATCAGTCTCAGCTTCTCCAGTCTCTCTGCCCAAGACCCTCATCCCTGGTACCTTCTCAGTAACTCTTCTCTCCACCTTTGACACTTCTTAAACTGGCTGCAGCTGGGGCCAAACCAGTATGCTCTGAATGTTTAGCATAACTTTCTTGTTGTACTTTATTCCTCTAAGCCGCAGATCCAATATGCTTTCTTAACAATCTGCACAACCTCTACCACCGTCAAAGAATCGTGCACATACATCCCCTGGCATCCCTGTTTCTGCAATCCCTTTAAAATTTAAATCATATGGCCACTCCTCTTTTGTCCTGCCAAAACGTATCACATCACACAACTCCTTTATAACTACCTCATGATCCTGTGATCACGCCAGAGCAGATGATGTTGAAGTACCATTGTAATCAGAGCTAATCTATTCAAAGAAGAAAGGACCACAATAACAGGCCCACCAAGCCTGCGCCAATACACGGTTTCCATCCCTCTGTTTGCCTCCCATTCCTGTGTCTCCCAAAATACACCTTGAATGTTGCTAACATGCCTACTTCTACCGCCTCCACTTCCAAGCACACACCACCGGCTGTGTGAAAAACATTCTCCAAATGCATCCCCAAAACTTACCACCTCTCACCTTAAACCGATGCCCTCTTGTAGTCGACCCTTCCGCCCGGGGAAAAAGCCTCTGACTATCCACCCTGTCTGTGCCTCTCATCGTAATTTTGTAGACCTCTATCAGGTCGCCCCTCAGCTTCTGTCTTTCCAGTGAGAACAATCCGAGTTTATCCAACCTCTCCTCACACCTAAAACCCTCCAGGCCAGGCGACATCCTGGTGAACCTTCTTTGCACCCTCTCCAAAGCGTCCACTTCCTTCTGGTAGTGTGGTGACCAGAACTGCATGCAATATTCCAAATGTGGCCGAACTAAAGTTTTATATCGCCTTGTTTTGTCATTTTTCTCAAATGCGGAATTGAAAAACAGTGGGTGGGATTCACTTGTCTCCCTGCGGCATCTTTCCCATGGCGGGAGGCAGTGCGCCATTGTTGGCAGCGGCCTAATCGTCTGGTCCTGCCACTGTCGATGGGATTTCCCTTTGACTCCATCCCACATCACCGGGAGACCTGAGGCAGGGGTGTGCCATCGGCAAGACTGGAAGATCCCGCTGGCATGAACGGTTGGAAGGTTCTAGCCATCTCTTCGAATCCATAGAATCCTACAGTGTAGAAGGAGGTCATTCGGCCCATCGAGTCTGCACTGGCCACAATCTCACCCAGTCCCCAACCCCACAGCCCCATACATTTACCCACGCTAGTCCCCCTGCCACTAAGGGGCAATTTAGCATGGCCAATCCACCTAACCCTCACATCTTTGGACTGTGGAAGGAAACCGGAGGACCCAAAGGAAACCCACGCAGACACGGGGAGAACATGCAAACTCCACACAGTCACCCAAGCCGGGAATCGAACCCGGGCCCCTGGCGCTGTGAGGCAGCAGCTCTGTGCCTCCGTGCCGCCCCCATCGCTTTAAGCAAGGAAGCAGGGAAAAAAAAATATTTGCACCATGTTGAAGTTTGGTTGTAAAACATATTTAAAAGTAAATTAGCCGTGCTAATTTGGGGAGGCGTTGTAAATCATCATCACTAACAATTCATACTGATTATGGGATTGAGTGGCACTAAATGAAAACATTTACCCAGGCAAAGCAGGGTAAAGTATACAAACTATTCTGCCTGATGAAATCATTAACTGTCATTGCATAATGGAAGGCATTTCCTCTAAGTGCTCTACAGCTGCCATGGAATCAACTTCACTGTGACCCATCCAAAAAAAAAGGTTCAAAACAATCTTTGTCTTTCATTTGAATCCAGTTTCCAATTAAAGATCTGGGAAGTGATCCCATTTGGGATGTAGCCAGCATTTTACGATGGGGTGGACACATATACAGAAGTGAATTAGTATCACATACATTCTAGGATTCTGATTAAAGGAACCTCCGACTTAGTTTGGAGACCCATTCCCTGTTGCATCTACAAAGAAATGGACAAGCGTTTTGAATCTGTCTTCATCGGCGAAGATACAGGGGAGGCAGTGGCATAATGATATTGTCAATGGACTGTCATCCAGAGACCTAAGATGGGATTTTCCAGCCACATTCACCCCAAAACTGGAAAATCCTGCCTGAGGTCAACGGACCTTTCCATGGTCCGCCTCTCACCCGCTATGATTCCCGTGGCAGGCAGAACGGGAAAATTTGCCGCCTCGGAGTAATGCTCTGGAGACATGGGTTCAAATCCCACTGTGGACGTTGGTGAAACTTGAATTCAATCAAATCTGTCATTAGAAGTCTAATGATGTCCATGAAGCCATTGCCGATTGCTGTAAAAACCGATCTAGTTTTAGGGAAGGAAATCTGCCATCTTTACCTGGTCTGGCCTACATGTGACTCCAAACCCACAGCAATGCAGCTGACTTTTAAATGCCCTCTGAAATGGTGGCGCAAGCTGTTTAGTTTAAAGGCAAGTAGGAATGGGCAACAAATGCTGGGCCAGCCAGCGACACCCACATCCCATGAAAGAATAAAACAGAAAGCATTTGAAAATCGATGGGCAAAGGAGAGGAAGATGCGCAAAGCAAACACCATCACTAGAGAAAAACGATGAGGCAAACTAATGGGCTAAAGACTGACAGATCCCCTGAACCTCATGGTTTGTTTCTTAGGTACTTAAAAGAAGTGGCTGTGGGGATAGTGCTGGGTTTGTGAGGGCTTCCGCAGGCAGGGATACAGTTGGGTGGACCCTTCAAACAGCATGCCGTGCCATCACGCTGCCAGTCTGCCCACCTCAGCGGCGATTTTACAAGCAGCGGGAGAAGGGTCAGGTAAGCCGCCTGCCAGTGACTCAACTAAGGCTCCTAAATGGGCAATGAATGTGCATTTAATGTTCTCATCCAACCAGTGCTCAAAACAGGTGGCAGGGGAATCTTGTGCCCAGCATGTAGCCCAACAACTGTGACCCTGTGAGCTGCTGGCCAGTGCAAGGGGCGAGGGCCTCCTTTTAGGATCCCTGTGCCAATCTGAGGCCCCAACAGTTTTCCCACCCCGCATATGCATTTCTCACCAGCTTTCCCCTCCCCGGCATGGTCTATCAAGCCCCCCCACCCAAGTCCCCTCACCTCCATACACGGTTGGTGGCACCTGCCAGGACTACATCTTCCACTGAGCAGGAGGTCCGGGTCCGTTGCTGAGCGCTCCTTCCTTGGCCTAGTGTAGTATCGGCAGGGGTTACCACTCCACACTGCAGAGATGCCAGCCTCCAATTGGTCAGCAACTCCGTGAGACAGGACTTGGAGAGCAGCACTGTCAGTTCAAAATCACAATTCTGGAGGGAAAAGATTGCTGGAATTTTCAAATAAAAGCGAATAATGTGACCATGCACCATTTGCAAAGAGGAAAGAAAGGGTGACAACATGGTCAACGTCCTCAGTTCCAAGTGCCGAGTAATTCCAACATTTTATGCTTTTAACTGCACAGGGTTCTCCTGCCACCTGTTTTGGGTGGCACGGTGGCACAGTGGTTAGCACTGCTACCTCACAACGCCAGGGACCCGGGTTCAATTCCGCCCTCAGGTGACTGTGTGGAGTTTGCGCATTCTTCCCGTGTCTGCGTGGGTTTCCTTCAGGTGCTCTGGTTTCCTCCCACAGTCCAAAGATGTGCAGGTTAGGTTGATTGGCCATGCTAAATTGCCCCTTAGTGTCAGGGGGACTAGTGGGGTAAATAAGTGGAGCCACGGGGATAGGGCTTGGGTGGGATTGTAGTTGGTGAAGACTTGATGGGCCAAATGGCCCCAGTTTCCAAAACCTGGTTTCAAGGATGCCCTGATTTCAATCTGCCTGCCAGCATGGATGGTTTTGTACATTTCTGGAACTGTTTGATATCACCACGGGCCTGAATATAGCATCAAATTAAAAGAAAAAGATTTGTGGGGATCAATGCAGAATTGACCAGGAAGACAAATTACTGTTCACCAATTAATCACAATGTTGTCCATATTTCTTCATAGAAATTTACTGCCAGTGACAATTATAAACAACGCAGTGTCAATTTGAATAACGTAATGCACTTCAGCAACTGGAAATGAACCAAATAAACATTGAAATAAAGTCTGTCATAGTTTCTATTGGTTTTAAAGTTGGGAAAATGACATGCAAATGAAATTGATTTTGGAGCTGTCTTCAAAGAAATCTTTTAGCCAGTGAATGGGGGGAAAATGTAGAATTATTGGTTTCCAAAAGAAAACTTACCAACAAAGGAAAGATCTACACAGAAGATGCAAAAAAGGTTGAGCGAATTAATATTGTTATTTTAGTTTGAATGAAGTCACACCAGGAGGAGAGAGTCTGTTGACTAAGGCAACATGGTGGCGCAGTGGCTAGCATTGCTGCCTCACAGCTCCAGGGACCTGGGTTCAATTCCAGCCTTGGGTGACTGCCTGCGTGGAGGTTTCATGTACTCCCCCCTGTCTGTGTGGTTTTCATCTGGGTGCTCCGGTTTTCTCCCACAGTCCAAAGATGGGCAAGTCAGGTGGATTGGCCTTGCTAAATTGCCCCTAGTATCCTAAAATCTATAGGTTAGGTGGATTACAGGAATCGGGCGGAGGAGAGGGCCTGGGGATGATATTCTGTCAGAGATTTGGTGCAGACTCAATGGGCCGAATGGCCTCTTCTGCACTGCAGGGATTCTATGATGACTTGAACAGATGAAACCCACCACTAATTAAATAGAATTTTAGTTAACTGCTACTCCTTGCAGCACAAGCTAATTTAGCAAATTCACTAATGGGCCACAGATCTCATTCATATGGAAGTTGTACCTCAAAATCCCTGGGCCAGGGTAACTACCAATTTCTATCCAAAACCTGCTGCTGAAAGTTTATGTGTATGGTTGATGATAGGACTTGTGCCTGAAGACAGGATTGGTCTTAGATGCGATGCTCCCACAATCAAATACCCAGTGTCATTCAGTGTCTGACTCATACATGAAGCATGGACTTGTTGCCGAGCCTGTAACGACAATACAACGACTGCCACTTCCTTCAGTCAGTAAGAAGTCTCACTACACCAGGTTAAAGTCCAACAGATTTATTTGGTATCACAAGCTTTCGGAGTACTGCTCCTTCATCAGGTGAGTAGGACTCACGGTAGCGGCACGGTAGCACAGTGGTTAGCACTGCTGCTTCACAGCTCCAGGGACCTGGGTTTGATTCCCGGCTTGGGTCACTGTCTGTGTGGAGTTTGCACATTCTCCTCGTGTCTGCGTGGGTTTCCTCCGGGTGCTCCGGTTTCCTCCCACAGTCCAAAGATGTGCGGGTTAGGTTGATTGGCCATGCTAAAAATTGCCCTTAGTGTCCTGAGATGTGTAGGTTAGAGGGATTAGTGGGTAAATATATAGGCATATGGGGGTAGGGCCTGGGTGGGATTGTGGTCGGTGCAGACTCGATGGGCCGAATGGCCTCTTTCTGTACTGTAGGGTTTCTATGATTTCTCCCTGAGAGATTGCACAGGAAGCAGATCGGAGGCAAGAAAATGGGAAAAAATGTGACAAGAAATAGTGGTAATGTAATTATATTCAGGTTGAGTGTTGTCATTCCCTCAACACCAGCAATATCAATTGAAAACAACTCGTTGGATCCAAACTGGGGATAAGAGTAAGTCTGCAAGATGGAAATGGTAAATTATATTGAGCTGTTGAATGAGAAGTTGTTTAAACCTTTAATTTTATTCCATTATCGTTCAGTTCTGAATGATTAAGAGCCTGGAAATAGTATAACTTAAGGGCAAAACATACTGCCAGAAATACTAAATGAATAGTAAAGTAGAGATTACAGTCAGTAAATGAAAAAGACTGACCCTTAAAATCAAGTAAAAGAGAGACTAAGTTTGATAAATCACAAATTTCAGCTCATGGAAATCTTGCAGAAATTGGTGCAGATTTAATGTAAATTTGGAGGTGTTGATTAGCTTATGCGAGTAGGATTAAGGGTGGCATTGCGGCACAGTGGTTAGCACTGCTGCCTCACAGCGCCAGGGACCCGGGTTCGCTTTCCGGCTTGGGTCACTGCCTCTGTAGAGTTTGCACACTCTCCCTGTGTCTGTGTGGCTTTCCTGCGGGTGCTCCGGTTTCCTCCCACACTCCAAAGATGTGCAGGTCAGATGGATTGGCCATGCTAAATTGCCCCTTAGTGTCAGGGAGACTAGCTAGGGTAAATGCATGGGGCTTTTGGGATAGGGCCGAGGTGGGATTGTGGTCGGTGCAGACTTGATAGGTAAAATAGCCTCCTTCTGCACTGCAGGATTCTATGATTCTTTGTTCACTGGAGTTTAGAAGAGTGAAAGGAGATCTCACAGAAACTTATAAAATTCTAACAGGGTTAAACAGGGTAGATTCAGAAAGAATGTTCCCGATGGTGGGGGAGTCCAGAACTAGGTGGTCATAGTTTGAGGATAAGGGGTAAACCTTTTAGAACTGAGGTGAGAAGAAATTTCATTATCCAGAGGATGGTAAATGTCATCACCCAGAGGATGGTGAAATTTCATTACCCAGAGGATGGTGAATGTGTGGAATTCATGACCACAGAAAACATTGTGTGATTTCAAGAAGAAATTCGACATAGCTAAAGTAATCAAGAGATATAGGAAGAAAGGGGGATCAGGATATTGAATCCCATGATCAGTCATGATCAAAATGAATGGCGGAGCAGGTTCGAAGGGCTGAATGGCCTAATCTTGCTTCTCGTTTTGATGTTAACATTCTATGTTAATGAGAGAAGAGGAAAGCATTAATTGTGCTACTTGCTATCAGGAAAGGAACGTGAGATATTCAAAATAATTTCTACTTTTTGGCGAAAGATTATCTGGCATTGAATATAATGGTGAATTTGGCAGGGGGGGTCTACAATCTAAAATATTATTTCTCAAAGGAATCCACTTCTCATGTCCAGAGAGACAATAGACAAAGTGTTGGAAAATCCTGGAACTCGCTCTCTAGGAAGGCGCTGGAGGTAGAGACAATGAATTATTTCAAAAGGAAATTAGGTGGGCACTTGAGGGAAATAGGGCAAAAGGAATGGGTGCGGAATGGGGGTGGGGTGGCAGTGGGGAAAGGGACCAATTGGATTATGATGCAGAGAGCCAGCATAGATGAAATGGGCCAAATGGCCTCATTCTGTGCCAGAATGACTCCAGGCTTATCACGTTGCTGAACTAAGATCTAAGCTTTTACAGTTCCAAATCATGCAAGTAAGACAGGTTGGGTTGGACCGTCAACAGTAGATAAAATGGTCATAACGCATGCATTGATTTCAGGAGCACAGTGAATGTCAGACTGAAGCAAGATCAATTTTAGGTGGGTAAAATAAATGTGACGAGGCATTTGGAAAGAAATCTAACCATGAAAGAAAGATGCGCTAAAGTAAAGTAAAGTATATTTATTCGTCACAAGTAAGGCTTACATTAACACCGCAATAAAGTTTTACTGTGAAATTCCCCTTGTCGCCACAGTCCAGCGCCTGTTCGGGTCAATGCACCGAACCAGCACGTCTTTCAAACTGTGGGAGGAAACCGGAGCACCCGGAGGAAACCCGCGCAGACACGGGGAGAACATGCCAACTCCACACAGACAGTGAGCCAAGCCAGGAATCGAACCCTGGTGCTGTGAAGCAGCAGTGTTAACCACTGTGCCGCTATTAGCGTTCCAGAAAAGAACAACAAATTGTTCCCTATAATTGTGCTAATTTTAAATCTGAACACTTACAAGAGGCCCGTCGCGATTTATATGCGCAGAAAAGAATCCTAGTGATACAGGACACGGAAGCGTCGACTGAAATTCTAGACGACATTTGATGGATAATGCTGGTTTCTGTGATTCGTAGGAGCAGGGTTGATCAGTCCACCCAACACGGGGAAATATTGTGTCATTTATCCTTCAATATCGAAGAAGACAGCCAGAAAATCATCTCCTTTTCTGCAGTGAGTTCTTCGATGAGTGATGAGACCGATTTTTCTGCTAAGAATGAGTATTCATGGAAAAACCATGCTGAAAAATATTCCTTGCGCTTCATGAAAAATAAAAGAAATGCAGGACAATTGCAGCGCAGCGGGCTGGGAGACGCAAGCGGAGACTATTTAGCAGGCTTCCCGCTGGGCACCGCGGCCTCCGTGCACCGCTGGGTGCCAGATTTCCGGCGCCCTCAGCTCTGCACCAGAACTCAATGCAAAGCTGTGTAATATATTTAAATTAAGATTTGCATCGTATTAGCGGGCCCAGGACTGAAGTCTCTGGGCCCACTAGAGTCTCCCCCCCACCTCCCCTCCCCCCCGCGCCAGGAATGTTTCACTCCAGCGGGGTTTACAACAGCTCCCCATTAGTGGGAAGCTGGCAGCCCTACCCCGCTGGAGTGAACAGGGGCCCATGGAGGTCCTCCAGGAGGTCGGGGGCGAGGGTGGGGTGCCCCCTAGGCTTGTTAGCTTGGCACTGCCCAAGGGGCAAAGTTGCACTGCTCACCAAGCATGGGGCAGTGCCAAGAGGTGGGCCTAATGGGGGTTGGCCCCAATGGAGGCAGGGCCTCTCAGGGGGAGATTGATGGAGGTGAGGGGGATTGATTGAGGTGGGCCAGAGGGTGTGGTCAAGGATGGCTCGGACACGTCTGGGGGGGGGGGGGGGGGGGGGCGCGGGGGGGGGGCCAGTGATCGGGGCGTGGGGTGTCGGAGTAGCAGTGTTGTGGAATCGCAGGGCTGGCCAGCAATTGGGAGGCCGGCATTGCGGGCATGTGCCAATGTGCTGATCTCGGCACTGACAGATTGGGGCATGCGCAGTGGCCCGCTCAACGCTATGCTGCCAGCCTCTCCAGGGGAATAGTCCCCATCTCCGGATTCTTACTGAGATTCTTGCTAGTGCACTCTGCAATGCACAGAGTGGGAGATTCATTTTGAAAATTCCACTGAAAAAAATCAGCGTGATTTATTCCAGTTTTTTTGCAAATTCAACACTTAGAATTTTTCTGAGAGAATCCCACCCATGGAGTCTGATACAATGTGACTTGTACAAGGAATAAAGAAAATAATGTTTATTTATTTAGTGTCACATGTAGCATACATTGACACTGCAATGAAGTTACTGTGAAAATCCCCGAGTTGCCACACTGTTCGGGTCCACTGAGGGAGAATTTAGCATGGCCAATGCATCTAACGAGTACACCTTTCGGACTGTGGGAGGAAACCGGAGCACCCAGAGGAACCTCACACAGACACGGGGAGAACGTGCAGACTCTGCAGAGACAGTGACCCAAGCTGGGAATCGAAACCAGATCCCTGGCACTGTAAGGCAGCAGAGCTAACCACTGTGCCACCATGCCGCCTGTGAGTGTGTTTTACACTTTTGTGTCTTAGTTTTCTCTGCATTTTCAGCCTACATTGCTGGCTAGCAGCAATACCAAAAAGAGAGCCAATTGTGTAGGCCTCTCCCTGTCAGTACACAATCTCTCCATTAGCAAGTCTTCAGTTATGCTCTTCATGGCAACACATGGGTCCCTCGCATCATCGCACTAAACCTTCAGGGGAACTCCGAGAACATTGACTGTGCTCCGTCAGCATGTGTGAAGGCCCAGTGCCATGTGGATGCCCCTGGCACTCATGAACCAAGCTCCTAGCCATGGACAAATAGCTCCACTGCCTTGTGCATACCGCAGGAGAGCTGAAGGCGAAGGGAGTAAATCTTGAACAAAAGATCTGAGGTGGAATTCTCCTGCTGTTCACACCCCGTTGCCGCTGCAAGCGAGGACAGAGGATTTGGAGTTTGCATGTTCTCCCCGTGTCTACATGGGTTTCCTTTGGTTGCTCCGGTTTCCTCCCACAATCCAAAGATGCACAGGTTTGGTTGATTGGCCATGCACAATTGCCCTTTCACGTCAGGAGGATTAGCAGGATAAATACATCGGGTTACAGGGATAGAGCCTGGGTGGGATTGTTGTCAGTGCAAGTTCGATCGGCCGAATGGCCTCTGTAGGGAATCTATGATTCAATGACTGCAAAGGAACAGCAGTATATTTCCAAGTCAGGACAGTGAGTGGCTTGGAGGGAAGTTGCAGGTGGTGGTGTTCCCATGTATCTGCTACTCTTGTCCTTCTCGATGGTCGTGGGTTTGGAAGCTGCTGTCGAAGGACCTTTGGTGAATTGCTGCAGTGCACCTTGTAGATATTACACATTGTTGTTACTGAGCGTCAGTGGTGGAGGGAGTGGACGTTTGTGGATGTCATGCCAATGAAACAAGCTGCTTTGCCCTGAATGGTGAGAGAGAGTTTAGAGTTTATTTATTAGTGTCACAAGTAGGCCTACTGCAATGAAGTTACTGTGAAAATCCCCCAGTTGCCACATTCCAGCGCCTATTCGGGTACACTGAGGGAGAATTTAGCATGGCCAATGCACCTAACCAGCACGTCTTTCAGACTGTGGGGGGAAACCAGAGCACCCGGAGCAAACCCACGCAAACACGGGGAGAACGTGCAAACTTCACACAAACAGTGACCCAAGCCGGAAATCAAGCCCAAGTCCTTGGCGCTATGAGGCAGCAGTGTTAACTACTGTGCCACCGTGCCGCCCCAGTGTCAAGCTTCACCGGGTGATGTCAAGCTTCTTGAGTGTTGTTAAAGCTGCGCCCATCCAGGCAAGTCGGGAGTATTCCACCACACTCCTGCCTTGTGTCTTGCAGATGGTGGAAGGCTTTGGGGTGTCAGGAGGTGAGTTACTCGCCGCAGTATTCCTAGCCTCTGACCTGCTCTTGTCGCCACGGTGTAATATCGATACTGATACTGGTGGTGGATTGTAGAATTAGCAGCTGTATAAATGTAAGGTCTCACTTTGGAATTAAATCTAAATTAAGATTGACTTCTGAGGTGGAATTTTCCCAACCTGCCCAGCACCTGAATCGTAGCGGGCGGGACACAGATGATGCAAAGGTATGTTGCCCTTGGGCAGGATTTTCCAAGTCTTGGGGTGAGCGCAACTGGAAAATCCCGTCCCTCGCCTCCTCCTTCACCAATTGGCCAAAAGTGGTTTAACAACCAAGACCGATTTTCTCTGTGAAACTCCATGTCCCCGGCTTCAGATCTCACCCCTGTTAATATCCATGCCAATGTTTCAGGCTAATGATTGTCTCTGTAAAGTAAATTCAGTGATTCCCAGGGTGATGTCTTGCTGAATAGAAGTGCAGATTGGAGATAGTGCCAGGTCTACAACCTTCTCTGCTGTTAATCGAGGCTCCGAGAGCAAGGGATTTTTTTTTAACAGACTCATTATAAATCTTTCTGAGCATTTAATCTCCCAGTTGTAGCTTACTCTGGGAGATTTACATGGTGATAAGCTTGGTCTTGCATTCTTTTGTCTAATGATCTCCAATTTATCAAATGGTCAGACTGTGCTCACTGCATGAGCAGTAAGTGATTCAGAAGACTATTCCCACTTTAGTCCTTTCGTATAAAATTATCAATTCAGTCAAACTTTGTCACCGCTGGATTTCAGTGCTGCAAGATTCATCAAATAAACTTTGGCTTAAATTTTTACTGCTTTCGTGTCTCCGAGACACTCGTCTTCAGTAATTCAGCAAATGACAGGTGAATTTGCTGTTATGTTCCCTCCCACTGATGATAGCCCGTTTCCTATTATAAATCCGGAAACTCTTCCACACATCAGCACCAACGCCCCGTGAGGAGTCCCAAATGACTGTGTTATTTACCCTTGAAATGTGCAAATGAAATGTCATCCGTTGGCAAACAGTCGGAGCACGCCACTTGCTTACTGCACCGAGTATCATTAAAGCCTTCATTTGATAGTAAGGACATAAGAAGATAAGAAATAGGAGCAGCAGTAGTCTGATTCACCACTCAATAAGGTCATGGCTGATCTTCTATCTCAGCTCCTTGATTCCCTGAGAGACCAGAAATCTGTCTCAGTCTTAAATATACTCAATGATGGAGTATCCGCAACCCTCTCGGGCAGAGAATTCAAAAGATTCACTGCCCTGTGGGTGAAGAGATTTCTCCTCATCATGGTTCTAAATGATCAGCCCCTTATCCTGAGATTATGCCCCCATGTTTTCAATTCCCCAGCCATGGGGAACAACTATCTACCTGTCAAGCCCCTTCAGAATGTTTTTATGTATATGAGATTACCACTCAATCTTCTCAACCCTGGGGAATACAGGCCCTATTTACTCAGCCCCTCACCATGAGACAACCTTCTCATCCCAGGAAGCAAGCTAGAGAACCTTTACTGTGCTGCTTCCAATGCAAGTATATACTTCCCTGAATATGAAAGTCAAAACTGCTCACAGTACTCCAGGTTAGTCTCACCAAAACTCTATGTAATTACAGCAAGACATCCTTATGCTTGTGTTCCAAGCCCCTTGTATTAAAGGCCATTTGCCTTCCTAATTCATTTTGGATCTGCATGTTAGCTTTCAGGGTTCCTTGTGTGTGCATGCCCCATGTCTATCTGAATATCAACATTTAAAAGTTAAATGTTAAAAATGTATTTATTAGTGCCACATGTAGGCTTCCATTAACATTGCAATGAAGTTACTGTGGAAATCCCCTAGTCGCCACACTCCGGCACCTTTTCGGGTACACTGAGGGAGAATTTCGCATGGCAAATGCACCTAACCAGCACGTCTTTCGCACTGTGTGGGACTTGTTTCCCATTCACTTAATCTCTCCTTATCTCTCTGATTATTCTTTCTGAGCTCCTCCAAGGTTACATTCCCACGTGGTTTTATATTATTGGCAAACTTAGATACATTACTCTCAGTTTCTTCATCTAAGTTACTGACATGGATTATCAATTGTCTCTCTTCCTGAGTTCAGGGTCCAGAGGGAGTTTCCTTAGGATTTGCCTGTTACCCTCTGAATGCTATCCATAGAACCATAGAACCATGGAATCCCAACAATGCAGGAAGAGGCCACCCGGCCCATCGTGTCTGCACCGGCTCTCTGAAAAAGCATCCCACCCAGACCCTCCACTCTGCTCTATTTCCGTAACACCGGGCATTTACCATGGCGAATCCACCTAATTTATACACCTTTGGACACTAAGGGACAATTTAGCATGGCCAATCCACCCAACCTGCACACCTTTAGACCGTTATTGGTCGAAAAAACATTTGAGTTGATTTACAGATCTGGATACACATCTCAGCACGCTACATGTTTTGCTTCCAACGCAGTCTCAGTCATATGACATTGCATCACAGTTACGTCAATGGCTACATCAGTATCAGATGCTCCTGATGTTAAGCCTTTACTCTACATCTCCCCCCACACCCTCCCGCCCCATCCAATCCATGTCTTTATCACAGCTATATACAAACTCTTATATCTCCCTGCAAGCTCAGCCTTCACAGGCTTCATCTCTGTAGTGCCTTTACCAATCACCCTGATTTGGTCTTGATTTCATTTTCAAGTTGAGGATGAATTGCACCCTCTCGGCGTTCAGTCGAGTTTCCATTTGTTTCTGGTTGCTTGCCTTCATTCCGGATCTGAATAGTATGCCCAGGTTTCATTGCTTTCCTTCCCAATGAAAGCAGGGCTCTTTGGTTTGTTCCGCTATTTCCCTGGTCAATAACGGTTCTATAAGATCTGAGATCTGTGGAGTTCTTTCTATTACAAAGCTTTATTTTCTATTGATCTCTCATCCACACTCTCTCCCCGAGCTGCAGCATTTCCAATTCCCGTGCCCTGTGCCTGAAGTTGAAATGATGAGTTTGACTGTCTCTTTGTTGCTCCTCATGCTTCCTAAATTTCTCACGATCATCTGAGGTGAGGCTGGGTTGTACTATTTGTTGTTTGGCTGGAAGTTGTGTTGACAACCCTCTTCCCATCAAAAATTCACATTGTAAGAACATGTATTTCAGTGATGACGTTCTACAGTTAATTTCTTCATTTTTTTCATCAACTTCTTGATTGTCAATTCCTCTTTTCAGCTGAAGATATCTGGGTAAACTTTTTGATTTGATTTGATTTATTATTCTCACCGATATTGGGATACAATGAAAAGTATTGTTTCTTGCGCGCTATACAGACAAAACATACCATTCATAGAGTACATCATGGAGAAGGAAAAGAGAGGGTGCACAACATAATGTTAATATTACTGGAGAGTTTAAAAGAGTTAGAGTGCTGTTTTAATTTGATTTTGATTTGATTTGATTTATTATTGTCACATGTATTAACTTACAGTGAACAGTATTGTTTCTTGCGCGCTGTACAGACAAAACATACCATTCATAGAGAAGGAAACGAGAGAGTGCAGAATGTAGTGTTACAGTCATAGCTAGGATGTAGAGAAAGGTAAGTCCATTCAGAAGACTGACAGCAGCAGGGAAGAAGCTGTTCTTGAGTCAGTTGGTATGTGACCTCAGACTTTTGTATCTTTTTCCCGAAGGAAGAAGGTGGAAGAGAGAATGTCTAGGGTGCGTGGGGTCCTTAGTTATGCTGGCTGCTTTGCCGAGGCAGCGGGAAGTGCAGACAGAGTCAATGGATGGGAGGCTAGTTTGCGTGATGGATTGGGTTACATTCACGACCTTTTGTAGTTCCTTGCGGTCTTGGGTAGAGCAGGAGCCATATCAAGCTGTGGTACAACCAGAAAGAATGCTTTCTATATTGCATCTGTAACAGTTGGTGAGAGTCATAGCTGACATGCCAAATTTCCTTAGTCTTCTGAGAAAGTGGAGACGTTGGTGGGCTTTCTTAACTATAGTGTCGGCATAGGGGGAACAGGACAGGTTGTTGGTGATCTGGACACCTAAAAACTTGAAGCTTTCGACCCTTTCTACTTCATCGCCATTGATGTAGACAGGGACATGTTCTCCACTATGCTTCCTGAAGTCGATGACAATCTCCTTTGTTTTGTTGACATTGAGAGAGAGATTATTATTGCCACACCAGTTCCCCAGATAGAGCATGGAATGAGAGAAAAAGATAGAATTTGAGGGTATGCTGGGGACAGCTCGCAAGAAGTTGCCGCGCTCCAGCTAGTCACATGCATGAAACCATATTCTTGTGCAAAGTTATGGAACAGCTCATTAACAAACTGAATATTGCAATGACATCACTCTGCTGTCAGAGAATGCAGCAGGGTATCGATAGGCTGGAAAATTGGGCAGAGAAATGGCAGATGGAATTTAATCCGGACAAATGCGAGGTGATATGTTTTGGTTGGTCCAATTAAGGTGGGAGCTGTAAAATAAATGGTAGAACCATCAGGAGCATAGACACACAGAGAGGTCTGGGCGTGTAGATCCACAGATCCTTAAAGGTGGAAAAGGTGATGAAGAAAGCATATGGCATGCTTGCCTTCATCGGACGGGGCATCGAGTATAAAAGTTGGTAAATTACGTTACAGTTATATAAAATGTTGGTTAGGCCACATTTGGAATACTGTTTTCAATTCTGGTCACCACGCTATCAGAAGGATGTGGAGGCTTTGGAGGGAGTACAGAAAAAGTTTACTAGCTATGAGGAGAGATTGAATAAACTGGGATTGTTCTCCCTGGAAAGACGGAGGCTGAGGGACGACCTGATAGACGTTTATAAAATTATGAGAGGTACAGATAAGATGAACAGTTGGAAGCTTTTTCCCAGGGCAGAAATGACAATTACAAGGGGGCACAAGTTCAAGGTAAGGGGGGGAAAGGTTCAGTGGAGATGTGCAGGGTAAGCTTTTTACACAGAGGGTGGTGGGGGCCTGGAATGCACTGCCAAGTGAGGTGGTTGAGGCAGATACATTAGCCACATTTAAGACTTGTCTGGATAGACACATGAACAGGCGGGGAATAGAAGGATACAGGCGGTTGGTCTAGATAGGACAACATGATCAGCGCAGGCTTGGAGGGCCGAAGGGCCTGTTCCTGTGCTGTACTGTTCTTTGATCTTTGTTCTTTGTATTCATTCCGAAGGTTAAGATGTGGGAGCTCCCGACTTGAGGAGTCAAACTGGGACCTGACGTGTTCAGATCCCAGATGTGCTGGTGCACTCCTGCCAGACATATAGTGGGAGTGTGGCGGAATAAGCAAGGATGCTTCTGTGGCCAGTGTCTGTTTAATTCATTCAAATCCACAAATTGACCTTTAGAGGGAACATTGAAGAGAAGTGCCCACTATGGCTCACACTTTTTCATGCCATGTACAGACTGACAGAACGGGCAAGGAAATGAAATCTACAACCGTATGCATTCCACAAATGAAATAGCGCGCTTCCAGACAATTGATTAAGACTTAACTGTTGCATATTGCATTGGAGGTCATGTAGGTTGAGTGCTATGTTCCACTGTCATTTCTTAGAGTTAAAATTAAGTCAGATTTATGGGGAAATTAGATAATACTTGGAAGCAGTGAGACATAGCAAGAAAGTAAAAGTGAAATGCTTGAAACAATAAAGTTAGACGTAGTTCATGTGGATTAAAATACTCTTCTTTGACAAGTAGCTTTTCCATGGCTCATGAATTAAACGGATTTTTGGATGAAAGGGCCTTTCAACGATCTTCAAAGACACAATGCTGGACATGGTTGAAACAAGTCTTATATTATAGATTGGCTGAGTGACAGGGAACACAGTGTAGTGGTGAAAGGTTGCTTTTTGGTCTGGGAGAAGATATACGGTGAGATTCCCCAGGGGCCTGTACTAGGTCCACTGTTTTTCTTGATGTATATTGATGATCTCGACTTGAGTGTACAGAGCATTGTTCCAAAAGTTGCACAAAACTTGTAGGTATTCTGAATTTTGAGAAGGTTGGTGATAGATTTTCAGAAGACAAAGTCAGGTGTTAGAATGGACAGCCATGTGGCACATAAAATTTAAAGCAGAGAAGTGTGAAAAATGATATACTTGGGCAGAGAAGGGACAATATAAGCCAAAGAGGGCAATTCTAAAGGGGATGCAGGGACAAAGTGTCCTGGGGATATATCTAAAGAAACTGTTCAAGGTGGCACAGTAGGTTGCATCTCTCCAAAGGCATAACAGATCCAGGGCAAGGAAACTCTGATGCTTTAGCCTCAGCAGAAGCACTTTATGAAGGATGTCAAGGCATGAAAACAGGTGCAGAAAAGATTACGAGAATGGTTCTGCGGATGAGGGACTTCCATCAGGTGAACATATTGGAGAGGTTGGGATTTTTCTCACAGGAAGAAGGAGGCTTGAGAATGGATTTGATAGAAGTGTTCAAAATCAAGAGGGATCTGGTGAGAAATAGATGGGGAAAGAGCTTTTCTTGTTCAGCAATTGGTTAGCATCTGGACTGGACTGCCAGAGAAGGAGATAGGGTCAGATTCACCCATGGCTTTCCAAAGGGATTTGGATAAGCACCTGAAGGGAAAATAAATTGCAGGGCTGCAAGGGAAAGGATGAGTGGGACCACATAAATTGCTTTTGCAGAGAGCCAACACATTTTGAAGTTAAAGTTTATTTATTAGTGTCACAAGGAGGATTACATTAACACTGCAACAAAGTTACTGTGGAAATCCCCTAGTTGCCACACTCCGGTGCCTGTTCAGGGAGAATTTAGCACAGCCAATGCACCTAACCAACACGTCTTTCAGACTGTGGAAGGAAACCGGAGCACCCGGAGGAAACCCATGCAGATAATGTGCAGACTCCGCACAGACAGTGACCCCAGCCAGGAATAGAGCCCCGGTCCCTGGCGCTATGAGGCAGTAGTGCTAATCACTGTGCCACTGTGCTGCCCATGGGGCATGTGGTCGATATGCCTGGCGTTGAGCCGGCACTGAAGTTCATACACAACGTTGCTTAATTGTGTGGTAGACAGAACATGTTTTTGGGCTGACAGCAACATCACATTAATGGAAAACACCACCCGGATAGCCATCAGATAATAGCAGTGTGAAACAGCTTGCTTAACCTGTGAAACATTTGGATCAAAAGAATGAGGAGAGTCAATACGAACGAAATAATCCAATTTTAAAATGGGTGCAGGGCCAGAGGTACATGGGGATGTATGTACACACATCTTTGAAGGTGATAGGACAAATTAAGGCTGCTAAAAAGGAAAAGTAAATTGACTTTATTAATAGAGGAAGAGAATACAAAAGCAACAAAGTTAGACTGAAATTTAATACAACTTAATTGCTTAATTCTGGGCGCTGGTCTTTCACAAGGATGTCAAGGGATGATGTAGACAGAGATTTACTCAGCTGATGAAGGTGTTCAGCTATGTGAAGAAACTGAAGAATCTCCGGTTGTTCTCCTCAGAACAGAGAAGGCTAAAGTGGATATTTGAGAGAGGTGTGCAAAATCATGAATGTTTTTGATAAGAGTAATTGGAGTGAAACTGTTTCCACTGATGGAAGGGTCAGTAACGAAAGGGCACAGATTTAAAGTGATTGGCAGAAGAAAGAAATTTCTTTGAGCAGTGATTTGTTGTGATCTGGAATGCACTGACTGGAAGGGGAGGCGATGGCCCAGCGATATTATCGATAGACTATTAATCCAGAAGCCCAGCTAATGTTCTTGGGACGTGCATTCGAATCCCGCCACAGCAGATGGTGAAACTTGAACTCAATAATGAAAAAATCTGTATTTAAGAATCTACTGATAACCATGAAACCATTGTCGATTATCGGAAAAACCTATCTGGTTCACTAATGTCCTTTAGGGAAGAAAATCTGCCATCCTTACCGAGTCCGACCTACATGTGACTCCAGAGCCATAGCAATATTGACTCTCAACTGCCCTCCAAGGGCAACTAGGAATGGGCAATAAATGCTGGCCAGCCAGCAACGCCCATGTCCCATGAATGAGTAAGAATGCATACTTTGTAGACTGTAAAGCTCTCTGGTATTCATGAAGGGTGCTACATAAATGCAAACTTTTTCTTTACTTCATTGTCTTAAAACACAACAGAACGGATCCCAACATCCTGAGAAACTGTTAACTTTTTAGCAAAAAACCTAGAATGAAGCAACTCTTATTGAATGATGCTGCTGGTCCACATTTTTGTGCTTTTCTCAAACAAAAACTCTGGACATTAGTTTCCATGGAATCCGTACAGTACAGACGGAGGCCATTCAGCCCATCAGGTCGGTACCAACTCTCTGACAGAGTATCTTACCGAGGCCCACCTTCCCTCCGCATTTAGCGTGGCCAATCCACCTGACCAGCACTAAGATAAATGCAAAATACTTGCGGAGGCTGGAATCTGAAACAAAAACAGAAAAACGCTGGAAAACCTCAGCAGCTCTGACAGCATCTGTGGAGTGAGAGTAGAGCAAAGGTTTCGAGTCTAGATGATCTCGACTTGAAACATTGGTTCTGTTTTCTCTCCACGGTGCTGTCAGACCTGCAGAGATTTTCCAACATTTTCCTGTTTTTGCACCTAACCAACACATCTTTCGGACTGTGGGAGGAAACAGGAGCACCCGGAGGATACCCACGCAGACACGGGGTGAACATGCAAGCTCCACACAAAAGGTGATCCAAAGCCGGGAATCGAACCCGGGTCCCTGGCACTGTGAAGCAGCAGTGCTAACCAGTGTACCACCGTGTCGCCTATTTGATCTCTGAAAGGCTCATATTAGCTAATCAAGTGGGAGTAAAGATCAACATCACAAGAGAATCTTAATAAAACCTTATAATTGTGAACCTTTGTTTTTTTTTCTCACTTGCATTTATTATGAATCTTTTGTTCTTTGTTTTTCTTCTGACAAGGTTTTTTTTCAAAATTTGCTTGTTACTGCTATCTAACTCCATCTAATGGTGGAGGATTTTGACTGGTTTACAGATGACAGAAGCATCTCAAAGGCAGGGTTCAATTACTAAAAAATGGGTCCAGCATGAAACGTGTTTAACGGAGAATTTGCCGGGAGCAAGTAAAGTGTGTTGACTTGGAGGGGAGAAGAAAACATGGAAAGCAAGTGGCCAGAAGGAGGGAACGAGGTTCTGTAGGTTCCATTTGTATGTAGGGTTCACGTTCCTTTGACCTTTCAAACAAGGGGTTTCAGACCTTAGATCAACTGATAAATAAAGCTTAGACGCTAACAAGCATAGGTAAATACCGGGACGGCTAAGCTTCAGAGTTGAAGACCTTTTGACCTTTCCTTTTGTGTTTCTGCTTCTTGCACTAATCCCCTTTGCTTGAATGCTATACAGCAGGATGAGATTCTTTCACCAGCCCCCGGCCAGTTGTATAATCATGCTCAGAGAACAGTCAAGGTACATCACAATCTTCATTTCTACTGCACAAGCAGTTCTGCATCTCTGCGGTCTCCAAATTCCCACACAACTTCTGGCGAATAATTTTTTATGTGTGTCTGTTCAGTAAGTCAGACTTTTTAAAACCACATTGCACACACTGCTTTATTGATAGTTTAACTGCTTACAGTAAAATAGCTGAATATTTTGGGTAAATAAATATTGGGTAATCAAAGCTACTATTAATGAACAACGATCATTTGTTCATCATAGCTGATTAAGCAGGTAACCCAGTTTATCTGAAGGTCCCTTTGTGTACACAGCAATTCATCAATATCCCATTATTGTATCTCCTAACAGCGTGTCCACTGTGGTAAACTGACCAAGTCGATTAAACAAAGAGATGTGGTTTCATTTGGAACTATAATTATCTCAATGAGAGAGCATTCTGAATAAATGGAACCCTCTATTTACATAATGCTGTAAAGCTGGAGTTCCGACACAGGCAGACTTGACACATGCCATTCTCTGCCGGAACTCTCCTGTTTGCCCTTCAAAGGGTTTCACTGGAACCTGTGGTCCAGGTTTTCACCCGGACAGAGACGTTTTCCCACCGCGACAAAAATACTGCACGTCATCGGAAATACGAAGGCCCATTTTCGGGAGGCTGGGTTTGGAGGCCAACCAGGTTTCGAGCGTGTTGTCATGATCAAAATGAATGGTAGAGCAGGCTTGAAGGGCCTTTAGCCCCAAGAGCTATATCTAATTTCTTCCTGAAATCCGACAACGTTTTGGCCTCAACTACTGACTGGGGTAGTGAATTTCATACATTCACCATCCTCTGGGTGAAGAAATCTCTCCTCACCTCAGTTCTAAAAGGTTTACCCCTTATCTTCAAACTATGACCCCTAGTTCTGGATGCCCCCACCATTGGGAACATTCTTTCTGAATCTACCCTGTCTAACTCTGTTAGAATTTTATAAGTTTCTATGAGATCCCCTCTCACTCTTCCAAACTCCAGTAAATATAATCCTAACTGACTTAATCTCTCCTCATATGACAGACCAATCATCCCAGGAACCAACCTGGTAAACCTTCACTGTACTTCCTCTCTAGCAAGGACATCCTTCCTCTGATAAGGACCCCAAAACTACACACAATACTCCAGGTCTGGCCTCACCAACGCCCTATACAATTGCAGCAAAACATCCCTATTCCAATACCCAAATCCTCTCACTTTGAAGGCCAACATACCATTTGCCTTCTTTACTGCCTGCTGTACCTGCGCACTTACTTTCAGCGACTGATGCACAAGGACAGCAAGAGCTCATTGACTATCCACCTCTCCCAATTTACACCCATTCAACTAATAATCTGTTTTCCTATTATTGCTACCAAAGTGGATAACCTCACATTTATTCACGTGATACTGCATCTCCCATGTATATGCCCACACAGTCAGCCTGTCCAAATCACGCTGAAGCATTTCTGCATCCTGCTCACAGCTCACCCTCCCACCCAACTTTGTATCATCTGCAAACTTGGAGGTAAACATTCAGTTCCCTCTTCCAAATCATGAATATATAATGTAAACAGTTGGGGTCCTATCGCAGATCCCTGCAGCACCCCACTAGTCACTGACTGCCAATCAGAAAAATACCCATTTATGCCAACTCTTTACTTCCTATCTGCTAACCAGCTTTCTATCCATCTCAAGATATTACCTGCAATCCCATGTACTTTAACTTTGCATAGTAGTCTATTATGTTATGAGGATAGGGCCTGGGTGGGATTGTTGTTGGTGCAGGCTGGATGGGCCAAATGGCCTCCTTCTGCACTGTAGGGATTCTATGATTCTAAGTTCCAATTGTGCTCCACCTGAGGGAACATGGAGGATGGAGATAGTGTCCTCTCACACAGAGGCTATAGAAGCCTGTCGTAGTGAGCATGATGTGGAGGTGCCAGCGTTGGACTGGGGTAAACACAGTAATAAGTTTAACAACACCAGGTTTAAGTCCAACAGGTTTATTTGGTAGCAAAAGCCACAAGCTTTCGGAGCCTTAAGCTCCTTCTTCAGGTGAGTGGGAATTCTGTTCACAAACAGGGCATATAAAGACACAAACTCAATTTACACAATAATGGTTGGAATGCGAATACTTACAGCGAATCAAGTCTTAAAGGTACAAACAATGTGAGCGGAGAGAGCATTAAGACAGGTTAAAAGGAGGATCACAACAGACACCTCCAGACGCTGAAAGATGCCCTCATAAGAACAGGATATGGCGCTCGACTCATCGATCGACAGTTCCGACGCGCCACAGTGAAAAACCACACCGACCTCCTCAGAAGACAAACACGGGACACGGTGGACAGAGTACCCTTCGTCGTCCAGTACTTCCCCGGAGCGGAGAAGTTATGGCATCTCCTCCGGAGCCTTCAACATGTCATTGATGAAGAAGAACATCTCACCAAGGCCATCCCCACACCCCCACTTCTTGCCTTCAAATAACCGCACAACCTCAAACAGACCATTGTCCGCAGCAAACTATCCAGCCTTCAGGAGAACAGTGACCACGACACCACACAACCCTGCCACAGCAACCTCTGCAAGACGTGTCGGATCATCGACAAAAATGCCATCATCTCACATGAGAACACCATCCACCAGGTACACGGTACATACTCTTGCAACTCGGCCAACGTTGTCGACCTGATACGCTGCAGGAAAGGATGTCCCGAGGCATGGTACATTGGGGAAACCATGCAGACGCTGCGACAACGGATGAATGAACACCGCTCGACAATCACCAGGCAAGACTGTTCTCTTCCTGTTGGGGAGCACTTCAGCGGTCATGGGCATTCGGCCTCTGATATTCGGGTAAGCGTTCTCCAAGGCGGCCTTCGCGACACACGACGGCGCAGAGTCGCTGAGCAGAAACTGATAGCCAAGTTCCGCACACATGAGGACGGCCTCAACCGGGATATTGGGTTCATGTCACACTATCTGTAATCCCCACAGCTTGCCTGGACTTGCAGAGTCTCACTGGCTGTCCTGTCTGGAGACAATACACATCTCTTTAACCTGTCTTAATGCTCTCTCCACTCACATTGTTTGTACCTTTAAGACTTGATTAGCTGTAATTATTCACACTCTAACCATTATTCATGTAAATTGAGTTTGTGTCTTTATATGCCCTGTTTGTGAACAAAATTCCCACTCACCTGAAGAAGGAGCTTAAGGCTCCGAAAGCTTGTGGCTTTTGCTACCAAATAAACCTGTTGGACTTTAACCTGGTGTTGTTAAACTTCTTATAGTGAGTAGCCAGAGCCAAAAGGGAGTCCAAAGTTCAGGACAACCAGATTCTGGTCTGTGGGGAGGATGTATAGATTGAGGACATCATACCTCCACATGAAGGAAAACCAGTGTTGGAGAAGACTCAATTTGAGCCATGATATTGTTGCAAGGTGCAGCATCAACTGAAGTTGCAGTGAGAACAAGCCGAGTTTATCCAACCTCTCCTCATAGCTAATACCCTCCAGACCATCCAAACTAACATGCCTCAATAAGATCAATTCTGCTCTCCATGTTGATAAGTTCAAAGTTTCTCCAAACTGCCCTCATAATTCAGAATCCTGATACTGGGGTCAGCCTCACCATTCTGCTCTGCACCATCCCCAGTGTCTCCTGATCCCTTGACTACCATAACCGAACATCGTATTCAAGGTTTGGCCTCACCATAGCACTTTAAAGTTGAACCATGTCCTCTTCAGACTTAGGTTCAATGGCTTTGACTATAAAGCTCAATATTCTGTTTGTTAATTGCTGTTTTGCAGTTGTTCAGCATGTTTATTTAGCATTGGATCGACTCAGGTTCCCAGACCTCTTATAGTTATACCCTTAACTAATTCAACACCATGAGGATAGAGCTTGGGTGGGATTGTTATCAGTACAGGCTTGAAGGGCTGAATGGCTTCCTCCTGCATTGTACAAATTCTATGATTCCATTAAAGTAGGCAAATGTACATTTCAGAGGGCAAAGTCGCACAATAAGGGGAGTGCTCATTTAAGATGGTTTTGAGGAAGAATTTCTTCTGTCAAAGTGTGGTAAGTCATTCATGAGACCATAAAAAAAGGAACAAGAGTAGGCCATTCAGCCCACTGAGCCTGCTTCGTTAATGATGAGATCACGGAGGGGATTGTCCGATCCCCACCACCACTGCAAGCGAGATGGAAAATTTGGCACTCAGCCAAATCTCCATTCACTGCAGCGGGACTGGAGAATCTCAGCCACGGACAAGGTCAGAGAATTCCAGCCCATGGCTTATTTATCATTCACTAAGTCCACTTTTCTGCTTTCTCTCTGTAACCCTTAATTCTCCTGCTGACTAAAAACCTATCGATCTCAGCCTTGAAAGTGTTCGAGGACTCGGCCTCCAACTCTTCCTGGGGTAAAGAATTCCAAAGACTTACCACAAATTGAGAGAAGAAATTCTTCCTCAAATCTGTCTTAAATAAGCGCTCTCCTTATTGTGAGACTATGCCCTAGGCCCATCAAGCCTGCACTGATAACAATCCCACCCAAACTCTATCCTCATGGTGTTGAATTAGTACATTTGCCTACATGTAGAATTCCTACAATGCAGGAGGAAGACCTTCGGCCCATTAAGTCTGCACTGACAACAATCCCACCCTTGCCCTATCTCCATATTCACTCTGCTAATCTCCCTGACACTAAGGGAGAAGTTCGCATGGCCAATCCACCGAATCCACATGTCTTTTGGACTGTGGGAGGAAACCGGAGCACCAGGAGGAAACTCACGCAGACACGGGGAGAATGTGAAAACTCTGAAATCCAACCCAGGATCCTGACGCTGTGAAGCAGCAGTGCTAACCATTGTGGAATCGAACCCCGGTCCCTGGCGCTATGAGGCAGCAGTGCTTATCACTGTGCCATCATGCTGATAAAATGGGTGGCGTTTTGTAGAGGGGAATGTTGGAACCCTGAATGCTTCGACACATAAAATGTTATGTTGCCTTTGGGAACCATGCTGAAAATTCTTCATGAGGACTATGTGCTTCCCCTTCTCCCGCCATTGATGAAGAAACCATAAAGGCCCCCGTTGAACTGTAGATCAAGACCTGGGTGTCAGACATTATTAAAAAGGGGTGACTGCCACTCCCGCCCTTGCGAGCAGCCTTGACTTGTCTCCAGCTCCCACTGTCAGTCACACGTCAGCTGTAAACCACCACACAACCTGCCATTGTAACCGCCTAAGTAATCGCATTTAACAGGCCAGATATTTGTGGTTAACCAAAAGATTTGTTCATTTTGCACTAATCTCAAACCTCTGAGACTGGGCGTTGTCACCGCAGCTCTGCAGGAGGTAGGACTAGCATGCTTTACGTATACCTCACTGAGAAATTGCCTTGACTCAAGACGGTTGCTTAATGAAGATGAGCTCCACGCAAATTGGCTCCCACGTTTTCCTACATTACAACAGTGACAACACTTCAAAAGTACTTCACTGGCTGCAAGCTCTTAAGGTATTGAATAAATGGAAGGCCTTTCCTTTCTTACCGCAAGCTCTCTCGGACTGAAAACACAACACATTTTTAAAAAAGAATATGGTCCAGGTTCACAATTAAGTCATTTTATTTGACAATTACTTTGCCTCCCCATTTGAACCAAAGTCACCTCTCATGTCGATAACCAGCCCTAACTAATGAAACCTCCATGCGTACTGTGTCAATCTGTATGAACTTCTCCAGCAGTCCCGATTCAGCTGTCAGTGCTGTTTAGCTACTTACTGCTGAAAAGCATTTACTTCAGCTGAACCGTGTAACAGATTTTAAATGCTTCATGTAGGTGCCATATTCCCTACATACTGTACAAGGATCAAAAGGATGTTTTTCAACACTTTGGATAAAGGAATAGCAGCTAAGTGCCTGTGTTGAGAAACTGTGCCTGGAGAATAGCTTCGTCTGAAATATATAATTACCTGCTACAAATCCTTTAAAACCAGTTGCCTAATAAGACTTCCTCTGGCGAGTGAAAAGGCCAGGTGCAAAATAATTGTCCTGCAGGTATGTCCCACTCCAATCTGCTGGAAGTTCAATAAAAGCCACTTAGCTCCAGCCCTGACACCAGCGAGGAGTTTCTACTCAACATGAAACTTTTTTAAATCTTTCCTTTTGCTTTTGTTGAATGCAAGAGGAGCTTTCTTTGCTTAAAATCTTTAAAAAGCCCCAAAATATTGCTTCTAAAATACTTCCTTGTCTGACACATTTTTTTCTTCAAGACCGCGAGAAATTGAACATTGCTGAAAAGGGATGCGTGTCGCTGGAGCTTTTCATCTCGCACTCATCAAGACAAACACAAGAATGTCAAATTTAGACCATAAGACCATAACATGAAGGAGCAGAATTAGGCCATTTGGCCCATCGTGTCTGCTCCATCATTCAATCATGGCTGATAAGTTTCTCAACCCCATTCTCCCGCCTTTTCCCCGTAACCTTTGATCCCCTGACCAATCAAGAACCTATCTATCTCTGTCTTAAATATAATCAATGACCTGGCCTCCACAGCCTTGTGTGGCAATGAATTCCATAGATTTGCCACCCTCTGACTGGAGAAATTCCCCCTCATTTCGGTTCTAAAGGGCCATCTCTTTACTCTGAGGCTATGCCCTTGGATCCTACTCTCTCCTACTCATGGAAACATCTTCTCCATGTTCAATCTATCCAGGCCTTTCAGTATTCTGTAGGTTTCAATTTGTTTCCCCCTCATCCTTCTAAACTCCATCGAGTACAGACCCAGAGTCCTCAAACACTCCTCATCCATCAAGCTGTTCATTCCTGGGATCATTCTTGTGAACCTCCTCTGTATCAGGGCCAGCTCATCCTTCCTTAGATACGGGGCCCAAAATTGCTCACAATACTTCAAATATGGTCTGACCAGAGCCTTATAAAGACTCAGCAGTATATCCCTGCTTTTGTATTCTAGTCCTCTCGAAATCAGTGCTAACATTGCATTTCAAACAATCACAACAATTTATATTGCAGGAATCATAGAATCCCTGCAGTGCAGAAGGAGGCCATTCAGACCAATCAACCTGCACCAACACCAATCCCACCCAGGCCCTATCCTCGTAACTCAATGTATTTACCCTAGCTGATCCCCCTGACACTAAAGGGTAATTTAACATGGCCAATCAACCTGACCCGCACATCTTTGGAGTGTTGGAGGAAACCGGAGCTCCTGGAGGAAACCCACGCAGACACGGGGAGAATGTGCAAACTCCACACAGACAGTCACCCAAGACCAGAATTGAACCCGGTACCTCGTGCTGTGAGGCATCAGTGCTAACCATTGTGCTGCCGTGCCACCCAGGTGAGAAGGGCGATGATTGGGTGACAAGTAGACTCTGATTGACTGAGGCGTGGCCATGGAAAAATAAACAACTGGAAACAATAGGTTCCCCAGGCTCCCTGTTAAACCAAAACACGCACAAGACTTGAGCTTATTCCTCTTGCTTGCAAAGAATGGATGCCTGCTTTTGTGCCATGTCTCGCAAGTGTAAATGTTACAAGCTCAACTCATCATCTTAAATTGGTTGGCAATGTAGCTATTAGCACACCCGGGAATATTCAGCGATTGCAGCTTGCTGGAGGTGAAGGAAGATCAATGAGCCTGCAAGCGCAGGCATGGAACCTCCATTTTGTCCCAACATCAGATTCCCGAAACCTGTGGGAAAATCCATTCCTGTAAGTCAGTTAATATTAATTCAGCTGTGCGTAAACTGCCAGACTCTATTATACAGTTTGAAACTATGAAGCAAAAAGTCTTGTATTATGCAACATTTTTCATAACCTCAGGACATCCTAAGTGCTTTGCAACCAGTGAACTACTTCAGAAGAGCAGTTGCCATTGCACTGTAAGAAACAATTTATTCACAACAATTCATAAAAACAGCATTGAATTGAAATGACCGGCCTACTTTTTTCAAGTGTTCTGTTCTCTCTGGAACAGTGCCGTGAGATAATTTATATCCGCTTGAGAGGGAAAATGGAGAGTTGTATGCATAGTTGGCACAGTGGTTAGCGCTGCTGCCTCACAGCGTCAGGGACCTGGGTTCGATTCCCAGCCTCGTGACTGTCTGTGTGGAGTTCGCACATTCTCCCCATGTCTGCGTGAGATTCCTCCAGGTGCTCCGGTTTCCTCCTCCCACAGTCCAAAAATGTGCGGATTAGGTTGATTGGTCATGATAAATTGCCCCTTAATGTCAGGGGGATCAGGAGGGTAAATATATGGGTTATGGGGATAGGATCTGGGTGGGATTGTTATCGGTGCAGGCTCGATTGGCTGAATGGCCTCCTTCTGCACTAAAGTTAAAGTTTATTTATTAGTCACAAGTAGGCTTACATTAACACTGCAACGAAGTTACTGTGAAAATCCCCTAGTCGCCACACTCCGGCGCCTGTTCGGGCACACTGAGGGAGAATTTAGCACGGCCAATGCACCTAACCAGCACGTCTTTCAGACTGTGGGAGGAAACGGGAGCACCCGGAGGAAACCCAGGCAAACACGGGGAGAACGTGCAGACTCCACACAGACAGTGACCCAAGCCGGGAATCGAACCCGGGTCCCTAGCGCTGTGAGGCAGCAGTGCTAACCATTGTGCCACCATGCACTGTACGGATTGTATGATTCTATAGATTAATGAGGACAGGACACGCACAGACTTCTGTAAGTCATGTCCTGCATGACCAACCTTAAATTCTAACCGAGGTAATAGCGGGTTTGGTTTGTGTGGATTTGCAAAATGTCGACGATTAGGCAGTGTTTCAGGAATAATGTCAAAGATGATGTCAAATGGAGTGAAGAGAACTGCAGCCAAATAACTCCAGAGGTGATTGATGGATCACAGAAAGCACAGGGTAAAGATATAGCAAGTGAATGGCTTGGAGCTACTCTTTTAAACTATCCACAATTTATTATTCACTTGTCTGGAATTAGGGAGTGAGGAAACATGATCAAAATTTGCGAATTACCAAATTGGAAGACAAATTATGACTAAGACTGTAATAGAAACCAGCAGGAGGACAATAGATCGGCTCGCAGAATTGGCAGATAGGAGGCAAATGCAGTTCAATATAAAAATGCGAAATGATATATTTTGCATTTTTTGCTTGGCTGAAAAGAGAGACATGTTGGGTGGGATTTAACAGCCTCGCTCATCCCGACACCGTAAAATCCCACCCGAGGTCAACCGACCTTCCCTATGTCTGCCCCTCGCCCGCTCCAATTCCCATGTTGGGCAGGGCTGACGCTATTCCCTCAACAAGGCAATAGGTATATTAATTTACTTAGGTGACATATATGCATGGACTGGTGCCTTGTGTAGGAGAAGAGGATTGAATGGATGGCTCTACAGAGAGCTAGCTGGAATAGATAGATGGGCTGAATGGCCTCCTATTGTGCACTAATGGCTCTATAGGCAGAATTTTATGGTTTCCTCAAGGTGAGTTCTCAGGCGGGGGAGAGCGTAAAATTGAATGGACAGGATTCCCCCTGGGAATCCACTCGCCTAATCGCAGAAACAGTTTCATGCTTGGGCAGGCGGGGAAATCCACCCATTCATCGAGTAAGGCCCTTAAGTGGTCACATAATGGTCTCACCCCACCCAGTCTCAATGTTTAGGCTGGCAGGAGCAGGGTGGGAAAGTGAACTGAAGGGCGCGATCTTACCGCCCGTTCACACCACAGACCCACTGCAGCGAGGTCGGAGGATCTGGCGGCCAGCCAAATCTCCGTTCACTGTGGCGGGATGGGAAAATCCCACCGGCACGAGCAGTGGTAAGATTACAGCCGAAAACTTTTCCCCATCTTATATGGGCTAAGGTTAGAAACAGGAAAGGAGAGGTCACCCTGTTGGGAGTTTTCTATAGGCCTCCGAAAAGTTCCAGAGATGTAGAGGAAAGGATTGCAAAGATGATTCTGGACAGGAGCGAAAGTCATGATGTGGAGGTGCCGGCGTTGGACTGGGGTAAACACAGTAAGAGTTTGAACAACACCAGGTTAAAGAGCGAAAGTAACAGGATAGTTGTTATGGGGGACTTTAACTTTACAAATATTGACTGGAAAAGCTATAGTTCGAGTACTTTAGAGGGGTCAGTTTTTGTGCAATGTGTGCGGGAGGGTTTTCTGACACAGTATGTAGATAGGCCAACAAGAGGCGAGGCCACATTGGATTTGGTACTGGGTAATGAACCAGACCAGGTGTTAGATTTGGAGGTAGGTGAGCACTTTGGTGACAGTGACCACAATTCAGTTATGTTTACTTTAGCGATGGAAAGGGATTGGTATATACCGAAGGGCAAGAGTTATAGCTGGGGGAAAGGAAATTATGATGCGATTAGGCGAGATTTAGGATGCATAGGTTGGGGAAGGAAACTGCAGGGGAAGGGCACAATTGAAATGTGGAGCTTGTTGAAGGAACAGCTACTGCGTGTCAAAGAACAAAGAACAAAGAACAATACAGCACAGGAACAGGCCCTTCGGCCCTCCAAGCCCGCGCCGCTCCCCGGTCCAGGATTGAATCCTGAATCCAGGATCCCCGCCCAATTTTCCAGCCTATCTACATACCAATATCCTATCCACCGAGCTGTCCCTCACAGCTACGATGCTTTGTTCATTACAACCTATTAACTCACCCCCACCCCCCCATTCCAGACCATGTGATCTCCAGGGAGAAGCGAAAACCCAGAGTGAAAAACCCCAGGGCCAATATGGGGAAAAAAAAAATCTGGGAAATTCCTCTCCGACCCCCTGAGGCGATCGAAACGAATCCAGGAGATCACAATGGCCCTGATCGGAAAATGCTTCCCAACCCTAGTCATTTCCACTTCCACGAACACCATATGAATTCCCTGCCCCCGATAAGTGTCCTTGATAAGTATGTACCTGTCAGGCAGGGAGGAAGTGGTCGAGCGAGGGAACCGTGGTTTACTAGAGAAGTTGAATCTCTTGTGAAGAGGAAGTAGGAGACATATGTAGAGATGAGACGTGAAGGCTCAGTTAGGGCGCTTGAGAGTTACAAGTTAGCCAGGAAGGACCTAAAGAGAGAGTTAAGAAGAGCCAGGAGGGGACATGAGAAGTGTTTGGCAGGTAGGATCAAGGAAAACCCTAAAGCTTTCTATAGGTATGTCAGGAATAAAAGAATGACTAGGGTAAGATTAGGGCCAGTCAAGGACAGTAGTGGGAACTTGTGCGTGGAGTCTAAAGAGATAGGAGAGGCGCTAAATGAATATTTTTCGTCAGTATTCACGCAGGAAAAAGACAATGTTGTCGAGGAGAATACTGAGATACAGGCTATTGGACTAGACGGGATTGAAGATAATAAGGAGGAGGTGTTAGCAATTCTGGAAAGTGTGAAAATAGATATGTCCCCTGGGCCGGATGGGATTTATCCTAGGATTCTCTGTGAGGCTAGGGAGGAGATTGCAGAGCCTTTGGCTTTGATCTTTATGTCACCATTGTCTCCAGGAATAGTGCCAGAAGACTGGAGGATAGCAAATGTTGTCCCCTTGTTCAAGAAGGGGAGTAGAGACAACCCTGGTAATTATAGACCAGTGAGCCTTACTTCTGTTGTGAGCAAAGTTTTGGAAAGGATTAGAAGAGATAGGATTTATAATCATCGCGAAAGGAATAATTTGATTCGGGATAGTCAACACGTTTTTGTGAAGGGCAGGTCGTGCCTCACAAACCTTATTGAGTTCTTTGAGAAGGTGGCCAAAGAGGTGGAGGAGGGTAAAGCGGTTGATATGGTGCATATGGATTTCAGTAAAGTGTTTGATAAGGTTCCCCACGGTAAGCTATTGCAGAAAATACGATCGCATGGGTTTGGGGGTGATTTAGCGGTTTGGATCAGGAATTGGCTAGCTGTAAGAAGACAGAGGGTGGTGGTTGATGGGAAATGTTCATCCTGGAGTTCAGTTACTAATGGTGTACCGCAAGGATCTGTTTTGGGGCCACTGCTGTTTGTCATTTTTATAAATGACCTGGATGAGGGCGTAGAAGGATGGGTTAGTAAATTTGCGGAAGTCACTAAAGTCGGTGGAGTTGTGGACAGTGCGGAAGGATGTTGCAGGTTACAGAGGGACATAGATAAGCTGCAGAGCTGGGCTGAGAGGTGGCAAATGAAGTTCAATGTGGAAAAGTGTGAGGTAATTCAATTTGGAAGGAGTTACAGGATTACAGAGTACTGGGCTAATGGTAAGATACTTGGTAGTGTGGATGAACAGAGAGATCTCGCTGTCCATGTCCATAGATCCCTGAAAGTTGGCACCCAGGTTGATAGGGTTGTTAAGAAGGCGTACGGAGTGTTCGCTTTTATTGGTAGAGGGATTGAGTTTCGGATCCAGGAGGTCATGTTGCAGCTGTACAAAACTCTGGTGTGCCCGCACTTGGAGTACTGCGTACAGTTCTGGTCACCGCATTATAGGAAGGATGTGGAAGCATTGGAAAGGGTGCAGAGGAGATTTACTAAGATGTTGCCTGGTATGGTGGGAAGGTCTTATGAGGAAAGGCTGAGGGACTTGAGGTTGTTTTCGTTGGAGAGAAGAAGGTTAAGAGGTGACTTAATAGAGGCATACAAGATGATCAGAGGATTAGATAGGGTGGATAGTGAGAGCCTTTTTCCTCGGATGGTGATAGCTAGCACGAGGGGACATAGCTTTAAATGAGGGGTGATAGATATAGGACAGATGTCAGAGGTAGATTCTTCACTCAGAGAGTAATAAGGGTGTGGAATGTCCTGCCTGCAGCAGTAGTGGACTCACCAACATTAAGGGCATTTAAATGGTCATTGGATAAACATATGGATGATATTGGAATAGGGTAGGTTAGCTGGGCTTTAGATTAGTTTCACTGGTCGGCGCAACATTGAGGGCCGAAGGGCCTGTACTGCGCTGTAATGTTCTATGTTCTATCTCGGGTGGAAAGTAGGGGGGGGTGCCTCACTCTGAAGGCCCTCTCGGATTTGGGGTGCCTTGCCCCCTACACCCCCAGGATAGTGGGTCTTCGGGACCACCTCCTCTTGTAGCCTAACTGCTGACGCTGTGATTGTCCTCCCTGCCCCAGTCAGACTGGCTGACAGCTCTCAGGGGCGGGACTTCATTGAAGAGGCCCAGGATGCCCCACCCACCGCTAATCAATGCTCTCGTGATGGCAGTGAGTGTCTGAAAGGCAACATTGACTCTTAGGACGATGAGCGCCGATTACTTGGGTTCATTAAAATCTTACCCGATGAATGAGTCCCCTTTGCCATTCTTTCTTTAAAGCTACCAAGTAAAAAAGAAACAATTACTTTGAATTAAGAGGGTATCCTGTTTGAGTGTTTTTGATTTGAATATAATTCTGAGCTACCCTGTTAAGTTAGGCAGCTACTGAAGCCAAATTACATCAAGCATCATTCTGGTCAGGTTGCCTTGATGCATGTCAACATCTTGCAATCTTACCTTCCTTTCTGCTGTAGCGTCTAATGAAGTGTTGCTGCAGTGCTGTGAAAATATATTGATTTGTTGAACAATTATTCACTCCCTGCCCCAGAATGTTTAAGTCCTGACCAACTATTGACTCCTCTGTCAATTGCATGCAATAAAAGTCCCACGTTTAGATTGTCCTTCCCGTCTGAAAGTATAGAATCCCGACAGTGCAGAAGGAGGCCATTCGGCTCATCGTCAACAATCCCACCCAGGCCCTACCTCTGTAACCCCGAGTATTTATTCTGCTGGTCCCCCTGACACGAATGGACAATTTGGCATGGACAATTTGGCATGGCCAATCACCATAACCTGCACAATTGTGGAATGTGGGAGGAAACCGGAGCACCCGGAGGAAACCCACGCAGACATGGAGAGAATGTGCAAACTCCACACAGACAGTCACCCGAGCTGGGAATCAAACCCGGGTCCCTGGCGCTGTGAGGCAGCAGTGCTAACCACTGTGCCACCGTGCTGCCTATTATCACACATGCAGAATGAAAGTCACCCTTGCACTTCATATTTCACAGATGGAATGTTTTTCACACTGAATAATTTGGGGAACAACCAAAACTCGCTGAGCAGAAGAGAAAATATGCTGCCATTTTCTTTCTGGGCTGTGGTAAATAACATGGCGTCTGCAGAATGGGAGGAGCTGGAGATTGAGGAGCAGCTGTCAATCTAAACAACAGCAATTAGCCTTTGAGGGAGTTCTTTTTATAGCAGTCTCCCTAAGGGAATGGTTGAGCAGTGGTTTTAAGAAGGCAGTCAGGTTAAACACGGGCCTTAAGCTGCTGCTTATCACAGCCATTATCCAGAGCTTGGAAAACCCCATGATGAACAGTCAGCTTGCTGATGGCGGTATGCAAATGGCTGTCTGTTTGCATATATTATGATGTGAACAAATACAAATTGTTCGATAAAGGCTCAAGATGCCACTCAGGAGATATTTGTTTCAGGAGGGAAATAATAAATAGATGATTATCTGCGCGAACTATTGAGATACATTTACCTTGTGTGCATTAACCACCAGAAATCATGAATAAGTCAGGAGGTAATTTGCAGATTAAGCTGTATTTCCCTTATCGCTATGTGCTATTCTATTCATGGAAGTGCATTTTGCATCCGTTAATAGCCAATATGGGGATCAAGAGATCAAGAGTCGCTCATTTTCTCAATTACTCATGAACTCTCTCTCCCAAAGGCTGTGGATGCCGGGTCTATGGAAATTGCCGAGCCGGAGGTCGATACATTTTTGCTCCATCGGCTAAAAGGTGCAGGGATGGAACTGAGACATTTATCAGCCAAGTTCTGACTGAATGGAGGAGTATGCTCGAGGGGCAGAATGGCTGACTGACTCGTATTCCGATATCTGGAACTGTGGAATTTGTGTTTGGTATCCTTCTGAACATTTCAGATGTCAGAAAATTAATGACTTTGTGTGTACGGAGGGTTGTTCACTTTGTTGGATGTTACATTCCACAAGACTCTTTCCATTTGGAATTCATGCGATCTCTTGGCACGGTAGCATAGTGGTTAGCACTGCTGCTTCACAGCTCCAGGGTCCCGGGTTCGATTCCCGGCTCGGGTCACTGTCTGTGTGGAGTTTGCACATTCTCCTCGTGTCTGCGTGGGTTTCCTCCGGGTGCTCCGGTTTCCTCCCACAGTCCAAAGATGTGCGGGTTAGGTTGATTGGCCAGGTTAAAAATTGCCCCTTAGAGTCCTGGGATGTGTAGGTTAGAGGGATTAGCGGGTAAATATGTGGGGGTAGGGCCTGGGTGGGATTGTGGTCGGTGCAGACTCGATGGGCCGAATGGCCTCCTTCTGCACTGTAGGGTTTCTATGATTCTTGAATCCATTTGGATTTGATTGTATGTCTCAGACTCCTGCATCATGATCCATCTCCAATGTCAAAGTACTTTTCCATCGAATCCCTACAGTGCAAAAGGAGGCCATTCGACCCATCGAGTCTGCACTAACCACAATCCCACCCAGGCCCTATCCCCATAACCCCAGATAACCCCCCTGACGCTAACGGAGAATTTAGCATGGTCAATCCATCTACCCCACACATCTTTGGACTGTGGGAGGAGACCAGAGCACCCTGAGGAAACCCACGCAGACACAGGGAGAACGTGCAAACTCCAAACAGACAGTGACCTGAAGCTGGAATTGAACCAGGGTCCCTGGCGCTGTGAGGCAGCAGTGCTAACCACTCTGCCACCCTGCCGTCCAGGCTTACATGGTGAACCTTATATTTGTTACGGTATTTTCAGCCGCATTTCATACAATTAGTCCCTGCATTTGCTGTCCTGCCTGGAGACAATACACATCTCTTTAACCTGTGCCTAATGCTCCCTCTACTCACATTGTCTGTATCTTTAGGACTTGATTAGCTGTAAAGATTCGCATTCTAATCAGTATTCTGTAACTTGATTTTGTCTCTCTGTGTGCCCTGTTTGTGAGCAGATTTCCACTCTGACGAAGGAGCAGGGCTCCGAAAGCTAATGGCATTTGCTACCAAATAAACCTGTTGGACTTTAACCTGGTGTTGTTAAAACTCTCACAATAAATCCTGGCCAGCCAGCGACCCATGAATGCATAAGAAATGGCAGTGCATTCCAGACCTCACTCGCTGCCTGAAAAAGTCTTTTTCATACCTTTTTTGCTTTTTACCGATTGTGTTAAATCTGTGCCCCCTTGTTCTCAATCCTTTCACAAGTGGAAACAATTTCTCCCTATCTACGCTGTCCATGGTTTTGAATACATTTGATTTTAAAAACCGGCAAAGAATGATTCAAAAATAATGAGGGAGGTAGTGGAGAGTTAGATACAGTTAGCTAGCTACATAAAACAGATAGGAAATGTTTCTGCAAGTATTTAAATAGGAAAAGAGCAACTCAAGTTAGTGTCGGTTTTCTGAAGAGAGAGTCGGGGGAATTGATAATGGAAAACAAGGTAATGGTGGAGTTGTTGCACAGGTATTTTCTATCTATCTTCACTACAGAAAATTTAGAAAACTTCCCAAATATACTTGAAAATCAAGAGGTGAAAGGGAGGGAAAAACTTAAAACAATCATCTTAATCAGGAAAAAGGTGCTGGGCAAACTATTGGATCTAAAGACTGGCTTGATTTGATTCATATTCACTAGTGGCTTTTGCTATCAAATAAACCTGTTGGACTTTAACCTGGTGTTGTGAGACTTCTCACATGTATAAGTATACAGTGAAAAGCATTGTTTCTTGCGCACTATACAAAGTATACCGTTCATAAAGAAGGAAATGAGAGAGTGCAGATTGTAGTAAGAACATAAGAACTAGGAGCAGGAGTAGGTCATCTGGCCCCTCGAGCCTGCTCCACCATTCAATAAGATCATGGCTGATCTTTTTGTGGACTCAGCTCCACTTACCCGCCCGCTCACCATAACCCTTAATTTCTCTGTTCAAAAATGTACCTATCCTTGCCTTAAAAACATTCAATGAGGTAGCCTCAACTGCTTCACTGGGCAGGGAATTCCACAGATTCACAACCCTTTGTGTGAAGACGTTCCTTCTCAGCTCAGTCCTAAATCTGCTTCCCCTTATTTTGAGGCTATGCCCCCTAGTTCTAGTTTCACCCACCAGTGGAAACAACTTCCCTGCTGTCGGGTTTTTCCGACAATTGAAATGGTTTCATGGTCATCAGTAGATTCTTAATTCCAGATATTTTTATTGAATTCAAATTCCACCAACTGCCATGGTGGGATTCGAACCCGGGTCCCCAGAACACTAGCTGAGTTTCTGGATTAATAGTCCAGTGATAATACCACAAGGCCATCACCTACAGATGTTTTGCAACAGTTGCGCAGGACTTTGGTGAGACCATATCTGGGGTTCTGTGTACAGTTTTGGTTCCTTATGAGTATGCTCAGGAGCGGAATATAGGCCAGACCGATACCATGTAGAGCAATATCCTTGCACCTGACGACCAGGTTCTTACTCGCAATAGAGAGGCAGTGCCATTCCCATATGCCCAGGTTTTGTTTTACCGTGGCTGTAGGCTCCTTCCAATTTATGACATATAATCTGGCCTCTCCAAACCATATCCGAACATTTTCAGGGAGTCTGACTTGACCATGAATGGGGCAATGGATCTGTCAGCTCAGTTCCCAAGGAACATGGGTGGGATTTTCCAGCCACGCTCATCCCAAAATTGGAAACTCCCGTCCGAGGTCAACAGACCTTTACATGGTCTGCCCCCCGCCCCTACAATTCCCGTGGTAGGGAGGACAGGAAAATTCCGCTGCATGAGCTTGCAATTGACTGATTTGCTTTGGTTCCTGAGGTCAGTTAGAACTTTCTGATCTTCTCGTGCAAGGAGCTGTCAATTACACTCAGGCAAATTCCAACATCCTGGGATGCACAGAAGCTTGGGCAGCTGCCACAACAGTCCAACAGGGATCTTTCCATGGTCGAAGGCCCTCGAGCCATAATATACTGAAAGGTTACAAACGATTCAGGCTGTATGCATTTGGGAATGTTTTCACCGCAAAGTCGCCGTAGTCCCAGGTGATCACAGGCTGCTCTACCCTTTGAGGGGGAGAGCTGACTGGTGGTGATTTAACCTGAGGTTCACCACACCTCAGGTGATCGGCCTTCATGAATAACCTCAGCATGTATGGGAATTGAACCCACTGCTATTGACATTGCTCTGCATCACAAACCAGCTGTCCAGCTCACTGACTCACTGGAGTCCGTGAGCTAACTGACTCCACCGAGAATGTTTTACATGAAAGTGCATTGTGAATATAGCCTGTAATGACAAGTATAGTGAGACTCCTGGTGCAGAATTTTCCCTTCCTGCCCACCACAGAAATCGTAGTGGGTGGGATAGGGCCAGGCAGAGGTCCGTTGACCTTGGGCTGGAGTTTCTGGTCTTGGGGTGAGCACGGCCGTAAAATTCCGCTCCCGCTGTGCTGCAACTGATTTGTATTGCACTTTATGTCTTGTCAAATTTGAGCTGGCATGTAACGTACTTTTGCAAATTAGGTATGTTCTTTGGAGGGGGAGTAAAAGGGAAGGAAGGAATTAAATGAGCAATTTCAAAAAGAGAAAATGTCTTCTCTGACTGATAAATGTTGATGTTTGTAAAGAAAGAAGGGTACCATCAAGAAATAAAGCAGAAAGTTGGTGCATATCATGGAATCATAGAACCTTACAGTGCAACAGGAGGCCGTTTGGCCCATCGAGTCTGCACCGATCACAATCCCACACAGGCCCTATCCCCATTAGAGAGGATCTGTGTGCAGTTCTGGTCACCTCACTATAAGAAGGATGTGGAAGCGCTGGAAAGAGTGCAGAGGAGATTTACCAGGATGCTGCCTGGTTTGGAGGGTAGGTCTTATGAGGAAAGGTTGAGGGAGCTAGGGCTGTTCTCTCTGGAGCGGAGGAGGCTGAGGGGAGACTTAATAGAGGTTTATAAAATGATGAAGGGGATAGATAGAGTGAACGTTCAAAGACTATTTCCTCGGGTGGATGGAGCTATTACAAGGGGGCATAACTATAGGGTTCGTGGTGGGAGATACAGGAAGGATATCAGAGGTAGGTTCTTTACGCAGAGAGTGGTTGGGGCGTGGAATGGACTGCCTGCAGTGATAGTGGAGTCAGACACTTTAGGAACATTTAAGCGGTTATTGGATAGGCACATGGAGCACACCAGGATGATAGGGAGTGGGATAGCTTGATCTTGGTTTCAGATAAAGCTCGGCACAACATCGTGGGCCGAAGGGCCTGTTCTGTGCTGTACTGTTCTATGTTCTATGTTCTATAACCCCATGCATTTACCCTAGCTAGTCCCCCTGACACTAAGGGCCAATTTTCCATGACCAATCCTCCTAACCCACACATCTTTGGACTGTAAAGTAAAGGAAACCTCACTGTCCCACAAAGTCCCATGGTGCGCAAGTTGGTTTCTTCCGCCACTTGATAATTATGTGTTTTATCCTTCCCCCTTGCTAACTGACATGTCAAATTAAATTCAATCACAGCATCTCAATTTCTGACTGGCTGCGTGATCATTCAATCTAAATTGGGAGCACCCTCATGGGATAGTCTAAATGCTTGATGGGTTATTAGTCATGAAATGGGTCCCTTGTATGTGATGGTGACTCAAATAGCAGCAGAAAATGGCGACTAAACACCAATAATGGATTGTCTGTAACCTGCCGTGGAGTCTCATCCTTCAGATCGACCAGGCTATTCTCATCTCTGTTGGTACTGAGCAGACAGCTGGTCGTTAACAGATGTATTATTAATAGAAAGCGTGATTGTTCCTGCACACAGCTACAGCCAAGGCTAAAGTGACCAGTCATTTGGATAGCAGGCGTATTTAAGCATCCAGCTGTCTCTACAGGTGGTATGGTGGCACAGTGGTTAGCACTGCTGTCTCACAGTGCCAGGGACCCGGGATCGATTCCCGGCTTGGGTGACTGTCTGTGCAGAGTCTGCACAGTCTCCCCGTGTCTGCGTGGGTTTCCTTCAGATGCTCTGGTTTCCTCCCATAGTCCATTAAGTGCATTGGCCATGCTAAATTCTCCCTCAGTTTACCCAAACTAGGGGATTTTTGCAGTAACTTCATTGCAGTGTTAATATAAAGCTTGCTTGTGACACGAATAAATAAACTTTTAAAAAAAATTTAAACATGGCGATGAGGCAAGGTGTCAATTAAAGATCTCTTGACAAAAATTGCATTGTAATTAATGATCGAAGAAATAATGGACATTAAAACTTTGACAGAACATGATCTTGGTGAAGGCACCCAACTTGATGTCATTCATTGGAGATAAAGATGTTCTGAAACTGGTCTGTTGCCAAACATACTGTACAGTGTTGTACTAAGGGGCACAGACCAACAAGATTTCATGCTCAGTCCCTTTTGTCTGCTGAGTTAACTGATCTCAGCAGCAGTTGAGAAACGGATGATGCGAGTTGAGAAGGTTGCTGATCTTGGGTATTTGGGCTTGAGGGGAGTACCATCAGGAACAGTTGTGATAGGTCTCCAGAATGACCCCTGCTGGACACTCCATTTGTGTGGGTGGCAGATGAGCACAGGATTGGATTTCTAACCCTAACCCTAACCCTAACCCTAATGATTTCTGCCTGGATAAATCACAAATAACACTTGCTGTGAAAGCCGAAAACACAAAATAGCCCCATCAAGTTGGAGGGTTATAGACCTGACAGAGCCTTCTAGCACTTGCAATATGTGACACTAGCAATGCCCAGGACCTTAAGGAGAAGAGAGAGAAAACCCACTTTGTTGCTGCAATCTAGGTACGTTCCCTCATACTTTTTAATGTAAGTGGAAGAAACCCTATTTAAGTGCCTGTCTGGATCTTCTGCCAATTTTCCACCAACATTAATACCAACAGCCCAAAGATGTGCAGATTAGCTGGACTGGCCCCATGCTAAATTGCCCCTTAGTGTCCCAGGATGTGTAAATTAGGGGGATTAGCAGGATTATGAGGATGGGGTGGGCCTGGCTAAAATGCTTTGTCATTGAGTCGATACGGACTCAATAGGCCAAATGGCCTCCTTCTGCACTGTAAGGATTCTATGATTGTATGTTACCGTGACCATAGAATCATAGAATAGGGTAGAATCATAGAATAGTGCAGAAGGGGGCCATTCAGCCCATCGAGCCTAACCCTACCCTAATCCTAATCCTAACCCTAACCCTAACCATCAACAATCCCACTCAGGCCCTATCCCCATAACCCCACATATTTACCCAACCAATCTCCCTGACATCCCCCTGATACTAAGGAGCAATTTATCATGGCCAATCAACCAATTGGGAGAAGCTTTATGGAGACTGCTATGGTGATGTCAAACTTGAGTCAAGGACTGGATATTTTTGGGATGCTGGTGGGAAGTGGTGGGGTGCGGGGTGGATGGTGAGCATCTGTGTGGACAGGCAGTGTCGTAGTACAGTTTAATCAGGATCTGCTCTCCATTTAAAAGTACAAGCTAACCACAGGCAGTACATACGGCTCTTGACAGATCAGCTTCTGGACTGAACGAATGATGAATGGACCTGACCTTATCCTTCCAGACTGTACTCAGTTTAGTGAGAAACATATCATTAGTTTTAGTCCTGCTTCTGGTTTCACTCTGGAGAATTTGTTTTCATATAAACTTTACCGATAATAAACGTTTCTACTGCTCAGGGGCATTCATTCTCATTATATCTCCCAGGATGTAAATGGTGTTATGGTGCAGCGTGTAAATTTTTAATATCTTCAATTGGGTCTTAATTATCTGCAACCATGAGGACTGTAGTTTGTTGCACTCTCTCAACGTATGGCAAAAATCCTCCTCAAACCTCCAGCATGGCAGAGAAAAGACAAGCTTGGATTTTATTACCTTTGCACTTTACAGACTATTTCATAATGTGGGCTTGAGATGAAGGCTAGCTTTGGTCCTTCAAAACATCTCAGCTAAATCTCCAGCCATTTATTCATATTGAGAGGGGTTTTGCAGGCATCATCCATATCATAAAAACAAAACTTTCTACTAAAGTGAAGAGTTGTTCTCGGAATAGTCAACTGGAAACAGCCTGTGAGGGACGAAGTCCTCACGCTGTATATTTTTATGAAATATATATTGTTATACTCAACACTATTTTTAAAACTGAACAAAGATCTTTAAAATGGCTGAAACTCCCTCTGCCTGTGAGCTCTGAACAAAAAGAAGCAGCTTCAGGCAAACTCACATCTTGTTATCACTGAGGAGCCACTAACGATCCCACTGTTGACAATATAGCTGAACTGCGGAAAGAAAAGTTATACAAAGGCCAACTTGATTTAAGCATCCAGGCTGGCCTGAATGGGATGGATCATCTGTTACAACAAAGGCTCCACAACCTTTCTTTCAATGGCTAATGGCTGAGGCAATGAACCATCATTGGAATCCGGATGATCGATACACATCCTTTGTCAAAGGCCAGGTGGTGAGGTAGGAGGTCATGTGACTTGAGCCTCTGGCTTGAGGAACAAGGAATATTGCCTTGCTGAACTACACAGCTCAACCTGCTGTTTGGCATCTGACTAGCAGACCATATTGAAGGAGCCTTGGTTCAGGTTGGGCACCTGGCTCTACCTATCCCACTTCTGCTAGAAGTCTGTACCATGGCCTATCAGACTGATTCATCTCTCCATTCCTATCTCATTGTGTGAAGGCAACATTGGAAAAGTGAATTATCCAACATTGGTTTTTAACCCACCAAACTCTGTGAAGGAGTATCTCATTTGACTTTGAGTCTGGCCTCTGGAATCCACATGCAACCATGTTTCTTTCTCCATGCTCCATGTATTGTAAATCTTTATTTTCCCTATCGCTCGCTTTACTATCTGAATGCAAGGGGTGCATTGTGTAATGACTTCAATCAGGCCATTGAGGTTGGCCTATTGGAATATGAAATCTCTGATTAAGGATCCAATTGATGGGCCAATCAAGGAGTCTTTGCCTTGTATCTAACAGGGAGTGTCAGTTCCTCTGACACCCCAGAGGTAGACCGCTAACTGATAGGGCTCTGTGTTCTGCTGTTAGAGTTTGCAAATAAAGGGATTTTGGTGAAGGGACTTTGGCCGCCGTAGACGTATTACACATTTCAAACCCTCATTTCGCGTTTTGATTGTATCCAAATTAAGTTCATCCTACCTCGACTTTGCTGTGGGGTTTTGAATAGAGAATTGGATTGCATCAAAACCAAAGGGCTCGGAGATACGGCACCTCTGATAATGGGGGCGACAAATCTGTTATCGGACGGATAGTGAAAGGAGAAATTCATGCTACTGAAATTAACTCCCCTCCTGTCCGTAGAAACGTAGAAAATAGAAGCAGGAGTAGGCCATTCAGCCCTTCGAGCCTACTCCACCATTCATGACTGATCATCAAATTCTGTATCTTGACCCTGCCCTCCCCCCACTTATCCCTTCATCCCTTTAGCCCCCAAGAGCTATATCTGTTTTCTTCTTGAATTCATACAATGTTTTGGCCTCAATTATTTGATATGGGAATGAATTCCACAGATTCACCACTCTGCAGGTGAAGAAATTTCTCCTCACCTCAGTCCTAAAAGGTTTCATCTTATCCTCAAACGATGACCCCTAGTTCTGGATTCCCCCACCATCAGGAACCTAACACGCTGCATCCAGATGTTGATTTGTTCACTTCAAGACAAAGTCAAAAACAGAGATATCGGGCAGGATTTTCCAGCCGTGCTCGCCCCCAAGTCTGGAAAATCCGGCCCTAGGCCAATGAATGGATGGCATGGTGGCACAGTGGTTAGCACCGCTGCCTCACAGCGCCAGAGACCTGGGTTCAATTCCGGCCTCTGGTCATTGTCTGTGTCGAGCTTGCAAGTTCTCCCCGTGTCTGCATGGGTTTCCTCCGGGTGCTCCAGTTTCCTCCCACAGTCCAAAGATGTGCGGGTTAGGTTGATTGGCCATGCTAAATTGCCCCTTGGTGTCAGGGGGTAAATATATGGGGTCAAGGCGATAGGGCCTGGGTGGGATTGTGGTCGGTGCAGACTCGATGGGCTGAATGACCTCCTTCTGCACTGTAGGGATTCTATGATTCTATGAATCTTTACAAGGACCTGCTCCGCCTGCCATGATTCCTGTGGCGGACGGGATGGGAAAATTCCACCCACTAATTTTCACTCCACATTCACAGAACTGAATATATAGATTCGTTTATGCGGATCACTATTATTGTGTGGCAACTGCAGTGCTTACAGTAAATGCATTCTTAGCTTGTTTTCATATTTTCTAGTAATTCTACATTGGATGAGGAGTGAAAACCAAATGGTTCACTTATCATTATATCAATTTTCAGCTCACCGTTAGCTTACAACTGACAGAACAACTGCTTTAGTTTGGATCTAATCGGTTGTTGTTAACTGTAATATTGATACTCGATTTCAAGTATATTGTGTTACAGGTTTGCTGATACCATAAGGTATTATTGGCTGCATCAGAAACTGAAGTCAATGAGAACTGAGACAGAAAGGTGAGACAGCTGATTCTCAACAGAACTACCATGAACAGATAGGCATAAATAAAAGGAGACTGCTCTCCAGACATCCCGAAGTATTGGAACTGGAGTTAGGAATGGGCAGCAATAGATAATACATAAATGTTGTGGTTCCAAATGCCTAATGTAAGGAAATGCTTTCCAGGGTTCATGAGGAATATGTGGACATAGCAAAATTAAAAGCGAAATCAGTACTATAGGTCATTTTTTGGGCCAGAATTATCCTGAATGCTGTTCACACAGAGGCAAGTCACTCACCCTGATCATAATTTAGACCACACTACAGAGGCTGCAGATTGGCACTACATCCACATACATCCACTCCATCCACACCGACGCTCTGCAGCAGTAGTGTGGACCATCTTCAAGATTCACTGCAGAAACTCACCAAAGATCCTTAGACAGCACTTTCCAAATGGCACGGTGGTACATGGGTGGCATGGTGGTACAGTTGTAAGCACTGCTGCCTCACAGCGCCAGGGACCCAGGTTCAGTTCCGGCCTCGGGTGACTGTCTGTGTGGAGTTTGCACATTCTCCCTGTGTCGACATGGGTTTCCTCCGAGTGTTCAATTTTCCGCCCACCTTCCAAAAATGTGCAGGTTAGGTTGATTGGCCATGCTAAATTGTCCCTAAGTGTCAGGGTTAAATAGCAGGGTTCTAGCTACTAGCAGGGCAAATACTTGGGGTTATGGGGATAGGGCGTGGGTGGGATTACTGTCGGTGCAGGCTTGATGGGCCGAATGGCCTCCTTCAGCACTGTAGGGACTCTATGAAACCCGTGACCACTTCCATCTAGAAGGACAAGGGCAGCAGATACACGGGAACACCACCACCTGCAAGTTCCCCTCCAAGCCACTCGCCATTCTGACTAGGAAATATATTGCCGGTCCTTCGCAGTGGCTGGGTCAAAATCCTGGAATTCCTTCCCTAACGGCATTGTGGGTCAACCCACCGCACGTGGACTACAGCGATTCAAGATGGCAGCTCACCACCACCTTCTCAAGGGCAACTAGGGATGGGCAATAAATACTGGCCAGCCAGCGATGCCCATGTCCCACAAATGAATAAAAAACAAAAGCTGGGGCCAGTACCACATCAAGCCAAGTGGAAAGCCAGCACCCAGTTTTGTTCACATGTTGGGGGAGGGGCTTTTTAATTCATAATTATTGATTGCCACTCAACTCAGCCGGAGCTCCGTGCACTATACAAACATCACTGAAAATGGGCGGCAACACGCGGGCAAGGGAATCCGCTGGGGAAAAGTGATCAAATGCAATGAAATTCCATTTGAAGTTTAGAAGCAACGTTCTCCAATCCCAAACAAGGATCTTAAACTTCAGCGAAGCCAAATACGTAGGGATGAGGGGAGAGCTAGCTGCAGCTCATTGATTAAACGGCGGAAATAGTATGGCGGTAAATAAACAGTGGGAAACCTTTACAGAAACAATTCAAAATGTTAAACAAAAAAAATCCATTAAAAGACAAAAAAACTCAGCAAAAGGGATTCATCCATGGCTTATTGGGGAAGTTAATTATACTGTTAGACTAAAAGAAGAGATTGGCAGTATTACAAAGACTATGGCCTGATTCAATGCAATTGAAACATGACTGCACTCTCTCAGCAGGAATTCAAGTTCTCTGGAAATTTAGTTTATCAGGAAATGCAACAACCGACTGGTCAACGGAAAGAATGTTGTTATGCATTTGAATATATATATATAGAATATATATTTGCTCAGAATGAGAGTTCAAAGACCATAAGACATCAGAGCAGAATTAGGCCACTCAGCCCATCGAGTCTGCTCCGCCATTCAATCATGGCTGATTTTTTTTTCTCATCCCCATTCTCCTGCTTTTTCCCCATAACCCCTGTTCCTCTTATCAATCAAAGGCTAAGAGCCTTGTGGATCAGTTTTGCTGGACAGCTTATACTTGCCACACATCCTCGCCTCGACTGAATTTCAAATCGTCCCCTGCTCCTACCACCACACACGAGCATGTATTTACATTGCTAAGGCGCAGTTTGCAAATTCATCTCACTGGCTCTGCAGTGCGAGAGGACATGTTGGGAATTCGAGCTCTGAAGTCAGTGAGGCCTGTCGGATTTTAATGGGCGGGAGAAATTCATGACATGCACTCCCGACATACAAAGTAACCTGTTCCCAGGCTTTTACCAGTGCCGCTCGGTGGGAAGCACTTATCGCAGCTGGGGTTAGCTAACTGGCTGGAGTGGGAGTGTGTGAATCAGCATCCTATCAATCTGTATTGGTGTGTATTGCTGCCCCAATTCTCTGCGCTGGAAACTGTCCCTGATAAACACCATACCTATTGAGCCTATACACAGGGAGAAAAATTAAAACAATGTCCACTTTGACTCAGCCACACAGTTTGGACTGCACTTCTATGCGGGAGGATGATGTTAATTCATGACAATGGTATGTCACTTGTCAGTTCTTGATCTCAATGGGACATCTGAGAGATGTGTCACATGGAGGCTGTTAACTGTCACACATTATTACGACTTGTAATACGAGGCATATTAAATGTTGGCATGGCTCAGTAATGTGGAGATGCTGGCGTTGGGCTGGGGTAAGCACAGTAAGAAGTTTCACAACACCAGGTTAAAGTCCAACAGGCTTATTTGGTAGCACAAGCCACAAGCTTTCGGAGCACTGCCCCTTCATCAGGTGAGTGGGAGTTCTGTTCACAAACAGGGCAAAGACACAAGCTCAATTTACAAAATAATGGTTGGAATGCGAGTCTTTACAGGTAATCAAGTCTTAAAGGTACAGACAATGTGAGTGGAGAGAGGGTGAAGCACAGGTTAATGAGATGTGTATTGAGTCCAGCCAGGACAGTTAGTGAGATTTTGCAAGCCCAGGCAAGTCGTGGGGGTTACAGATAGTGTGACATGAACCCAAGATCCCGGCTGAGGCCGTCCTCATGTGTGCGGAACTTGGCTATCAGTTTCTGCTGAGCAATTCTGTGTTGTCGTGTGTCGTGAAGGCCACCTTGGAGAATGTTTACCCGAAGATCAGAGGCTGAATGCCCGTGACTGCTGAAGTGTTCCGCAACAGGAAGAGAACACTGGAGACAATACACATCTCTTTACCTGTGTTAACCCTCTCTCCACTCACGTTGTCTGTACCTTTAAGACTTGATTACCTGTAAAGACTCGCATTCTAACCATTATTTTGTAAATTGAGTTTGAGTCTTTATATGCCCTGTTTGTGAACAGAACTCCCACTCACCTAATGAAGGGGCAGTGCTCCGAAAGCTTGTGGCTTGTGCTACCAAATAAACCTGTTGGACTTTAACCTGGTGTTGTGAGACTTCTTACCATGGCTCAGTAACAGCATCGGTGCCTTTAAATTCAAAAGATTGTGGGTGAAATGTTCCCATATTTTTTTTAATTGTCAGGGCGGCACGGTGGCACAGCTGCCTCACAGCGCCAGGGACCCGGGTTCGATTCCCAGCTTGGGTCACTGTGAAGTTTGCACGTTCTCCCCATGTCTGCATGGACTTCTTCCAGGTGCTCCGGTTTCCTTCCAGTTTGAAAGACATACTGGTTGGATGCATTGGCCATACTAAATTCTCCCTCAGTGTACCCGATCAGGCGCCAGAACGTCACGGTAACATCATTGCAGTGTATAGTGTAAGCCTACTTGTCACACTAATAAATAAACTAAAACAGGCGTGGAGCTGCACAGACCAGTTTTTTAGTCCAGATCTTGAGCCTCTCAGAGAGAAAAAAAAATCAATGGGCATGGCTTATGCCCACCCCTCCCCCATTTGGGCCCCCTCAAAAGCATCAGGGGCTGCCCCACTCCCAGTAGCACAGCACAAGCGAGGAGCTCTCCCCCCTACCCCCCTTCATAACACCAGAAATCAGCACCTCCCCTCACCCTTCGCTGGCATAAGCGCGACCCCCCTCTCACCCCACCCTCTTGTCGGCATCAGGGTGACCCCTTCTCACTCCTACCCTCCTTCCAGGTACAGGGCACCTCCCCCACCTTGGCGTGACAACCTCTCATCCCCCGACCCCTCTCCAGTGGCATCAGGCAACCTCCCACACTGCCACAGTCTCGGAGACTCTCTCCCACTCACAAGCATCAACCCTCCCCAAAGCACAGAAAGGCAACCCCTCTCAAGGGATGCACAGAGAGCCCACCCCAGCACAAGTTGGCACAGTGCCAAGGGGAATGTCCAGTGTCAGTGCCAGGCATGTCCCTCTTTTCCAGGGGCTATACTAGTCGAGGGGGGTTCCCCCCGAATGAATCTTGTTTTGAAAAGCTGTTGTAAACCTTGCTGGCGGGATAACACGAGGGTAAGTTTTGAATATTCAATGAGGGGGGATCATGTGGTGGAGGAGTTGGCTAATGACATTAAAATGTATTCCAAAATATTAAAATGCAGTTCCCGCCCTTTATGGGCACAAACCTCATGACTTCACCGGCGAGGAGTTTGGGCAGCATGGTGGCACAGTGGTTAGCCCTGCTGCCTCACAACACCGTGGACCCGGGTTCAATTCCAGCCTTGGGTAACTGTCTGTGTGGAGTTTGCACATTCTCCCCGTGTCTGCGTGGGTTTCCTCCGGGTGCTCCGGTTTCCTCCCACAGTCCAAAGATGTGCAGGTTAGATTGATGGGCCATGTTAAATTACCCCTTAGTGTCAGGGGGATTAGCAGGGTAAAGATGTGGGATTACAGCAACAGGGCCTGGGTGGGATCAGTGCTGGCTCAATGGGCCGAATGACCTCCTCCTGCATTGTCAGGATTCAGTGATTCTATGATCTGAAAAGGGGAAACGCGATCTTGCTGCGAGATCGAATTTCCCGATTGTAGCTGTATTTTCCACCCATGTTGCCATTGTCTCTGATGACGATCACAAGCAGAAAATAACCTGTGTGTGTCGAAGTTCCACTTTAATCCACCAAAAATGGATTTAATGTAACCTTACCAAGCACTGTCAGTTACCTCCCAGTCCATTGGTAAAGTGATGGAAGAAGTTATCAACAATGTCATGAAGCAACACCTTTCATCTGCTCACTGATGGAACATAGAACATAGAAAGCCACAGCACAAACAGGCCCTTCGGCCCACAAGTTGCGCCGATCATATCCCTACCTCTAGGCCTATCTACAGCCCTCAATCCCATTAAATCCCATGTACTCATCCAGAAGTCTCTTAAAAGACCCCAACGAGTTTGCCTCCACCACCACCGACGTCAGCCGATTCCACTCACCCACCACCCTCTGAGTGAAAAACTTACCCCTGACATCTCCTCTGTACCTACCCCCCAGCACCTTAAACCTGTGTCCTCTCGTAGCAACCATTTCAGCCCTTGGAAATAGCCTCTGAGAGTCTACCCTATCCAGACCTCTCAACATCTTGTAAACCTCTATCAGGTCACCTCTCATCCTTCGTCTCTCCAGGGAGAAGAGACCAAGTTCCCTCAACCTGTCCTCATAAGGCATGCCCCCCAATCCAGGCAACATCCTTGTAAATTTCCTCTGCACCCTTTCAATGGCTTCAACATCTTTCCTGTAATGAGGTGACCAGAACTGCGCGCAGTACTCCAAGTTGGGTCTAACCAGGGTCCTATAAAGCTGCAGCATTATCTCCCGACTCCTAAACTCAATCCCTCGATTAATGAAGGCCAGTACGCCGTACGCCTTCTTGACCGCATCCTCCACCTGCGAGGCTGATTTAAGAGTCCTATGGACCCGGACCCCAAGGTCCTTCTGATCCTCTACACTGCTAAGAATGGTACCCTTCATATTATACTGCTGCTTCATCCCATTGGATCTGCCAAAATGGATCACTACACACTTATCCGGGTTGAAGTCCATCTGCCACTTCTCCGCCCAGTCTTGCATTCTATCTATGTCTCGCTGCAACTTCTGACATCCCTCCAAACTATCCACAACACCACCTACCTTGGTGTCGTCAGCAAACTTACCAACCCATCCCTCCACTTCCTCATCCAGGTCATTTATGAAAATGACAAACAGCAAGGGTCCCAGAACAGATCCCTGGGGCACTCCACTGGTCACTGACCTCCATGCAGAGAAAGACCCCTCCACAGCCACTCTCTGCCTTCTGCAGGCAAGCCAGTCCTGGATCCACAAGGCAACAGCCCCTTGGATCCCATGCCCTCTCACTTTCTCAAGAAGTCTTGCATGGGGGACCTTATCGAACGCCTTGCTGAAGTCCATATAGACCACATCCACCGCTCTTACTTCGTCAATGTGTTTGGTCACATTTTCAAAGAACTCAACCAGGCTCGTAAGGCACGACCTGCCCTTGATACTCAATTCAGCTCTCTCCATCTGACTCCAGTCATCATCACACTTTTAAGCAGGCAGGGACACAAGAGATGAAAAAGGTTTATTTATTATTGTCACAAGTAGGCTTACATTAACACTGCAATGAAGTTACTGTGAAAATCCCCTAGTCGCCACACTCCGGCACCTGTTCAGGTACACTGAGGGAGAATTTAGCATGGCCAATGCACCTAACCAGAACGTCTTTCGGACTGTGGGAGGAAACCCATGCAGACATGGGGAGAACGTGCAGACTCCGCACAGACAGTGATCCAAGCCCGGAATCAAACCTGGGTCCCTGGCACTGTGACGCAGCAACGCTAAACTCTCTGCCACCGTGCCACACCAAATGAGAGGTAAAAATAACAACTTGTGCCGTCAAGAGAGCATTCAACTGCATATGAAACCAACAAGTCCAAACAAAACTGAAGTCAAATTGTTCCATTATTATTTCCCTCCATCATTGGTTGCTCTGAAAGTTTTTCCAGTAGCCAGCTACTGATGGGGGGAGAGGGGCTTGTGAACTAACCTTTGGAATCTTTCTGTCTCTGAGTTAGGATGATGACCAATGAGGGGAAGAAGTTAATCATCAGGAATTCTAATAGCTACGGGGTGGCACGGTGGCACAGTGGTTAGCACTTCTGCCTCACAGTACCAGGGACCCAGGTTCAATTCCCAGCTTGGGTCACTGTCTGTGCAGAGTCTGCATATCCTCACCGTGTCTGCATGGGTTTTTTCCGAGTGCTCCGGTTTCCTCCCACAGTCTGAATGATGTGCTGGTTGGGTGCATTGGCCATGCTAAATAATCCCTCAGTGTACCCGAACAGGCGCCGGAGTGTGGCGATCAGGTGAATTCCACAGTAACTCCATTGCAGTGTTAATGTCAGCCAACTTGTGACACTAATAAATAATAAATGAATAACTAGCTTACCGGCCTGTGATTTTCCACACTGAGATGTTCAGTCTTTTGCACTTCAATGTACAGATGTGGGAATCAGAATTCAAGTCTACGATGCAGACTGGAGAAAATTGGAGAAAGAAGGAAGGAAAATTCCTCACATCTACACCACAACCTCAGGACATCCCAAAGAACTTAACAGCCAATGAAGTACGTTTGAAGTGCAGTCATTGCTGTAAGGTGGCAACAAATTTACATGTAGCGAAGCCTCATAAGAACTCGGAGCAGGAGGAGGCCATCTGGCCCCTCGAGCCTGCTCCATTCAATAAGATCATGGCTGATCTTGTTGTGGATCAACTTCACTTACCATCCCGCTCGCCATAACCCTTAATTCCTTTACTGTTCAAAAATCTATCTATCTTTGCCTTAAAAACATTCAACGAGGTAGCCTTAACTGCTTCACAAATGGTAATGTGATCATCGGCAGATAATTTGGCCCAAATCTTCAGAACAGCAGCAATGATCATCAGGTTGTTGCACATTTCTGTTGGGACCTTCAAAGCCTAGCTCTCAAAGAAATGCACAGCATACCGTCATTTGGGGAACTCTTTCAAAGTAGAATAGAGTCATAGAATCCGTGCAGTGCAGAAAGAGGCCACTCAGCCCATCAAGCCTCCACCATCAATAATCCCACCCTGGCCCTAACCCTGTAACCCCACATATTTACCCCGCTAATGTCCCTGACACTAAGGGGCAATTTAGCGTGGCCAATCAACTGAACCTGTACATCTTTGGACTGTGGGAGGAAACCAGAGCACCCAGAACAAGCCCACACAGACATGGGGAGAACATGCAAACTCCGCACAGACAGAAACCCAAGGCTGGAATTGAACCCGGGTCCCTGGCGCTGTAAGGCAGCAGTGCTAACCACTGTGCCACCGTGCCGTGATGTGGGGGAAGACTGGTCACATCCCCTTTCAGCACCAGCTGTTGTCAGGGTCCAGTTTGAATGTTAATGAATGAGTGAGTAAATGAGTGAGTGGTTGAGGAATGAATGGGTAAGTCAGTGAGGTGGGTTAATAGGTAAGTGCGTAGATAGTCATTTGGGGAGGTGATCAGGAACTCAGGAGATAGTCGGGGTTCTGGATAAAGTTGGGTCAGGTCAGAGCCATATTTGGAGAGTCAGAGGGGGTAGTTGGTCTGATTCTGGGGGGCTATTTGGGGGGGTGGTGATCAGTGAGGGAGTTGAGTGGTTGCAGTAGTGATTTGGAGAGTCAGTTGTGCAGATACCCAAGAGTCTGTCTGACATTTCCTGTATAACTATCGGGGTAAGTACCATGGAACTGTTCAAAGTCCCCACCTCTGGTTCAGAGACAGAGATATTTGTGGAGGGCCATGGGAATTGCCATCAGGAATTTAAATTTCACTGGAAAATCTCATGTAGATTAATGTGTTAGGACTTCCATGGGGTCCTGACGTGCATCATCAGCTGTACATCTGGTCTCCCAAGATCTGGAGACTAGAGGATTTGGCCATCTGTGTCTGAGTTGGCCCTGACTAAGGGAAAGTTGCTGCAGACTGTTTGCACACATCAGTTTGTAAAGACAAAATGCCACAATGTGGAACTCACCAAAGCTCTTTAGGCAACACTCTCTAAACCCACGACCACTACCATAGAATAGAATCATCGAATCCTACAGTGCATAGGGAGGCCATTCAGCCCATCGAGTCTGCACCGACCAAAATCCCACCCAGGCCCTATCCCCATTACCCCTAGCTAGTCCCCCTGTCACAAAGGGGCAATTTAGCATGGCCTGTCCACCTAACCTGCACATCTTTGGACTGTGTGAGGAAACTGGAGCACCTGGAGGAAACCCATGCAGACACAGGGAGAATGTGCAAACTCCACACAGATAGTGGCCCAACCCGGGTCCCTGGCGGTTCAAGAAGGCAGCTCGCCATCACTTCCTCAAGGACAACTCGGGGTGGGCAATAAATGCTGGTCTAGCCAACGATGACACATCCCATAAATAAATAAAAACAAAAACGGAGCTTTTTCAGAGCAGCTGGTGTTAGAGAGCCATGATAGATCATCTGAACTGAGGAAATTTATATCAGGGGAGGATGCAGCCAAGTGCCAAAGATACAAGCCAAGCCAAGTTGGCTGGAGATTCAGGCATTAGGCAATGCTCCGAGTCATTCATTTAGTCTATTTGATACCAAATGTGTCAGCAATGAAATTAATGAGATAAATAAATGTAAATATATGTAATTTTTCAGTTTTAGCACTCCCAGGTTCTCCTCTTTACCAAATACCTCAAAACCTACCTCTTTGACCAAACTTTTTGGCATCAGCTTGGTGCCAAATGCTGTGTGATAAACTTCCATTGAAACACCTGGGGATGTTCAGCCACATTAAAGGTGCTACGCAAATGCAAGTTGCTGTTGTTGTTTGCCACAACAGTGAAACAGCCAGCAGCCCAAGACCGGATTGCTGACATGACTTCCGGATTGCATACAGTTGGCTTAGGAGGACTATAGGTTGAGGTAAAAATGTCTTCCCCAAAACTTGGGAGATTTAATAAGAAATCGGCAGTGGTTGCAAGTGAGGATAGAGAATTTGACGTTCTCGCCAAAACTCCATTTATTCAATGATACCGGAGAATTCCAGCTGTGAATGAATCAAAGAATCACTACAGCGCAGAAAGAGGTCATTCGGCCCATCGAGTCTGCACCGACAACAATCCTGCCAAGACCCTATCCCGGTAACCCCGTCTATTTACTTTGCTAGACACTGAGGGACAATTTTAGCAAGGCCAATCCACCTAATCTGCACATCTTTGGACTGTGAGAGGAAACCAGGACACCCGGCAGAAACCCACACAGACACGGGGACAATGTGCAAATTCCACACGGATAGTGACCCGAGACTGAAATTGAACCTAGGTCCCTGGCGCTGTGAGGCAGCAGAGCTAACCACCGTGCCAACTGTGCTGCCAAGGAGGATGGAGTTTTTTGGTGCAAGGCTTTGCTGGACTGGGAGTCAATGTTGGTCAGCGAGCAAAGGAGCGATGAGTGAACAGGACCTGATGTGAGTTATGCTCATCTGTTAAATGGCAGAAACAGCTTCCAGTGCAGCACCTCAATTATAGGCAATTATCTGTGCAGTCACCTTCCCGCCAAGTAATTTTCTTTCCTAACACGTCTGCCATTTCTTAATTAGCTTGTTTTATTTTAATGCACATATGGGAACATCTTCTGAAAATAGGAGAACTACCAAGGGATAGGGATGGGGACATCAGTAGCAGTCCTGGAAATTGGAAAGGTGGGAGCAGGTAATCATAATCTGTCAAAAATAATTGAAGGAGACACAAATTCCTCATTTTGCCTCCCATCCCCAAGTGGTGTAGGAATGTAAGGGTTAATGTATTAAATTTGAAGCAACAGGCAAAAGTACTCTGCGAACCAACTGACCTAGAAACTTGGACATGCACACACTGCAGCAAATGAGAGCCACTTAAAAAGTAGTAAAAGTCACAAAATGACAACAGTGGAATGTACACAGCAGAGCCTGTGTAAGTTAGTTGCGTAGGAATCTGGATGGATAACATCATGTATTGAGAGATGAATAAAGAAGCAATTGTTCTACCAACTCCCGGCTCTTTAGAAGTCTGTATTCAACAGTGGCTGTACCTATAGCAAACACAGTGATCACCTGTGGGTTGGACATATAGGCCAGAATTCACTGGCCGTTCATGCTGACTGGATTCTCTGGTCCCACCAGCCGCGCTCCCCTTCTCGTGTGTTTCCCACTGGCATGGCGTGGCATCGATGGGAATTCCCTTTTGACAGCGGCGGGATCTGAGAATCCTGCCACTAGCAAACAACGCGCCACCTCCCGCCGGCGGGCAACACGCTACTCGGAGGCCGTAGAATCTCGCCCATAATGTCCGAGTATAATTTTGTCTAAGCAAATTGTTGTGTCAGATGTAAGGCATATTGAAGGGAGGGGTAAAGAGAAATTTCTTTGCACCAAGTGTTGTTGGAGCATGAGATATATAGCTACAGGGGATGGTGGGAACAGAGGCCATCACATCATTAAAGAAATTGGATACTGTATAGACGTAAGTAATAATCCTTATCATGTGAAAGTCAACCCCCAACATTTGGCCAAAAAATCATTTTCATTTTTCATATAACTTGTGTGAAAATCGACCCCGACTTTCCAAGGGCACTCCACACTCACCCAGCACACTGCCCCACTTTGTGTTCAGAGTGAAACAGCAGAGACCAGGATCTGAAGCAAGGGTTTCCTGATTTTTCTGCATCCCTGCTAGGTCACAGAGTACAATTTACCCAATGAGATATCAGGGAGCTTTTGTAAAAGTTTGAATTTCTTGTTGAAATGAGGGAGGTAAAATTGGAACGGGCCACAGGCTGTGTGTGTGAACCGTGATGGGCCTTGACAGAAATCTTTGTATCCTCAATGGCTATAGGTGAAGTTCCAGAGGACTGGAGAACAGCCAATGTTGTTCCATTGTTTAAGAAGGGCAGCAGGGATAATCCAGGAAATTATAGACCAGTGAGCCTTACATCAGTGGCAGGGAAATTATTGGAATAGATTCTTAGGGACAGGATTAACTCACATTTGGAAACAAATGGACTTATTAGTGATAGCCAGCATGGTTTTGTGAAGGGAAGCTCGTGCCTCACTAACTTGATCGAGTATTTTGAGGAAGTGATGAAGATGAGAGATGAGGGGAGGGAAGGCAGTGGATGTTGTATACATGGACTTCAGGAAAGCCTTTGACAAGGTACCTCATGGTAGACTGGTACAAAACGTAAAGTCACACAGGATCAGAGGAGAGCTGGCAAGATGGATACAGAACTGGCTTGGCCATAGAAGTGGGGAGCAGTAGAGGGGTGATTTTGAATGGAAAGCTGTGACTAGCTGTGTTCCACAGGGATCAGTTCTGGGACCTTTGTTGTTCGGAGTATACATAAATGATTTGGAGGAAAATGTAGCTGGCCTGATTAGTAAGTTTGAAGATGACATAAAAATTGGTGGAATTGCGGATCGTGAAGAGGATTGTCGGAGGATACAGCAAGATATAGACCAGTTGGACACTTGGGCAGAGAAATGGCAGATGGAGTTTAATCTGGACAATTGTGAGGTAATGCATTTTGGAAGATCCAATGCATGTAGGAATTATACAGTAAACACTTGGGGGATTGACAGGCTGAGAGACCTGGGCATACATATTCACCGATCACTGAAAGTGGCAACGCAGGTGGATAAGGTAGTCAAGAAAGCATACAGCATGCTTGCCTTCATCGGTCGGGGCATTGAGTATAAAAATTGGCAGATCATGCTGCAGCTTTACAGAACCTTAATTAGGCCTCATTTGAAATATTGTGTATAATTCTGGTCACCACGCTACCAGAAGGATGTGGAAGCTATGGAGAGGGTACAGAAGAGGTTTAGCAGGATGTTGCCTGGTCTGGAGGGTATTAGCTATGAGGAAAGGTTGGATAAACTCGGTTTGTTCTCACTGGAACGACGGAGGTTGAGGGGCAACCTGATGGAGGTTTACAAGATTATGAGTGGCATGGACGGAGTGGATAGTCATATGCTCTTTCCTTGGGTAGAAAAGCCAAGTATTAGGAGACATAGGTTTCAGGTGCGTGGGGAAAAGTTTAGACGAGATGTGTGAGGCCAGTTTTTTACACAGAGGGTGGTGAATATCTGGAACACGCTGCCTGGGGAGGTGGTGGGAGCAGGTACGATCGCGGAATTTAAGGGGCATCTCGACAAATACATGAATAGGATGGGAATGGAAGGATATGGACTCCGTAAGTGCATACGGTATTAGTTAGGGGATCAGGATCAGCGCAAGCTTGGCGGGCCGAAGGGCCTGTTGCTGTGCTGTACTGTTCTTTGTCCTTTGTATGAAATAGCTGTTATTTCTTATTCATTCATGGGACGTGGGTGTCACTGGCTGGCCAGCATTTATTGTCCATCCCTCGAGTGCCCATCAGTGTGCTGTCATGAACAGGAACAGGAAGAGAAGAGGGATTAGTAAAAACAAACCTTTTCAGGTTCCCTTTTTGCTCCATCCAGCTCTGTGAGCACCTGAAGCTGTGAGGCGGAAAGTCCAGCCTGGTTCTCTTTTGGCTGTGTGGGCCGCGAAAGTGCAAAAGTCAACCTTTAACTTTTCGCCCAGAAAAGGATTTCAGAAATTCAACTTCTACACGAGTACACACGTTAAATATTTGACGCAAAGAAAGAACCAAGGCACTGGGGAAAGAGCAAGGGATCGCTTTCGGATCGTTGTAACAGACAACTGGCACTGCCGTTACGGGCTGAATGAAATCCTCTTGTGCTGTAAATATTTTATATAGAATCATTTAGTGCAGAAAGTGCCCATTTGGCCCATCGAGTCTGCACCAACCACAATCCCACCCAGGCCCTATCCCCATAACCCCATGCATTTGCCCCAGCTAGTCCCCCTGACACTAAGGGGCAATTTAGCATGGCCAATCCACCTAACCCTCACATCTTTGGACTGTGGGAAGAAACCAAAGCACCCGGAGGAAACCCACACAGACACAGGGAGAATGTACAAACTCCACACAGACAGTGACTTGAGGCTGGAATTGAACTCAGGTCCCTGGCACTGTGAGGCAGCAGTGAACAAAGAACAAAGAACAATACAGCACAGGAACAGGCCCTTCGGCCCTCCAAGCCCGCGCCGCTCCCCGGTCCAGGATTGAATCCTGAATCCAGGATCCCCGCCCAATTTTCCAGCCTATCTACATCCCAATATCCTATCCACCGAGCTGTCCCTCACAGCTACGATGCTTTGTTCATTACAACCTATTAACTCACCCCCACCCCCCCATTCCAGACCATGTGATCTCCAGGGAGAGGCGAAAACCCAGAGTGAAAAACCCCAGGGCCAATATGGGGAAAAAAAATCTGGGAAATTCCTCTCCGACCCCCTGAGGCGATCGAAACGAGTCCAGGAGATCACAATGGCCCCGATCGGAAAATGCTTCCCAACCCTAGTCATTTCCACTTCCACGAACACCATATGAATTCCCTGCCCCCGAGACAGGTTCCCAACTATCCGCAGTCTCGCTCTGTACTGGCACCAGCAAGATGATCATAGAATGAAGCCTTGAAACGAGAAACAAGGAACAATTAGCCCGCGCCGCTCCCTGGTCCAAACTAGACCACTCTTTTGTATCCCTCCATTCCCACTCCGTTCATATAGCTGTCTAGATAAGTCTTAAACGTTCCCAGTGTGTCCGCCTCCACCACCTTGCCTGGCAACACATTCCAGGCCCCCACGACCCTCTGTGTGAAATATGTCCTTCTGATATCTGTGTTAAACCTCCCCCCCTTCACCTTGAACCTATGACCCCTCGTGAACGTCACCACCGACCTGGGGAAAAGCTTCCCACCGTTCACCCTATCTATGCCTTTCATAATTTTATACACCTCTATTAAGCCTCCCCTCATCCTCCGTCTTTCCAAGGAGAACAACCCCAGTTTCCCCAATCTCTCCTCATAACCAAGCCCCTCCATACCAGGCAACATCCTGGTAAACCTCCTCTGTACTCTCTCCAAAGCCTCCACGTCCTTCTGGTAGTGTGGCGACCAGAACTGGACGCAGTATTCCAAATGCGGCCGAACCAACGTTCTATACATCTGCAACATCAGACCCCAACTCTTATACTCTATGCCCCGTCCTATAAAGGCAAGCATGCCATATGCCTTCTTCACCACCTTCTCCACCTGTGACGTCACCTTCAAAGATCTGTGGACTTGCACACCCAGGTCCCTTTGCATCTCTACACCCTTTATGGTTCTTCCATTTATCGTGTAGCTCCTCCCTACATTATTCCCACCAAAATGCATCACTTCGCATTTATCAGGATTGAACTCCATCTGCCATTTCCTTGCTCAAATTTCCAGCCTATCTATATCCTTCTGTAGCCTCTGACAATGTTCCTCACTATCTGCAAGTCCTGCCAGTTTTGTGTCGTCCGCAAACTTACTGATCACCCCAGTTACTCCTTCTTCCAGATCATTTATATAAATCACAAACAGCAGAGGTCCCAATACAGAGCCCTGCGGTACACCACTAGTCACAGGCCTCCAGCCGGAAAAAGACCCTTCCACTACCACCCTCTGTCTTCTATGACCAAGCCAGTTCTCCACCCATCTAGCCACCTCCCCCTTTATCCCATGGGATCCAAACAGTGCTAACCACTGTGCCACTGTGCCGCCCAGTTTAATGATTTGTTATTTTTTATTTGTTATAACCCTCTTGTGATTTAGGTGGTTATCAAACAGGACAAAAGGCACTCTATGGAAATGAAAACTCATCCAAATCAGATCTTGCCTTTAATATTAATTAAGCATTGCAGCCAGCTGTCAATCCCAATGGAATGTGTTAGGGTCCTTCACTTTGGCAAAAATAAGAATGTGGTCTGAGGATATTTCTATCGCTGGGGTTCATCTCTTCTCGCGCACAATCTCAATGCAAGTTGTTGACAGCACTTGTAGATAATTGATGCAATGGAGTTCTTTGTTGTGTGTCGGAATCTGTGCACTGTTTACCTCACTATTTCGCCTGAGAGAATCTTCACAAACTCTTCAAGGACAAGTCAGAAATCCTGAGGATTATTTCTGTCGGCCTGCCTGCCTGCATGTTCACTGCCCTGCACGGAGGAAGAGGGTAGGGGCGGGAGGGGAGTGGGGAGAAAAACACCTCAGCAAAAGAGAGCTGCACGGAAGAAGTTCACATGGAAATCTCCTGTTGTTAGCTGTAGCAAAGAACAAAGAACTCAAGAGCTGAATAATAGAGCTAGGGCATACAGTTCCCAAAGTGAGCCCAACAAACAAGGTGAACTCTGGTCTCAAGTTACGAGTCAGCAAATAAATGTGCAGAGCTATCAAAAAATGCCTTCAAACACTCACCTACAAAAGTTAGGTTCTACACTTAAGATAGTCTGCAATTGTACAGATGCATCAACTTGAGATGAAAGCATGAGTTGGAAAATATGATTACATGCTGTGCGCTAAGTGTGATACTGTCTCCTGTTAATAAAGACACAATAATAAAGACACAATAGAGGATGCAATCCACAAATTAAATAGTATCTATTAACGACCCTCAACGTCGCAAAAGTTTTTGGACATAAGAGCATAAGGAAATAAGAAAATGGAACAAGTTGGGGGGTTGGGTTAAACTAATTTGGCACGGGGGTGGGTTACAGAGTGGAGTTGCAGTAGGGGCTGATGCAGAGCCAAATATAGAGGAAAAACCAAGTTAGTCTAGAGGTCTGAGAGACATGTGAAGGCACAAGGGGAGACGGTGGCCTAGTGGTATTAGTCCAGAAACTCAGCTAATGTTCTGGGGACCCAGGTTCCAATCCTGGCATGGCAGGTGGTGGAATTTGAATTCAATTAAAAAAAATCTGGAATTAATAACCAACTGATGACCATGAAACCATTGTTGATTGTCGGAAAAACCCATCTGGTTCACTAATGTCCTTTACGGAAGGAAATCTGCCATCCTTACCTGGTCTGGCCTCCATGTGACTCCAGAACCACAACATTGTGGTTGACTCTCAACTGCCCTCAAGCAACTATGGATGGGCAATAAATGCTGGCCAGCCAGCAATGCCCATGTCCCATGAATGAATAAAGAAAAAGAGAGCAAGGTTGGATGGCATTTAATGCAAGGAGTCTTGTGGGTAAGGCAGGTGCATTGAGGGTGTTGATCAACAACACATGGGACGATGACATTATTACTCTCACAGAGACATGGTCGAGGGAGGGGCAGGACTGGCAGCTCAATGGTCCAAGATATCGAATCTTCAGACGAAGATGTGGATCATTGGGAGAGGTGAGGATTGTATGCGAGGAAGTGGTGTCACAATATTGATCAAAGAGTCAATTGCTGCAGTGAGGAGGGATGATATCTTAGCCTTAAGGGTGGAACTTAAAACCGAAAAAGGGGGCAATCACATGGCTGGGAGTGCACTATAAACGGTCAGGGAGAGACAGAAGAGCAGAAATTTAGGCAAATTTCAGAGAAGTGCAAAAATAATAGGGTAATAATGGTAGGGGATTTCAACTTCCCCAATATTAATTGGGATAGTCAGAAAGGCATAGAGGGGGCAGTATTCTTAAAGTGCATCTGCCGGAGTGTGGCGACTTCTTGTGAGCTGTGCCCAGCATACCATCTAATTCTACCTTTTACTCTCATTCTATGCTTTTAAAACTGTACTCTAACACTTATAAACTCTCTAAGATGCTCTATTCAATCTTTCTCTACACCCTAGCTATGACTGTAACACTACATTCTGCACCCTCTCCTTCCCTTCTCTATGAACAGTATGCTTCATCTGTATAGCGCGCTGTGGTGAACCATCGTTGGTTCCCACTGTGGGGTTGTTCTAATGTTGTTGGGCTAGGGTGTTCACACTGTGGGATTGTTCTAATGTTGTTGTTGGGCTAGGGTGGGATTAATACACCTGTGGTTGTTACTGTTGTGGCACATCCCAGTCGGGCTCCGCCTCCTGGGAGAGGTATAAGACCCCCTGCTCAGGCGGGACCTCGTCAGTCTGGGGTGGTGTACTTACGTTCTAGTAGTTCCATTGTTAGGCAATAAAAGCCTTCAGTTACCGAAGCCTCGTGTCTTGAGTTCAATTGACGTGCATCACGCGCAATAAACAATACTTTTTACTGTATACTAATACATGTGACAATAAATCAAATCAAAGGCAAGGAGGAATTGGTAGGGCTAGGGAACCGTGGTGCACCAAAAAAGTTTCTTTGTTGGTTAAAAAGAAAAAGGAGGCTTATGTTCGGATGAGACGTGAGCACTCGGGTAGTGCACTAGAAAGCTTTAGATTGGCTAAGAGGGAGTTGAAGAGCGAGCTTAGAAGGGCTAAAAGGGGACATGAGAAGACTTTGGCGGATAGGGTTAAAGAGAATCCTAAGGCGTTCTATAGGTATGTCAAGAACAGAAGGTTGGTTAGGGCAAGTTTAGGGCCAGTTATAGATGGCAGAGGGAAGTTATGTGTGGAACCGGAGGAGATTGGTGAAGCATTGAACCAATATTTCTCTTCGGTGTTCACGCAAGGGGACATGAATATAGCTGAGGAGGACACTGGGTTGCAAGGGAGTAGAATAGACAGTATTACAGTTGATAAGGAGGATGTGCAGGATATTCTGGAGGGTCTGAAAATAGATAAATCCCCTGGTCCGGATGGGATTTATCCAAGGATTCTCTGGGAGGCAAGAGAAGTGATTGCAGAGCCTCTGGCTCTGATCTTCAGGTCGTCGTTGGCCTCTGGTATAGTACCAGAAGATTGGAGGTTAGCGAATGTTGTCCCATTGTTTAAGAAGGGGAACAGAGACTTCCCCGGGAATTATAGACCGGTGAGTCTCACTTCTGTTGTCGGCAAGATGTTGGAAAAAATTATAAGGGATAGGATTTATAGTTATTTGGAGAGTAATGAATTGATAGGTGATAGTCAGCATGGTTTTGTGGCAGGTAGGTCGTGCCTTACTAACCTTATTGAGTTTTTTGAGAAAGTGACCAAGGAGGTGGATGGGGGCAAGGCAGTGGACGTGGTATATATGGATTTTAGTAAGGCGTTTGATAAGGTTCACCATGGTAGGCTTCTGCAGAAAATGCAGATGTATGGGATTGGGGGTGATCTAGGAAATTGGATCAGGAATTGGCTAGCGGATAGGAAACAGAGGGTGGTGGTTGATAGTAAATATTCATCATGGAGTGCGGTTACAAGTGGTGTACCTCAGGGATCTGTTTTGGGGCCACTGCTGTTTGTAATATTTATTAATGATCTGGATGAGGGTATAGTTGGGTGGATTAGCAAATTTGCTGATGACACCAAAGTCGGTGGTGTGGTAGACAGTGAGGAAGGGTGTCGTAGTTTGCAGGAAGACTTAGACAGGTTGCAAAGTTGGGCCGAGAGGTGGCGGATGGAGTTTAATGCGGAGAAGTGTGAGGTAATTCACTTTGGTAGGAATAACAGATGTGTTGAGTATAGGGCTAATGGGAGGACTTTGAATAGTGTGGAGGAGCAGAGGGATCTAGGTGTATGTGTGCATAGATCCCTGAAAGTTGGGAATCAAGTAGATAAGGTTGTTAAGAAGGCATATGGTGTCTTGGCGTTTATTGGTAGGGGGATTGAATTTAGGAGTCGTAGCGTTATGTTGCAACTGTACACAACTCTGGTGCGGCCGCACTTGGAGTACTGTGTGCAGTTCTGGTCCCCACATTACAGGAAGGATGTGGAGGCTTTGGAGAGGGTGCAGAGGAGGTTTACCAGGATGTTGCCTGGTATGGAGGGGAGATCCTATGAGGAGAGGCTGAGGGATTTGGGATTGTTTTCGCTGGAAAGGCGGCGGCTAAGAGGGGATCTTATTGAAAGATATAAGATGATTAGAGGTTTAGATAGGGTGGATAGTGATAGCCTTTTTCCTCTGATGGAGAAATCCAGCACGAGGGGGCATGGCTTTGAATTGAGGGGGGGTAGTTATAGAACCGATGTCAGGGGTAGGTTCTTTACCCAGAGGGTGGTGAGGGATTGGAATGCCCTGCCAGCATCAGTAGTAAATGCGCCTAGTTTGGGGGCGTTTAAGAGATCCGTAGATAGGTTCATGGACGAAAAGAAATTGGTTTAGGTTGGAGGGTCACAGTTTGTTTTTTTTAACTGGTCGGTGCAACATCGTGGGCCGAAGGGCCTGTTCTGCGCTGTAATGTTCTATGTTCTAAGTATCCCATATGCCTTCTTAACCACCTCATCTCACTGTTCTGCTGCCATCAGGGAACTTTGGACATGCATCCCAAGATCCCTCTGGCTCTGTACTTGCTTGCAACCTGCCATTCATTGTATACCCTCTTGCCTTATTAGTCCTCCAAAACTGCATCACCTCACACCTTTGAGGATTAAATTCTATTTGCCACTACTCTGTCCATCGGACCAGCCCATCTATATCATCCTGTAATCAAAGGCTTTCCCCCTTGCTACTTACCGCACCACCAATTTTCATGTCATCTGTGAACTTACTGAGCATACCCACCACATTCACATCGAGATCATTAATGTACACTTACAAACAGAAAGGGACCCAGCACCAATCCCTGCGATACACCACTGGACTCGGGCTTCCTGTCACAAAAACAACCTTCAACCACCACTCTCTGCCTCCTCCCACTTTAACCTGGTGTTGTGAGACTTCTTACTGTGTCCTCCCACTAAGCCAATTTTGGATCCAATTTGCCAAATTGCCCTGATCCCATGGGCTCTTACCTTCTTGATCAGCTTCCTGTGCGGGACTTTGTCAAAAGCCTTATGAAGTCCATGTGGATTACATCAACTGCACTGCCCTCACCTACACATCCAGTCACCTCCTTAAAAAAATCAAGTTTGTGAGACATGATCTCTCCTGACAAAGCCATGGTGACATTCCAGGGTTAGTAAATTTGGGTAAGCAAGTCAGAACTGCTCAAAGTCTTCCGATGCAATCTCAGAATCAGAGACATTGGAGAGAAATCCTGGGAGCAGGGGAATTACTCATTGGAAGTTGCAACTTCTTGGTTAATTCCCACTCTTGTCCAAGTTTAAGGGCTTTGCAGAACATTGATGCAAGACTCCAGGCGTGCGCCCAGTTTCCAACAATCTGGAGACCGAAAGATTTTAACCAATGATTTTGAAGTTAATTGACTGTTTACCATTTTCTACTGCCTCTGCGGCATCATTAGGTTTGGAGGAGAGTTAGGATGTCAGCAGATAATGTACTAGAGGAGGAAAGAAACGGGTTTGGTAAAGAAAAGAAAGAACTTATATTTACATAGAAACCTTCATGATGTCAGGGTGTTATAAAGCACTTTACAGTCATTGAAATACAATCATAGAATCATACTGCGCAGAAGAGGCCCTTCTGCCTATCAGGTCTGCACTGACACGCAAGAAACACCTGAACTCTCACCTAATCCCATGTGCCATCAGTTGGCCCACAGTTATGATGTGCCAATTGGTCATACAGGTACTTTTTTAAAGGATGTGAGGCAACCCGCCTCTACTGCCCTCTCAGGCAGCCCTGAGAGACATTCTAGACCATCACCACCCTCGGGGTAAAAAAGTTATTCCTCACATACCCCCTAAACATCCTGCCCTTCACCTTGAGCCTATGTCCACTTGTGATTGACCCTTCAACTATGGGGAACAGCTGCTCCTTATCCACTCTGTGCATGTCCCTCATAATCTTGTGCACTATTCTTGAAACATTAAGTCATTATTGTAATAGGGAAACAATGGGAATAATGCACCAGATGTGAACCAAGGTCAGCCTGGAGTCAATAGAGCACTGAGGTTGGTCTTGAGGAATGGTATTTGAGACCAGGATCAGAGGAACATAGGTGTTATAAAGAATGGATTTTGTTCTGAAAATGTTAAATTTAAAGAAATTTCAACTCAAGGGTGTGATGTTAGACAAACAGCTGAATTAGTGCAGTGATCTTGGGGTAGTGGAGGCCGCAAAATAGTTTTTGGCATCGTTGATGAATATATACATAAGCTGACATAAAAACCGAACGTACTGGAAATATTCAGCATGTCCGGCAACATCTGTGGATAATGGGCGGAATTTAATTCTGCCCATGCAAGTGGACTGGGAAGCCGTGGGGCAGTGGGGGAGGGGAGGGAAGTGGGGGGGTGGGGGGGCATAGTATGAGGAGAGAAGGCTGGGGTCGGTGTGTCCTCTTCACAACTTACTTCCATTGCATTTTCTGTAAAATCATTAAGAAAAAATTATCAAACCCTTGTGTATTATTGACTCCATTATGGCATTACAGTCTCCATCATTTACTAACTTGTGCTGCAAGGCAACTTACTGGTCAACAATGAGAGAGAAAATGCTGGGAAATCTCAGCAGGTCTGGCAGCATCTGTAAGGAGAAAAGTGCTGACGTTTCGAGTCCAGACGACCCTTTGTCAAAGCTAAAAGGCATAGAAAGTGGGAGATATTTATACTGCAGGGTGAGGGAATGAAAGATGAATCATAGCCACAAAAACAAGGGGAAAGGCTGCTAATGGCAGTCCATAGAGAGAATAAAAGGTGTGAATGGCCAAACGGCAGAGAAGCTGAAATCAGAGGGTAAACTGTGACAGATGAAGATGTCGGGGGAGGGAGGAGGGAATGGGTGGGAGAGAGGAAAAATTGAGAAAAAGAGGGAAAGGGAAAGCAAAGGAGGAGAAAAGGTAAGGAAATAGGGGGAAAGAGTGGAGGGAGAAAGAAAAATAAAGAAAGACAATAAAGAAATAAAAGGTAGAGAACAGTTAAAAATTAAATAAAATGAAAACAAAGGGGTTGAGGTGGGGAAGAGCTAATCATCTGAAGTTGTTGAATTCGATGTTGAGACCGGAAGGCTGTAAAGTGCCGAGCCGGAAGATGAGATGCTGTTCCTCCAGTTTGTGCTGAGCTTCACTGGAACATTGCAGCAGGCCAAGGACAGACATGTGAGCATGGGAGCAGAATCATGTGTTCAAATGGCAAGCAACTGGAAGGTCAAGGTCCTAATTGCACACTGACCGAAGATGCTCAGCAAAGCAGTCACCCAGTCTACGCTTGGTCTCTCCGACATAGAGGAGACCACATTGGGAGCAGCGAATGCAGTAGACCAAATTGAAAGAGGTGCAAGTGAAACGCTGTTTAATCTGGAATGAGTGTTTTCGACCTTGGATGGTAAGCATGGAATAGGTAAAGGGACAGGTGTTACATCTTCGGCCATTGCATGGGAAGGTGCCATGGATGATGGGAGAGGTGTTGGGTATAGTGGGGAAGTGGACTAGGTTGTCCCGGAGGGGACAGTCTCTGCGGAATGCTGACAGAGGGAGTGAAGGGAAGACGTGTTTGATGGTGGCATCATGCTCGAGTTGGCGAAAATGGCGGAGGATTATGCTTTGCATGCAGTTTCAGATTCCAGCATCCGCAGTAATTTGCTTTTATTACCAGTCAACAATGCTCCCTGAACTCAAGTTGGATTCTTGTACTTTCTGTTGGTTTATGCAGTAAAGCTTTCTTCTTATACTTCAGGCCTGCCACCTTGGAGCAACAGCAGAAATTGCTGGAAATTCTCAGCAGGTTTGACAGCACCTGTGAAGAGAGAATAGAGTCAAGATGCTGTCAGACTTGCTCTGATGAAAGGTCATCCTGACTCGAAACATTGGCCCTATTCTCTCTCCACAGATACTGTCAGACCTGTTGAGATTTTCCAACATTTTCTGTTTTTGTTTCAGATTCCAGTATTTTGCTTTTTTTCTCTCCCACCTTGGAACTGCAGTTTGAATTTAGAAACTGTTCCGGATGCATCCATTGTATATTTGGAAGAAGGGAAGGGAAAGCCACCATTTTTGCACACTCTCCAACCTCGCTCCAATCACACAGCTGTGAATGGAGATTTGGCTGAGTGCCAAATTCTCCGTTCCCACTGGCAGCGGGGCATGCCAGACCAGAGAATTCTGTTCCAGAAGTGAAAGTCCTTGACTGACTTGCAGTCAATTCAGTGACTTGGGTTAAATTCCAACAACATTACGGCAATCAGACCTTATTTTCCTCACAATCTCCCATACACTGGATTTCAAGGTTGTAATCATTTGGTCACAAAATATAAACTGACTCTTTCAATTATTTTTCATCCACACATAACAAGCACCTCTTACGAAGACTTCAATACAGGTGCTTCAAAGTGGATATTTTTGATCCCTATTTGAATAAAATTACAATTGTTTGTTTCTGATTGCTTTGTTGGCTCCACCATCTGTTTGACGGATTGGAGATTCGGACAGGGAGAATTCCAAAATCTGAATATCTCCGGATAAAATAAAAACCTTGCGAGCTCTTACCTTGCCAAAGAAGTAATCTGTAATTGGTGTATTTTTTTTTGTGATAGGTGAAGTGCAATGCAATGTGAAAGGCTGACTTACGAGATTAAAGAAAGATTTGCTTTTTTTTGTGTAAAATCAAAGCAGCTGCCTGAGCAACATTGCCTTGCAACAGCTGTTGTGATTTATGGTCTGAAGTCTTGTTTGAATTGGATATCATGCCCAATTTACATTGTATTAACCACTGCGCGTTACAAATTTTCTTTTCCTGAAGAATTTCTCCCAACTTTCCGACCGACAAAAGGCAGCAGTAAATAAAAGCGATCGAATCTAAAGAAACTCGGTGAGTGCCACAAGTTGGAAGAATCATTATTGTGCATGCATCTTTCCACTGAGGTGTCCTGTACCATATTTGTGCCAGGCTATCTTTGTATCTCATCTGTATCTGACATTGATCTGTTCTTTTGAAAATAGAAGATTTGTATAGATTTTTTTTTCCTTTTGTCATTGAGTTTCAAAGATTCTGCTAAAATCTTTAACCGTTTATTTAATTCAAGTCAATTTTGTGTATTGTCTGTCACGGATCACATCTTTACATTTATAGCTGTGCTAATAGTGAATCGGTCCCTTGAGGGATAGTTGAACTATCGTTGATTTCCCCCCCCCTCCCCCCCGCAGTTGCGGCTGTTGATTTGAAACTGTAGAGCTTCTAGTCTGGGGTTGAGTCGCACCACTGACTGATGTTCCAATCTGCTGGTCACATGTGAGGAGAATGTCACTTGCCCCTTGAATCCTCCTTTGGGAAGCTTTGCACATGTGGAGGGGGTCCCGCCCTCGAGGACAAGCTTGTACTTTTTACCCCTTCACATCTGACACAACAGATGGTTGCTCGCTTGATAAAAGACTGAACACATTCAAGTGATTTGACTGATGCTGTAAAGCACACAAGTGAAACTATTTCGAACTTTGTTGAGCCTCTGTTTCAGATATACAGATAGTCGGTTGGGTAGTAAAGAACTTGAGTACTGCCATTGAAGCCTTTTGTTTTGCGCTCATCAGGACAACTATGCAAGATAAACTAACAGTGAAGGGTTCAACACTTTATACTGCATGCAAAAAGAGTGCTGCTTGATTGGCAAGTGGACCCTGATTGGGAGAGGCATTGCCAAGGAGAAGGCAGCGGAGAATAGTCAACTGCAAAGCTTTTGTTTCAAATTCAAACCAGGCAGCTCAACTCAAATTGGTCAAAGCATTGCCATGGGAAATGAACTAGGGAATGGCTGTCCCCTCAAGCTGTTGCTTACTTGAAAAAAGTGCAAGGTACAGACATGCTCCTTCTGCCTACAGGGTCCTGTGTGCAAATATGAGGCTTCTGGCATGAGTAAGTAAACCACACTGCAAGCCCGACTGAGAATTTTAAATTAGCTGTCAGCGTAATTCTTAACACAATCAAGATTATTTAGCAAGTGCTGCCCAATTGTGGAATCACTGCTAATATTGAGCACTAGAGTTGGAGTTTTGCAAGCCCAGGCTGGTTGGGTATGGTATGTATTTTGCCTGCTGCGGAAAGCCAAAGGCATGTGCTGTTTGATGCGAACTTCCAGTTGCTTGGGCAGGCGGTCTATATACCTGGCATCACACTGGCACTGAAATTCCTATACCACATTTCTCATTTGTGTGAAAGGCAGAACGTCTTTTTGGCTTGATGGCAGGTTTGCAAATGGCATGAAATTATTTTCTTGATGTCATTTAAAGCTTAGGCTACAATATATTTCCTCTATTTTATAGAACAATTTTTTTTAACTTAACAAAACAGAAGTGGTTTATTTCCATTGTATACAGAACACCAAGTTTTACAAAGGTTGGGTGATACAACTAGAAGGAAAATAGCACCAGTATCAGCACAAATGCATTCAATGAGGGCAATTTTGAGACTATGTTGGCCATGCGCAAAATCCTATAAGAATCCCAAACAGCAATCTTGCTGGTGAGATCACGATTTCCAATTTTCCACCCTCCTCGCCAGTGGAGTAATGTGAAAAATGCCACAGGAGCTCAGGAGCCTCGTTTTAATACATCAGCATGTCATTAGCAAATGTTCACCCCGGGACCTCCCCTGTCACTGAATATTCAAACCACGACGATGGTTTATAACAGCATACTAAAAATGAGATTCAGTCGAGGAGATCCCCTCTGAGCTGCCCTGGGGGAAAGGAATTTTTCTGGGTAGTGCCCTGGCACTGCCCTGGCAGCGGTTGGCGCTGCTAGGTTAGCACTGCCTGGAAGTGCCAGAGGGCAGTGCCAGGGGCAGGCCCTATTTGGAGCCGCATTGGGGGGTGGAGGTTTCTCGTTATGAGTGCTGGGGGTGGGGGGGCGCCAGAATGGGCACAGTGAAGGGGGAACTTGCAAGCCCAAGGGGTAGAGTCAGTGAGGGTGGTGGAAATGCTTGTGATAACTCCACGATGGCGGTGGGGGGATGGGGGGGAGAAAACCCCCAAAGATTGTGCTGGGGGTCGGGGGACCCTCAATGGGGGGGAATGAAGGATGTCTAATTCTAATGCTGAATGTGTTACCCTTCAAAAACAGTGCTCCAATCTCTTCGGAGCTAACTTTGCCAGCTGTATCTGGCCTCGCATCACCCGAGTGATGGTATGTACCCCATCCATTCATTTTTTTTCACTTTAAGAGACTCAAGAGATTCAGAGAAAACTGGTCAGTGCAGCTGGAGAACTATATACCAGTTTTCAGTCTGAGCCTGACACTTGGAAACAATATGGTAAGATTCTGCCCGAGGCAGACTTACTCTGTCTGAGCAAAGAAGGTCATTCATCTTCTTGTGGCACTCTTGCCCTGTCTCCTTCTGCAGCGAGCTTGCAATCACTATGGTGGCCACTGCCTCCCAGGCAGGGGTGGTGACCTTGGTGGATGGACATTTGTGGAAATGCGGGTATAGGCCTCTGCCCGACACCGTCCAGGAGGGCTCCCTCGGAGAATCTTGGTGCTGGCTTCCTGGCAACCATCCCCTAGATTTGGAACAAATGCTGGGGAGCGCCGAGGTGACATTTAAAAGGAGCACCTCACTGACTGCAGAGATGACGTTTTCAGGAGCGAGCGAATCAGAGGCAAGCTGCCATGAGTGCGGCGTGAATCAGGTGGTGAAAAAAAGTGTTGTCAAAGAGGCTGAATATTGGGTGAGATTTCAGTGCCGGCAGGATTCTCACTGGTTTTCTCACCGCAGGGTAAGATCCCGCACAGTGTTACAGCAACATGTGACTCAAAGGATTTGATCAGGAATAATTATCCATGATGCTTTACCAGGATATTGATTGGCATGGACACACAATATTTGGCAAATTGAAAAAATGCCATGAGAATTCATCGCCATTTTGTTTTAATTCATTCGTGGGACATGGGCACCACTGGCTGGCCAGAATTTATTGCCCATCCCTAGTTGCCCTTGAATTGGTTGGCTTGCTAGACCATTTCAGAGGGCAGCTGAGAGTCAACCACATTGCTGTGGCTCTGGAGCCACATGTAGGCCAGACCAGGTAAGGACGGCAGATTTCCTTCCCTCAAGGACATCAGTGAACCAGATGGGTTTTTCTGATAATCAACAACGGTTTCATGGTCATCAGTAGATTCTTAATTCCAATTTTTTTTATTGAATTCAAATTCCACCGTCTGCCGTCATGTGATTCGAACCCGTCGTCCCCAGAACGTTAGCTGAGTTTCTGGATTAATAGTCGAGCAATAATACCACTAGGCCATTGCCTCCCCTTTGGATGTGCATCTGAGTTAGCACAGGAAAATGTGGGACCAGAAATGGGACCACAGTCCAATTAGAGGAGAAATTGGTATGCGTTCACCTGATTTCCAGGTGCAAATCACACCAATGTAGCAGTGGCACAGCCTATTCACATCTGCGCTACTGTTGGTCCCATTGCTAATTTCATGAAGGCACACTTATTAGGAAACCTAAACTATATCCAACCTCATGTTGTGACGAGATACTCAGGCATCCCTGGCAGTCACTTAAAGCATGTGTGCGGTCCCTTAAATACTTGTTGAAGGTTCCATTTACAAAACTTGTTACCTTAGGAGTCTTCAGTAGGTCCCATGGTTGTAATGGAAATTAAGTTGTAAGCCAGCATTTTCGAGTCTGGATGACCCTTTGTCAGAGCTGTTCGGAGCTCTTCAGAGTTGACGAAGGGTCATAGAATCCCGACATGCAGAAGGAGGCCATTCAACCCATCGAGTCTGCACCAACAACAATCCCTCCCAGGTCCTATCCTTGTAACCCCACATAATCCCCCGACACTAAGGGGCAATCCCTCCCAGACCTGCTCCCCGTAACCCCAAATATTTACCCTGCTAATCCCCCTAACCTACACACCTTGGGACACTAAGGGACAATTGAACATGGCCTATCCACCTAAACTGGAAACCCATGCAGACACGGGGAGAATGTGCAAACTCCACACAGACAGTCACCCGAGGCCGGAATTGAACCTGGGTCCCTGGCGCTGTGAGGCAGCAGTGCTAACCACTGTGCCACCGTGCCACCCATCCTGACTCAAAACGTTGGCTCTATTCTCTCTCCACAGATGCTGTCAGACGTGCTGAGATTTTCCAGAATTTTCTGTTTTTGTGTGTATGTGAAGAAAGACTGTTTTAAATAAAACTTAGGAGCCAATCGGAACCAGAAGAGTCCCCCAACTCCATAGGCATCACATCAACGCATCCTCTGTGGCTCATTCCAACCATCCTCCCAACACCTGAAGGTCAGTGCCAGTGAGGCAAGTGGCTCTAAATTGGCTTTTCCTTCGGGCAAGCTGTGGAGGTGTGACCAACGCTATCAACTTGCACTGAGTTTAAGGATAAGTCCTGAGGTCCATTTTCAATCAACTTTTGAGCCTCTTTGCGAATGTGCTGCCCCCACAGCACTGACCCTGAACAGGAAAAATAGCTCAGGGTAATTTCTAGTTTTTTATCTGAATTTTAGGTACCTTGGCAAAGTGATACTTGCACCCCAGTGTTTAAACGGCACAATGATCTCTCCTTTAGCCAGTGTCTACAAAGTCATCTGGTCAAAGCATCGAATGTCTTTTCTCACTGAATAGGAATAGGCACTCAGTACAGACGTCATGAAGTAACCTGCGACCAGCATGGCGTTCAGTGCAAACAATCATGAAGGTGACATGGCACAAGATCAATGAGAAAAATAGAGAGCAATAAAGGATAAAAGGCAGCCTGTTGCTCCTTCGTAAAAAATAAATTGCAGAGTTGAGCTGGAACACATCGACAGTAACTTCAGATATTTTTTGGAAGAATGAGTATAATAGGTGAATGTGGGCTCACAGCTTTCACCGCTTCTGCATCCCAAGTCACTTGCAATATTTTCATCAACTCATGTTCATCTATTTATGTTGCTGGTTTGCAACCAATTTGGTATCTGTTCAAAATTATTACAACTGGCATCCATTTCCCTTGGTGAAAAAATACTTAACTTTGCAAATTTAAATGTCATTTAAACTGACAACACTTCTAGTCATTCATCTGGACATATTGAAAGATCCCTGACTGGTCTCAGGGGTTGAATACTCGTCACATGCGTTATGTGGCATATGTGAGTCTCCATAGAGCTCTATCGAGCTAACTGCTGTCTATATTTCATGACATACATGGGGACAGCTAGATATGGTCGTGTTACACTCTTATGTCGGAGGGTGGGAGTTGGTTTAGCTCAGTTTGCGGGACAGCTGGTCAGTGATGCAGAATGATATCAACAGTGCAGGTTCAATTCCTGTACCGGCCTAAGGTTAAGCATCATGGCCCTGCCTTCTCAACCTTGCCCCTCGCCTGAGGTGTGGTGATTCTCAGGGGGAGTAGCCTATGGTCATCTGGGACTCTGGTACCTTTACCTTACACTCTTATGTTTAACCACAGGCCTAGTAACATAGGCTGGAATTTTACCGTCATGCCCACCATGGGAATCAAAGTGGGCGAGGGGCGTACCGTTGAAAAGTCCGTTGACCTCGGATGGGTTTTGGGATGGGCGAAGCTGTAAATTCCTGCTCTTACAGTCAGCAATTCATATGGGAATTTAGGTTACATAGAAACATAGAAGATAGGAGCAGGAGGAGGCCATTTGGCCCTTTGAGCCTGCTCCGCCATTCATTACGATCATGGCTGATCATCCAACTCAATAGCCCAATCTTGCTTTTTCCCCATAACCTTTGATCCCAAGTGCTATATCTAGCCACCTCTTGAATACTATTTATTAGTGTCACAAGTAGGCCTACTTTAACACTGCAATGAAGGTATTGTGAAAATCCACTAGGTTCCAGATAAGCATGGAACCTGTTCAAACAGACAACAACCATAGCTAAACCCCCTTAATAGAATTACCAGAACCCCTGTTTAAAAACATTTGCCAGAAATGAAATAATAACTGGATGCGCAAGAAATGTACCTGAACTAATGTCCAGTTCTGTTCAAACCTCTGTAAACCGCAATATTTTCAATCCTTTGTTGGGATGTGGGCATCACTGGCAAGGCCAGTATATTTAACATCCCAAATTGCCCTTGAGGAACATGTGAGGAGCTACCTGAATGTCTTGCTAGACCATTTCCTCAATGAAATTGTGTAAATTGTGTGATATATGTATCTATATGTACATATATATTATATGTAGTATGTTGGGGTTTGGGGTATGTATTGCCCCTTTAAGAGTGTGGGTCAGGTGACCCGGGTAGTTAGCTCCTCCCAGTGTGGGACCCTACGGGGCAATCTTAGACCTGACTGTGAATCAGTGCGCACCTCAAATGATGAACTCACTGTTCAAGTTACCAAACCTATCTGGTGATTCTTTATACGCCCTCAGCCATCGGGGCATACATAACAAATTGTTCAAATATTACTGGTAAATGACAGTAAGTTGATAACATAGCAATTATATGATGGTAAAAATAGTACTATAGTAGTGGACTCGTCAACATTAAGAGGATTCAAATGGTTATTGGATAAACATATGGATGATATTGGAATAGTGTAGATTAGAGGGGCTTTAGATTGGTTCCACTGGTCGGCGCAACATCGAGGGCCGAAGGGCCTGTACTGCGCTGTTCTATGTTCTATGTTCTAAAACTTCATCAACCAAATGTTCAAATGGGGCGGCACGGTGGCACATTGCTGCCTCACAACGCCAGGGACCTGGGTTCAATTCCAGCCTTGGGTCACTGTCTGTGTGGAGTCTGCATGTTGTCCTGGTGGGTTTCCTCTGGGTGCTCCGGTTTCCTCCCACAATCCGAAAGATGTGCTGATGAGGTGCGTTGGTCAAGCTAAAATTCTCCCTCAGTGTACCCGAACAGGCACTGGAGTGTGGCGACTAGGGGGTTTTTACAGTAACTTCATTGCAGTGTTAATGTAAGCTGACTTGTGACAATAATAAATAAACTTTAATCAGGGGTATCAGTCTCAAAAAAGTATCAAACAAATTAACTGCGTGGCGTTTCACAGAGGATGTATGTAGCGGGTAGTGTTGGTAAAGTCATTTTCCTTTTTTCAGTCAAGCTAAAATTCTACCTCAGTGTACCTCATTTTCCGTGTTTCAGTCATATGCAGAGATGCCCACTCACTTACATCAAATTCAAATGATTCAAACAAAAACTTGCACTCCTGTAATACAGGAAAGCAAAAATGGATCCCTTCTGTGGAGCAGAGCGCATGATTAGTGGAGCAACACCAGTGCTTCGGTTGAACTTATACCTTACCGAAGATAGTTGTCAGATTAACACAACAGGAAATGAAAGCTTACAGATTTCATGCGGAAGGAACCATTCTCATGAACTGCCTGTCGCAAACGCTTCTAAAACTGTGAGCCATGCCTCTGTGAAAAGCTTTACCACCTGAGTGCCTTATGGCTAATGATCTTCTGAAAGAAGTACAAATCTCCAATACTGCAGTGCACAGCTGTCCGACTCTTTAGATACCTGCTAAAGCAGAACCTGTTCTTCCAATTTTTTCACACTGTCAGCACTGGGATCGATGGCCTTTTTGAGAACTGGTAACACAAGGCTAAAGATCAAATGTATCATGTCACCTTGAATGTATGTTGAGGTTTACTTTTCAATCGGCTTTCTGCAATAGGTAAGTATTAATGGCAATTTTTCCCAGACAACCAGTCGTATATTTCACCTGAAAATTCCTGCTAAGTCAGATGGCATTGATAACATGGCAACAGCAGTGGGTCATTCACACCAAAGAACCGTAGAATTCTTACAGTGCAGAAGGAGGCCATTTGGTCCATCGAGTCTGCACCAACACTTTAAAAGAGCACCTTACTCGGCCCATTTCCCCCCCACCCTATCCCCATATCCCTGTGCATTTAGCACGGCCGGTCCACCTAACTAAACATCTTTGGACACTAAGGTGCAATTTAGCATGGCCAGTCCGCCTAACCTACACATCTTTGATTTGATTTGATTTATTATTGTCACATGTATTAACATACAGTGAAAAGTATTGTTTCTTGCGAGCTGTACAGACAAAGCATACCGTTCATAGAGAAAGAAACGAGAGCATGCAGAGTGTAGTGTTACAGTCATAGCTCGGGTTTAGAGAAAGATCAACTCATGCAAGGTATGTCCATTCAAAAGACTGACAGCAGCAGGGAAGAAGCTGTACTTGAGTCGGTTGGTACGTGACCTCAGACTTTTGTATCTTTTTCCTGAAGGCAGAGGATGGAAGAGAGAATGTCCGGGGTGTGTGGGGTCCTTAATTGTGCTGGCTACTTTGCCGAGGCAGTGGGAAGTGTAGACAAAGTCAATGGATGGGAGGCTGGTTTGCGTGATGGATTGGGCTACATTCACGACCTTTTGTAGTTCCTTGCAGAGCAGGAGCCATACCAAGCTGTGATACAACCAGAAAGAATGTTTTCTATGGTGCATCTGTAAAAGTTGGTGAGAGTCGTAGCTGACATGCCAAATTTTCTAAGTCTTCTGAGAAAGTAGAGGCGTTGGTGGGCTTTCTTAACTTTCTAACGGCATGGGGGGACCAGGACAGATTGTTGATGATCTGGACACCTAAAAACTTGAAGTTCTCGACCCTTTCTACTTCATTCCTATTGATGTAGACAGGGGCATGTTCTCCTTTACGCTTTCTGAAGTCGATGACAATCTCCTTCATTTTGTTGACATTGAGGGAGAGATTATTGTTGCCGCACCAGTTCACCAGATTCTCTATCTCATTCCTGGACACTAAGGTGCAACTTAACATAGCCAGTCCACCTAACCTACGCATCTTTGGACACTAAGGTGCAATTTAGCATGGCCAGTCCACCTAACACATCTTTGGAGTGTGGGAGGAAACCGGAGCACCCAGAGGAAACCCACACAGACACAGGGAGAATGTGCAGCCTCCACATGGGTAGTCACCCAAGGCTGGAATCGAACCCAACTATGCAAACATGGGGGAACATGCAGATTCCGCGCAGACAGTGACCCAAGTCAGGAATCGAACCTGGGTCCTTGGCGCTGTAAGACAGCAGTGCTAACCACTGTGCCACTGCAGCCTCCTACACAGTCAGAGCAGTCACCTACCCAACCAAAGAGAGCAGAGATACTTTGTTCATTGAGTGATCCAAATAACAACCAAATTGGTGAATCTGAGTCATCGACAAATTCTCCTTCTGCCCAGGAGAGATCACATGCAAACTTCAAATCCCCAAACTCCTCCAAAGATAGGGAGGGTCTCTTCAGGTAGACAGATGAAAGCAGTTGTCTTTATTAAAAAAAATTGAAGTCAGAGACTTGGGAGGAGATGTAATATAAGGAGATAATTCTAATTGTGTTATGCTAAGACACAATATACATCATCTCAGGAAGTGATGCAATGCCTCGTGATCTTGCTCTCTTTTGTCAACCTTATGGAAAGACAGTGAGCAATATTACAATAAAGGTAAAGCTTCCCTTACCTCAGCAGGCTCTGTAAATATTCTATGTTAACAAGATCAAGGATGTTAAGGTCCCCGACCTTCCTCCTCCCTGACTTAATCGGGGGAGTTGAGAAGGTAACGGACTTTCCATCCCGTGATTTCCCACTGATTATCTACCCCAATTTCCGCTCCCCCCTCCCCACCCTCACCCCGGACCCCCAATCTCCAGGGAGGGGAAGGGAGTGGAAATTAAACTGTACACTTGATGGACTACCCATTGCTGCTTGCTGACTCTGGACCGATAAACTCTTTCATAAGATACAGGACATAGGAGCAGAATTAGGACATTCGGCCCATCGTGTCTGCTCCACCATTCGATCATGGCTGATATGCTCCTTATCCCCATTTTTCTGCCTTCTCCCTTTCACCCTTCAACCCATTACCAAATAAAAATCTGTCTAACTCCTCCTTAAATTTAATCACTGTCCAGCATCCACCGCACTTTGGGGTAGCGAATTCCACAGATTCACAACCCTTTGGGAGAAGTAGTTTCTCCTCAACTCTGTTTTAAATTTGTTACCCCTTATCCCAAGACCTCTCGTCCTTCAAGTGGAAAAGCTTGCAGAGCTACCAAGAAACAGCAACTCTATCAACTCTATCAAGTAGCCGGTACAGACCAAATGTGAGCCAAATAAATCCGCCTGTGCTGTATCGTCCGACCATTTTATGCTTCCTTGAAATCCTGGAGCAGGATTCGAACCCACAACCTTCTGTCTCTGAACTGAGAGTCCTTCAGGCTACATGAAGTTCATGCCTCACTGCTCTTGCAGATGGCGTAGTCAGAAGTGACAGAAAAAAAACAGCTGAAGTAATCTGTTAAATATCAACTGTGTTCTCACTTCCGCAGACAAGCTTTATCTCTGCTCTGAAATAATATTGTGACTATGAAAATAAATAAGGGATTAGGGATAATGCTTCGTACAATATTACTGACCCAAGGCGGTCGTTGCCATTCACCTTGGAGGTCAACCATTTCAAAATGCAGGACCCATCGCGACCACAGTTTATCTTTTGATTTTTGCTAAGTGCAAGCAGGCATTGAAATTCAGCCTGAATAAAACATACCCTGTGCCAAAGAACTACTGTAAATTTCACTTCAGACACCGTCGAGCTTTCTTTTGGTGATAAGAGGCCATACAACTGATCTACTGTGCTTTGTAAGACTTAGGCTGTTGCATAGATATGACAGAGGTTTATGCAAACTCTATTCAACTAACTGCGCTGCCTGCACACTCAACTGTTCATGAAAAATCTAATCAGTACACATCACAGAGGTTACAGTGTTTAGTTAATTACATGCAAATGAAGCTCTGATGGTTGCTTTTGTTCAAAGTGCTTACATCTGCAAATCCATCGCTACCTGCATATCATGCCCATTAATCAATAATGCCTTTTTTATCCTAAAAAACCAACGATTTCTTTTTTTTATTTTCATGAGAATGCATTGGAAATCCATGCGGAACTAAATGCCCTCTTTTATCATTAATTGGTTCGCAGTGTATTGTATTCAAGTTGGATACACTCATTTGGTTTGCACACTTGAGAAGAGTACGGAAGAATGTGTGAGTGCAGTGAATCAGAAAAGGCCATTCACTGATGTTCATTTGGCCAAAGTTAGAAAAGAGCATGCTATCCCTGAGATTTCTCACATTCCCCCAAACAATTCTTCTCTGCAAAGATCTCTCATGAATTCTCTCCTGAATTTTGCTTTCACCACTCGCTTCCACTACCTCCCTGCATAGCTCAGTTCACACACTGATCAAGGCAAAGTACTGCGGACGCTGGAAACTGAAATAAAAACAGAAAATGGCTGGAAAATCGCAGCAGGTCTGCCAGCATCTGTGGAGAGAGAAGCAGAGCAAGTATTTCTTTTTTTTAAATTTACTGCTGTCTCAAGTAGGCTTACATTACTGTGAAAATCCCCTGGTCGCCCCACTCCGGCACCTGTTCGGGTACACTAAGGGAGAATTTAGCATGGCCAATGCACCTAACCTCTTTCAGACTGTGGGAGGAAACCAGAGCACCCAGAGGAAGCCAACGCAGACAAGGGGAGAATGTGCAAACTCCACACAGACAGTGACCCAAGCCAGGAATCGAACCCTGATCCCTGGTGCTGTGAGGCAGCAGTGCTGACCACCATTGGGACTCTTAGATATGCTCAGGCTGACATAGTCTTGTCCCTTTAGCATTTTAAAGACTTCAAATAATATCACATTTCAGAGTGTAAAAGCCAAAAGTGGTCTTGAAATCATTCCAGTGACATAAGAACATAAGAAATAGGAGCAGGAGTAGGCCATCTAGCCCCTCGAGCCTGCCCCGCCATTCAATAAGATCATGGCTGATCTGACGTGGATCAGTACCACTTACCCGCCTGATCCCCATAACCCTTAATTCCCTTACCGATCAGGAATCCATCCATCCGCGCTTTAAACATAGCCTTAGAAGCTTTGGCAGGGTCTGTACACCATCTATAATGGGAGTGAACCAAATTCGGCATCATAATCCAGACAAGATATAATTATAGACCTGGACTAAGACATTGGTCCTTCTTGTTTTCGACACTGAATGGTCCTCACTATGCATCCTAATACTCTATTCCCTTTTAAATGCTGTACTGTCAGATTTGGGACATTTTATTCTTTCCTAGATTTTAGAGGTAGAACATAGAACATAGAACATTACAGCGCAGAACAGGCCCTTCGGCCCACGATGTTGCACCGACCAGTTAAAAAAAAAAACTGTGACCCTCCAACCTAAACCAATTTCTTTTCGTCCATGAACCTATCTACGGATCTCTTAAACGCCCCCAAACTAGGCGCATTTACTACTGATGCTGGCAGGGCATTCCAATCCCTCACCACCCTCTGGGTAAAGAACCTACCCCTGACATCGGTTCTATAACTACCCCCCCTCAATTTAAAGCCATGCCCCCTCGTGCTGGATTTCTCCATCAGAGGAAAAAGGCTATCACTATCCACCCTATCTAAACCTCTAATCATCTTATATGTTTCAATAAGATCCCCTCTTAGCCGCCGCCTTTCCAGCGAAAACAATCCCAAATCCCTCAGCCTCTCCTCATAGGATCTCCCCTCCATACCAGGCAACATCCTGGTAAACCTCCTCTGCACCCTCTCCAAAGCCTCCACATCCTTCCTGTAATGTGGGGACCAGAACTGCACACAGTACTCCAAGTGCGGCCGCACCAGAGTTGTGTACAGTTGCAACATAACGCTACGACTTCTAAATTCAATCCCCCTACCAATAAACGCCAAGACACCATATGCCTTCTTAACAACCTTATCTACTTGATTCCCAACTTTCAGGGATCTATGCACACAGGTGCAGAGGAGGTTTACCAGGATGTTGCCTGGTATGGAAGGGCTTAGTTATGAGGAGAGATTGGGTAAACTGGGGTTGTTCTCACTGGAAAGACGGAGGATGAGGGGTGACCTAGTAGAGGTGTATAAAATTATGAAAGGCATAGATAGGGTGAACGGTGGGAAGCTTTTTCCCAGGTCGGTGGTGACGTTCACGAGGGGTCATGGGTTCAAGGTGAGGGGGGGGAGGTTTAACACGTATTTCAGAAAGACATATTTTACACAGAGGGTGGTGGGGGCCTGGAATGCGCTGCCGGGCAAGGTGGTGGAGGTGGACTCACTGGGAACGTTTAAGACTTATCTAGATAGCCACATGAATGGAGTGGGAATGGAGGGATACAAAAGAATGGTCTAGTTTGGACCAGGGAGCGGCGCGGGCTTGGAGGGCCGAAGGGCCTGTTCCTGTGCTGTGTTGTTCTTTGTTCTTTGTTCATCCACTTGGACTTTCTCAGCTATGGCACTGGCTGTGTACTGTATAGATAGTAACTTGTTGAAGTGAAGGCCTGTGAAGAATGGAGCCCTCCTCCACCCCTTGTCAAGAAGACTGGGGAGATCGTGAATCAACATTTCCAAGGAAAGACACCACCAACCTTCTGGTACTCCACCCTTTGGCTAACCTACTGCCTAGGCAATTAAGGAATTGCCTTCCGGTACCGTGATAAGAAGCTGAAATAGAAACAGACCCCATCCCCCACCAAAGTCCATCAATAGTGGGGCAGCACGGTGGCACAGTGGTTAGCACTGCTGCTTCACAGCGATAGAGATCCGAGTTCGATTCCCAGCTTGGGTCACTGTCTGTGTGGAGTTTGCACGTTCTCCCCGTGTCTGCGTGGGTTTCCTTCGGGTGCTCTGGTTTCCTTCCATATTCTGAAAGACTTGCTGGTTAGGTGCCTTGACCAGAACAGATGCCAGACTGTGGCGACTAGGGGAATTTCACAGTAACTTCATTGTGTTGTTAATGTAAGCCCTACTGGTGACTAATAAAAATAAACTTTAAAAAACCATACAGAAAATTAATTTTCTACTTTAAGTGGTTACATGCTACATTACATTTTCTAGAAGGCCACGGCAATGTCCTGGGAGACTGTGGTGATATGTACAGGGTCAGTTACAGAATTACAACTTATAGTCAATATACAAACAGCAAATTTGCCTCACTTTCCATCCATAGTTCTCTCGGCTTCACCTGGTATGAGTTGAGACGACTGCAAAGAGCAAGCTCCTAATTCAAACTGCAATGAATATAGAACTCCAGCCAGTCCTCTGTTTTCAGGCTCATTTCCTCTATGCTCACATTACAATTGAAGGATGTGTTGTAATGTAGAAATTTTAAAACACTTTATAGTTTTTTTTCCCAAATGGAAAGAAAGACCTCCGTAGACCACTTGGGCATTGACTGTCAGACCATAAGAAATAGGAATAGAAACAGGCCATTCGGCCACTCAAGCCTGCTCCGCCATTCAATAGGATCATGGCTATTGCCATATAATTTTAAGACCTGATTGCAAAGCAGGGCTGGATACTCATGTTTAGCTTTTGATTTGATTTGATTGATTATTGTCACATTAAAGTTAAACTTTATTTATTAGCCACAAGTAAGGCTTACATTAACACTGCAATGAAGTTACTGTGAAATTCCCCTAGTCGCCACACTCCAGCGCCTGTTCGGGTCAGTGCTCCTAACCAGCACATCTTTCAGAATGTGGGAGGAAACCGGAGCACTCGGAGGAAACCCACGCAGACACGGGGAGAATGTGCAAACTCCACACAGACAGTGACCCAAGCCGGGAATCAAACCTGGGCTCTTGACGCTGTGAAGCAGCAATGCTAACCACTGTGCCACCGTGTCGCCCCCACATGTATTGGGATGCAGTGAAAAGTATTGTTTCTTGCACGTTATACAGACAAAACATACCATTCATAGAAACCCTACAGTGCAGAAGGAGGCCATTCGGCCCATCGAGTCTGCACCGACCACAATCCCACCCAGGCCCTACCCCCACATATTTTACCCGCTAATCCCTCTAACCTACGCATCCCAGGACTCTAAGGGACAATTTTTAACCTGGCCAATCAACCTAACCCGCACATCTTTGGACTGTGGGAGGAAACCGGAGCACCCGGGGGAAACCCACGCAGACACGAGGAGAATGTGCAAACTCCACACAGACAGTGACCCGAGCCGGGAATCGAACCCGGGACTCTGGAACTGTGAAACAGCAGTGCTAACCACTGTGCTACCGTGCCGCCCCATAGAGTACGTGGGGGGAAGGAAACGAGAGGGTGCAGAATGTAGTGTTACAGTCACAGCTAGGGTGCAGAGAAAGATCAGCTTCATATATGGTAGGTTCATTCAAGATGGCTGCAGGGAAGAAGCTGTTCTTGAATCGGTTGATACGTATTCTCAGACTTTTGTATCTTTTTCCTTACGGAAGAAGGTGTTGAAAGCATGTGTGGGGTACGTGGGGTCCTTAATTATGTTAGTTGCTTTTCCAAGGCAGCAGGAAGTGTAGATGATGTCAATGGATGGGAGGCTGGTTTTAATGTGACGGACTGGGCTTCGTTCACAACCCTTTGTTATTTCTTGACTCAAGAACTCAAGAACAGCTTCTTCCCTGCTGCCATCAGACTTTTGAATGGACCTACCTTGCACTCAGTTGATCTTTCTCTGCACCCAAGCTATGACTGTAACACTACATTCTGCACTCTCTCCTTTTCTGTGAACGGTATGCTTTTCCTGTATGGGGCACAAGAGACAATACTTTTCACTGTGTACTAACACATGTGACAATAATAAATCAAATCAAATCAAATTGCTTGAATAATGACCCATTTTAGTGGGAATAAAATGATGCTGGCTCTCTGTTTATCCTTGGCAGTGTGACCAATAGGAGATGTATGTCACGAACGCCGCTGTCTGCGCTCTGTAATATTAAAACATGACTTAAAGGAAACTTTTACTGTAGTAAATCACAGCATCCCATAATGACGGAGTTTGGTTTATCTGACAAGACCATACTGTGTTTTGCGTTATGGCTGGGTAGCACAGATCAAAGGATTAAAAATGCACCTTCTTTAAGTACTGCTCAAATTGGCGCCTCTGAGGACCATTACAACCCCTTTGTTACATTAATGACCTCCCAAAGGTGTGCTCCCACTCCAAAGGCTTTTATATGCTGATAGCAGTTTCCTACTTTACCTGAAAAATATGCTGGAACTATTGAAAGCATCTTAAATGAGGATCGGCTGAAAGTTTTTCAGTAGCTCCAAAGCCGCCTTGCTTCCTGCGCCAACATAACAAGCCAATTTTATTCACTTCCTTCGACCATTTTACCAAAAAAAAGCCTCTCAGTAATCAACATAAATTACATTCAATTTCAAAAATGTTGAAGCAGACAGTGCCCCTGATACAGGTAGCTAGCGAACTGTCCTTAAGTGGTCACACCAGCAAGTTGATTGGCAAGACATTAGCAAAATTGCATTTGTTAGAATGAGCCCGAGCCTGGTTTGTGGAGAAATTACAATTACAGTGTAACTACATGAAATCTGCTTCACTCTGATTGAAGTGATCGTATCTGGAGATACCCAGCTGCTGCTAAAGTCACATAATTATACAAAGGAGAGTAAGCAGAGATGCATTTAAATTGCAATTGCAGAACCTCAAAGGGGATAACATGGATCAAACACAAGAGACGTCCATTGCCAATAAGGGGATGTCCATTCCATAGCCTTTCCAAATTCTAGTCCAGCATTCTCTCTTGGTTACAGTGCACCTTCTTTTCCCATTAATTTCCATGTCACTTTCCTCCAACTTTTCACTGAGGAAACGTGTTCGAAATAACACACAATTGATGTTCAGCTTAAAAATGTCAGGAGAATCATAGAATCCCTGCAATGTATACGGAGGCCATTTGGCCCATCAAGCCTGCACCCCCACCCAGGCCCTATCCCTTAACCCCAAGTATTTATCCTGCTAGGCACCCTGACACTAAAGGGCAACTTAGCATGGCCAATCAACCTAACCCGCACATCTTTGGAGTGTGGGAGGGAACTGGAGAACCCGGAGGAAACCCATGCAGACACGGGGAGTATGTGCAAACTCCACACAGACAGTGACCTTTGATGGAATTGAACCCGGGTCCCTGGCACTGTGAGGTAGCAGTGCTAACCACAGTGCCACCATGCCGCTCACTCGCTGAGTTGTGCAAGAAAACTATATTTGATCAATCGAAAAGGTTGTTTTACACAGATTTGCAGAGATCTGGGTTTCATGGGACAGAATTTTATTGCCCCTCCCACTGGCAGGATTTCCGGTTGTACCAAAGTCAACGCACCTTTGAATGGCGCATTTTGCGGCCCCTACCCACTCGCCGCGACAGGACTGTAAAACTCCACCCATAGAATCAGGTACATTACATGATGGGAGGCCAAGCAGCCTACACCAGACAACAAGTAGTAGACATGCTATAGTGTTGCATCTAAGCCTTAGAGCCAAGGTATGGCAGGAAAGCTTCATTAAGGCAGTTTAAATATCTTCGCTGGACCCAGACTTGATCATCAGCCCTGTATTATGTGGTAACTATAAGCTGGATTTGACTTTTAGAGTTATTTAACTCAGATGTTGTCTGGGAAAGGGAAGTCTTGGTGAGTTCACGGGTATTGTATTTTGAAACAAGGAATAGTTTCAACATAAACTGTGTGTGTGTTTAGTTATTCGTGCACGTAAGTGTCTGAGAGTATTGTATTCCTTTTTGTTGTGTATTTTTCTTTTCCAGTAAAATTCTTTAATAATTGTTTGTGTGACGACTGGACTGGTCCTTTGCTGGGTTTTATGTGACTCCTCACAATATTCCAAAAAGACTATCCCCCATGAACCAGTCTTTCAAGTTGCGACACCCTCACAGGTAACCTCAGTCCGATTTGTGACGTGTGCTAGATTTTAAGCAAATGAAAGGGAGGAGAGCATTCGGGAATGTCTGTAATGGGCGAAGGGAGAGATTAACTGACAAAGATTTCTTTTTTTTTAATGCAACCCCTCCCCCCACCCCCTCACACTTGTCCATCTGTCTTTTGTTGGTTAAAGTTGCGACATTTTGTTGCAGTTTCTACAGCTCTAACAAATTCTCCCTCCCTGCAGTTCTGACAAAGTGTCTTTGGATGCAAAAATGTTAACTCTTATTTCTCTCCCAATAGATGCTGGAATTCATGCTGAGTTTTTTTCCGATGTTGTAGCATCTATAAAAGTCATGTTAACATTTCGGAACCCTTCCTCTGAGGGCCAACATGCTATGTTCATGGGCGCGATATTATGTGCTGGCTTTGGAAAGGGTCCAGAGGAGGTTCAAAAGAATGATCCCTGGCATGAAGAGCTTGTCATATGAGGAACGGTTGAGGACTCTGGGTCTGTACTCGTTGGAGTTTAGAAGGGTGAGGGGGGATCTTATTGAAAATTACAGGATACTGCCAGGCCTGGATAGAGTGGACGTGGAGAGGATGTTTCCACTGGGAGGAAAAACTAGATGTGGAGATGCCGGCGTTGGACTGGGGTAAACACAGTAAGAAGTTTAACAACACCAGGTTAAAGTCCAACAGGTTTATTTGGTAGCAAAAGCCACAAGCTTTCGGAGCTTTAAGCTCCTTCTTCAGGTGAGTGGGAATTCTGTTCACAAACAGAGCATATAAAGACACAAACTCAATTTACAGAATAATGGTTGGAATGCGAACACTTACAGCGAATCAAGTCTTAAAGGTACAAACAATGTGAGTGGAGAGAGCATTAAGACAGGTTAAAGAGATGTGTATTGTCTCCAAACAGGACAGCCAGTGAGACTCTGCAAGTCCAGGCAAGCTGTGGGGATTACAGATAGTGTGACATGAACCCAATATCCCGGTTGAGGCTGTCCTCATGTGTGCGGAACTTGGCTATCAGTTTTTGCTCAGCGACTCTGTGCCGTCCAAGCATTCCCCAAGGCGGCCTTCATGACACATGACGACGCAGAGTCGCTGAGCAGAAACTGATAGCCAAGTTCCACACACATGAGGACAGCCTCAACCGGGATAGTGGGTTCATGTCACACTATCTGTAATCCCCACAGCTTGCCTGGACTTGCAGAGTCTCACTGGCTGTCCTGTCTGGAGACAATACACATCTCTTTAACCTGTCTTAATGCTCTCTCCACTCACATTGTTTGTACCTTTAAGACTTGATTAGCTGTAAGTATTCGCATTCCAACCATTATTCTGCAAATTGAGTTTGTGTCTTTATATGCCCTGTTTGTGAACAGAATTCCCACTCACCTGAAGAAGGAGCTTAAGGCTCCGAAAGCTTGTGGCTTTTGCTACCAAATAAACCTGTTGGACTTTAACCTGGTGCAGGAAAAACTAGAACCAGAGGGCACAACCGCAAGCTAAAGGGACGATCCTTTAAAACGAAGATGAGGAGGAATTTCTTCAGCCAGAGAGTGGTGAATCTGTGAAACTCTTTGCCGCAGAAGGCTGTGGAGGCCAGGTCATTGAGTGTCTTTAAGACAGAGATAGATAGGTTCTTGATTAATAAGGGGGTCAAGGATTATGGGGAAAGGGAGGAGAATGGGGATGAGAAAAATATCAGCCATGATTGAATGGCGGAGCAGACTCGATGGGCCGAGGGGCCTAATTCTGCTCCTGTGGTCTTACCACCTGTTTACATCCTGCTGCCACTGCAAGCAAGGACGGAGAATTTGGTGTCCAGCCAAGACTCCATTCCCTGCAGTGGGACCAGAAAATCCCGCAGGCGTAACCAGCTGTAAGATTCCGCCCAGTATCTCTCTCTGCGGTTCCTGACTGACCTGGATCTGACCTGGATGTACTTACAGCATCTTTTTAGTTATGTCTCAGATTTTTCAACACCTACCGCTTTCTTCAAATTTCAATTTATACAGTTTAATTCTGTGAAAGGAAGACGAAAAAAAAATCTATCTTTCTGCATTAGCTAGAATGGGCCAAGTGATTTTTCCTCAATCTTGTGATCTGTGCCATGCTGTTATACCAGTGATTCTGAAGAAAGATCACCCTGGGTGCATGTTATCTCTTGCCATGAAAGATTTTTGATCCAACATCCTTAAAATTCAAAAAACGAAACAAGTCGATTGTGATAAGGATCAGGAAAAGAGTTTAGCAAGTGAACTAGTATATTTAAAAGAAACCCAAAATACTGGAAATCTGGGGTGGGATTCTCCCAAAAAAATTCTAAGAACAAAGAACAAAGAAAATTACAGCACAGGAACAGGCCCTTCGGCCCTCCAAGCCTGCACCGACCATGCTGCCCGACTTATCTAAAATCCCCTACCTTTCCGGGGACCATATCCCTCTATTCCCATCCTACTCATGTATTTGTCAAGGTGCCCCTTAAAAGTCACTATCGTATCCGCTTCCACTATCTCCCCCGACAATGGGTTCCAGGCGACCATCACCCTCTGTGTAAAAGATTTGCCTCGTACATCTCCTTTAAACCTAGTCCCTCGTACCCTAAACCTATGCCCCCTAGTAATTGACTCTTCCACCCTGGGAAAAAGCTTCTGACTATCCACTCTGTCCATGCCTCTCATAATCTTGTAGACTTCTACCAGGTCGCCCCTCAACCTCCGTCGTTCCAGTGAGAAAACACCAAGTTTCTCCAACCTCTGCTCATAGCTAATGCCCTCCATATCAGGCAACATCCTGGTAAATTTTTTCTGTACCCTCTCCAAAGCCTCCACATCCTTCTAGTAGTGTGGTGACCAGAATTGAACACTTTATTCCAAGCATGGCCTAACTAAGGTTCTATAAAGCTGCAACATGACTTGCCAATTTTTAAACTCAGTACCCCGGCCGATGAAGGCAAGCATGCCGTTTGCCTTCTTGACTACCTTCTCCACCCGCATTGCCACTTTCAGTGACCTGTGTGCTTGTACACCCAGATCCCTTTGCCTATCAATACTCTAAAGGGTTCTGCCATTTACTGTATATTTCCTATCTGTATTAGACCTTCCAAAATGCATTACCTCACATTTGTCCGGATTAAACTCCATCTACCATCTCTCCGCCCAAGTCTCCAACTGATCTATATCCTGCTGTATCCTCTGATGGTCCTCATCATTATCCGCAAATCCACCAGCCTTTGTGTCGTCCGCAAACGTACTAATCAATCCAGTTACATTTTCCTCCAAAGTGTCGAATTCACATAGAAACTGGAGTAAATTACGCTGGTCTTTTCAGCGGGAGTTTCAAACTGAATCTCCCACACTCTCTGCAGAGTGCCTCAGCGTGATTCACTCCAGAAACCAGTGGGCGGGGCCTATTCCCGCTGGAGAGGCCGGCAGCATATAACGCTGAGCGGGCCACTGCGCGTGCGCCGATCTGTCAGTGCCGAGATCAGCACACGCGCAGTAGCCCCTATGTTCCGGCCTCCCAATTGCTGGCCAGCTCGATCACTGGCCAGCCCCGCAACCCCCGTATCACCAGCCATTTGATCCCCCCACAGCCCGATCATTGACCCTCGACCCGCAATGCCAAACTCCCCCCCACCCCCCCCCCCCCCGCCACTGCAGCCCCAACTGAACCAGCGAGCTGCCCCCCCACCATCCCCCCACCCCGATGGCCAGCCCCGATCGCTGGCCTCCTTCCCTCCCCCACCAATCTCGACTGCAGAGTGGCAGCAGAACCCCCCACTCCCAGCGATCACCCCCAGAGGCCCCGCCCCCATCAGGCCCCACCTCTTGGAAATGCCCCATGCCCAATGGCGCAGTTCCCAGACTAAAGGGATGATCCTTTAAAACAGAGATGAGGAGGAATTTCTTCAGCCAGAGAGTGCTGAATCTGTTAACGTTTCGGAACCCTTCCTCTGAGGGCCAACATGCTATGTTCATGGGCGCGATCTTATGTGCTGGCCTTGGAAAGGATCCAGAGGAGGGCAGTGCCAAGAGGCTTCCTGGCAAGATGGCAATGCCCAAGGGTCACGCCCCAGGCGCCCGACCTGCTGGGGGGCTTCGATTGCCCTCCCCTTCACTCCAGCGGGGTCAGGTCACCAGCTCCCCATAAGTGAGTGAAATACTCCTGGCAGGGGGGATAGAGGCTAGCGGGCCTGGAGCTTCCAGTCCGGGCTTGCTAATACGATTTAAATTAGAGTTAAATTAGCTGCTGCATATATTAGGCAGCTCCGCGCCGACTTCCAGCCCAAAGCTGATGGTGCCGCAAACCCGGCGCTGGGAGACACATGGAGGCCTGGATGCCCAGCGCTAATCGGCTGGCCCGCTGCGCTCAAAAAGCAACGCAGCGTGATGGGAGAATGAAATCGAACCTGAAAATGCTGGAAAAACCCAGCAGGTCTGGCAGCATCTGTGGAGAGTTTAAGATTTATCGAGATAGCCATATGAACGGAGTGGGAATGGAGGGATACAAAAGAATGGTCTAGTTTGGACCAGGGAGCGGCACGGGCTTGGAGGGCCGAAGGGCCTGTTCCTGTGCTGTATTGTTCTTTGTGCTTTGTTCTTTGAGAGAGAAACAATTGACAGGCAGGATTTTGCACCCCCCCCCCCCCTTCACATGCCCCCCACCCCCCCCACCCCCCCTCCTCCGGTACCCCATTCCCGTTGGCAAGATCTCCCAGTCCTGCCCACCGATGGTGCACCCATGCTGCGGCGTTCCCGGTTATGTGGGGCATATTCAATGAGAAATCCCATTGACTGCAGTGGGACCAGATGATCCCGTCCACTCCAACCCCCACTAGAAACACATTGCGGCGGAGGGGGTGGGTGCAGAAAATCCCGCTCAATGTTTTGAGTCCGTATGATTCAATGCCGGTCAAAGGAAAAGAACGGGCTTTGTTCGTTTCAATGCCTGAACCAAGCCAACGTGCACTGTTGCTAGTGATATCTGTATTGCTGTGTTGGCAGGACCATGTCCCATCAGACATTTAGCCATCTACATTGGTCCTAAACGACGTGAAGATACATTCTGTCAATGCACTTTTTAAAAGCAAACGCCGAAACTGCATTCAAACGGAGGGCTGTCTTTTTGATCACATGAACTGTGCTGCTGCATTATTCCTGTTTGAAACTGTTCAACAGCTGCTAGGAGAGGCAAGGGTACCATAAATAACCTGTATGTCATTAAAGCCACTCGCTGAAGGATATGTGGACAGGAACAGATAATTCATTTGCTTGGACAACCTATTGATAGTTTGGACCGTTCTCTGCCTGAGTCATGGAAAGTTAATGATACACATTAATGTTGATTGGTTTAATTACTGCTGAATCCTGTTTTTGTGCTGTCCCTGTGGAGCAATGTGACCTAATGAGTCTTTTGACTGACATCCATTGCACTGAGGCAGGTAAATCTGAAGCTACAAATTATGGCAAATAATTCATCTTGCTTTTCTGGATCAAAGGCACTGGAGAATATGTACAACGGCGCGGAACGTTTGTGCAATACATTATAGTGTATCTTACTTCTAATTTGTCTTCAATGAGGAATGTCTATTCAGACAGAATGTTTGTTGCACAATTTGCTTAACAGTCTTCAACGGTTAACTGCTTGTTTGTGTGAATAATGTCGGCGAATACACAGCTGGAAGTGCGTTGCAATGCGGAACACATAAAGGGACTTGGATGATATTGTAAAAGTTGTCAATCGCAGCTGAATCCAGATGCTTTATTCCTTAAAGTAGGGATGTCCAAACTGCGCCTCATGAGCGCAGGCAGTCCGAAACACCGCCAACCTGGCTCTCAACTCAATCCCATTTGTACTCCTTTACATGGTTAGTCCTGTTTGAACTTACTGGGCCTGGAGATTTAGAAGGATCTGCTAAGGATGCTTATGTTGGTGGATAAATCCTAACTCAGAGACCTCCGTGTGAGCAACTTGACATACCTGCAAATGAGTGGAAAAGTGGATTCAAATATTATGGCGGGCCTCGAGACTCCACGATGTGGGCCTCTGCATCCAATAACGACAAAATGTTTGCAGAAACTGCCTCTAATATATGTTCGGCGTTGTGTAATATTGTGTATAAAATATCCAGAGCACTTGGAACTAAAATAAAAAGATAAAAGCTTGAAGCTTTGGCATTTTTGTAGGAAACATCTCATGTCACGTCTCTCGGGGGCTCCTCAAAGTGCCTCACATACAGTACATTATTACGCTTTGATGTTATTTAAGCAAGTCCAACAACCACTTTGTATGCATCAAGCTGCCACATGCAGCAATGAGATGAATGACCAGTTGAAGTGCCAGTGGGCTGATTCTCTGCAAATCCCTGCTCTTTAGTTATACGTCAGTATATGCTACATTAAGCAGCGGAATTATTAAATAGCTCCACTGGTCGCTTTTGAAAGAATTAAGTCACTTCCAGTCAACAAGTGTTGGAATCATCAAACATGGGGTTTCAGCTCACAACATTCATCATTCCCTCTTCTTAAAGGAGGCAATGTTGTAAGCACTTATATGCTAATAATTTTATGTCATTCACCAATATTTTCACGTGCCTCAGAATAATATGTTTAAAAGTAAGGATTGTTACATATTTTTAATTTTTTTATGATTCATTTTAGGAATGTGGGATCGCTGGCCAGGCCAGCATTTATTGCTAATCCCTAATTATCTTTCAGAAAGTGGTGGTGAACTGCCATCTTGAACCGCTGCAATCCATGTGGTGTAGGTATACATACTGTGATGTTAGAGAGAAAGTTCCATGATTTTGACCCAGTGACAGTGAAGGAGCGGCGATATTGTTTCAAGTCAGGATGGTGAGTGGCTTGAAGGGAAATAGGTGATAGCAGTCATGGGTTTGGAAGATGCTGCCAATGGAGCCTTGCTGAGATTCTACAGTGCATCTTGTAATGATACACAATGCTGCCACTTTCCAGCAGCGGTGGTGGTAGTAGGGTAAATATTTTGTGGAAGGTGTAGCAATGAAGTGGCGGCTTTGCCTTGGATGCGGTCAACCTTCTTGAGTGTTGTTGGAGCTGCACTCATTCAGGCAAGTGGAGAGTATTCCATTACATTCCTGACTTGTGCCTTGCAGATGGTGGACAGACTTTGGGGAGTCAGGAGGTGAGTTACTTGTTCCGAGACTCCTAGCCTCTGACTTTCTCTGGTACAGCCCCGGGGCAGGATTTTACAGCCTTGCTTGTCCTGAAACCATACAATCCCGCCTGAGGTCAACGGACTTTCCCATGCTCCACCCTTTGTCCGTTCCGATTCCCATAGCACACAGGCCGGTAAAACTCCGGCCACAGTATTTATATGTCTGGTCTAGTTTAGTTTCTGACCAATGGTAACCCCCAGGATGTTGACAGTGTGTGGTTCAGTGACTGTAATGCCATTGAATGTCATAGGGTGATGATTAGATCCTCTCTTGTTGGAGATGGTTATTGCTTGGCATGAATGATACTGCACGGGGATATAAATGAGAAGAACAGATCAGGTGCTGGGAATTCTGTGGAGCATAACTCACCTCCAGACTCCCCAAAGTCTTTCCATCATCTACAAGGCACAAGTCAGGAGTGTGATGGAATACTCTCCCCTTGCCTGGATGAATGCAGCTCCAAGAACACTCAGAAAGAAAGAAAGCAAGAAGAAAGACTTACATGGCTCTGAGTGAAGTACTTAAATCATATCATAAGAGAATTATAGAATCCCTACAGTATAGAAGGAGGCCATTTGGCCCATCATGCATGTACCAACCACAATCCCACCCAGGCCCTATTCCCATAACCTCACACATTTACCCTGCCAACCCCTCCTGACGCTAAGGGTCAATTTAGTATAGCCAATCAACATAACCCGCACATCTTTGAGTGTGGGAGGAAACCAGAGCACCCAGAAGAAACCCACGCAGACATGGGGAGAATGTGCAAACTCCGCACAGACAGTGACCCGAGGCCGGAATTGAACCTGGGTCCCTGGCGCTGTGAGGCAGCAGTGCTAACCACTGTGCCACCGTGCCGCACCTGTATATGAACCCTGGAAAAGAATTGGATATTTCCAAGTTAAGGCACTTTTCCATTTCACACGCACAGTTCTCAAACCATGAGCTCAACTTGCAGCAAACAGGTGACAATACGGATGCAGAAAATTATGAATCTTGAGTCTTGTGGTAGTCCATAAACTTTACAAAGAACAAAGAAAAAAGAAAATTACAGCACGGGAACAGGCCCTTCGGCCCTCCAAGCCTGCCCCTACCATGCCGCCCGACTGAATAAAACCCCCTACCCTTCCGGGGACCCTCTACACCCATCCTATTCATGTATTTGTCCAGACGCCCCTTCAAGGTCACTGTCGTATCTGCTTCCAATTCCTTCCCCGGCACCAAGTTCCAGGCACCTACCATCATCTGTGTAAAAATACTTGCCTCGTACATCTCTTTTAAACTTTGCCCCTCGCACCTTAAACCTATGACCCCTAGCAATTGACTCTTCCACCCTGGGAAAAAGCTTCTGACTATCTTTACATTCCAGTCTCTGTAATCCACATCACAGCTGAGCAGACAAAGGACTGTGAACGAAGCTTAGCCCACCGCGCAAACCAGCCTCCCATCCACTGACTCCACCTACACTTCCTGCTGCCTCGGAAAAGCAGCCAGCGTAATCAAGGACCCCACATACCCTGGACATTCTCTCTTCCACCTTTTTCCGTTGGGAACAAAATACAAAAGTCTGAGGTCACGGACCAACCAACTCAAGAACAGCTTCTTCCCTACTGTCATCAGATTTTTGAATGGATCTATTATATATTAAGCTGATCTTTCTCTTCACCCTATCTGTAACTGCAACACTATATTCTGCACCCTCTCCTTTACTCCTCCCCCTATATACACTATGAACAGTATGTTTTGCCTGTATAGCGCTCAAGAAACAATACTTTTCACTGTATCCCAGTACATGTAGCAATAACAAATCAAATCAAATCAAATCAAAAGACTTTCAGATATTGACACCTGATGCTAAAGTTAAATGAAGAAGTGTAACTCATGGGGCCAGCTCTGCCAAAATTGGACCATTAGTGCTGTTATCCAAGTCTATTATGATTCTGGAACAGGATTGAGTTTAGTAGCTCATAGACCCCATGACATAAAGCGAACAAGTATCAATGAAATCTGTGATCAGATGACTTAACATGACAGTGTATTTTACAGTTGCAATGATAGGACACTACATGACCAGCTGAAGTGCTTTGACCTGACAGGGACAAGGCTTTATTTGGACACGAAATTGGATAATTATGTAGTAATAAATTGGGCTTACAGTATAATTGGATTAGAATATAAATTGCTGAGATAATAAGTAGGTGTCACCGCTCTAACAGTAAGAAAGCAAACATATGATTGTGTACATAACAGCAGACACACTTAATCGCGAAATGGAACACAAGGCAGCAGATAAAAACTTATAAAAGATACCCGATCGCTATATTTCAATCTCATTCTCTCCAAGTAAATACTCCACTAGAGACATTACCTCTATTTTAATGGGTGGTAATCTGCTGATTTTAATTCTTTTAATTCATCTGTATGCCGCCTTCCAGTTTCCTACCCAAAGCCAGCAGGAAGCGAGAGATGGTTAGTAGACAACAAAACAATGCTCTTCTGCCCTCCATACTCTCGCAAGGAAAATCAATTCAAATTATTTATTTGTTAGTGTCACAGGTAGGCTTATATGAACACTGCAATGAAGTCACTGTGAAAATCCCCTAGTTGCCACACACCAGCACCTGTTCAGGTACACAGAGGGAGAATTTAGCATGGCCAGTGCACCTAATCAGCATGTCCTTCAAGCTGTGTGAGGAAACTGGAGCAACCGGAGGAAACTCATGCAGACACAGGGAGAAGATGCAGACTCCGCACAGACAGTGACCCAAGCAGGGAATCGAACCCAGGTCTCTGGCACGGTGCGGCAGCAATGCTAACCATTGTGCCGCCCAGGGTGGAAAGACCTACTGAGGGACCTCTTCAAACTCCAACTCCGCTTCCATTGGTGGACCTGGTGGGAAAGCCACAGCCCCTTCTCTGCTCATTCCCACCGTTAAAATGGCAATTTGACCCTTAGGATGCCACAGGATCATACGTAAAGAAGGATCCCATTGGTTTCCAGGATGTTTCCCTGTTGCCTGCTCAGGGGAGAAAGTTAAGTCCTGAACCTAAAGGATGAGGGAGGATTGCCGGGATAAATTCTGCAGGCAACTTTAACTGCCAGCCAACTTACCCACTGAACATTTCTGGAGTGCTCGGGTGGTTAGTTTAAGTGCACGTCCCTTTAAATTTTCTTGTGGGGCAATTTCAAGGGACCAACTTCAGCATGGCCTGTCTGGGGATTTTTGACCATTCAGCTGAGAGGGAACATGGCTGCCAGTCTGCCACCTACACAGTTTTCAATGTGAAAATATTAGTACATTCTCAGCAACTCTTTGTCAATGCTAACAAACTCTCAGGAATGTCATGCAAATATTCATACAATGCCAGGAATCCTCAGAAAATATTAGAGCTATCCCCATTGTACTAAGTTGATCTTTCTCTACACCCTAGCTATGACTGCAACACTACATTCTACATCCTCTCCTTTCCTTCTCTATGAACGGTACGCTTTGTCTGTATAGCATGCAAGAACCAATACTTTTCACTGTATACCAATACATGTGACAATAATAAATCAAATCAAATCAAAGTCAAATCAATTGGGCAGCACGGAGGCACAGTGATTAGCACTGCTGCCTCACAGCGCCAGGAATCCGGGTTTGATTCCTGGCTTGGATCACTGTCTGTATGGGGTTTGCACATTCGCTCCGTGTCTGCGTGGGTTTCCTCCGGGTGCTCTAGTTTCCTCCAACAGTCCAAAGATGTGTGGGTTAGGTGGATTGGTTGTGGCTAAATTGCCCCTGAGAATATAAAGACTGACAAATCCCCAGGGCCTGATGGAATCTATCCAAGGCTGCTCAGGGAGACGAGAGGTGAAATCGTTGGGCCTCTGACGCAAATGTTTGTCTCGTCACTGGACACAGGTGAGGTCCCAGAGGATTGGAGGATAGCCAATGTGGTCCCGTTATTTAAGAAGGGTAGGAAGGATAACCCGGGTAATTATAGGCCGGTGAGCTTGACGTCCGTGGTAGGGAGGTTGTTGGAGAAGATTCTTAGAGATAGGATGTATGCGCATTTAGAAAGGAATAAACTCATTAACGATAGTCAACATGGTTTTGTGAGAGGGAGGTCATGCCTCACTAACCTGGTGGTGTTTTTTGAAGAAGTGACCAAAATGGTTGACGAAGGAAGGGCCGTGGATGTTGTCTATATAGACTTTAGTAAAGCGTTTGACAAAGTCCCTCATGGTAGGCTAGTGAAAAAGGTTGGATCCCATGGGATAAAGGGGGAGGTGGCTAGATGGGTGGAGAACTGGCTTGGTCATAGAAGACAGAGGGTGGTAGTGGAAGGGTCTTTTTCCGGCTGGAGGCCTGTGACTAGTGGTGTACCGCAGGGCTCTGTATTGGGACCTCTGCTGTTTGTGATTTATATAAATGATCTGGAAGAAGGAGTAACTGGGGTGATCAGTAAGTTTGCGGACGACACAAAACTGGCAGGACTTGCAGATAGTGAGGAACATTGTCAGAGGCTACAGAAGGATATAGATAGGCTGGAAATTTGAGCAAGGAAATGGCAGATGGAGTTCAATCCTGATAAATGCGAAGTGATGCATTTTGGTGGGAATAATGTAGGGAGGAGCTACACGATAAATGGAAGAACCATAAAGGGTGTAGAGACGCAGAGGGACCTGGGTGTGCAAGTCCACAGATCTTTGAAGGTGACGTCACAGGTGGAGAAGGTGGTGAAGAAGGCATATGGCATGCTTGCCTTTATAGGACGGGGCATAGAGTATAAGAGTTGGGGTCTGATGTTGCAGATGTATAGAACGTTGGTTCGGCCGCATTTGGAATACTGCGTCCAGTTCTGGTCGCCACACTACCAGAAGGACGTGGAGGCTTTGGAGAGAGTACAGAGGAGGTTTACCAGGATGTTGCCTGGTATGGAGGGGCTTGGTTATGAGGAGAGATTGGGGAAACTGGGGTTGTTCTCCCTGGAAAGACGGAGGATGAGGGGAGACTTAATAGAGGTGTATAAAATTATGAAAGGCATAGATAGGGTGAACGGTGGGAAGCTTTTCCCCAGGTCGGTGGTGACGTTCACGAGGGGTCATAGGTTCAAGGTGAAGGGGGGGAGGTTTAACACAGATATCAGAAGGACATATTTCACACAGAGGGTCGTGGGGGCCTGGAATGTGTTGCCGGGCAAGGTGGTGGAGGCGGACACACTGGGAACGTTTAAGACTTATCTAGACAGCTATATGAACGGAGTGGGAATGGAGGGATACAAAAGAGTGGTCTAGTCTGGACCAGGGAGCGGTGCGGGCTAATTGTTCCTTGTTTCTCGTTTCAAGGCTTCATTCTATGATCATCTTGCTGGTGCCAGTACAGAGCGAGACTGCGGATAGTTGGGAACCTGTCTCGGGGGCAGGGAATTCATATGGTGTTCGTGGAAGTGGAAATGACTAGGGTTGGGAAGCATTTTCCGATCAGGGCCATTGTGATCTCCTGGACTCGTTTCGATCGCCTCAGGGGGTCGGAGAGGAATTTCCCAGATTTTTTTTCCCCATATTGGCCCTGGGGTTTTCACACTGGGTTTTCGCCTCTCCCTGGAGATCACATGGTCTGGAATGGGGGGGTTGGGGGGGGGTTAATAGGTTGTAATGAACAAAGCGTCGTAGCTGTGAGGGACAGCTCGGTGGATAGGATATTGGTATGTAGATAGGCTGGAAAATTGGGCGGGGATCCTGGATTCAGGATTCAATCCTGGACCGGGGAGCGGCGCGGGCTTGGAGGGCCGAAGGGCCTGTTCCTGTGCTGTATTGTTCTTTGTTCTTTGTTCTAGTGTCAGGGCAACTAGCTAAGGTAAATGCATGGGGTTTGTAGGGGTAGGGCCTGGGTGGGACTGTAGTTGGTGCAGACTCGATGGGCCGAATGGCCTCCTTCTGCACCGTAGGATTCTATGATCTATTCGCAAATAGCAGGGATCAGCCTCTTCTGTGCACTTGTCGCAGGCTTGAATGTTTTCATTCCATCATTTAACCTAAACAGAGGACAATTTTCACGTTGTCTTCTCACCATAATGCTGTGTTTCTTGTGGAGTATTCTTTAAATTGTAAGAAGGTATCAAGTTCAGCATTCCATCCACTCTATTGATTGCTGTTTCTCAGTGACTGAAGTGTTGAAACGACTGAGGCCCTTAGGTCTTATCTGCCACTTATCAGCCCAATACAGATTTTATTTAGCTCATTTTGTCGGTCCTTGGCAGCCTCTTCAGAGTCAACTGCCTCCCACTAGTTTGGTATCATCTGTGAACTTGATGAGTTTGCTTTGAATTTCTAAATCCAGAACATTAATATAAATTAAATCAGTAGGGTTCCCAATACTGCTCCCTGGAGCACTCTGTTCAATGTTTCTTTCCCACCCTGATATCATTCCTAACAAGTGCCCGCTGTTGCCTACTTTCAGCCAATTAATTTACTGCAGATTTTCAGCAGCTTAATTTTATTACAAAAATCACAAAAGATACAAACTGATGAGAGAAGCCTTTCGGTCAGCTTGATGCATCCTTCCATAGAATGCTTTGTCTGCTCTTCCACTGTATCCAACTGTCTTTTAAATGACTCCAATAGTTTTTCCATTCATCTCTTACCCGGACATTTGAGGTAATAATCTCTCCCTGGAACCGGTTTGCACTGGGAAAAAAATTGTGTTGAGGGGTTGGTGTGGACCAATGGGCACCCTAACCCCTCCGGCCTTTTGGTGATTGCAAGAAACTACAAAGGACTGTGAATGTAGCTCAATCCATCACACAAACCAGCCTCTCATCATTGACTCTGTCTACACTTCCAACTAGCTCAGCAAAGCAGCCAGCATAGTCAAGGACCCCAAGCACCCCGGACATTCTCTCTTCCACCTACTTTCGACAGGAAAAAGATAGCAAACTCTGAGATCATGTACCAACCGACTCAAGAACAGCTTCTTCCCTGTTGCCATCAGACTTTTGAATGGACCTGGTGATGACCTTGGTCACAATTCTAAAGGACACACGCAGAGTATACAATGTAAACACCCCTGATACGTATACTTACCTCGTTGGACTTAGGAAGGTTGCAATTTATGTGTCCATTGTTCATGAAGGTAGCAACGCATGTAAAAGTGCTGTTGTCTTCAAACAAATCCAAAATTTGCTAGTGCAATTTGAGCAGCATGGTGGCACAGTGGTTAGCACTGCTGCCTCACAGCGTCAGGGACCTGGGTTCGATTCCTGGCTTGGGTCACTGTCGGTGAGTGGAGTTTGCATGTTTTCCCCATGTCTGAGTGGGTTCCCTCCGGGTGCTGCAGTTTCCCCCCATAGTCCAAAGATGTGCGAGTTAGATGGATTGGCCATGTCAGGGGGACTAGCTAAGGTAAATGCATGGGGTTATGGGGATAGGGCCTGGATGGGATTGTGGTTGGTGCAGACTCGATGGGCCAAATGGCCTCCTTCTGCACTATAGGACTCGATGATTCTGTGATGTCCAATGTATGACTTGTGAGCTTTACACGTTTCAGGAAAAAGGTTTGAAGCTGACAGGGTTATTTGAAGAAGAAAAGTACCCTTTTGGATTGGTCCAGGGACACCTTTGGGAGAGATAAGGTGGGTGGCACAGTGGCAGAGTGGTTCGCACTGCTGCATCACAGCGCCAGGCTCCCGAGTTCGATTCCAGCCTTAGAAGTTTACATGTTCTCCCCACATATCGATTGTGTTTGCATACAATTCTGACGCTGCTGATGCTCCTCATGGATGCCCAATTTTGAGTTGCGAGAATTGTTCTCAATCTATCCCAATTAACATAGTGGTAGTGTCACACAACACGACGGAGGGTTTCCTGAATGTGAAAACGGGGCTTCTGCCCAAGATCTCTGAACGATGCTGTCATGGACTCATGCATCTGAAATGGGTAAATCGGTGAGGACGAGGTCACATAGGTTTTTCCCCTCTTGTTGGTTCTGTCACCACCTTCTGCACACCCAGTCTGGCTGCTATGTCCTTGAGGACTTGCCAACTCAGTCAGTGGTGGTGTTACTGAGCTGCTCTTCGTGATGGACATTGAAATTCCCCACCCAGACTATATTATTGTCCTTTATTCATTTATGGGATGTGGGTACCGCTGGCCAGACATCCTTGCCCCCCTTAGTGCTTCTTTCAATTGGTGCTCAAGATGGAGGAGTACTGATTCATCAGCTGAAGGGGAGGGCAGTAGGTGGTAATCAGCAGGAGGTTCCAATGCCCATATTCAACCTGGTGCCATGAGACATCATGTTGAGGACTCCCATGGCACTTCTCTCCTGACTATATCACTGTGCCATCACCTCTGCTGGGTCTGTCCTGCCAGTGGGACTAACTCACATGAACAGCCACCTCGCAATGAAAATTAGACAGTCTGGGACACTTTATCCCGGGTTTGTGAAATGAGGAATTTTCCTGACTCCACCTCCTGACTCAGGAACAAAAATTCTGACCAGAGAGTCTGCAAAGGGATATAGATAGGTTTTGGTTTCATTTATTATTGTCACATGTATTGGGATACAGTGAAAAGTATTGTTTCTTGTGGGCTATACAAAGCATACTGTTCATAGAGTACATAGAGGAGAAGAAAAGGAGAGGGTGTAGTTACAGATAGAGTGAAGAGAAAGAGCAGCTGAATATATAATAGGTCCATTCAAAAGTCTGATGGCAGCAGGGAAGAAGCTGTTCTTGAATTGGCTGGTATGTGACCTAAGACTTTTGTATCTTTTTCCTGACCGAAGAAGATGGAAGAGAGAATGTCCGGGATGCGTGGGGCCCTTAATTATGCTGGCTGCTTTTCCAAGGCAGCAGGAAGTGTAGGCAGAGTCAATGGATGAGAGGCTGGTTTGCGTGATGGACTGGGCTACGTTCACGACCCTTTGTCGTTTTGGTCAGAGCAGGACCCACCCCAAACTGTGATACAACCAGAAAGAATGCTTTCTATGCTGCATCTGTAAAAATTGGTGAGAGTTGTAGTGGACATGCCAAATTTCCTTAGCCTCCTGAGATGGCCATTCTTAGCTACAGTGTCGGCTTGGAGGGACCAGAACAGGTTGTTGGTCATCTGAACACCTAGAAACATGAAGTTCTCGACCATTTCCACTTCATCCCCATTGATGTAGACAGGGGCACGTCCTCCACTGTGCTTCCTCAGGTCGATGACTATCTACTTCATTCCACTGACATCGAGGGAGAGATTATTGTTGTTGCACCATTTCACCAGATTTTCTCACTTCTCCATCTCATCATTGTTTGTCATCTGACCCATTACCATAGTCTCATCAGAAACTTGAAAATGGAGTTGGAGGGGAATTTGGCCATGCAGTCATAGGTGTATAAGGAGTACAGTAAGGGGCTGAGAACACAGCCTTGCAGGGCACCAGTGTTGAAGATAATTGTGGATTATCGTTGAGGGTAATCATAAGCATACGTGAATGGGCAAAAAAACTTGCAGATGAAGTATAATGTGGGAAAATGTGAGGTTGTCCACTTTTTTTGGGAAGAATGGAAAAGCAAAATGTTATTGCATTGGAGAGAGTGAGTGCGGAATGCTGCAGTGCAGAGAGATCAGCAGGGTGTCCTTGTACATGAATCACAAAAAGTTAGCATGCAGCTACAGTAAGTAATTAAGAAAACAAATTAAATGTTGGTATTTATTGCAAGCAGAGTGGAGTATCGAAGTCGGGAAGTCTTACTACAAATGTACAGGACATTGGTGAGAGCACAGCAAGGGTGTTGTGTATATTTTTGGTCTCCTTAGTTAAGAAGGGATATACTTTTATTAGAGACAGTCCAGAGAATTTTCGCAAAGTTGGTTCCTGGGATGCAGGGGACATCTTACAAAGATAAGTGGAGGAGGTTAATATCAGCCTCCACTCACAGAATGACACAATCTTAAGTGCAGAAGAGGCTCTTCAGCCCATCGAGTCTGCACCAACATGTGAGAACCACCTAACCTACCTCCCTAATCCCATTTGCCAGCACTTGGCCCATAGCCTTGAATGTTATGGCATGCCAAGTGCTCATCCAGGTACTTTTTAAAGGATGTGAGGCAGCCCGCCTCCACCACCTCATTGGAGTTGAGAAAAACGAGAGGTGATCTAATTAAAACATATAAGATTCCGAGGGAACATGACAGGATGGATGTCAAGAGAACTTTTTTCCTCATGGAGGTGTCTTGAGCGAGGGGACACAGTTTCAAAATTAGGGATCTCCCATTGAGGCAGAGATGAACAGGAATTATTTCTCTCAAAGGTTTGTGAGCCTTTGAAATTCTCTTCCCCAGAGAGTAGTTGAAGCTGGGTCATTGAATATAGTCAATGCAGAGTTAGACATTGTTAAACATCGAGGACGTTAAAAGTTACAGGGGGTCAGGAAGGAAAGTGGAGCCACAATCAGATCAGTCATGATCTTAGTGAAACATAAAGCTGGCTCGAGGGACTAAATAGCCGACTCCTGCTCTTGTATCCTATGTTCTCAGGTATCTGAACTGGTCAAAATCAACCTCACTGTTATTCGAAAAAAAATTTTTTATTCATTTGTGGGACATGGGTGTCACTGGCTGGCCAGCATTCATTGCCCATCCCTAGTTGCTCTTGTTCAGAGGGCAGTTGAGAGTCAACCACATTGCTGTGGCTCTGGAGTCACATGTAGGCCAGACCAGGTAAGGACGGCAGATTTCCTTCCCTAAAGGACATTAGTGAAACTGATGGGTGACAATCAACGATGTCTTCCTGATTATCATAGATTCTGAATTCCAGATATATTTTATTGAATTCAAAGACTACCATCTGCCGTGGCGGGATTCGAACCCTGGTCCCCAGAACATTAGCAGAGTTTCTGCTTAATAGTCTAGCAATAATACCACGAGGCCATCGCCTCCCTGAGTCTTGACTTTCCTGATTACCAATTTGCACCTTAACCCTGAGGCATGGTTTAACTTGAAATAATCTTTTCCACTCCTTTGGTTGAGTGAACTTTCAACTCCCCTGCACCATAAATGAGTATAATTGGAGTGTAACAGAGCGGAAACATGGGGGGAGATTTGTCGTGCCCATTCCTTGCTGTACACATCCCATGTTATTTTAGGCAGGTGTCTTTGAATAGCTCAGCGAATAGATGCAGAGAGAAGGAACTTTGTTTCAAAATTTTAATGAGATGGCGTTTCCATCATGTGAATTCCCCCGTTGTTTCCTGGCTTTTATCCATCCCTGGTGATAAAGGGGCCTCCCCACCTCCTTATTTCCTAAGCTATACAGCAGATCTGCCTTCATTCATGAAAATGCCTATATGCACGCCAGGCATTTGAGATTGCCAAGGAGCTGTCAAGTATGCAAGCGTTCATTAAAAGGGACAGAGGAAGGTAAAGTACAAGTCTTGCAATATGCTTTGTGTTTCCTTGCCTGCTTTAGCTTTTCTTTTGGCTCACGCAGTCTATTCCCTCGACTATGCATTCCCCCACATTCCACATCTCAACAATTTTCCCATTCCCGCCCCCACTTGGCAGGTACATTGATTATGTGAGGAACTGTTCATTGTGACCTTTACTACCAGCTACACAGACTCTCACCAGCCATAAAGGGAGCCCTAGTCAAACCGGAGAACAATGCAAGGATCGCTTCTCGGCCTTTTGGCTAAGATGAAACTTAGGATCCAGCATGAGATCAGGTGTAATCTCTGTTCTTGTCAGCTTGGATCTTGTATGTCTCTTGTGGAGAGCATGATTTGCATTCAATCTGAATTTGAATTGGTTTTTGGAGTAAGCAAGGAGATGGACTAATGGACTTGCCGTGTCCACTCTGCGCACGGGCTTTTTTAACTCAAGGAAAGGAATAACATTTTTCTAAAAACAATGGCTGGAATTTTACCGTTCCGCCCACCACGAGAATCGGAGTGGGCGAGGGGCAGAGCATGGGAAGGTCCGTTGACCTCAGAGGGGACGAGTGAGGCCGTAAATGATCAGGATTCGAGAATTTGAATGGACTACATCTTCTTGAACAGTTTCACTAACTTTGAGAACCAAGTTTTGTATTGGGGCTGTGTCCATGCCCTTGCTTGGTTTCCATCCAACTCACAGTCACTGACACCATCTACTGACTGAAACCAGTGACATCCAACGCTCCGTGATGGACGAGAGTCCTGGCATCCCAACACCTGCAGTTCACACGTTCCTTGTTTCAGAACCGAGAACCCAACATTGCCCTTCTGTGTCTCCAGGAAACAGCCAACCTGGTTTGTAGAGACAAGACTTTCACTTCTCCTTCAACAACAGGTCTCACAAATCCAAAGATTCCTGAAGTAAGGAATGATGGAGCCAAGGAAGGAAAACCCTGTGAAGTTTAAAGTTAAAGTTTATTTATTAGTGTCACAAGTAGGCTTACATTAACACTGCAATGAAGACAGCGTGAAAATCCCCGAGTTGCCACACTCTGGCGCCTGTTTGGGTATACTGAAGGAGAATTCAGCATGGCTAATGCACCTAACCAGCACGTCTTTCGGACTGTGGGAGGAAACCGGAGCACCCGGAGGAAACCCATACAGGCACGGGGAGAACGTGCAAACTCCGCACAGGCAGTCACCCAAGCCGGGAATCGAACCCGGGTCCCTGGCGCTGTGACGCAGCAGTGCTAACCACTGTGCCACTCAGCTGCTCATGGACACCAGCCAGGGATTTAAAAGTGAGCCCTGAAACAGGCCATGGTTGACCTCACTGACACGTAGTCAGCAGAAACTCCATCAACACATGCAGGGACAGCAAGACAAGCTAGAATTACGCTTATACATTATACAGACCACAATTCCACTGAGGAAGGAAGCAAGGGGAAATCTAACTGCTGAGCCCTAAGAAATCCATTAAAGGTTTGCAGAGTAGGATATTTTCCTGTACATGCCTCAGAATCCCAGAGCATCCCATTCACTCCCTGACATGGAAACAGCTCCACTCTCTGCAACGTGCTTGCTTCCAGATTAAAAGACAACAGAGAAAGCCTGGGATCATTTACAGAAATATTGAGGTGCACAATAATCCTCCAGAAGCCCACCGTCCGTCTGCCCCATTCGAACTCTGACATTGATCTGTGCAAAGAATAGAACTAATCCTTCCACTTTTTGCATTTTTCCAATTGCCACTTCAGGGGTGTCTGACACCCAGTATTTTTGCTGCGTTCGCACCATTCGACTCTCTCTGCAACTCCCCCCAACCCTCTTCTGAGGCTTCACAGAAGGATAATCAATAGGTATTTGCCATTCCGATGTTATTCCCAGTGATTGGGGACAGTACCCTAAATCAATGGTTCCCAACGGAGTGTCGTGAAGACCCCCACCAAGTGTGCCGCGAAAAAAGATTCAAAATCATTCAAAATTGATGTAATTAAACTAAACCTAACCTTCATCTTCACCTCTGTGGTTTTGCATTGCCAAAGATGTGTGGGTTAGGTTGATTGGCCATGCTAAATTGCCCCTCAGTGTCAGGGTAAATATGTGGGGTTACGGGGATAGGACCTGGGTGGGTTGCAGTCGGTGCAGACTCGATGGGCCAAGTGGCCTCCTTCTGCACTGTAGGGATTGTATGATTCTATCTCCAAGACCTGACGAATCATGGGCCTCCCACGCCTGCACTGGCTGGAAAAGAGTCGCACATGCGTGGTTTAGATTTTCTATGTTGGTCAGGCCTATGCGCATGACCGAAGGGACTTGGAGCTGAAGACAAAGGTCCATAAGACCATAAGACATGGGAGCAGAATTAGGCCACTCGGCCAATCGAGTCTGCTCCTCCATTCGATCATGGCTAATATTTTTCTCATCCCCATTCTCCTGCCTTTTCCCCATAACCCCCGACCCCTTTATTAATCAAGAACTTATCTATCTCTGTCTTAAAGATACTCAATAACGTGGCCTCCACAGCCTTCTGCGGCAAATGGGGTACATGCACCTGCACAAAAAGCAAAATCTCAGAAAAGAGTGCAAAAACATTGGGAGAAACGAGAGATGGAGGGCCAGACTCTCTTTCACCTTCTTCAGGAAAAAGATACACAAGTCTGAGATCAAGTACATAAGAACATACAAACTAGGAGCGGGAGTAGGCCATCAGGCCCCTCAAGGCTGCTCTGCCATTCAATAAGATCATGGCTGATCTTTTTGTGGACTCAACTCCACTTACCCGCCCGCTCACCATAACCCTTAATTCCTTTACTGTTCAAAAATTTATCTAAACTTGCCTTAAAAACATTCAATGAGGTAGCCTCAACTGCTTCACTGGGCAGGCAATTCCACAGATTCACAACCTTTTGTGTGAAGAAGTTCCTCCTCAACTCAGTCCTAAATCAGCTCCCCCTTATTTTGAGGCCATGCCCCCTACTTCTAGTTTCACCTGCCAGTGGAAACAACTTCCCTGCTTCTATCTTATCAATTCCCTTCATAATCTTATATGTTTCTATAAGATCTCCGCTCATTCTTCTGAATTCCAATGAGTATAGCCCCAGTCTACTCAGTCTCTCCTCATAAGCCAACCCTCTCAACTCCAGAATCAACCTCGTGAATTTTCTTTGTTCTTTAGTCTACAAGATTATGAGAGACATGGACAGGGTGGATAGTCAGAAGCTTTTTCCCAGGGTGGAAGAGTCAATTACTAGGGGGCACAGGTTTAAGGTGCAAGGGGCAAGGTTTAAAGGAGATGTACGAGGCAGATTCTTTACACAGAGGGTGGTGGGTGCCTGGAACTCGTTGTTAGGGGAGATAGTGGAAGCGGATAAGGTAGTGACTTTTAAGGGGCATCTTGACAAATACATGAATAGGATGGGAATAGAGGGATACGATCCCCGGAAGGGTAGAGGGTTTTAGTTAATTCGGGCAGCATGGTCGGTGCAGGCTTGGAGGGCCAAAGGGCCTGTTCCTGTGCTGTAATTTTCTTTGTTCTTTGTATCTCCTCTGCACCCCCTCCAGTGTCAGTATATCCTTTCTCAACTAAGACCAAATCTGTACACAGTACTCCAGGTGTGGCCTCACCAGCACCTTATACAGCTGCAACATAACCTCACTGTTTTCAAACTCCATCCCTCTAGCAATGGACAAAATTCCATTTGCCTTCTTAATTACCTGCTGCACCTGCAAACCAACATTTTGTGATTCATGCACAAGGACACCCAGGTCCCTCTGCACAGCAGCATGCTGCAATCTTTTACCATTTAAATAATAGTCCATTTTGCTGTTATTCCTACCAAAATGGATGACCTCACATTTACCAACATTGTACTCCATCTGCCAGATACTTGCTCTCTCAGTTAGACTATCTATATCCCTTTGCAGACTTGCAGCATCCTCTGCACACTTTGTTCTGCCACTCATCTCAGTGTCATCTGCGAATTTTGACACGTAACACTATGCACCTTTATCTTATGTAGCAGTCTTTGGTGCAGCACCTTGTCAAATGCCTTCTGGAAACCCAGATACACCACATCCACAGGTTCCCCATTGTCCAATATGCACGTAATGTTCTCAAAGAATTCCATCAAATTAGTCAAACATGACCTGCCCTTCATGAACCCACGTTGCGTCTTCCCAATGGAGCAATTTATATCCAGATGTCTCGCTATTTCTTCCTTGATGATAGATTCTAGCATTTTCCCTACTACAGAAGTTAAGTTAACCGGCCTACAGTTACCCACCTTTTGTCTACCTCCTTAGGGATGGGATTTACGACCATTTAGAAAGATGCGGATTAATCCAGGATAGTCAGCACGGATTCGTGAAGGGCAAGTCGTGCCTCACAAATTTGATTGAATTTTTTGAGGAGGTAACTAAGTGTGTTGATGAAGGTAGGGCAGTTGATGTCATATACATGGATTTTAGTAAGGCATTTGATAAGGTCCCCCATGGTCGGCTTATGATGAAAGTGAGGAGGTGTGGGATAGAGGGAAAGTTGGCCGATTGGATAGGTAACTGGCTGTCTGATCGAAGACAGAGGGTGGTGATGGATGGAAAATTTTCGGATTGGAGGCAGGTTGCTAGCGGAGTGCCACAGGGATCAGTGCTTGGTCCCCTGCTCTTTGTGATTTTTATTAATGACTTAGAGGAGGGGGCTGAAGGGTGGATCAATAAATTTGCTGATGACACCAAGATTGGTGGAGTAGTGGATGAGGTGGAGGGCTGTTGTAGGCTGCAAAGAGACATAGATAGGATGCAAAGCTGGGCTGAAAAATGGCAAATGGAGTTTAACCCGGATAAATGTGAGGTGATTCATTTTGGTAGAACTAATTTAAATGTGGATTACAGGGTCAAAGGTAGGGTTCTGAAGACTGTGGAGGAACAGAGAGATCTTGGGGTCCATATCCACAGATCTCTAAAGGTTGCCACTCAAGTGGATAGAGCTGTGAAGAAGGCCTATAGTGTGTTAGCTTTTATTAATAGGGGGTTGGAGTTTAAGAGCCATGGGGTTATGCTGCAACTGTACAGGACCTTGGTGAGACCACATTTGGAATATTGTGTGCAGTTCTGGTCACCTCACTATAAGAAGGATGTGGAAGCGCTGGAAAGAGTGCAGAGGAGATTTACCAGGATGCTGCCTGGTTTGGAGGGTAGGTCTTATGAGGAAAGGTTGAGGGAGCTAGGGCTGTTCTCTCTGGAGCGGAGGAGGCTGAGGGGAGACTTAATAGAGGTTTATAAAATGATGAAGGGGATAGATAGAGTGAACGTTCAAAGACTATTTCCTCAGGTGGATGGAGCTATTACAAGGGGGCATAACTATAGGGTTCATGGTGGGAGATATAGGAAGGATATCAGAGGTAGGTTCTTTACGCAGAGAGTAGTTGGGGTGTGGAATGGACTGCCTGTAGTGATAGTGGAGTCAGACACTTTAGGAACATTTAAGCGGTTATTGGATAGGCACATGGAGCACACCAGGATGATAGGGAGTGGGATAGCTTGATCTTGGTTTCAGATAAAGCTCGGCACAACATCGTGGGCCGAAAAGCCTGTTCTGTGCTGTACTGTTCTGTTCTGTTCTCCTTTTTTAAACAGTGGCATCACATTTGCTGTTTTCCAATCTGCAGGAACCACCCCAGAGTCCAGCGAATTTTGGTAAATTACCACCAGTGCATTTGCTATTTCCCCCACCATCTCTTTTGGAACCCTGGGATGCATTCCATCAGGGCCAGGAGACTTGTCTACCTTTAGCCCCATTAACTTGCCAAACACTATCTCTTTCGTGATAATGATAGTTTCTAGGTCCTCACCATAGCCTTCTTGTCATCAGTTTTTCGCATGTCATTTGTGTCTTCCACTGTGACGTACCAACTCATTCAAGAACAGCTTCTTCCCTGCTGCCACCAGACTTTTAAATGGACCTACCATATATTAAGCTGACCTTTCTCTACACTCTATCTGTAACTGTAAAATTTTATTTTGCACCCTCTCCTTTCCTTCTCCCCTATGTACTCTATGAATGGTATGCTTTGCCTGAATAGTGCACAAGAAACAATACAATTCTTGGCTTGGGTCACTATCAGTGCGGAGTTTGCATGTTCGACCTGTGTCTGCCTGGGAATCTCCCAGGTGCTCCAATTTCCGGGCTAGGAGGATTGGCCACGCTAAATTGCCCCTTAGTGTCAGGGGGACGAGCTTGGGTAAATGCATGGGGTTATGGGGGTGGGGCCTGGGTGGGATTGTGGTCGGTGCAGACTCAATGGACCGAGTGGCCTCCTTCTGCACTGTAGGATTCTATGATTCTTCTCACTGTGGCCGAATACATGTGACAATAGTGAAGCAAATCAAATCAAGATGTCAATTTTTTTAAAAAGCAGGCAAGAGGACTGGGAGAAGTTGAAAACAATTAAGGGAAGAAAACCGAGCAATCAGGAAGTGCCTCTCATTTCTTTTTGCAGTATAAAGGTGTGCCATGGCATATAAAAGGTTGGGAACCACTGCCCTAAATGATGAGTGACAGAGAGGGCGGAGTTTTCCTGTACCACCCGCCACAGGAATCGGAGCGGGCAGGACATGGACCATGCAAAGGTGCGTTGATGTCGGGTGGGATTTTACGGTGTTGGGGGTGGGCGCAGCTGGAAAATCACACCCAGAGCATCAGTATAAACTAAAAGTAAATTGGCTGGACAGTAACGAAGGCTTTGCAAAGAAAAAGAACAGCCTCTGTTTGAAGTTGTTGGAAGGTCGGTGTGTGTGGGAGACAGCCATTCATCTGCTCCGTCATCCTCCACCGTTCAATTAATCAGGAGAGGAGAAAAAGTTCAGGTGACCTGATGTCCAAAATAGAATACTTTCATTCCCTTTGCATAAGTGTGTTTCCTGTTGTCTAATTGCGAGTGACATAGGTAACTATGCTTTTTAAAGATAATTATATCACCAGGAACTGCCGGCTTGCAAACTAGTCAGCTCCATTTATGAACAACAGGGCAGAGAATTAGTTAAAGGATCAGAAATAGCAGGAAGGTTTTTCTATGAAAATGCTATTGGAGAGTTTCAAAAGTGCACTTTCCACATTGCACTGCAGAGTTTTAAAGTGCTCAAAAATACCCACTGTGCAAAGGTTGAAGCAGAAATGTAATTTTTAACCACCATTTAGAATCTGGTGGAGCGCCCATCGCTCGAACTCTAGCGACTCCTCCTGTCCCTCTGTAAGTCACTCAAATCCTACTGAAATGGACCGGGTCACACACTCCTTTCAGTTTATGATCTGACCCAGGTTTTATTTAAAATAAACAGAGCTCCGCAAGCTCGACTTGCCAGCTGTTTCACCTGGCCTTCACAGGGGATCCATTAGCTCAAAGTGGGACCATCAGTTTTACCATCCCTTTCAGTCGCACTGATCCACCAAGCAGCCATTTTGAAATGCGGTTGCCATTTGGAGCCCAAAGCTTTTAGTCTTTCAGCCGCCTTTTAATAAGCACGTGCCGGGAACTCAGTTGCCCATTTTTGAACGGAACAGTTGTGCGCTCTTCTCAGAGAAAAAGCACAGAACGAATGAGCACTTTCCTTCACAGAGCCAGTGTCCTTATAGACTCAGGTGAAAGCAGGTCTTGTGGTGCAGAGGGTAGCACCTCTACCTCTGAGCCTGGAGCTCCGGGCTTGAGTCCCATCGCAGGACGTGAAGGGGCGCTTGTGGCATGGCCAGGCAGTTCGATTGTCAACCTGTGAATACATCTGTAACAGACAACAAGCGTGGGTGAGTTTTCTGGTCCTCCAGAATTGTGTCATTGCTGCAATGCAAGAGCCTCACCACATTAAAATCCCATGCACAAGCTCTGGCAACATGCTCCATGGCAAATGTCCTCCTTGATTTATGATGTGGAGATACCGGCGTTGGACTGGGGTCGGTGCAGTAAGAAGACTCTCAACACCAGGTTAAAGTCCAACAGGTTTATTTGGTATCACGAGCTTTCAGAGCGCTGCTCCTTCATCAGATGATTCAAGGCACTGTTCAACAGAGCGAGCAAGACATAGGTAAATGATTAATTGACATTAATTTTTATTGGCAGCACGGTGGCACAGTGGTTAGCACTGCTGCCTCACAGTGTTAGGGACCTGGGTTCAGTTCTGGCCTTGGGTAACTGTCTGTGCGGAATCTGCACGTTCTCCCGATGTTTGCGTGGGTTTCCTTCAGGTGCTCCGGTTTCCTCCCAAACTCCAAAGATGTGCAGGTTAGGTTGCTTGGCCGTGGTGATTTGTCCCTTAGTGCCAGGGAGATCAGCAGGAAAAATAGCATGGGGTTTCGGGAATGGGGCCTGGGTGGGATTGTTGTCGGTGCAGGCTCGGTAGGCCGAATGGCCTCCTTTCTGCATTGTAGAGATGCCATGATTCCCAGTGTGATTAATTACAGCCCAGGAGTGGCATTGTGCCGTTGTGCCAAGGGCTACGCAAATGCCATTGGACGAATGGGATGGGCATAATTCCTGCCCCAAGTATGCTTCCTGAACATGTGAGGGGCCAGGATAGAAGAACTTCCCAGATCAAGCACCAATTAAAAACGGCTGTGCCATTAAGGTGGAATCCAAACATTACCAAGTTCCAGCCAAAGTATCTGATTTTTCTTCCACTCCAACAAGCAAGTGGAAGAAGCCAGCAGCGGGAAGCTTGAGCGCACATTAACACTTCGAGAAGGAGACAAGAAGCAGTCACACAAGCCTGACATGCCATGTTGTGATATTCACATTTGGCCGTAACATGTATTTATAACATTTTGCAAAGAAAATAGTACAGTAAGTCTCATAAACAAGACATCTGCAGCATAATATCGGCTTTATATTTGATAGACCAGTGGTGCTCAAACACTTTTGTTCAGAGGATCATTCTGAAATGGATTAGTGATCGCAAAGCCCCATCTAAAGAACACAGCATCCATAAAATGAAAGTGCTGCAGTTTTTGAAATAAAACTTGGAAAAAAATTAGAACAGCGAGAGATACTGGGAGCAAGTAGCGAGAGCAGGAGTACAGAGAGAGAGAGCAGGAGCACTGATGCGCGTTATCACACACGAGGCTTGAGAAGCTCAGGAAATAAAGGCTTTTATTTGCTGTAACAATGCAGCTACTAATTATACACACGATCCCAGACTGAGGGGTCCCAGACAGAGCAGAGACCTTTATACCTCTCCCAGGAGGCGGAGCCCGACTGGGATGTACCACAATAACTATAATACAGGTGTAACAGCCCAACCCTAACCCCAACAGCAACAAGTAGAACAACCCATCCCTAACCCCAACAGCAACATATATACATACTTGTAGTACTGGCCAGACCCTGGCTCAGTACTATCTAGTGGGAACCAACGATGGTTCACCACATTCACCCCTCCTTTGAAAACAAAGGCCGGCGGGGTACAAAAAACAGAATAATTTGTCATCAGTCTATAAGTTCAGACGGTCAGGGGGACCGCACCGTCGTTGTGACCTCCTCAATACCGGCGATGACACCGGAGTAGGCACTCGCGGTGGCGTTCTCCCCAAGGCGATGTCCAACTGTTCCTCCACAGTTTCACGGGCCGGTTAAGACCATAAGACCATAAGACCATAAGACATAGGAGCGGAAGTAAGGCCATTCGGCCCATCGAGTCCACTCCACCATTCAATCATGGTTGATTTCAACTCCATTTACCCGCTCTCTCCCCATAGCCCTTAATTCCTCGAGAAATCAAGAATTTATCAATTTCTGTCTTGAAGACGCTCAACGTCTCGGCCTCCACAGCCCTCTGTGGCAATGAATTCCACAGACCCACCACTCTCTGGCTGAAGAAATTTCTCCTCATCTCTGTTCTAAAGTGACTCCCTTTTATTCTAAGGCTGTGCCCCCGCGTCCTAGTCTCCCCTGTTAATGGAAACAACTTCCCTACGTCCATCCTATCTAAGCCGTTCATTATCTTGTAAGTTTCTATCAGATCTCCCCTCAACCTCCTAAACTCCAATGAATATAATCCCACGATCCTCAGACGTTCATCGTATGTCAGGCCGACCATTCCTGGGATCATCCGTGTGAATCTCCGCTGGACCCGCTCCAGTGCCAGTATGTCCTTCCTGAGGTGTGGGGCCCAAAATTGCTCACAGTACTCCAAATGGGGCCTAACCAGTGCTTTATAAAGCCTCAGAAGTACATCCCTGCTTTTGTATTCCAAGCCTCTTGAGATAAATGACAACATTACATTTGCTTTCTTAATTACGGACTCATTCCCTCGGTTGACCCTGAGGTGATGGTAATCCATGGAGTTCCGACACGCCCTGAAGTGGCGACCATCCTCTGGACTCAGGCAAGCTGTACACGGGAGTAAAAGTGTTAAGTAATGGTCCCGATGCTGCCCGCGCCGTGTCCGGAGGGGAAACAATAGTTATGGGGTTTGTAACAGGGGGTATGGGAGCGACAGGGGTTTCTACGTCCCCTGCTGGCGCCAGGTCTCGGATCGAGACCGTGTCCTCTCACCCATCAGGGTATGCCACATAGGCATACTGAGGGTTGGCGTGGAGGAGATGGACCTGTTCGACCAACGGGTCGGACTTGTGGGCCCTTACATGTCGCCGCAGGAGGACAGGTCCTGAGTACGTCAACCAAGACGGTAATGAGGTCCCAGAGGAAGACTTCCGAGGGAATGAAAACAGCCTCTCATGGGAAGTAGCGTTGGTTGCCGGACACAGGAGTGAGCGTATGGAATGGAGCGCATCAGGGAGCACCTCTTGCCAACGGGAGACTGGAAGGCTTTTTGACTTCAACGCCAGTAAGACAGCCTTCCAGACTGTAGCTTTCTCACGTTCCACCTGTCCGTTACCCCTAGGGTTGTAGCTCGTGGTTCTACTAGAGGTAATCCCGTATGAGAGCAGGTATTGCCTCAAGTCATCGCTCATGAACGACGAGCCCCTGTCGCTGTGAATGTAGCTTCCCTCGGAAGTCTTCCTCTGGGACCTCATTACCGTCTTGGTTGATGTACTCAGGACCTGCCCTCCTGCCAAACAGGGTAAAAAGATCACGGAATGCCTTGATAACCGTGGCAGCGGATGTATCAGAGCAGGGAATAACAAAAGGGAATTTCGAGTACTCATCAATGATGTTGAGGAAGTACACATTCCGATCTGTTGAGGGAAGGGGGCCCTTAAAATTGACACTCAGTCTTTCGAAGGGACGAGTGGCCTTGACTAATTGTGCCCGGTCAGGTCGGTAAAAGTGCGGTTTGCATTCCGCGCATACCCGACAGCTTCATTGTTATGGACCTGACATCCTCCACCGAGTAGGGCAGATTGTGGGCTTTTATAAAGTGGTAGAGCCGAGTGACCCCAGGATGGCATAGGTCATTATGGAGAGCCTGCAAACGGTCCTCCTGTATACTGGCGCATGTTCCACGCGAGAGGGCGTCCGAGGGCTCATTGAGTTTCCCTGGACGATACATGATGTCATAGTTATAGGTGGAGAGATCAATTCTCCACCACAAGATCTTGTCGTTCTTGATCTTGCCCCTCAGCATGTTATTAAACATGAACGCCACGGACCGCTGGTCCGTGATCAGAGTGAACCGTTTTCCCGCCAAGTAATGGCGCCAGTGCCTGACAGCCTCCACAATGGCCTGGGCCTCCTTTTCCACCGCTGAATGCCGAATGTCGGGGCCTTGGAGGTCCACTTCTTTTCGCCTCACGCCAGTGGCCCGATTGGCCTTTGATAAATTGAAAGCCGACATCGCGAAAGCTACGATGCACGCGGTTGATGGGTCCATCCCCTTACTTGGCGAGAAAACGGTTCACCCTGATCATGGACCAGCGGTCCGTGGCGTTCATGTTTAACAACACGCAGAGGGGCAAGATCAAGAATGACAAGATCTTGCGGTGGAGAATTGAACTCGCCACCTATAACTACGATATCATGTATCGTCCAGGGAAACTCAATGAGCCCTCGGATGCCCTCTCGCGTGGAACATGCGCTAGTATACAGGAGGACTGTTTGCACGCCCTCCATAATGATCTGTGCCATCCTGGGGTCACTCGGCTCTACCACTTCGTCAAAGCCCGCAACCTGCCTTACTCGGTGGAGGACGTCAGGTCGGTAACAAGGAGCTGTCGGGTTTGCGCGGAATGTAAACCGCACTTTTACCGACCTGACTGGGCACATTTAGTCAAGGCCACTCGTCCCTTCGAGAGACTGAGTGTTGATCTTAAGGGCCCCCTTCCCTCAACGGATCGGAATGTGTACTTCCTCAATATCATTGATGAGTGCTCTCGGTTCCCTTTTGTTGTTCCCTGCTCTGATACATACGCTGCCACGGTTATCAAGGCATTCCGTGATATCTTTACCCTGTTCGGGTACCCCAGCTACATCCATAGCGACAGGGGCTCGTCGTTCATGAGCGAGGACTTGAGGCAATTCCTGCTCTCATACGGGATTGCCTCTAGTAGGACCACGAGCTACAACCCTAGGGGTAATGGACAGGTGGAATGCGAGAATGCTACAGTCTGGAAGGCTGTCTTACTGGCGTTGAAGTCAAAAAGCTTCCAGTCTCCCGTTGGCAAGAGGTGCTCCCTGATGCGCTCCATTCTATTCGCTCCCTCCTGTGTCCGGCAACCAATGCTACTCCCCACGAGAGGATGTTCTCATTCCCTCGGAAGTCTTCCTCGGGGACCTCATTACTGTCTTGGTTGACGTACTCAGTACCCGTCCTCCTGCGGCGACATTTAAGGGCCCGCAAGTCCGACCCGTTGGTCGAACAGGTCCATCTCCTCCACGCCAACCCTCAGTATGCCTATGTGGCATACCCTGACGGGCGAGAGGACACGGTCTCGATCCGAGACCTGGCGCCAGCAGGGGACGTAGTAACCCCTGTCGCTCCCATACCCCCTGTAACAAACCCTTTATCTTATTTCTTCCCCGGACACGGCGCGGGCAGCATCGGGACCATTGCTTAACCATTTTACTCCCATGTACAGCTTGCCTGAGCCCAGAAGATGGTCGCCACCGCAGGCCGTGTCAGGATCCCCTGGACTACCGTCACCTCAGGGTCAACCGGCCTGTGAGTCCGTGGAAGAACAGCTGGATGCCGCTTTGGGGAGAACGCCACCGCAAGTGCCGACTCCGGTGTCACCGCCGATATTGAGGAGGTCACAACGACGGTGCGGTCCCCCTGACCATCTGAACTTATAGACTGCTGACACTTTATTCTGTTTTTTTGTACCCCGCCGGCCTTTGTTTTCAAAGGAGGGGTGAATGTGGTGAACCATCGTTGGTTCCCACTGGATAGTGCTGAGCCAGGGGCTGGCCAGGACTACAAGGATGTACAAATGTTACTGTTGGATTGTGCTATTGTTGCTGTTGGGGTTAGGGTGGGGTTGTTACACCTGTGTTTGTTACTGTTGTGGCACATCCCAGTCGGGCTCCGCCTCCTGGGAGTGGCATAAGAGTCCCTGCTCTGGCCGGGACCCCTTCAGTCTGGGATAGTGTATATAAGTTCTGGTAGCTTCGTTAACAGTAAATAAAAGCCTTTCATTTACTGAGCTTCAAGCCTCGTGTCTGAATAGCGCATCAGAGAGAGAGCAGGAGCACAGAGAGAGAGAGCAGGAGCACACAGAGAGAGCAGGAGCATAGAGAGAGAGAGCGAGAGCACAGAGAGAGAGAACAGGAGCACAGAGAGAGGGAGCAGGAGCACAGAGAGAGAGAGAGAGAGCGGGAGCACAGAGAGATTGACAGCAGGAGCACAGAGAGAGAGAGAGAGAGAGCAGGAGCACAGAGAGAGAGAGAGAGAGCAGGAGCACAGAGAGAGAGAGAGAGCAGGAGCACAGAGAGAGAGAGAGCAGGAGCACAGAGAGAGAGAGAGAGCAGGAGCACAGAGAGAGTGGGAGCACAGAGAGAGAGAGAGCAGGAGCACAGAGAGAGGGAGCAGGAGAACAGAGAGAGAGAGAGCAGGAGCACAGAGAGAGAGCGAGCGGGAGCACAGAGAGAGAGAGAGAGAGCAGGAGCACAGAGAGAGAGAGAGAGAACAGGAGCACAGAGAGAGAGAGCGGGAGCACAGAGAGAGAGAGAGAGCGGGAGCACAGAGAGAGAGAGAGAGAGCAGGAGCACAGAGAGAGAGAGCGGGAGCACAGTGTGGTGAACCATCGTTGGTTCCCACTAGGTAGTACTGAGCCATGGCCTGGCCAGTACTATGAGTATGTATATATGTTGCAGTTGGGGTTAGGGATGGGCTGTTACACCTGTATTATAGTTATTATGGTACATCCCAGTTGGGCTCCGCCTCCTGGGAGAGGTATAATGGTCACTGCTCTGTCTGGGAACCCTCAGTCTGGGATCGTGTACTATACATGGTAGCTTCATTGTAATAGTAAATAAAAGCCTTTATTTCCTTGAGCATCTCAAGCCTCGTGTGTGATAACGCGCATCAATTTTATTTACTATTAATTAAACTCTCGTCGTTAAAAAAAAAAGAAAACGATACAGAGAGTATGGAGCAAATGTTAAAACCCGAACGTCTTACACTGGATCTACTTGCGGCGGGCGCCTCTAACACCTTCGACCACTGGTTGAAATGTTTTGAGGACTACCTTGCAGCCTCCGCAGCGGTCACCACAGACGTCGACAGACTCCGGGTCCACCACGCGAGGGTAAGCGACACCGTATATCTCGCGATCCGTGCGGCCACCAACTAAACAAGGGCCCTCGAGCTTCTTAAGAAGCGTTACATTGAACCGCCAAAGGAGATGCATGCTCAATACCTCTTAGCCACTCGACGACGGCAGCCCGGCGAAACGACGGAAGAATACGCGAACGAGCTCCTACAGCTAGCCAGGGGCTGTAACTGCAAAGCAGTGTCGGCAGAGCAGAATATGAACGACCTCGCCCGAGATGCGTTTGTGGCGGGAATCGGATCATCTTATATCCGACTCAGACTGTTGGAGCAAGGTAATCTTGATCTCACTAAGTCGATAGAACTAGCAGATATGTTGGAGACGACCTCCAAAAGCCTAGTATTGTATCCCGAAGACCACGTGGAGACAACGTGGCAGGAGCAGTCGCTGATCCCTCCTCGTCCCTCAGGTTCGAAAAGCTGCGTGATGGCGTGCCCACACTCGGGCCTGACGACGGCAGCAGCTCAGGGCGGCCCGCGGTGTTACTTCTGTGGGGGAGTGAAGCACACTCGGCAGCGATGTCCCGCTAAAGCTGTGTTGTGCTCCGCCTGCAGTAAGAAGGGGCACTATTCGAAGGTATGCCGATCCAAACTTACTTCCAGGAACAGCAGTGCGGACTGCGACTCCTCGGAGCCCGGTTCTTCATCATCGGCATCGTCGAGGGTTTCGTCCACGTGCGAGGCCAGGACGCCGCCATTACAGTCGACGGAGTCGCAAGAGATGCGCGACCACCAGGGGTCGCTGAGTTTGGCGCCATCACCCACGTGCGACCTATGGGAGCAGCCATGTTGGTCGGCACCGACCGCGAACGACCAGCAGGGGTCATCTTCATCTATCTCAGCTGCCTGCAGTGGCGCTCACGAACCAATGGTGGCGTCGATCATCCTGGACCAGGCCAAGCCTCACAGACTCGACAAGTCTATGATGGACATTCAGGTAAACAAACACTTGATTTATTGTCTGTTTGACAGCGGGAGCACTGAGAGTTTTAGTGACCCAGACGCTGTGAAGCGGTGTGGCCTCCAGATCCAACCTGTCAAACAGACGATTTCGATGGCATCAAGGTCCCGGTCTGTCACCGTGCTAGGGAGTTGCATGGTAAATTTAATGGTGCAGGGCACGGTTTACGAGCGCTTCAAGCTCCTGGTGTTACCGCACCTTTGCGCGCCAATACTCCTCGGACTAAATTTCATGGTCCACTTGAAGAGTGTAACCCTACAGTACGGTGGGCCACTCCCTCCGCTTTCAGTGGGAGAACAGCAGCTTCCAAATTGCACAACGCGCCCCGCCTGGAGCCTCTCGACGCTGAAGATTACCACACCCTCCCTGTTCCAGAATCTTGTGCCAGGCTGCAAGCCCATCGCAACTAAGAGTAGGCGTTACAGCGCTGAGGATCGGATCTTCATTCGATCTGAAGTTCAGCGGCTCCCCAAGGAAGGGATCATACAATCTAGCGCTAGTCCATGGAGAGCGCAGGTCGTGGTGGACAAGAGTGGGAACAAACCCCGGATGGTCATTGACTATAGTCAGACCATTAATCGATACACGCAGCTGGATGCGTATCCCCTCCCGCCCATATCTGACATGGTCAACCAGATTGCGCACTACCGGGTGTTCTCCACCATAGTCCTCAAGTCTGCCTACCACCAACTCCCCATTCGCCCAGAGGACCGACAATACACGGCTTTTGAGGCGGATGGTCGCTTGTATCACTTTCTCAGGGTTCCTTTTGGTGTCACCAGTGGGGTCTCGGTCTTCCAGCGTGCTATGGACCGAATGATGGACCAGAACGGACTGCGGGCTACCTTCCCGTACCTGGATAACGTCACTATCTGTGGCCATGACCAGCAGGACCACGACACAAATCTCCTTAAGTTCCTACGCACTGCATCTCGCCTGAATCTGACCTACAACAGGGAGAAGTGTGTATTTCGTACGCGCCGTTTAGCCATCCTCGGATACGTGGTGGAAAACGGGGTCATTGGCCCTGATCCAGACCGTATGCGTCCCCTCCTTGAACTTCCCCTGCCCACTAGCGCAAAAGCACTGAGAAGATGCTTAGGCTTCTTCTCTTACTATGCACAGTGGGTTCCCAATTACGCGGACAAAGCCCGTCCGCTCATCAAGTCCACCTCTTTTCCCCTAACACCAGAGGCTCGATTGGCCTTTGATAAACTAAAAGCCGACATCGTGAAAGCTACGATGCACGCTGTTGATGAGTCCATCCCCTTTCAGGTGGAGAGCGATGCATCTGATTTCGCCCTGGCCGCCACACTTAACCAGACGGGCAGGCCCGTCGCCTTTTTTTCCCGCACCCTCCAAGGCCCCGAAATTCGACATTCAGCGGTGGAAAAGGAGGCCCAGGCCATTGTGGAGGCCATCAGGCATTGGCGCCATTACTTGGCGAGAAAACGGTTCACCCTGATCACGGACCAGCGGTCCGTGGCGTTCATGTTCAATAACACGCTGCGGGGCAAGATCAAGAACGACAAGATCTTGAGGTTGAGAATCGAACTCTCCACCTATAATTACGACATCATGTATCGTCCAGGGAAACTCAACGAGCCCTCGGATGCCCTGTCGCGAGGAACATGTGCCAGTATACAGGAGGACCGTTTGCAGGCTCTCCATAATGACCTATGCCATCCTGGGGTCACTCGGCTCTACCACTTTGTAAAAGCCCGCAATCTACCCTACTCGGTGGAGGATGTCAGGTACATAACGAGAAGTTGTCGGGTATGCGCGGATTGCAAACCGCACTTTTACCGACCTGACCGGGCACAACTAGTCAAGGCCACTCGTCCCTTTGAAAGACTGAGTGTCGACTTTAGGGGCCCCCTTCCCTCGACAGATCGGAATGTGTACTTCCTCAACATCATTGATGAGTACTCGAGATTCCCTTTTGTTATTCCCTGCTCTGATACCTCCGCTGCCACGGTTATCAAGGCATTCCGTGATCTTTTTACTCTGTTCCGGTACCACTGCTACATTGACAGCGATAGGGGCTCGTTGTTCATGAGCGATGACTTGAGGCAATACCTGCTCTCATACGGGATTGCCTCTAGTAGAACCACGAGCTACAACCCTAGGGGTAACGGACAGGTGGAACGTGAGAATGCTACAGTCTGGAAGGCTGTCTTACTGGCGTTGAAGTCAAAAAGCCTTCCATTCTCCCGTTGGCAACAGGTGCTCCCTGATGCGCTCAATTCCATACGCTCACTCCTGTGTACGGCAACCTACGCTACTCCCCATGAGAGGCTGTTTTCATTCCCTCGGAAGTCTTCCTCTGGGATCTCATTACTGTCTTGGTTGACGTACTCAGGACCTGTCCTCCTGCGGTGACATGTAAGGGCCCGCAAGTCCGACCCGTTGGTCGAACAGGTCCATTTCCTCCACACCAACCCTCAGTATGCCTATGTGGCATACCCTGACGGGCGAGAGGACACGGTCTCGATTCGAGACCTGGCCCCAGCAGGGGACTTGGAAACCCCTGTCGCTCCCATACCTCCTGTTAGAGACCCCCCAACTATTGTTTCCCCTCCTGACACGGCGCGGGCAGCATCGGGACCATTACTTACCCCTTTTTCTCCCGTGTACAGCTTGCCTGAGTACAGGAGATGGTCACCACTTCAGGGCGTGTTGGAACTCAACAGCTTATCATCACCTCGGGGTCAGCCGGCCCGTGAGACTGTGGAGGAACCGTTGGACATCGCCTTGGGGAGAACGCCACCGTGAGTGCCTACTCCGGTGTCATCACCGGTGTTGAGGAGGTCACAACGACGGTGTGGTCCCCCTGACCGTCTGAACTTATAGACTAATGACAAATTATTCTGGTTTTTTTTGTACCCCGCCGGCCTTGGTCTTCAAAGGAGGGGTGAATGTGGTGAACCATCGTTGGTTCCCACAAGGTAGTACTGAGCCATGGTCTGGCCAGTACTACGAGTATGTATATATGTTGCTGTTGGGGTTAGGGACGGGTTGTTCTACTTGCTGCTGTTGGGGTTAGGGTTGGGCTGTTACACCTGTATTATAGTTATTATGGTACATCCCAGTCGGGCTCCGCCTCCTGGGAGAGGTATAAAGGTCACTGCTCTGTCTGGGACCCCTCAGTCTGGGATCGTGTACTATACAGGGTAGCTTCGTTGTAACAGTAAATAAAAGCCTTTATTACCTTGAGCATCTCAAGCCTCGTGTGTGATAACGCGCTTCACACAGAGAGAGAGCGGGAGCACAGAGAGCAGGAGCACAGAGAGCGGGAGCACAGAGAGAGAGAGAGCAGGAGAACAGAGAGAGAGAGCAGGAGCACAGAGAGAGAGAGAGCAGGAGCACAGAGAGAGAGAACAGGAGCACAGAGAGAGAGAGCAGGAGCACAGAGAGAGAGAGCAGGAGCACAGAGAGAGAGAGCAGGAGCACAGAGAGAGAGAGCAGGAGCACAGAGAGAGAGAGCAGGAGCACAGAGAGAGAGAACAGGAGCACAGAGAGAGAGAGCAGGAGCACAGAGACAGAGAACAGGAGCACAGAGAGCGAGAGAGCAGGCGCACAGAGAGAGAGAGAGCAGGAGCACAGAGAGCGAGAGAGCAGGAGCACAGAGAGAGAGAGCAGCAGCACAGAGAGAAAGAGCAGGAGCACAGAGTGAGAGAGAGAGCAGGAGCACAGAGAGAGAGAGCAGGAGCACAGAGAGAGAGAGCAGGAGCACAGAGACAGAGAACAGGAGCACAGAGAGCGAGAGAGCAGGCGCACAGAGAGAGAGAGAGCAGGAGCACAGAGAGCGAGAGAGCAGGAGCACAGAGAGAGAGCAGGAGCACAGAGAGAAAGAGCAGGAGCACAGAGTGAGAGAGAGAGCAGGAGCAGAGAGAGAGAGAGAGAGCAGGAGCACAGAGAGAGAGAGAGAGCAGGAGCACAGAGAGCGGGAGAGCAGGAGCACAGAGAGAGAGAGCAGGAGCGCAGAGAGAGAGAGAAAGCAGGAGCACAGAGAGCGAGAGAGCAGGAGCAGAGAGAGAGAGAGCAGGAGCACAGAGAGAGAGAGCAGGAGCACAGAGAGCGAGAGAGAGAGAGCAGGAGCACAGAGAGAGAGAGAGCAGGAGCACAGAGAGGGCGCAGGAGCAGAGAGAGAGAGCGAGAGCAGGAGCGCAGAGAGAGAGAGAGCAGGAGCACAGAGAGAGACCAGGAGCACAGAGAGAGAGCGAGAGCAGGAGCACAGAGAGAGAGAGAGCAGGAGCACAGAGAGAGAGAGCAGGAGCACAGAGAGAGAGAGCAGGAGCACAGAGAGAGAGAGAGAGAGCAGGCGCACAGATAGAGAGAGGGTGAGCAGGAGCACAGAGAGAGCGAGAGCTGGAGTACAGAGAGAGAGAGCGGGAGCAGAGAGAGAGAGAGCAGGGGCACAGAGAGAGCAGGAGCACAGAGAGAGAGAGCAGGAGCACAGAGAGAGAGAGAGAGCAGGAGCACAGAGAGAGAGAGAGCAGGAGCACAGAGAGAGAGAGAGAGCAGGAGCACAGAGAGAGAGAGAGCAGGAGCACAGAGAGAGAGCGAGAGAGCAGGAGCACAGAGAGAGAGCAGGAGCACAGAGAGAGAGCAGGAGCACAGAGAGAGAGAGAGCAGGAGCGCAGAGAGAGAGAGAGCAGGAGCGCAGAGAGAGAGAGAGCGGGAGCACAGACAGAGAGAGAGCAGGAGCACAGATAGAGAGAGAGAGAGCAGGAGCACAGAGAGAGAGAGAGCAGGCGCACAGATAGAGAGAGGGTGAGCAGGAGCACAGAGAGAGCGAGAGCTGGAGTACAGAGAGAGAGAGCGGGAGCAGAGAGAGAGAGAGCAGGGGCACAGAGAGAGCAGGAGCACAGAGAGAGTGGGCAGGAGCACAGAGAGAGAGAGAGAGCAGGAGCACAGAGAGAGAGAGAGCAGGAGCACAGAGAGAGAGAGCAGGAGCACAGAGAGAGAGAGCAGGAGCACAGAGAGAGAGAGAGCAGGAGCACAGAGATAGAGCGAGAGAGCAGGAGCAGAGAGAGAGAGCAGGAGCACAGAGAGAGAGCAGGAGCACAGAGAGAGAGAGAGCGGGAGCACAGACAGAGAGAGAGCAGGAGCACAGATAGAGAGAGAGAGCAGGAGCACAGAGAGAGAGAGCAGGAGAACAGATAGAGAGAGAGAGCAGGAGCACAAAGAGAGAGAGCAGGAGCACAGAGAGAGAGAGAGAGCAGGAGCACAGAGAGAGAGAGAGCAGGAGCACAGATAGAGTGAGAGAGCAGGAGCACAGAGAGAGAGAGAGCAGGATTACAGAGAGAGAGAGAGAGTGGGAGCACAGAGAGAGAGAGAGAGCAGGAGCACAGAGAGAGAGAGAGAGAGCAGGAGCACAGAGAGAGAGTGAGAGAGCAGGAGCACAGAGAGAGAGCAGGAGCACAGAGAGAGATAGAGCAGGAGCGCAGTTAGAGAGAGGGAGCAGGAGCACAGAGAGAGAGAGAGAGCAAGAGCACAGAAAGAGAGAGCAGGAGCACAGAGAGAGAGCAGGAGCACAGAGAGAGAGAGAGCAGGAGCACAGAGAGAGAGAGCAGGAGCAGAGAGAGAGAGAGCGGGAGCACAGAGAGAGAGAGCAGGAGCACAGAGAGAGAGAGCAGGAGCACAGAGAGAGAGAGAGCAGGAGCACAGAAAGAGAGAGAGCAGGAGCATAGATAGAGAGAGAGAGCAGGAGCACAGAGAGAGCGAGAGCAGGAGTACAGAGAGAGAGAGAGCGGGAGGACAGAGAGGGAGAGAGAGAGCAGGAGCACAGAGAGAGAGAGAGAGAGTGGTGAACCAACGATGGTTCACCACATTCAAGACACTGGCGCCATTACCTGGCAGGTAAGCGGTTCACCCTGATCACGGATCAACGATCCGTGGCGTTTATGTTCAGTAACACGCAGAGGGGCAAGATCAAGAACGATAAGATCTTGCGGTGGAGAATTGAGCTCTCCACCTATAATTACGATATTATGTATCGTCCAGGGAAGCTCAATGAGCCCTCGGATGCCCTCTCGCGCGGAACATGCGCCATCATGCAGGAGGACCGCTTGAAGGCTCTCCACAATGATCTGTGTCATCCTGGAGTCACCAGACTCTACCACTTCATAAAAGCCCGCAACCTACCCTACTCGGTGGAGGAGGTCAGGTCAGTTACTAGAAGTTGTCGGATTTGCGCAGAATGCAAACCACACTTTTATCGACCAGACCGGGCACATTTGGTCAAGGCCACTCGCCCTTTTGAGAGGCTGAGTGTAGATTTTAAGGGCCCCCTTCCCTCAACGGATCGGAATGTCTATTTTCTTAACATAATAGACGAATTTTCCCGGTTTCCGTTTGTTTTCCCCTGTGCGGACACGTCGACTGCCACCGTCATCAAGGCATTCAGTGAGCTTTTTACCCTGTTCGGGTACCCCTGCTATATTCATAGCGACAGGGGCTCGTCGTTCATGAGCAACGACTTGAGGCAATTCCTGCTCTCATTCGGGATTGCCTCTAGTAGAACCACGAGCTACAACCCTAGGGGTAACGGACAGGTGGAAAGGGAGAATGCTACAGTCTGGAAGGCTGTCCTACTGGCACTGAAATCCAAGGGCCTTCCAGTCTCCCGGTGGCAGGAGGTCCTTCCAACTGCGCTCCATTCTATCCGCTCCCTCCTGTGTACGGCAACCAATGCTACTCCCCACGAGAGGATGTTCTCATTCCCTCGGAAGTCGTCCTCGGGGACCTCATTGCCAGCCTGGTTGACGTACCCAGGACCCGTCCTTCTGCGGCGCCATGTGAGGGCTCGCAAGTCCGACCCCTTGGTCGAACCGGTCCAACTCCTCCACGCCAACCCTCAGTATGCCTATGTGGCATATCCTGACGGGCGAGAGGACACTGTCTCCATTAGAGACCTGGCGCCCGCAGGGGACGTAGCAACTCCTGTCGCTCCTATTCCCCCAGTCACAGATCCACTACTCCTCATTACTTCCCCAGACGTGGCGCGGTCAGCACCGGGACCAGTGCATAACACTTTTACTCCCATGTACAGCTTGCCTGAGACTCGGAGATCGGCGCCACCATCATCACCACCACCACCACCACCAAACGTTCCAGGATCCCCTACACCATCGCCTCATCAGGGCCGGCCGGCCCGGGAGTCTTTGAGGGGACAGCCAGATGTTGCTTTGAGAGAGCCACCGCAAGCACCTGCTCCGGTTTCGCAACCGGTGTTGAGAAGATCGCAGCGTCGGTGTGGTCCTCCAGACCGTCTGGACTTGTGAATCCTGTTATTTTTTTTGTCATTGTCTGTTTTCATCCACCCCGCCACCTTTGGTTCCTAAAGGAGGGGTGAATGTGGTGAACCATCGTTGGTTCACCACTGGGGTTGTTATTGTTGTTGTTATGGGGGTTGTACTATGTTGTTGGGATAGGGTGTTTACCTGTCCCAAGTGTTATCATGGCACACTCCAGTGGGGTCCCGCCTCCGGTGGCAGGGTATAAGACCCCCTGCTCCGGCAGGACCCCTTCAGTCTGAACGGGTGAATTTGTGTTAGTAGTTTCATTGTTAATGTATTAAAGACTTCAGTTCTAAAGCCTTGTTTCCGGGTGCTCATTGAGGTGCATCAGAGAGCAGGAGCACAGAGAGAGTGAGAGCAGGAGCACAGAGAGAGAGAGCAGGAGCACAGAGAGGGAGAGCAGGAGCACAGAGAGAGAGAGCAGGAGCACAGAGAGAGGGAGAGCAGGAGCATAGAGAGAGAGAGAGCAGAAGCATAGAGAGAGAGAGAGGGAGAGAGGGAGCACAGAGAGGGAGAGAGAGAGCAGGAGCACAGAGAGAGAGAGCAGGAGCACAGATAGAGAGAGAGAGAGAGCAGGAGCACAAATAGAGAGAGAGAGAGCAGGAGCACAGAGAGAGAGTGAGAGAGCAGGAGTACAGAGAGAGAGCGGGAGCACAGAGAGAGAGAGCAGAAGCACAGAGAGGGAGAGAGCCGAAGCACAGAGAGGGAGAGAGAGCAGGAGCACAGAGAGAGAGAGAGAGCAGGAGCACAGAGAGAGTGAGAGCAGGAGCACAGAGAGAGAGAGCAGGAGCACAGAGAGGGAGAGCAGGAGCACAGAGAGAGAGAGCAGGAGCATAGAGAGAGAGAGAGCAGAAGCATAGAGAGAGAGAGAGGGAGAGAGGGAGCACAGAGAGGGAGAGAGAGAGCAGGAGCACAGAGAGAGAGAGCAGGAGCACAGATAGAGAGAGAGAGAGAGCAGGAGCACAAATAGAGAGAGAGAGAGCAGGAGCACAGAGAGAGAGTGAGAGAGCAGGAGTACAGAGAGAGAGAGCGGGAGCACAGAGAGAGAGAGCAGAAGCACAGAGAGGGAGAGAGAGCAGGAGCACAGAGAGAGAGAGAGAGCAGGAGCACAGAGAGAGAGAGAGCAGGAGCACAGAGAGCGAGAGAGAGAGAGCAGGAGCACAGAGAGAGAGAGAGCAGGAGCACAGAGAGGGCGCAGGAGCAGAGAGAGAGAGCGAGAGCAGGAGCGCAGAGAGAGAGAGAGCAGGAGCACAGAGAGAGACCAGGAGCACAGAGAGAGAGCGAGAGCAGGAGCACAGAGAGAGAGAGAGCAGGAGCACAGAGAGAGAGAGCAGGAGCACAGAGAGAGAGAGCAGGAGCACAGAGAGAGAGAGAGAGAGCAGGCGCACAGATAGAGAGAGGGTGAGCAGGAGCACAGAGAGAGCGAGAGCTGGAGTACAGAGAGAGAGAGCGGGAGCAGAGAGAGAGAGAGCAGGGGCACAGAGAGAGCAGGAGCACAGAGAGAGAGAGCAGGAGCACAGAGAGAGAGAGAGAGCAGGAGCACAGAGAGAGAGAGAGCAGGAGCACAGAGAGAGAGAGCAGGAGCACAGAGAGAGAGAGCAGGAGCACAGAGAGAGAGAGCAGGAGCACAGAGATAGAGCGAGAGAGCAGGAGCAGAGAGAGAGAGCAGGAGCACAGAGAGAGAGCAGGAGCACAGAGAGAGAGAGAGCAGGAGCGCAGAGAGAGAGAGAGCGGGAGCACAGACATAGAGAGAGCAGGAGCACAGATAGAGAGAGAGAGCAGGAGCACAGAGAGAGAGAGCAGGAGAACAGATAGAGAGAGAGAGCAGGAGCACAAAGAGAGAGAGCAGGAGCACAGAGAGAGAGAGCAGGAGCACAGAGAGAGAGAGAGCAGGAGCACAGATAGAGTGAGACAGCAGGAGCACAGAGAGAGAGAGAGCGGGATTACAGAGAGAGAGAGAGAGTGGGAGCACAGAGAGAGTGAGAGAGCAGGAGCACAGAGAGAGAGAGAGAGAGCAGGAGCACAGAGAGAGAGTGAGAGAGCAGGAGCACAGAGAGAGAGCAGGAGCACAGAGAGAGATAGAGCAGGAGCGCAGTTAGAGAGAGGGAGCAGGAGCACAGAGAGAGAGAGAGAGCAAGAGCACAGAAAGAGAGAGCAGGAGCACAGAGAGAGAGAGCAGGAGCAGAGAGAGAGAGAGCGGGAGCACAGAGAGAGAGAGCAGGAGCACAGAGAGAGCAGGAGCACAGAGAGAGAGAGAGCAGGAGCACAGAAAGAGAGAGAGCAGGAGCATAGATAGAGAGAGAGAGCAGGAGCACAGAGAGAGCGAGAGCAGGAGTACAGAGAGAGAGAGCGGGAGGACAGAGAGGGAGAGAGAGAGCAGGAGCACAGAGAGAGAGAGAGAGCAGGAGCACAGAGAGAGTGAGAGCAGGAGCACAGAGAGAGAGAGCAGGAGCACAGAGAGGGAGAGCAGGAGCACAGAGAGAGAGAGCAGGAGCACAGAGAGAGGGAGAGCAGGAGCATAGAGAGAGAGAGAGCAGAAGCATAGAGAGAGAGAGAGGGAGAGAGGGAGCACAGAGAGGGAGAGAGAGAGCAGGAGCACAGAGAGAGAGAGCAGGAGCACAGATAGAGAGAGAGAGAGAGCAGGAGCACAAATAGAGAGAGAGAGAGCAGGAGCACAGAGAGAGAGTGAGAGAGCAGGAGTACAGAGAGAGAGAGCGGGAGCACAGAGAGAGAGAGCAGAAGCACAGAGAGGGAGAGAGCCGAAGCACAGAGAGGGAGAGAGAGCAGGAGCACAGAGAGAGAGAGCAGGAGCACAGAGAGAGTGAGAGCAGGAGCACAGAGAGAGAGAGCAGGAGCACAGAGAGGGAGAGCAGGAGCACAGAGAGAGAGAGCAGGAGCACAGAGAGAGGGAGAGCAGGAGCATAGAGAGAGAGAGAGAGCAGAAGCATAGAGAGGGAGAGAGGGAGCACAGAGAGGGAGAGAGAGAGCAGGAGCACAGAGAGAGAGAGCAGGAGCACAGATAGAGAGAGAGAGAGAGCAGGAGCACAAATAGAGAGAGAGAGAGCAGGAGCACAGAGAGAGAGTGAGAGAGCAGGAGTACAGAGAGAGAGAGCGGGAGCACAGAGAGAGAGAGCAGAAGCACAGAGAGGGAGAGAGAGCAGGAGCACAGAGAGAGAGAGAGAGCAGGAGCACAGAGAGAGAGAGCAGGAGCACGGAGAGAGAGCGAGTGCAGGAGCACAGAGAGAGAGAGCAGAAGCACAGAGAGGGAGAGAGCCGAAGCACAGAGAGGGAGAGAGAGCAGGAGCACAGAGAGAGAGAGAGAGCAGGAGCACAGAGAGAGTGAGAGCAGGAGCACAGAGAGAGAGAGCAGGAGCACAGAGAGGGAGAGCAGGAGCACAGAGAGAGAGAGCAGGAGCATAGAGTGAGAGAGAGCAGAAGCATAGAGAGAGAGAGAGGGAGAGAGGGAGCACAGAGAGGGAGAGAGAGAGCAGGAGCACAGAGAGAGAGAGCAGGAGCACAGATAGAGAGAGAGAGAGAGCAGGAGCACAAATAGAGAGAGAGAGAGCAGGAGCACAGAGAGAGAGTGAGAGAGCAGGAGTACAGAGAGAGAGAGCGGGAGCACAGAGAGAGAGAGCAGAAGCACAGAGAGGGAGAGAGAGCAGGAGCACAGAGAGAGAGAGAGAGCAGGAGCACAGAGAGAGAGAGAGCAGGAGCACAGAGAGCGAGAGAGAGAGAGCAGGAGCACAGAGAGAGAGAGAGCAGGAGCACAGAGAGGGCGCAGGAGCAGAGAGAGAGAGCGAGAGCAGGAGCGCAGAGAGAGAGAGAGCAGGAGCACAGAGAGAGACCAGGAGCACAGAGAGAGAGCGAGAGCAGGAGCACAGAGAGAGAGAGAGCAGGAGCACAGAGAGAGAGAGCAGGAGCACAGAGAGAGAGAGCAGGAGCACAGAGAGAGAGAGAGAGAGCAGGCGCACAGATAGAGAGAGGGTGAGCAGGAGCACAGAGAGAGCGAGAGCTGGAGTACAGAGAGAGAGAGCGGGAGCAGAGAGAGAGAGAGCAGGGGCACAGAGAGAGCAGGAGCACAGAGAGAGAGAGCAGGAGCACAGAGAGAGAGAGAGAGCAGGAGCACAGAGAGAGAGAGAGCAGGAGCACAGAGAGAGAGAGCAGGAGCACAGAGAGAGAGAGCAGGAGCACAGAGAGAGAGAGAGCAGGAGCACAGAGATAGAGCGAGAGAGCAGGAGCAGAGAGAGAGAGCAGGAGCACAGAGAGAGAGCAGGAGCACAGAGAGAGAGAGAGCAGGAGCGCAGAGAGAGAGAGAGCGGGAGCACAGACATAGAGAGAGCAGGAGCACAGATAGAGAGAGAGAGCAGGAGCACAGAGAGAGAGAGCAGGAGAACAGATAGAGAGAGAGAGCAGGAGCACAAAGAGAGAGAGCAGGAGCACAGAGAGAGAGAGCAGGAGCACAGAGAGAGAGAGCAGGAGCACAGATAGAGTGAGACAGCAGGAGCACAGAGAGAGAGAGAGCGGGATTACAGAGAGAGAGAGAGAGTGGAAGCACAGAGAGAGAGAGAGAGCAGGAGCACAGAGAGAGAGAGAGAGAGCAGGAGCACAGAGAGAGAGTGAGAGAGCAGGAGCACAGAGAGAGAGCAGGAGCACAGAGAGAGATAGAGCAGGAGCGCAGTTAGAGAGAGGGAGCAGGAGCACAGAGAGAGAGAGAGAGCAAGAGCACAGAAAGAGAGAGCAGGAGCACAGAGAGAGAGAGCAGGAGCAGAGAGAGAGAGAGCGGGAGCACAGAGAGAGAGAGCAGGAGCACAGAGAGAGCAGGAGCACAGAGAGAGAGAGAGCAGGAGCACAGAAAGAGAGAGAGCAGGAGCATAGATAGAGAGAGAGAGCAGGAGCACAGAGAGAGCGAGAGCAGGAGTACAGAGAGAGAGAGCGGGAGGACAGAGAGGGAGAGAGAGAGCAGGAGCACAGAGAGAGAGAGAGAGCAGGAGCACAGAGAGAGTGAGAGCAGGAGCACAGAGAGAGAGAGCAGGAGCACAGAGAGGGAGAGCAGGAGCACAGAGAGAGAGAGCAGGAGCACAGAGAGAGGGAGAGCAGGAGCATAGAGAGAGAGAGAGCAGAAGCATAGAGAGAGAGAGAGGGAGAGAGGGAGCACAGAGAGGGAGAGAGAGAGCAGGAGCACAGAGAGAGAGAGCAGGAGCACAGATAGAGAGAGAGAGAGAGCAGGAGCACAAATAGAGAGAGAGAGAGCAGGAGCACAGAGAGAGAGTGAGAGAGCAGGAGTACAGAGAGAGAGAGCGGGAGCACAGAGAGAGAGAGCAGAAGCACAGAGAGGGAGAGAGAGCAGGAGCACAGAGAGAGAGAGAGAGCAGGAGCACAGAGAGAGAGAGCAGGAGCACGGAGAGAGAGCGAGTGCAGGAGCACAGAGAGAGAGAGCAGGAGCACAGATGGAGAGAGAGAGCAGGAGCACAGAGAGAGAGTGCAGGAGCACGGAGAGAGAGAGAGTGCAGGAGCACGGAGAGAGAGAGAGTGCAGGAGCACAGTGTGGTGAACCATCGTTGGTTCACCACTGGGGGTTGTTACTATGTTACTGTTGGGCTAGGGTGTTGTTACTGTGGGGGTTGTACAATGTTGTTGGGTTAGGGTGTTTACCTGTTATAAGAGTTATCATGGCACGTTCCAGTGGGGTCCCGCCTCCGGTGGCGAGGTATAAGACCCCCTGCTCCGGCGGGACCCCTTCAGTCTGAACTGGTGTATTCGTGTTAGTAGTTCCATTGTTACTCTATTAAAGCCTTCAATACCGAAGCCTTGGTTCCATGTGCTTATTGTCGCGCATCAATTTAATAGAGTAAACAGAAAACTCACAGCTGTACAACAAGAAGAAAAAAAAAACAGAGAGTATGGAACAGATTCTAAAACCGGATCGTCTGACACTGGACCCACGTGCGGTCGGTGCAGCTAACACATTCGACCATTGGTGGAAGTGCTTTGAGGACTACCTGGCAGCCTCGGTAGCTATCACTACAGACAGTGATAAACTCCAGGTCCTCCACGCAAGGGTAAGCGACACGATTTACCTAGCCATTCGTGCAGCTCCCACCTACCTGGGTGCCGTCGAGCTCTTAAAAAAAAGATACACTATGCCACCCAACGAGATACATGCTCGTTACCTCCTCGCTACACGACGTCGGCAGTCGGGCGAAACCATGGAGGACTATGCCAATGAGCTCCTGCAGCTTGCCAGGGGTTGCGATTGGAAGGACGTATCAGCCGAACAGTATATGTACGACCTCGCCCGAGACGCGTTCGTAGCAGGGGTAGGGTCCTCGTACATCAGGCTTAAATTGCTGGAAAAGGGGAAACTCAACTTGACCCAGGCAATGGAGATGGCCGTGAGGTTGGAGGCGGCGTCGAAGAGCTTGGCGCTGTACCCCGAGGACCACGTGCAGTCAACGTGGTTGGAGCAAGCTCAGCTCCCTCCTCGCCCCGCTAACCCGCGCTCCCAGATCGATTCGACGACGGCGGCAGCTCCAGGTGGCCAGCGATGCTATTTTTGTGGAGGGGCCAAGCATCCACGGCAACAGTGTCCGGCAAGAACGGCAATCTGCAGCCAGTGCGGTAAAAAGGGCCACTACGGCAAAGTCTGCAGGTCCAAACCTAAAAACGGCAGTGCAGCTTGTAACCCTCCAGAACGGAGACAATCTCTTTCGGCGTCGCAGTACCCACGAGGTCCGACCACGTGCGATCCCAGGACGGCGCCATCGTGGCTGACAGAGGAGGAGGAAGACCACCAGGAGTCGCTGCGCTTGGCGCCCTCGCCCACATGCGATTCATGGGGGCGGCCATCATGGTCCACGACGACTAGGAGCGACCAGCAGGGGTCCTCAGCATCCACATCGGCAGCATGCAGTGACGCCCAGGGGCCAACGGTGGCGTCGATCTCCCTGGATCAGACCAGGCACTACAGACTGGAACATTCTATGATGGATATAAAGGTTAGTGGCAGAACTGTGAATTGTCTGTTTGACAGTGGAAGCACCGAAAGTTTCATACACCCTGAAACTGCTAAAAGGTGTGGACTCCGGATTCTCCCTGCCAAACAGACAATTTCCATGGCATCACGGTCCCGGTCTGTACCGATCCAAGGACGATGTATGGTAACTCTTGAGGTACAGGGCACAATTTATGAGCAATACAGGCTCCTTGTGTTACCTCACCTTTGCGCGCCAATTCTCCTCGGACTGAACTTTATGGTCCACATGAAGAGTGTGATCCTACAGTACGGTGGGCCACTCCCTTCACTGGCAGTAGGGAATCAGCCGCAGCCTCCAAATTGCAATGCAATCTATCCACCCTGAAAATCACTACACCATCCCTTTTTAAAAATCTGGTACCTGGCTGCAAGCCCATCGCTACTAAAAGTAGGCCTTACAGCGCTGAGGACCGGATCTTTATTAGATCTGAGGTTCAGCGGCTCCTCAAGGAGGGGATCATACAGGCCAGTGCTAGTCCGTGGAGAGCGCAGGTCGTGGTATTCAAAAGCGGGAACAAACCTCGGATGGTCATCGACTATAGTCAGACCATTAATAGATACACGCAGCTGGATGCGTATCCTCTCCCGCGCATTTCTGATATGGTCAATCAGATTGCGCAGTACCGAGTGTTTTCTAACATAGACCTTAAGTCCGCCTACCATCAACTCCCCATCCGCCCAGAGGACCGACAATATACGGCTTTTGAGGCGGATGGTCGTCTATACCAATTCCTCAGGGTTCCATTTGGTGTCACCAATGGGGTCTCGGTCTTCCAGCGTGCTATGGACCGAATGGTGGACCAGAACGGGTTGTGGGCTACCTTCCCGTACCTGGATAACGTCACCATCTGCGGCCATGACCAGCAGGAACACGACACGAATCTCCAACACTTTCTGCGCACTGCATCTCGCCTGAATCTGACCTATAACAGGGAGAAGTGCGTATTCCGTACGCGTAGGTTAGCCATCCTCGGATACGTGGTGGAAAACGGGGTCATTGGCCCTGATCCAGACCGTATGCGCCCACTCACTGAACTTCCCTTGCCCGCTAGCACGAAAGCACTGAGGAGATGCCTCGGGTTTTTTTCGTATTATGCACAGTGGGTCCCCAACTACGCGGACAAAGCTCGTCCGCTCATTAAGTCCACGACCTTCCCAGTTACGCCGGAGGCCCAATTGGCCTTCAAGGTTTTGAAGAGCGACATCTCGAAAGCCACGATGCACGCGGTGGATGAATCCATTCCTTTCCAGGTGGAGAGTGATGCATCTGACTTCGCCCTAGCCGCCACACTAAACCAGGCAGGCAGGCCCGTCGCGTTCTTTTCCCGCACCCTTCAAGGCCCAGAAATTCGGCACTCAGCGGTGGAGAAGGAGGCTCAGGCCATTGTGGAGGCAGTCAGACACTGGCGCCATTACCTGGCAGGGAAGCGGTTCACCCTGATCACGGATCAACGATCCGTGGCGTTTATGTTCAGTAACACGCAGAGGGGCAAGATCAAGAACGATAAGATCTTGCGGTGGAGAATTGAGCTCTCCACCTATAATTACGATATTATGTATCGTCCAGGGAAGCTCAATGAGCCCTCGGATGCCCTCTCGCGCGGAACATGCGCCATCATGCAGGAGGACCGCTTGAAGGCTCTCCACAATGATCTGTGTCATCCTGGAGTCACCAGACTCTACCACTTCATCAAAGCCCGCAACCTGCCTTACTCGGTGGAGGATGTCAGGTCAGTGACTAGAAGCTGTCGGATTTGCGCAGAATGCAAACCACACTTTTATCGACCAGACCGGGCACAATTGGTCAAGGCCACTCGCCCTTTTGAGAGGCTGAGTGTGGATTTTAAGGGCCCCTTCCCTCAACGGACCGGAATGTCTATTTCCTCAACATAATAGACGAGTATTCCCGGTTTCCGTTTGTTGTCCCCTGTGCGGACACGTCGACTGCCACCGTCATCAAGGTTTTCAGTGAACTTTTTACCCTGTTCGGGTACCCCTGCTACATTCATAGCGACAGGGGCTCGTCGTTCATGAGCAACGACTTGAGGCAATTCCTGCTCTCATTCGGGATTGCCTCTAGTAGAACCACGAGCTACAACCCTAGGGGTAACGGACAGGTGGAAAGGGAGAATGCTACAGTCTGGAAGGCTGTCCTACTGGCACTGAAATCCAGGGGCCTTCCAGTCTCCCGTTGGCAGGAGGTCCTTCCAAATGCGCTCCATTCTATCCGCTCCCTCCTGTGTACGGCAACCAATGCTACTCCCCACGAGAGGATGTTCTCATTCCCTTGGAAGTCGTCCTCGGGGACCTCATTGCCAGCCTGGTTGACGTACCCAGGACCCGTCCTTCTGCGGCGACATGTGAGGGCTCGCAAGTCCGACCCCTTGGTCGAACCGGTCCAACTCCTCCACGCCAACCCTCAGTATGCCTATGTGGCATATCCTGACGGGCGAGAGGACACTGTCTCCATTAGAGACCTGGCGCCCGCAGGGGACGTAGCAACTCCTGTCGCTCCTATTCCCCCAGTCACGAATCCACTACTCCTCATTACTTCCCCAGACGTGGCGCGGTCAGCACCGGGACCAGTGCATAACACTTTTACTCCCATGTACAGCTTGCCTGAGACTCGGAGATCGGCGCCACCATCATCACCACCACCACTACCACCAAACGTTCCAGGATCCCCTGCACCATCGCCTCACCAGGGCCGGCCGGCCCGGGAGTCCTTGAGGGGACAGCCAGACGTTGCTTTGGAATGAGCGCCACCACAAGCACCTGCTCCGGTTTCGCAACCGGTGTTGAGGAGATCGCAGCGTTGGTGCGGTCCTCCAGACCGTCTGGACTTGTGAATCCTGTGATTTGTCTGTTTATATGACCTGTTTTTCGTCCACCCCGCCACCTTTTGTTCTTAAAGGAGGGGTGAATGTGGTGAACCATCGTTGGTTCACCACTGGGGGTTGTAACTATGTTACTGTTGGGCTAGGGTGTTGTTACTGTGGGGGTTGTACAATGTTGTTGGGTTAGGGTGTTTACCTGTTATAAGAGTTATCATGGCACGTTCCAGTGGGGTCCCGCCTCCGGTGGCGAGGTATAAGATCCCCTGCTCCGGCGGGACCCCTTCAGTCTGAACTGGTGTATTCGTGTTAGTAGTTCCATTGTTACTCTATTAAAGCCTTCAATACTGAAGCCTTGGTTCCATGTGCTTATTGTCGCGCATCACACAGAGAGAGAGAGAGAGAGAGCAGGAGCACAGAGAGAGCGAGAGCAGGAGTACAGAGAGAGAGAGAGCGGGAGCTAAGAGAGGGAGAGAGAGAGCAGGAGCACAGAGATAGAGAGCAGGAGCACCGAGACAGAGAGAGCAGGAGCACAGATAGAGAGAATGCAGGAGCACAGATAGAGAGAGAGAGCCGGAGCACAGAGAGAGAGAGAGCAGGAGCACAGAGAGAGCAGGAGCACAGAGAAAGAGAGAGCAGGAGCACAGAGAGAGAGAGAGCAGGAGCACAGAGAGAGAGAGAGAGCAGGAGCACAGAGAGAGGGAGAGCAAGAGCACAGAGAGAGAGGGCGCAGGAGCAGCGAGAGAGAGCGAGAGCAGGAGCGCAGAGAGAGCGAGCAGGAGCACAGAGAGAGAGCAGGAGCACAGAGAGAGAGCAGAAGCACCTAGAGAGAGAGCAGGAGCACAGAGAGAGTGTGGTGAACCATCGTTGGTTACCACTGTGGTGTTATTCTAATGTTGCTGTTGGGCTAGGGTGTTGACACTGTGGGGTTGTTATAATGTTGTTGTTAGGTTAGGGTGTTTACACTGTGGGATTAATATACCTGTGGTGGATGCTGTTGTGGCACATCCCGGTTGGGCCCCGCCTCCTGGGAGAGGTATAAGATCCTCTGCTCAGGCGGGACCCCTCCAGTCTGGAATGGTGTACTCGTGTTTAAATCGTTCCATTGTTAGACAATAAAAGCCTTCAATTACAGAAGCCTTGTGTCTCGTGCTCGATTGTCGCTGATGCGCGAGAGAGAGCAGGAGCACAGAGAGAGAGAGCAGCAGCACAGAGAGAAAGAGCAGGAGCACAGAGTGAGAGAGAGAGCAGGAGCAGAGAGAGAGAGAGCAGGAGCACAGAGAGAGTGATGCACGTCAATTGAACTCAAGACACAAGGCTTCGGTAACTGAAGGCTTTTATTGCCTAACAATGGAACTATTAGAACATAAGTACACCACTCCAGACTGACGAGGTCCCGCCCGAGCAGGGGGTCTTATACCTCTCCCAGGAGGCGGAGCCCGACCGGGATGTGCCACAACAGCAACAACCACAGGTGTATTAATCCCACAGTGTGAACACCCTAGCCCAACAACAACATTAGAACAACCCCACAGTGGGAACCAACGATGGTTCACCACATTCACCCCTCCTTTGAGAACAAAGGCCGGCGGGGTGCGAACACAGACAATATAAAAAAAGTCAAAAATCTACAAGTCCAGACGGTCTGGAGGACCGCACCGTCGTTGTGACCTCCTCAATACCGGCGGTGACACCGGAGTAGGTGCTTGCGGTGGCATCCTCTCCAAAACAGCGTCCGGCTGTCCTCTCGCGGACTCACGGGCCGGTTGACCCTGATGAAGCGGTAGTGCAGGGGATCCCGGTACATTCTGCGATGGCGCCGATCTCCGAGTCTCAGGCAAGCTGTACAGTGGAGTATAACTGTTATGCACTGGTCCCGGTGCTGACCGCGCCACGTCCGGGTGAGAAATAAGAGATAAGGGATTCGTGACTGGGGGTATGGGAGCGACAGGAGTTGCTACGTCCCCTGCGGGCGCCAGGTCTCGGATCGAGACTGTGTCCTTTCGCCCGTCAGGATATGCCACATAGGCATACTGAGGGTTGGCGTGGAGGAGGTGGACCGGTTCGACCAAGGGGTCGGACTTGCGGGCCCTTACATGTCGCCGCAGAAGGACGGGTCCTGGGTACGTCAACCAGGCTGGTAAAGATATCCCCGAGGACGACTTCCGAGGGAATGAGAACATCCTCTCGTGGGGAGTAGCATTGGTTGCCGTACACAGGAGGGAGCGAATGGAGTGAAGCGCATTTGGGAGGACCCCCTGCCAATGGGAGACTGGAAGGCCTTTGGACTTCAGCGTCAATAGGACAGCCTTCCAGACTGTAGCATTCTCTCTTTCCACCTGTCCATTGCCCCTAGGGTTGTAACTCGTGGTCCTACTAGAGGCAATCCCGTATGAGAGCAGGAATTGCCTCAAGTCATTACTCATGAACGACGAGCCCCTGTCGCTATGTATATAGCTGGGGTACCCGAACAGGGTAAAAAGATCACGGAATGCCTTGATCACCGTGGCAGTCGACGTGTCCGCACAGGGGACAACAAACGGGAACCGGGAGTACTCATCTATGATGTTAAGAAAGTACACGTTCCGATCTGTTGAGGGAAGGGGGCCCTTAAAATCCACACTTAGCCTCTCGAAGGGGCGAGTGGCCTTGACCAAATGTGCCCGGTCAGGTCGGTAAAAGTGCGGTTTGCATTCCGCGCAAATCCGACAGCTCCTTGTCACTGACCTGACGTCCTCCACCGAGTAAGGCAGGTTGCGGGCTTTGATGAAGTGGTAGAACCGAGTGACCCCAGGATGGCACAGGTCATTTTGGAGGGCGTTCAAGCGGTCCTCCTGCATAGTAGCGCATGTTCCGCGCGAGAGGGCATCCGAGGGCTCATTGAGTTTCCCTGGACGATACATGATATCGTAATTATAGGTGGAGAGCTCAATTCTCCACCGCAAGATCTTGTCGTTCTTGATCTTGCCCCTCTGCGTGTTATTGAACATAAACGCCACGGACCGCTGGTCCGTGATCAGGGTGAACCGCTTCCCCGCCAGGTAATGGCGCCAGTGTCTGACGGCCTCCACAATGGCCTGGGCCTCCTTTTCCACCGCTGAATGCCGAATTTCGGGACCTTGGAGGGTGCGGGTAAAAATGCGACGGGCCTGCCCGCCTGGTTTAGTGTGGCGGCCAGGGCGAAATCAGATGCATCACTTTCCACCTGAAAAGGGATGGATTCGTCCATCGCGTGCATCGTGGCTTTCGCAATGTCGTGTTTCAATGCCTTGAAGGCCAATTGGGCCTCTGGTGTGAGTGGAAAAGTCGTGGACTTAATAAGCGGACGGGCTTTGTCCGCGTAGTTGGGGACCCACTGCGCATAATAGGAGAAGAAGCCTAGGCATCTCCTCAGTGCTTTTGCGCTAGCGGGCAAAGGAAGTTCAGTAAGGGGGCGCATACGGTCAGGATCAGGGCCAATGACCCCGTTTTCCACTACGTATCCCAGGATGGCTAACCGGCGCGTACGGAATACACACTTCTCCCTGTTGTAGGTCAGATTCAGGCGAGATGCAGTGCGCAAAAAGTTCTGGAGATTTGTGTCATGGTCCTGCTGATTACGGCCGCAGATGGTGACATTATCCAGGTACGGGAAGGTAGTCCGCAGCCCGTTCTGGTCCACCATTCGGTCCATAGCACGCTGGAAGACCGAGACCCCATTGGTGACACCAAATGGAACCCTAAGAAACTGATACAGACGACCATCCGCCTCAAAAGTCGTGTAATGTCGGTCCTCTGGGCGGATGGGGAGTTGGTGGTAGGCGGACTTAAGGTCTATGGTGGAGAACACCCGGTACTGCGCAATCTGATTGACCATATCAGATATGCGCGGGAGAGGATACGCATCCAGCTGCGTATATCGGTTAATGGTCTGACTGTAATCAATGACCATCCGGGATTTGTTCCCGCTCTTAACCACCACGACCTGTGTTCTCCACGGTCTAACGCTGGGCTGTATGATCCCTTCTTTGAGGAGCCGCTGAACCTCAGATCTGATGAAGATCCGATCTTCAGCGCTGTAACGCCTACTTTTAGTAACGATGGGCTTGCAGCCTGGTACCAGATTCTTAAATAAAGAGGGTGTGGTGATCTTTAATGTGGAAAGATTGCATGCGGGGCGCTTTGGACAATTTGGAGGCTGCGGCTGGTCCCCTACTGTCAGCGAAGGGAGTGGCCCACCGTACTGTAGGATCACACTCTTCATGTGGGCCATAAAGTTTAGTCCGAGGAGAATTGGTGCGCAAAGATGCGGCAACACAAGGAGCCTGTATCGCTCGTAAATTGTGCCCTGCACTTTCAGAGTTACCACACAACGTCCTTGAACCGGTACAGATCGGGACCGTGATGCCATAGAAATTGTCTGTTTGGCAGGTAGAACCTGGAGTCCACACCTCTTTACAGTGTCTGGGTGAATAAAGCTCTCAGTGCTCCCGCTGTCAAACAGACAATAAACTGTACGACCATTTACCTTAATGTTCATCATTGAACAGTCAAGCCTGTGGTGCTTAGCCTGGTTCAGGGTGATCGACGCCACCGTTGGCCCTTGGACGTCACTGCAGGCAGCTGAGGTTGATGCTGAGGACCCCTGCTGGTCGCTCCTGGTCATCGTCGACCAAAATGGCCGCCCCCATGAATCGCACATGGTTGAGGGCGCCAAGTGTAGCGACTCCTGGTGGTCATCCTCCTCCGACTCCGTCAACCACAATGGCGTCGTCCTGGACTCGCACGTGGACGAACCCCGTGGGTACTTCGACGTCGATGGTGATGATCCCCGTTCTGAAGGGTCACAGGCTGCACTGCCGTTCTTGGGCTTCGATCTGCAGACCTTCGCATAGTGCCCCTTTTTACCGCATTGATTACAGACCACCGCTTTAGCAGGACACTTTTGTCGTGGATGCTTGGCTCCTCCGCAGAAGTAGCACCGCGGGCCGCCTGGGGCTGCCGCCGTCGTCGGGTCTATATGGGAGCACGCCATAATACTGCACTTCGAGCCCGTGGGGCGAGGAGGGATTTGTGACTGCTCCTGCCACGTTGTCTCCACGTGGTCCTCCGGATACAGGACCAAGCTCTTCGAAGCCGCCACAAGCATTTCAGCCGTCCCCATAGCTTGGGTCAGGTTGAGATTCCCCTTTTCCAGCAGCTTGAGACGGATGTACGAAGACCCTACCCCTGCCACAAACGCATCTCGGGCGAGGTCGTACATGTACTGCTCAGCCGACACAGCTTTGCAGTCGCAGCCCCTGGCAAGCTGCAAGAGCTCATTGCCGTAATCCTCCATGGTTTCGCCCGACTGCCGACGTCGTGTAGCGAGGAGGTAACGAGCGTGGATCTCGTTGGGAGGTCTCGTGTAGCGCTTTTTTAAAAGCTCGAGGGCCGCACGGATCGCGAGGTAGACAGTGTCGCTTACCCTCGCATGGAGGACCCGGAGTCTGTCGTCATCTGTGATGACCGCTGCAGAGGCTGCCAGGTAGTCCTCGAAACACTTCAGCCAGTGGTCGAAGGTGTTAGAGGCGCCGACCGCACGTGGATCCAGCGTCAGACGCTCTGGCTTTAGTATTTGTTCCATACTCTCCGTCGAGAGCTTAATGTTAGGCAATAAAATTGATGCACGTCAATTGAACTCAAGACACAAGGCTTCGGTAACTGAAGGCTTTTATTGCCTAACAATGGAACTATTAGAACATAAGTACACCACTCCAGACTGACGAGGTCCCGCCCGAGCAGGGGGTCTTATACCTCTCCCAGGAGGCGGAGCCCGAATGGGATGTGCCACAACAGCAACAACCACAGGTGTATTAATCCCACCCTAGCCCAACAACAACATTAGAACAATCCCACAGTGTGAACACACTAGCCCAACAACAACATTAGAACAACCCCACAGTGGGAACCAACGATGGTTCACCAGAGAGAGAGAGAGAGCAGGAGCACAGAGAGCGAGAGAGCAGGAGCACAGAGAGAGAGAGAGCAGGAGCGCAGAGAGAGAGAGAGAGCAGGGGCACAGAGAGCGAGAGAGCAGGAGCAGAGAGAGAGAGAGCAGGAGCACAGAGAGAGAGCAGGAGCACAGAGAGAGAGAGAGCAGGAGCACAGAGAGAGAGAGAGCAGGAGCACAGAGAGAGAGGGCGCAGGAGCAGAGAGAGAGAGCGAGAGCAGGAGCGCAGAGAGAGAGCAGGAGCACAGAGAGAGAGCAGGAGCACAGAGAGAGAGCGAGAGCAGGAGCGCAGAGAGAGAGAGAGCAGGAGCACAGAGAGAGAGAGCAGGAGCACAGAGAGAGAGAGCAGGAGCACAGAGAGAGAAAGAGCAGGAGCACAGAGAGCGAGAGAGCAGGAGCACAGAGAGAGAGAGCAGGAGCACAGAGAGAGAGCAGGAGCACAGAGAGAGAGAGAGAGCGGAAGCACAGAGAGAGAGCAGGAGCACAGAGAGAGAGAGCAGGAGCACAGAGAGAGAGCAGGAGCACAGAGAGCGAGCAGGAGCACAGAGAGAGAGAGAGCAGGAGCACAGAGTGAGAGAGAGAGCAGGAGCACAGAGAGAGAGAGCAGGAGCACAGAGTGAGAGAGAGAGAGCAGGAGCAGAGAGCGAGAGAGCAGGAGCACAGAGAGCGAGAGAGCAGGAGCACAGAGAGAGAGAGCAGGAGCACAGAGTGAGAGAGAGAGCAGGAGCACAGAGAGAGAGAGCAGGAGCACAGAGAGAGAGAGCAGGAGCACAGAGAGAGAGAGCAGCAGCACAGAGTGAGAGAGAGAGCAGGAGCAGAGAGCGAGAGAGCAGGAGCCCAGAGAGAGAGAGAGAGCAGGAGCACAGAGAGCGAGAGAGCAGGAGCACAGAGAGAGAGCAGGAGCACAGAGAGAGAGAGAGCAGGAGCACAGAGAGAGAGCAGGAGCACAGAGAGAGAGCAGGAGCACAGAGAGAGAGCAGGAGCACAGAGAGAGAGAGAGCAAGAGCACAGAGAGAGAGGTCGCAGGAGCAACGAGAGAGAGCGAGAGCAGGAGCGCAGAGAGAGAGAGCAGGAGCACAGAGAGAGAGAGCAGCAGCACAGAGAGAAAGAGCAGGAGCACAGAGTGAGAGAGAGAGCAGGAGCACAGAGAGCGAGAGAGCAGGAGCACAGAGAGAGAGAGCAGGAGCGCAGAGAGAGAGAGAACAGGAGCAGAGAGAGAGAGAACAGGAGCACAGAGAGCGAGAGAGCAGGAGCAGAGAGAGAGAGAACAGGAGCACAGAGAGCGAGAGAGCAGGAGCAGAGAGAGAGAGAGCAGGAGCACAGAGAGAGAGCAGGAGCACAGAGAGAGAGCAGGAGCACAGAGAGAGAGCAGGAGCACAGAGAGAGAGAGCAGGAGCACAGGGAGAGAGAGAGCAAGAGCACAGAGAGAGAGGTCGCAGGAGCAGCGAGAGAGAGCGAGAGCAGGAGCACAGAGAGAGAGAGCAGGAGCGCAGGGAGAGAGCAGGAGCACAGAGAGAGAGAGCAGGAGCACAGATAGGGTGAGAGAGCAGGAGCACAGATAGAGAGAGAGAGCAGGAGCACAGAGAGAGCGAGAGCAGGAGTACAGAGAGAGAGAGCGGGAGGACAGAGAGGGAGAGAGAGAGCAGGAGCACAGAGAGAGAGAGCGGGAGCACAGAGAGAGCAGGAGCACAGAGAGAGAGAGAGCAGGAGCACAGAGAGAGAGAGCAGGAGCACAGAGAGAGAGAGCAGGAGCACAGAGAGAGAGAGCAGGAGCACAGAGTGAGAGAGAGAGCAGGAGCAGAGAGCGAGAGAGCAGGAGCCCAGAGAGAGAGAGAGAGAGCAGGAGCACAGAGAGCGAGAGAGCAGGAGCACAGAGAGAGAGAGCAGGAGCACAGAGAGAGAGCAGGAGCACAGAGAGAGAGCAGGAGCACAGAGAGAGAGAGCAGGAGCACAGGGAGAGAGAGAGCAAGAGCACAGAGAGAGAGGTCGCAGGAGCAGCGAGAGAGAGCGAGAGCAGGAGCACAGAGAGAGAGAGCAGGAGCGCAGGGAGAGAGCAGGAGCACAGAGAGAGAGCGGAAGCACAGAGAGAGAGAGCAGGAGCACAGATAGAGAGAGAGAGAGCAGGAGCACGGAGAGAGCGAGAGCAGGAGTACAGAGAGAGAGAGAGCGGGAGCACAGAGAGAGAGAGCAGGGGCACAGAGAGAGCAGGAGCAGAGAGAGAGAGAGCAGGAGCACAGAGAGAGAGAGCAGGGGCACAGAGAGAGAGAGAGAGTGCAGGAGCACAGAGAGAGAGAGCAGGAGCACAGAGAGAGGGAGAGAGCAGGAGCACAGAGAGAGAGAGCAGGAGCACAGAGAGAGAGAGCAGAAGCACAGAGAGAGAGAGTTAGCAGGAGCACAGAGAGAGCGAGAGCAGGAGTACAGAGAGAGAGAGCAGGAGCACAGAGAGAGAGAGCAGGAGCACAGAGAGAGAGAGCAGGAGCACAGAGAGAGAGGGTAGAAGCACAGAGAGGGAGAGAGCAGAAGCACAGATAGGGTGAGAGAGCAGGAGCACAGAGAGAGCGAGAGCAGGAGTACAGATAGAGAGAGAGAGCAGGAGCACAGATTGATGCGCGACAATCAAGCACGAGGTACAAGGCTTCAGCGATTGAAGGCTTTTATTGACAAACAATGGAACTATTTAAACAAGAGTACACCATTCCAGACTGGAGGGGTCCCGCCTGAGCAGAGGGTCATATACCTCTCCCAGGAGGCGGGGCCCGACCGGGATGTGCCATAACAACATCCACCACAGGTATGTTAATCCCACAGTGTAAACACCCTAACCCAACAACATTATAACGACCCCCACAGTGGCAACACCCTAACCCAACAGTAACATTGGAATAACCCCACAGTGGTAACCACCGATGGTTCACCACATTCACCCCTCCTTTAAAAACAAAGGCCTGCGGGGTGCGAAAACAGGTCACATATATACAAAATTCACAAGTCCAGACGGTCTGGAGGACCGCACCGTCGCTGTGATCTCCTCAACACCGGTTGCGACACCGGAGCAGGTGCTTGCGGTGGCGTTCTCTCCAAAACAGCGTCCGGCTGTCCCCTCGAGGACTCCCGGGCCGGTTGACCCTGGTGAGGCGGTGGTGCAGGGGATCCTGGAACCTTCTGTGGTGGCGCCGATCTCCGAGTCTCAGGCAAGCTGTACATGGGAGTATAACTGTTATGCACTGGTCCCGGTGCTGACCGCGCCACGTCTGGGGAAGAAAGAAGTGAAAGGGGGTTCGTGACAGGGGGTATAGGAGCGACAGGAGTTGCTACGTCCCCTGCGGGCGCCAGGTCTCGAATCGAGACTGTGTCCTCTCGCCCGTCAGGATATGCCACATAGGCATACTGAGGGTTGGCGTGGAGGAGTTGGACCGGTTCGACCAAGGGGTCGGACTTGCGGGCCCTCACATGTCGCCGCAGAAGGACGGGTCCTGGGTACGTCAACCAGGCTGGTAAAGATATCCCCGAGGACGACTTCCGAGGGAATGAGAACATCCTCTCGTGGGGAGTAGCATTGGTTGCCGTACAGAGGAGGGAGCGAATGGAGTGAAGCGCATTTGGAAGGACCTCCTGCCAACGGGAGACTGGAAGGCCCCTGGACTGCAGCGCCAATAGGACAGCCTTCCAGACTGTAGCATTCTCCCTCTCCACCTGTCCGTTACCCCTAGGGTTGTAGCTCGTGGTTCTACTAGAGGCAATCCCGTATGAGAGCAGGAATTGCCTCAAGTCGTTACTCATGAACGACGAGCCCCTGTCGCTATGTATGTAGCAGGGGTACCCGAACAGGATAAAAAGATCACTGAATGCCTTAATCACTGTGGCAGTCGACGTGTCCGCACAGGGGACAACAAACGGGAACCGGGAGTATTCATCTATGATATTGAGAAAATAGACATTCCGGTCCGTTGAGGGAAGGGGGCCCTTAAAATCCACACTCAGCCTCTCGAAGGGGCGAGTGGCCTTGACCAATTGTGCCCGGTCCGGTCGATAAAAGTGCGGTTTGCATTCCGCGCAAATCCGACAGCTTCTCGTTACTGACCTGACATCCTCCACCGAGTAGGGCAGGTTGCGGGCTTTTATGAAGTGGTAGAGTCGAGTGACTCCAGGATGGCACAGGTCATTGTGGAGGGCCTTCAAGCGGTCCTCCTGCATGATGGCGCATGTTCCGCACGAGAGGGCATCCGAGGGCTCATTGAGCTTCCCTGGACGATACATAATATCGTAATTATAGGTGGAGAGCTCAATTCTCCACCGCAAGATCTTATCATTCTTGATCTTGCCCCTCTGCGTATTACTGAACATAAACGCCACGGATCGTTGATCCGTGATCAGGGTGAACCGCTTCCCCGCCAGGTAATGGCGCCAGTGTCTGATGGCCTCCACAATGGCCTGGGCCTCCTTCTCCACCGCTGAATGCCGAATTTCGGGACCTTGAAGGGTGCGGGAAAAAAACGCGACGGGCCTGCCTGCCTGGTTTAGTGTGGCGGCCAGGGCAAAATCCGATGCATCACTTTCCACCTGAAAAGGGATGGATTCATCCACCGCGTGCATCGTGGCTTTCGCAATGTCGCTTTTCAAAGCCTTGAAGGCCAATTGGGCCTCCGGCGTGAGTGGGAAGGTCGTGGACTTGATGAGCGGACGAGCTTTGTCCGCGTAGTTGGGGACCCACTGCGCATAATAAGAAAAGATGCCGAGGCATCTCCTCAGTGCTTTCGTGCTTGCAGGCAAGGGAAGTTCAGTAAGGGGGCGCATACGGTCTGGATCAGGGCCGATGACCCCGTTTTCCACCACGTATCCAAGGATAGCTAACCTGCGCGTACGGAATACACACTTCTCCCTGTTATAGGTCAGATTCAGGCGAGATGCAGTGCGCAGAAAGTTTTGGAGATTCGTGTCATGGTCCTGCTGGTCATGGCCGCAGATGGTGACGTTATCCAGGTACGGGAAGGTAGCCCGCAACCCGTTCTGGTCCACCATTCGGTCCATAGCACGCTGGAAAACCGAGACCCCATTGGTGACACCAAATGGAACCCTAAGAAACTGATATAGACGACCATCCGCCTCAAAAGCCGTGTATTGTCGGTCCTCTGGGCGGATGGGGAGTTGGTGGTAGGCAGACTTACGGTCTATGGTGGAGAACACCCGGTACTGCGCAATCTGATTGACCATATCAGATATGCGCGGGAGAGGATACGCATCCAGCTGCGTATAACGGTTAATGGTCTGACTGTAGTCGATGACCATCCGGGGTTTGTTCCCGCTTTTAACCACCACGACCTGCGCTCTCCACGGACTAGCACTGGGCTCTATGATCCCTTCTTTGAGGAGCCGCTGAACCTCAGATCTGATAAAGATCCGGTCTTCAGTGCCGTAACACCTACTTTTAGTAGCGATGGGCTTGCAGCCTGGTACCAGATTCTTAAATAAAGAAGGTGTGGTGATCTTTAGTGTGGAAAGATTGCATGCGGGGCGCTTTGGGCAATTTGGAGGCTGCGGCTGATTCCCTACTGCCAGTGAAGGGAGTGGCCCACCGTACTGTAGGATCACACTCTTCATGTGGACCATAAAGTTTAGTCCGAGGAGAATTGGCGCGCAAAGGTGCGGCAACACAAGGAGCCTGTATCGCTCGTAAATTGTGCCCTGCACCTCTAGGGTTACCATACAACGTCCTTGGATCGGTACAGACCGGGACCGTGATGCCATAGAAATTGTCTGTTTGGCAGGTAGAACCCGGAGTCCACACCTTTTTGCAGTGTCAGGGTGAATAAAACTCTCGGTGCTCCCACTGTCAAACAGACAATACACAGTACGACCATTTACCTTGATGTTCATCATCGAACTGTCAAGCCTGTGATGCTTTGTCTGGTCCAGAGAGATCGACGCCACCGTTGGCCCCAGGGCGTCACTGCATGCAGCCGAGGTTGATACTGAGGACCCCTGCTGGTCGCTCCTGGTCGTCGTCGACCATGATGGCCGCCCCCATGAATCGCACGTGGGTTAGGGCGCCAAGCGTAGCGACTCCTGGTGGTCATCCTCCTCCTCCGTCAGCCACGATGGTGCCGTCCTGGATTCGCACGTGGTCGGGCCTCGCGGGTACTGCGACGCCGAAGGAGATTGTCTCCGCTCTGGAGGGTCACAGGCTGCACTGCCGTTCTTGGGCTTCGACCTGCAGACTTTAGCATAGTGCCCCTTTTTACCGCACTGACTGCAGATCGCCGTTTTTGCTGGACACTGTTGCCGTGGATGCTTGGCTCCTCCGCAAAAATAGCATCGCTGGCCGCCTGGAGCTGCCGCTGTCGTCGGGTCGATATGGGAGCGCGAGCCCGTGGGGCGAGGAGGGACTTGTGCTTGCTCCTGCCACGTTGTCTCCGCGTGGTCTTCGGGGTACAGAGCCAAGCTTTTCGACGCTGCCTCCAGCATCTCAGCCATCTCCATCGCTTGGGTCAAGTTGAGGTTCCCTTTCTCCAATAGTTTAAGCCGGATGTACGAGGACCCTACCCCTGCTACGAACGCATCTCGGGCGAGGTCGTACATGTACTGCTCAGCCGACACAGCTTTGCAGTCGCAGCCCCTGGCAAGCTGCAAGAGCTCATTGGCGTAGTCCTCCATGGTTTCGCCCGACTGCCGACGTCGTGTAGCGAGGAGGTAACGAGCGTGAATCTCGTTGGGTGGTCTCGTGTATCGTTTCTTCAAGAGCTCGATGGCCCTCGGGTAAGTGGTGGCCGCACGAATCGCAAGATAGACCGTGTCGTTTACCCTCGCGTGGAGGACCTGGAGTCTGTCGTTATCCGTAGTAACTGCTGCAGAGGCTGCCAGGTAGTCCTCGAAACACTTCAGCCAGTGGTCGAAGGTGTTAGAGGCACCGACCGCACGTGGGTCCAGCGTCAGACGCTCTGGTTTCAGCATTTGCTCCATACTCTCTTTACTGTCGAGAGTTTTGTGTTTGTCAATAAAATTGATGCGCGACAATCAAGCACGAGGTACAAGGCTTCAGCGATTGAAGGCTTTTATTGACAAACAATGGAACTATCTAACACGAGTACACCAATCCAGACTGGAGGGGTCCCGCCTGAGCAGAGGGTCTTATACCTCTCCCCAGGAGGCGGGGCCCGACCGGGATGTGCCATAACAACATCCACCACAGGTATATTAATCCCACAGTGTAAACACCCTAACCCAACAACATTATAACAACCCCCACAGTGGCAACACCCTAACCCAACAGCAACATTGGAATAACCCCACAGTGGTAACCAACGATGGTTCACCACACAGATAGAGAGAGAGAGAGCAGGAGCACAGAGAGAGCGAGAGCAGGAGTACAGAGAGAAAGAGAGGGAACACAGAGAGAGAGAGAGCAGGAGCACAGTTAGAGCGAGAGCAGGAGCACAGAGAGAGATAGGGAGAGCAGGAGCACAGAGAGAGAGAGCAGGAGCACAGAGAGAGAGAGCAGGAGCACAGAGAGAGAGGGCAGAAGCACAGAGAGAGAGAGCAGGAGCACAGAGAGAGAGAGAGCAGGAGCACAGATAGAGAGAGAGAGCAGGAGCACAGAGAGGGCGAGAGCAGGAGTACAGAGAGAGAGAGAGCGGGAGCACAGAGAGAGAGAGCAGGAGCACAGAGAGAGAGAGAGCAGGAGCACAGATAGAGAGAGAGAGCCGGAGCACAGAGAGAGAGAGAGCAGGAGCACAGAGAAAGAGCAGGAGCACAGGGAGAGAGAGAGAGATCAGGAGCACAGAGAGAGAGAGCAGGAGCACAGGGAGAGAGAGAGAGCAGGACCACAGAGAGAGAGAGAGCAGGAGCACAGAGTGAGAGAGAGAGCAGGAGCACAGAGTGAGAGAGAGAGCAGGAGCACAGAGAGCGAGAGAGCAGGAGCACCGAGAGAGAGAGTAGGAGCACAGAGAGAGAGCAGGAGCACAGAGATAGAGCAGGAGCACAGAGAGAAAGCAAGAGCACAGAGAGAGGGGGCGCAGGAGCAGCGAGTGAGAGTGATGCGCATCAATTGGACACGAGGCTCGAATGCTTCAGTAAAAGAAGGCTTTTATTAACTAACAATGGAGCTATCAGAACTTTAACACACTATCCCAGACTGAAGGGGTCCCGTCCGAGAAGGGAGTCTTATACCTCTCCCAGGAGGCGGAGCCCGACTGGGAGGTGCCACAACAGTAACAAACACAGGTGTAACAATCCCACCCTAACCCAGCAGCAACATTAGTACAATCCCACAGTAACCTATATACATTCCTGTAGTACTGGCCAGCCCTGGCTCAGTACTATCCAGTGGGAACCAACGATAGTTCACCACATTCACCCCTCCTTTGAGAACAAAGGCCGGCGGGGTACGAAAACAGACTAAAATGTCAGCAGATTATAAGTTCAGACGGTCTGGAGGACCGCACCGTCGTTGTGACCTCCTCAATACCGGCGGTGACACCGGAGTAGGTGCTTGCGGTGGCGTTCTCCCCAAAACAGCGTCCAGCTGTTCTCCCACGGACTCACAGGCCGGTTGACCCTGATGAAGCGGTAGTGCAGGGGACCCTGACACATCCTGCGGTGGCGACCATCTTCGGGGCTCAGGCAAGCTGTGCATTGGAGTAAAACTGTTAAGCAATGGTCCCGATGCTGCCAGCGCTATGTCCGGGGGAGAAATAAGAGATAATGGATTCGTCACTGGGGGTATGGGAGCGACAGGAGTTGCTACGTCCCCTGCAGGCGCCAGGTCTCGGATCGAGACTGTGTCCTCTCGCCCGTCAGGATATGCCACATAGGCATACTGAGGGTTGGCGTGGAGGAGATGGACCTGGTCGAACAAGGGGTCGGAATTGCAGGCCCTTACATGTCGCCGCAGGAGGACGGGTCCTGGGTATGTCAACCAGGCTGGTAAAGATATCCCCGAGGAAGACTTCCGAGGGAATGAGAACATCCTCTCGTGGGGAGTAGCATTGGTTGCCGTACACAGGAGGGAGCGAATAGAGTGAAGCGCATCAGGGAGGACCTCCTGCCAACGGGAGACTGGAAGACCTTTGGATTTCAACGCCAATAGGACAGCCTTCCAGACTGTAGCATTCTCTCGTTCCACCTGTCCATTAACCCTAGGGTTGTAACTCGTGGTCCTACTAGAGGCAATGCCGTATGAGAGCAGGAATTGCCTCAAGTCATCGCTCATGAACGACGAGCCCCTGTCGCTATGGATATAGCTGGGGTACCCGAACAGGGTAAAAAGATCACGGAATGCCTTGATCACCGTGGCAGCAGATGTGTCCGAGGAGGGGACAACAAACGGGAACCGGGAGTACTCATCGATTATGTTCAGAAAGTACACGTTCCGATCTGTTGAGGGAAGGGGGCCCTTAAAATCAACACTCAGCCTCTTGAAGGGGCGAGTGGCCTTGACCAAATGTGCCCGGTCAGGTCGGTAAAAGTGCGGTTTGCATTCCGCGCAAATCCGACAGCTCCTTCTTACCGACCTGACGTCCTCCACCGAGTAAGGCAGGTTGCGGGCTTTGACGAAGTGGTAGAGCCGAGTGACCCCAGGATGGCACAGATCATTATGGAGGGCGTTCAAGCGATCCTCCTGACTACTAGCGCATGTTCCGCGCGAGAGGGCATCCGAGGGCGCATTGAGTTTCCCTGGACGATACATGATATCGTAGTTATAGGTGGAGAGTTCAATTCTCCACCGCAAGATCTTGTCATTCTTGATCTTGCCCCTCTGCGAGTTGTTGAACATGAACGCCACGGACCGCTGGTCCGTGATCAGGGTGAACCGCTTTCCCGCCAGGTAATGGCGCCAGTGTCTGACGGCCTCCAAAATGGCCTGGGCCTCCTTCTCCACCGCTGAATGCCGAATTTCGGGGCCTTGGAGGGTGCGGGAAAAAAATGCGACGGGCCTGCCCGCCTGGTTTAGTGTGGCGGCCAGGGCGAAATCAGATGCATCGCTTTCCACCTGAAAAGGGATGGATTCGTCCATCGCGTGCATCGTGGCTTTCGCGATGTCGTCTTTCAATTTCTTGAAGGCCAATTGGGCCTCTGGCGTGAGTGGAAAAGTCGTGGACTTAATAAGCGGACGGGGTTTGTCCGCGTAGTTGGGGACCCACTGCGCAAAATAGGAGAAGAAGCCTAGGCATCTCCTCAGTGCTTTTGCGCTAGTGGGCAAGGGAAGTTCAGCAAGGGGGCGCATACAGTCTGGATCAGGGCCAATGACCCCGTTTTCCACCACGTATCCCAGTCCCAGTTCCGAAGAGTCGCAGGCCGCACTGCCGTTCCTGGGCTTCGATCTGCACACCTTCGCATAATGCCCCTTTTTACCGCATGCGGTACAGATTACCGCTTTAGCGGGACACTTTTGTCGGGTATGTTTTGCTCCTCCGCAGAAATAGCACCACGGGCCGCATGGGGCTGCAGCCGTCGTCTGGCCCACATGGGAGCACGCCATAACACAGCACTTCAAGCCCGAGGGGCAAGGAGGGATTTGCGACTGCTCCTGCCACGTTGTCTCCACGTGGTCCTCTGGATATAGGACTAAGCTCTTCGAAGCCGACTCGAGCATTTCAGCTAATTCGATGGCCTGGGTAAGATTGAGATTACCCTTTTCTAGCAGTTTGAGACGGATGTATGAAGACCCGGCCCCGGCCACAAACGCATCTTGCGCAAGGTAGTACATGTTCTGCTCAGCCGACACAGCTTTGCAGTCGCAGCCCCTGGCTAGCTGCAAGAGCTCATTGGCGTAGTCCTCCATGGTTTCACCCGACTGCCGACGTCGTGTAGCGAGGAGGTAACGAGCGTGGATCTCGTTAGGAGGTTTCGTATAGCGCTTCTTTAGAAGCTCGAGGGCCCGAGGGTAAGTGTTGGCCGCACGGATCGCGAGGTAAACTGTGTCGCTTACCCTCGCATGGAGGACCCGGAGTCTGTCATCATCTGTGGTGACCGCTACGGAGGCTGCTAGGTAATCTTCAAAACACTTCAGCCAGTGGTCGAAGGTGTTAGAAGCGCCCACCGCACGTGGATCTAGCGTCAGACATTCTGGCTTTAGGATTTGCTCCATACTCTCCTTTCTTTTTTTTTCTTCCGTCGAGAGTTTAATTTTAGTTAATAAAATTGATGCGCATCAATTGGACACGAGGCTCGAAGCTTCATTAAAAGAAGGCTTTTATTAACTAACAATGGAGCTATCAGAACTTTAACACACTATCCCAGACTGAAGGGGTCCCGTCCGAGAAGGGAGTCTTATACCTCTCCCAGGAGGCAGAGCCCGACTGGGATGTGCCACAACAGTAACAAACACAGGTGTAACAATCCCACCCTAACCCAACAGCAACATTAGTACAATCCCACAGTAACCTATATACATTCCTGTAGTACTGGCCAGCCCTGGCTCAGTACTATCCAGTGGGAACCAACGATGGTTCACCACAGAGAGCGAGAGCAGGAGCGCAGAGAGAGAGGGCAGGGGCACAGAGAGAGAGAGCAGGAGCACAGGGAGAGAGAGCAGGAGCACAGAGTGAGAGAGAGAGCAGGAGCAGAGAGCGAGAGAGCAGGAGCACAGAGAGAGAGAGAGCAGGAGCACAGAGAGACAGAGCAGGAGCACAGAAAGAGAGCAGGAGCACAGAGAGAGAGCAGGAGCACAGAGAGAGAGAGAGCAAGAGCAGGAGCGCAGAGAGAGAGAGCAGGAGCACAGAGAGAGAGCAGGAGAACAGAGAGAGAGTGGAAGCACAGAGAGAGAGCAGGAGCACAGAGAGAGAGAGCAGGAGCACACAGAGAGAGAGAGCAGAAGCACAGATAGAGAGAGAGAGAGCAGGAGCACAGAGAGAGCGAGAGCAGGAGTACAGAGAGAGAGAGCGGGAGCACAGAGAGAGCAGGAGCACAAAGAGAGAGAGCAGGAGCACAGAGAGAGAGAGAGAAAGTGCAGGAGCACAGAGAGAGAGAGAGTGCAGGAGCACAGAGAGAGAGAGAGAGCAGGAGCACACAGAGAGAGAGAGCAGGAGCACAGAGAGAGAGAGCAGAAGCCCAGAGAGAGAGAGAGCAGAAGCACAGATAGGGTGAGAGAGCAGGAGCACAGATGGAGAGAGAGAGCAGGAGCACAGAGAGAGCGAGAGCAGGACTACAGAGAGAGAGAGAGCGGGAGCACAGAGAGGGAGAGAGAGAGCAGGAGCACAGAGAGCGAGAGAGCAGGAGCACAGAGAAAGAGAGCAGGAGCACAGAGAGAGAGAGAGAGCAGGAGCACAGGATGAGAGAGAGAGCAGGAGCAGAGAGCGAGAGAGCAGGAGCACAGAGAGAGAGAGAGAGAGCAGGAGCACAGAGAGCGAGAGAGCAGAAGCACAGAGAGAGAGAGCAGGAGCACAGAGAGAGAGCAGGAGCACAGAGAGAGAGAGAGAGAGCAGGAGCACAGAGAGAGAGAGAGCAAGAGCAGAGAGAGAGGGGGCGCAGGAGCAGCGAGAGAGAGCGAGAGCAGGAGCGCAGAGAGAGAGAGCAGGAGCACAGCGAGAGAGCGGAAGCGCAGAGAGAGAGCGGAAGCACAGAGAGAGAGAGCAGGAGCACAGAGAGAGAGAGCAGGAGCACAGAGAGAGAGAGCAGGAGTACGGAGAGAGAGAGCAGGAGCACAGAGAGAGAGAGAGCAGGAGCACAGATAGAGAGAGAGAGAGCAGGCGCACAGATAGAGAGAGAGAGAGCAGGAGCACGGAGAGAGCGAGAGCAGGAGTACAGAGAGAGAGAGAGAGAGCGGGAGCACAGAGTGATGCACATCAATTTAGCCACGAGGCTCGAGGCTTCAGTTAATGAAGGCTTTTATTTACTATTAATGAAGCTATCAGAACTTTAACACACTATCCCAGACTGAAGGGGTCCCGGCCAGAGCAGGGACTCTTATACCTCTCCCAGGAGGCGGAGCCCGACTGGGATGTGCCACAACAGTAACAAACACAGGTGTAACAACCCCACCCTAATCCAAAAGCAACAGTAGTACAATCCAACAGTAACATATGTACATCCTTGTAGTACTGGCCAGCCCTGGCTCAGTACTATCCAGTGGGATCCAACGATGGTTCACCACATTCACCCCTCCTTTGAGAACAAAGGCCGGCGGGATACAAAAACAGAATAAAGTGTCAGCAGTCTATAAGTTCAGACGGTCTAGAGGACCGCACCGTCGTTGTGACCTCCTCAATACCGGCGGTGACACCGGAGTAGGCACTTGCGGTGGCGTTCTCCCCAAAACTGGGGGTATGGGAGCGACAGGAGTTGCTACGTTCCCTGCAGGCGCCAGGTCTCGGATCAAGACTGTGTCCTCTCGCCCGTCAGGGTATGCCACATAGGCATACTGAGGGTTGGCGTGGAGGAGGTGGACCTGTTCGACCAAGGGGTCGGACTTGTGGGCCCTTAAATGTCGCCGCAGGAGGACGGGTCCTGGGTACGTCAACCAAGCTGGTAAAGATATCCCCGAGGAAGACTTCCGAGGGAATGAGAACACCCTCTCGTGGGGAGTAGCATTGGTTGCCGTACACAGGAGGGAGCGAATGGAGTGAAGCGCATCAGGGAGGCCCTCCTGCCAACGGGAGACTGGAAGACCTTTGGATTTCAACGCCAGTAGGACACCTTCCAGACTGTAGCATTCTCTCGTTCCACCTGTCCATTACCCCTAGGGTTGTAACTCGTGGTCCTACTAGAGGCAATCCCGTATGAGAGCAGGAATTGCCTCAAGTCATCGCTCATGAATGACAAGCCCCTGTCGCTATGGATATAGCTGGGGTACCCGAACAGGGTAAAAAGATCAGGGAATGCCTTGATCACCGTGGCAGCGGATGTATCCGAGCAGGGGACAACAAACGGGAACCGGGAGTACTCATCGATTATGTTTAGAAAGTACACGTTCCGATCTGTTGAGGGAAGGGGGCCCTTAAAATCAACACTCAGCCTCTCGAAGGGACGAGTGGCCTTGACCAAATGTGCCCGGTCAGGTCGGTAAAAGTGCGGTTTGCATTCCGCGCAAATCCGACAGCTCCTTGTTACCGACCTGACGTCCTCCACCGAGTAAGGCAGGTTGCGGGCTTTGACGAAGTGGTAGAGCCGAGTGACCCCAGGATGGCACAGATCATTATGGAGGGCGTGCAAACGGTCCTCCTGTATACTAGCGCATGTTCTGTGCGAGAGGGCACCCGAGGGCTCATTGAGTTTCCCTGGACGATACATGATACCGTAGTTATCGGTGGAGAGTTCAATTCTCCACCGCAAGATCTTGTCATTCTTGATCTTGCCCCTCTGCGTGTTGTTAAACATGAACGCCACGGACCGCTGGTCCATGATCAGGGTGAACCGTTTTCCCGCCAGGTAATGGCGCCAGTGTCTGACGGCCTCCACAATGGCCTGGGCCTCCTTTGCCACCGCTGAATGCCGAATTTCGGGGGCTTGGAGGGTGCGGGAAAAAAATGCGACGGGCCTGCCCGCCTGGTTAAGTGTGGCGGCCAGGGCGAAATCAGATGCATCGCTTTCCACCTGAAAGGGGATGGATTCATCTACCGCGTGCATCGTGGCTTTCGCGATGTCGTCTTTCAATTTCTTGAAGGCCAATTGGGCCTCTGACGTGAGGGGAAAAGTCGTGGACTTAACAAGCGGACGGACTTTGTCCGCGTAGTTGGGGACCCACTGCGCATAATAGGAGAAGAAGCCTAGGCATCTTCTCAGTGCTTTTGCACTAGCGGGCAAGGGAAGTTCAGCAAGGGGGCGCATACAGTCTGGATCAGGGCCAATGACCCCGTTTTCCACCACACATCCGAGGATGGCTAAACGGCGCGTACGGAACACACACTTCTCCCTGTTGTAGGTCAAGTTCAGGCGAGATGCAGTGCATAAGAAGTTTTGGAGGTTTGTGTCATGGTCCTGCTGATCATGGCCGCAGATGGTGACATTATCCAGGTACGGGAAGGTAGCCCACAGCCTGTTCTGGTCCACCATTCGGTCCATAGCACGCTGGAAGTCCGAGACCCCATTGGTGACACCAAAGGGAACCCTAAGAAAATGATACAAGCGACCATCCGCCTCAAAAGCCATGTATTGTCGGTCCTCTGGGCGAATGGGGAGTTGGTGGGAGGCGGACTTGAGGTCTATGGTGGAGAACACCCGGTACTGTGCAATCTGATTGACCATATCAGATATGCGCGGGAGAGGATATGCATCCAGCTGCGTATATCGGTTAATGGTCTGACTGTAATCAATGACCATCCGGGGTTTGTTTCCGCTCTTGACCACACCAACCTGTGCCCTCCACGGACTAACACTGGGCTGTATGATCCCTTCTTTCAGGAGTCGCTGAACCTCAGATTTGATGAAGTTCCGATCCTCAGTGCTGTAACGCCTACTTTTAGTAGCAATGGGCTTGCAGCCTGGTACCAGATTCTGAAATAAAGAGGGTGTGGTGATCTTTAACGTAGAGAGATTGCAGGCGGGGCGCGTTGGGCAATTTGGAGACTGCAGCTGTTCTCCCACTGCCAGCGAAGGGGGTGGCCCACCGTACTGTAGGATTACACTCCTCAAGTGGACCATGAAGTTTAGTCCGAGAAGTATTGGCGCGCAAAGATACGGCAACACAAGGAGCTTGAAGCGCTCGTAAACTGTGCCTTGTACTTTCAAGGTTACCACGCAACTCCCGAGCACGGCAATAGACCAGGACCTTGATGCCATAGATATTGTCTGTTTGGCAGGTTGAATCTGGAGTCCACACCTCTTCACAGTGTCAGAGTGGATAAAGCTCTCAGTGCTCCCGCTGTCAAACAGACAATAAAGCACATGATTGTTTACCTGGATATCCATCATTGAACGATCGAGCCTATGAGGCTTGGCCTGGTCCAGGATGATCGACGCCACCGTTGGTTCATGAATGCCACTGCAGGCAGCTGAAGTCGATGCTGAGGACCCCTGCTGGTCGCTCGTGGCCATTGTCGACCAACATGGCCGCCCCCATGAATCACACGTGGGTGAGGGCGCCAAACTCAGCGACCCCTGATGGTCATACTCCTCCGACTCCGTCGTCAGTAATGGCGTCGCCTGGACTCGCACGTGGACGAACCCCGCGACGACTTCGACGATGCTGGTGATGATCCAAGCTCCGAAGAATCGCAGGCCGCACTGCCATTCCTGGGTTTCGATCTGCACACCTTTGCATAATGACCTTTTTTACCGCATGCGGTACAGATTACCGCTTTAGCGGGACACTTTTGTCGGGTATGTTTTGCTCCTCCGCAGAAATAGCACCGCGGGCCGCATGGGGCTGCAGCCGTCGTCTGGCCCAAATGGGAGCACGCCATAACACAGCACTTCGAGCCCGAGGGGCAAGGAGGGATTTGCGACTGCTCCTGCCACGTTGTCTCCACGTGGTCCTCTGGATATAAGACTAAGCTCTTTGAAGCCGACTCGAGCATTTCAGCTAATTCGATGGCCTGGGTAAGGTTGAGATTACCCTTTTCTAGCAGTTTGAGACGGATGTATGATGACCCGACCCCGGCAACAAACGCATCTCGGGCGAGGTCGTACATGCTCTGCTCAGCCGACACAGCTTTGCAGTCACAGCCCCTGGCTAGCTGTAAGAGCTCATTGGCATAGTCCTCCATGGTTTCGCCCGACTGCCGACGTCGTGTAGCGAGGAGGTAACGAGCGTGTATCTCGTTAGGTGGTTTCGTATAGCGCTTCTTTAGAAGCTCGAGGGCCTTAGGGTAATCAGTGGCCGCACGGATCGCGAGGTAGACTGTGTCGCTTACCCTCGCATGGAGGACCCGGAGTCTGTCATCATCTGTAGTGACCGCTGCGAAGGCTGCTAGGTAATCTTCGAAACACTTCAGCCAGTGGTCGAAGGTGTTAGAAGCGCCCACCGCACGTGGATCTCGCGTCAGACGTTCTGGCTTGAGAATTTGCTCCATACTCTCCTTTCTTTTTTTCTTCCGTTGAGAGTTTAATAATAGTAAATAAAATTGATGCACATCAATTTAGACACGAGGCTCGAGGCTTCAGTAAATGAAGGCTTTTATTTACTATTAATGAAGCTATCAGAACTTAAGTACACTATCCCAGACTGAAGGGGTCCCGGCCAGAGCAGGGACTCTTATACCTCTCCCAGGAGGCGGAGCCCGACTGGGATGTGCCACAACAGTAACAAACACAGGTGTAACAACCCCACCCTAACCCAACAGCAACAGTAGTACAATCCAACAGTAACATAGGTACATCCTTGTAGTACTGGCCAGCCCTGGCTCAGCACTATCCAGTGGGAACCAACAATGGTTCACCACACAGAGAGAGAGAGCAGGGCACAGAGAGAGGAGGAGCACAGAGAGAGAGAGCAGGAGCACAGAGAGAGAGAGAGAGCAGGAGCACAGAGAGAGAGAGCAGAAGCACAGAGAGAGAGAGAGCAGAAGCACAGATAGGGTGAGAGAGCAGGAGCACAGATAGAGAGAGCAGGAGCACAGAGAGAGCGAGAGCAGGACTACAGAGAGAGAGAGAGCGGGAGCACAGATAGAGAAAGAGAGCAGGAGCACAGATAGAGAGAGAGAGAATGCAGGAGCACAGAGAGAGTAGGAGCACAGGGAGAGAGAGAGAGAGCAGGAGCACAGGGAGAGAGAGCAGGAGCAGAGAGAGAGAGAGAGAGAGCGCCGGAGCACAGAGAGAGAGAGAGCAGGAGCACAGAGAGAGAGAGCAGGAGCACAGAGAGAGAGAGGGCGCAGGAGCAGAGAGAGAGAGCGAGAGCAGGAGTGCAGAGAGAGAGCGGAAGCACAGAGAGAGAGAGCAGGAGCACAGAGAGAGAGAGCAGGAGGACAGAGAAAGAGAGCAGGAGCACAGAGAGAGAGAGAGCAGGAGCACAGATAGAGAGAGAGAGCAGGCGCACAGAGAGAGAGAGAGAGAGCAGGAGCACAGAGAGAGCGAGAGCAGGAGTACAGAGAGCGAGAGAGCGGGAGCACAGAGAGAGAGAGCATAGGCACAGAGAGAGCAGGAGCACAGAGAGAGAGAGCAGGAGCACAGAGAGAGAGAGCAGGAGCACAGAGTGAGAGAGAGAGCAGGAGCACAGAGAGATAGAGAGCAGGAGCACAGAGAGAGAGAGAGCAGGGGCACAGAGAGCGAGAGAGCAGGAGAACAGAGAGAGAGAGCAGGAGCACAGAGTGAGAGCAGGAGCACAGAGAGAGAGCAGGAGCACAGAGAGAGAGAGAGAGAGCAGGAGCACAGAGAGAGAGAGCATGAGCGCAGAGAGAGAGAGCAGGAGCGCAGAGAGAGAGAGCAGGAGCGCAGAGAGAGAGAGAGAGCAGGAGCACAGAGAGAGAGAGAGAGAGAGCAGGAGCACAGAGAGAGAGAGCAGAAGCAGAGAGAGAGAGAGCGGGGCACAGAGAGAGAGCAGGAGCACAGAGAGAGAGAGCTGAAGCACAGAGAGAGAGAGAGCAGAAGCACAGATAGGGTGAGAGAGCAGGAGCACAGATAGAGAGAGAGCAGGAGTACAGCGAGAGAGAGAGCGGGAGCACAGAGAGGGAGAGAGAGAGCGGGCGCACAGAGAGAGAGAGCAGGAGCACAGATAAAGAAAGAGAGCAGGAGCACAGAGCGAGAGAGTGCAGGAGCACAGAGAGAGAGAGCAGGAGCACAGGGAGAGAGAGAGAGAGCAGGAGCACAGGGAGAGAGAGCAGGAGCAGAGAGAGAGAGAGAGAGCGCCGGAGCACAGAGAGAGAGAGAGCAGGAGCACAGAGAGAGAGAGCAGGAGCACAGAGAGAGAGGGCGCAGGATCAGAGAGAGAGAGAGCGAGAGCAGGAGTGCAGAGAGAGAGAGAAGGAGCACACAGAGAGAGCAGGAGCCCAGAGAGAGAGTGGAAGCACAGAGAGAGAGAGCAGGAGCACAGAGAGAGAGAGCAGGAGGACAGAAAAAGAGAGCAGGAGCACAGAGAGAGAGAGAGCAGGAGCACAGATAGAGAGAGAGGGCAGGCGCACAGAGAAAGAGAGAGAGAGCAGGAGCACAGAGAGAGCGAGAGCAGGAGTACAGAGAGAGAGAGAGCGGGAGCACAGAGAGAGAGAGCAGAGGTACAGAGAGAGCAGGAGCACAGAGAGAGAGAGAGAGAGCAGGGGCACAGAGAGAGAGAGCAGGAGCACAGAGAGAGAGAGCAGGAGCACAGGGAGAGAGAGCAGGAGCAGAGAGAGAGAGAGAGAGAGCGACGGAGCACAGAGAGAGAGAGAGCAGGAGCACAGAGAGAGAGAGCAGGAGCACAGAGAGAGAGAGGGCGCAGGAGCAGAGAGAGAGAGAGAGAGCAGGAGTGCAGAGAGAGAGCGGAAGCAGAGAGAGAGAGAGCAGGAGCACAGAGAGAGAGAGCAGGAGGACAGAGAAAGAGAGCAGGAGCACAGAGAGAGAGAGAGCAGGAGCACAGATAGAGAGAGAGAGCAGGCGCACAGAGAGAGAGAGCAGGAGCACAGAGAGAGCGAGAGCAGGAGTACAGAGAGCGAGAGAGCGGGAGCACAGAGAGAGAGAGCATAGGCACAGAGAGAGCAGGAGCACAGAGAGAGAGAGCAGGAGCACAGAGAGAGAGAGCAGGAGCACAGAGTGAGAGAGAGAGCAGGAGCACAGAGAGCTAGAGAGCAGGAGCACAGAGAGAGAGAGAGCAGGGGCACAGAGAGCGAGAGAGCAGGAGAACAGAGAGAGAGAGCAGGAGCACAGAGTGAGAGCAGGAGCACAGAGAGAGAGCAGGAGCACAGAGAGAGAGCAGGAGCACAGAGAGAGAGAGAGAGAGAGCAGGAGCACAGAGAGAGAGAGCGTGAGCACAGAGAGAGGGCGCAGGAGCAGAGAGAGAGTGAGAGCAGGAGCGCAGAGAGAGAGAGCAGGAGCACAGAGAGAGAGCAGGAGCACAGAGAGAGAGAGAGCGGGAGCACAGAGAGACAGCAGGAGCACAGAGAGAGAGAGCAGGAGCACAGAGAGAGAGAGAGAGCAGGAGCACAGAGAGAGAGAACAGGAGCACAGATAGAGAGAGAGAGCAGGAGCACAGTGTGGTGAACCATCGATGGTTACCACTATGGGTACTGAATCATAGATGGTTAGCACTATGGGTACTTGTACATATGTTACTGTTGTTACTGTTGGGGTTAGGGTTGGGGTGTTCTACCTGTTGGTATTGTTCTGTGGTACACTCCGGTTGGCTCCGCCTACCTGTAGGAGTATAAAGGTCACTGCACTGCCGAGTGACCCTTAGTGTGGGATTGTATTGTTATGCAGTATGCTCCATTCTTGTTACTAATTGATGCGCGTCAATAAGCACATGGAACCAAGGCTTCGGTATTGAAGGCTTTAATAAAGTAACAATGGAACTACTAACACGAATACACCAGTTCAGACTGAAGGGGTCCTGCCAGAGCAGGGGGTCTTATACCTCGCCACCGGAGGCGGGACCCCACTGGAATGTGCCATGATAACTCTAATAACAGGTAAACACCCTAACCCAACAACATAGTACAACCCCCACAGTAACAACACCCTAGCCCAACAGTAACATAGTAACAAACCCCAGTGGTGAACCAACGATGGTTCACCACATTCATCCCTCCTTTAAGAACAAAAGGTGGCGGGGTGGACGAAAAACAGGTCATATAAACAGACAATAACAGAAAAATCACAGGATTCACAAGTCCAGACGGTCTGGAGGACCGCACCGACGCTGCGATCTCCTCAACACCGGTTGCGAAACCGGAGCAGGTGCCGATCTCCTCAACACCGGTTGCGAAACCGGAGCAGGTGCTTGTGGTGGCGCTCTTTCCAAAGCAACGTCTGGCTGTCCCCTCAAGGACTCCCGGGCTGGCCGGCCCTGGTGAGGCGATGGTGCAGGGGATCCTGGAACGTTTGGTGGTAGTGGTGGTGGTGATGATGATGGTGGCGCCGATCTCCGAGTCTCAGGCAAGCTGTACATGGGAGTAAAAGTGTTATGCACTGGTCCCGGTGCTGACCGCGCCACGTCTGGGGAAGTAATGAGGAGTAGTGGATTCGTGACTGGGGGAATAGGAGCGACAGGAGTTGCTACGTCCCCTGCGGGCGCCAGGTCTCTAATGGAGACAGTGTCCTCTCGCCCGTCAGGATATGCCACATAGGCATACTGAGGGTTGGCGTGGAGGAGTTGGACCGGTTCGACCAAGGGGTCGGACTTGCGAGCCCTCACATGGCGCCGCAGAAGGACGGGTCCTGGGTACGTCAACCAGGCTGGCAATGAGGTCCCCGAGGACGACTTCCGAGGGAATGAGAACATCCTCTCGTGGGGAGTAGCATTGGTTGCCGTACACAGGAGGGAGCGGATAGAATGGAGCGCATTTGGAAGGACCTCCTGCCAACGGGAGACTGGAAGGCCCCTGGATTTCAGTGCCAGTAGGACAGCCTTCCAGACTGTAGCATTCTCCCTTTCCACCTGTCCGTTACCCCTAGGGTTGTAGCTCGTGGTTCTACTAGAGGCAATCCCGAATGAGAGCAGGAATTGCCTCAAGTCGTTGCTCATGAACGACGAGCCCCTGTCGCTATGAATGTAGCAGGGGTACCCGAACAGGGTAAAAAGTTCACTGAAAACCTTAATGACGGTGGCAGTTGAAGTGTCCGCACAGGGGAAAACAAACGGAAACCGGGAATACTCATCTATTATGTTGAGAAAATAGACATTCCGGTCCGTTGAGGGAAGGGGGCCCTTAAAATCCACACTCAGCCTCTCAAAAGGGCGAGTGGCCTTGACCAATTGTGCCCGGTCCGGTTGATAAAAGTGTGGTTTGCATTCTGCGCAAATCCGACAGCTTCTAGTCACTGACCTGACATCCTCCACCGAGTAAGGCAGGTTGCGGGCTTTGATGAAGTGGTAGAGTCTGGTGACTCCAGGATGACACAGATCATTGTGGAGAGCCTTCAAGCGGTCCTCCTGCATGATGGCGCATGTTCCGCACGAGAGGGCATCCGAGGGCTCATTGAGCTTCCCTGGACGATACATAATATCGTAATTATAGGTGGAGAGCTCAATTCTCCACCGCAAGATCTTATCGTTCTTGATCTTGCCCCTCTGCGTGTTACTGAACATAAACGCCACGGATCGTTGATCCGTGATCAGGGTGAACCGCTTACCTGCCAGGTAATGGCGCCAGTGTCTGACTGCCTCCACAATGGCCTGAGCCTCCTTCTCCACCGCTGAGTGCCGAATTTCTGGGCCTTGAAGGGTGCGGGAAAAGAACGCGACGGGCCTGCCTGCCTGGTTTAGTGTGGCGGCTAGGGCGAAGTCAGATGCATCACTCTCCACCTGGAAAGGGATGGATTCATCCACCGCGTGCATCGTGGCTTTCGAGATGTCGCTCTTCAAAACCTTGAAGGCCAATTGGGCCTGCGGCGTAAGTGGAAAGGTCGTGGACTTAATGAGCGGACGAGCTTTGTCCGCGTAGTTGGGGACCCACTGTGCATAATATGAAAAAAACCCGAGGCATCTCCTCAGTGCTTTCGTGCTAGCGGACAAGGGAAGTTCAGTGAGTGGGCGCATACGGTCTGGATCAGGGCCAATGACCCCGTTTTCCACCACGTATCCGAGGATGGCTAACCTACGCGTACGGAATACGCACTTCTCCCTGTTATAGGTCAGATTCAGGCGAGATGCAGTGCGCAGAAAGTGTTGGAGATTCGTGTCGTGGTCCTGCTGGTCATGGCCGCAGATGGTGACGTTATCCAGGTACGGGAAGGTAGCCCGCAACCCGTTCTGGTCCACCATTCGGTCCATAGCACGCTGGAAGACCGAGACCCCATTGGTGACACCAAATGGAACCCTGAGGAATTGGTATAGACGACCATCCGCCTCAAAAGCCGTATATTGTCGGTCCTCTGGGCGGATGGGGAGTTGATGGTAGGCGGACTTAAGGTCTATGGTAGAAAACACTCGGTACTGCGCAATCTGATTGACCATATCAGAAATGCACGGGAGAGGATACGCATCCAGCTGCGTGTATCTATTAATGGTCTGACTATAGTCGATGACCATCCGAGGTTTGTTCCCGCTTTTGACTACCACGACCTGCGTTCTCCACGGACTAGCACTGGCCTGTATGATCCCCTCCTTGAGGAGCCGCTGAACCTCAGATCTAATAAAGATCCGGTCCTCAGCGCTGTAAGGCCTACTTTTAGTAGCGATGGGCTTGCAGCCAGGTACCAGATTTTTAAAAAGGGATGGTGTTGTGATCTTCAGGGTGGATAAATAGCACGCGGGGCGCTTTGGGCAATTTGGAGGCTGCGGCTGATTCCCTACTGCCAGTGAAGGGAGTGGCCCACCATACTGTAGGATCACACTCTTCATGTGGACCATAAAGTTTAGTCCGAGGAGAATTGGCGCGCAAAGGTGAGGTAGCACAAGGAGCCTGTATTGCTCGTAAATTGTGCCCTGTACCTCAAGAGTTACCATACATCGTCCTTGGATCGGTACAGACCGGGACCGTGATGCCATGGAAATTGTCTGTTTGGCAGGGAGAATCCGGAGTCCACACCTTTTAGCAGTTTCAGGGTGTATGAAACTTTCGGTGCTTCCGCTGTCAAACAGACAATTCACAGTTCTGCCACTAACCTTTACCTCCATCATAGAATGTTCCAGTCTGTAATGCCTGGTCTGATCCAGGGAGATCGATGCCACCGTTGGCCCCTGGGCGTCACTGCATGCTGCCGATGTGGATGCTGAGGACCCCTGCTGGTCGCTCCTAGTCGTCGTGGACCATGATGGCCGCCCCCATGAATCGCACGTGGGCGAGGGCGCCAAGCGCAGCGACTCCTGGTGGTCTTCCTCCTCCTCTGTCTGCCACGATGGCGCCGTCCTGAGATCGCACGTGGTCGGACCTCGTGGGTACTGCTACGCCGAAAGAGATTGTCTCCGTTCTGGAGGGTTACAAGCTGCACTGCCGTTTTTAGGTTTGGACCTGCAGACTTTGCCGTAGTGGCCTTTTTTACCGCACTGGCTGCAGATTGCCGTTCTTGCCGGACACTGTTGCCGTGGATGCTTGGCCCCTCCACACAAATAGCATCGCTGGCCACCTGGAGCTGCCGCCGTCGTCGAATCGATCTGGGAGCGCGGGTTAGCGGGGCGAGGAGGGAGCTGAGCTTGCTCCAACCACGTTGACTGCACGTGGTCCTCGGGGTACAGCGCCAAGCTCTTCGACGCCGCCTCCAACCTCACGGCCATCTCCATTGCCTGGGTTAAGTTGAGTTTCCCCTTTTCTAGCAATTTAAGCCTGATGTACGAGGACCCTACCCCTGCTACGAACGCGTCTCGGGCGAGGTCGTACATATACTGTTCGGCGGAGACGTCCTTACAGTCGCAACCCCTGGCAAGCTGCAGGAGCTCATTGGCATAATCCTCCATGGTTTCGCCCGACTGCCGACGTCGTGTAGCGAGGAGGTAACGAGCGTGTATCTCGTTGGGTGGCATAGTGTATCTTTTCTTTAGGAGCTCGACGGCACCCTGGTAAGTGGGAGCTGCACGAATGGCTAGGTAAATCGTGTCGCTTACCCTTGCGTGGAGGACCTGGAGTCTATCACTGTCCGTAGTGATAGCTACCGAGGCTGCCAGGTAGTCCTCAAAGCACTTCCACCAATGGTCGAATGTGTTAGCTGCACCGACCGCACGTGGGTCCAGTGTCAGACGATCCGGTTTTAGAATCTGTTCCATACTCTCTGTTTTTTCTTCTTGTTGCACAGTTGTGAGTTTTCTGTTTATTTTATTAAATTGATGCGCGTCAATAAGCACATGGAACCAAGGCTTCGGTATTGAAGGCTTTAATAAAGTAACAATGGAACTACTAACACGAATACACCAGTTCAGACTGAAGGGGTCCTGCCGGAGCAGGGGGTCTTATACCTCGCCACCGGAGGCGGGACCCCACTGGAATGTGCCATGATAACTCTTATAACAGGTAAACACCCTAACCCAACAACATAGTACAACCCCCACAGTAACAACACCCTAGCCCAACAGTAACATAGTAACAAACCCCAGTGGTGAACCAACGATGGTTCACCACACTAATAAAAGCCTTTATTTCCCGGGTACAATCCAGCCTCCCGAGTGATTTAATCGCGCATCACACAGATAGAGAGAGAGAGCAGGAGCACAGAGAGAGCGAGAGCAGGAATACAGAGAGAGAGAGAGAGAGGGAGCACAGAGAGAGAGAGAGCAACAGCACAGAGAGAGAGAGAGAGCAGTAGCACATATAGAGAGAGCAGGAGCACAGAGAGAGCGAGAGCAGGAGTACAGAGAGAGCAGGAGTGCAGAGAGAGAGCAGGAGCACAGAGAGAGCAGGAGCGCAGAGAGAGCAGGAGCACAGAGAGAGCAGGAGCACAGAGAGAGAGAGAGAGCAGGAGCACAGAGAGAGAGCAGGAGCCCAGAGAGAGGGAGAGCTGGAGCACAGAGAGAGAGCAGGAGCACAGAGAGAGCAGGAGCAGAGAGAGAGAGAGAGCAGGAGCACAGAGAGAGAGAGCAGGAGCACAGAGAGAGTGCAGGAGCACAGAGCGAGCAGGAGCAGAGAGCGAGAGAGAGCCGGAGCACAGAGAGAGAGAGCAGGAGGGCAGAGAGAGAGCAGGAGCACAGAGAGAGAGAACAGGAGCACAGAGAGAGAGAGCAGGAGCACAGAGAGAGAGACCAGGAGCTCAGAGAGAGAGAGAGCAGGAGCATAGAGAGAGAGCGAGCAGGAGCACAGAGAGAGAGAGCAGGAGCACAGAGAGAGAGAGCAGGAGCACAGAGAGAGAGAGCAGGAGCACAGAGAGAGAGAGCAGGAGCATAGAGAGAGAGCAAGAGCACGGGGAGAGTGAGCGCACTGAAGGTACAAATGGACAACAGATGTCCAAGGTCGGAAATGTTTGGGGTACAGAATCTGCCTCTTGCTGCCACTCACACTCATTTACTCCTGACCACGATGCCTGTGGCAGTCACCCATGGCACCCATGCATGGGTCAACCCTGCGTCAGCAACTCTCAGGATTCTGCGGACGTCAGTTTAAGAATCACTGTGACAGACAACCTGACGTACTTTCAGAACTGTTTGTCACTGCTGCTAAAGTCGCTTTGTCACAATGTACTTCCCAGAATTAAATAAAAGATGACACTCGGACATTATTGTCTGCGCTCTGGTCCATGGCAGAAGAAAAAAGCTTGTTTTCCACATTTTGGAAGTGATTACTTCCTTGCTGACAATCCCTAATTGTTCAGATCTTTAACATGTCTGATCGTTGCACCACGCAAAATCTGAAATAATTAGATCACTTCTTATGGAGATATTTAGTGCTTCAGTGTACCAATTAACATTAACTCAGTGAAAGTGGAGCAATTCTCAGGAAGAAGGGACGGTTTGCTGGAGGCATTGTTCTGGCCACTTGCTCAGAGAAAGAAGGGGGCCACCAACCCGCCTGTAGTGATTGGATGGATTTACATATAAAATGGCAGGTCCTGTCCAATCTTATTACACAAGAGGTTTTGAACGCCAGAATGTACAATAAATGTGCCCAGGGCGGATTGACTGTTCACTGTTGACATCACCGCTCATGACAAGTCTCTAATGGTTTTCATAATCAGTGTAATGAAATGTGTTTTTGTTTCAAACTAAATTGAAGGAACCGTGTTCGGGCCATTTGTGTCAAGTGCTCAGATCTCTGAATTAATGCTGCGCTCTCTGAGTTCCCCGACTTTTCATTTCCTGGTCGGGCTTCATGCACATTCGACACTGGAGATGGTGTGCAAGTATTCAACATGATTTGAAGTGAAGTCTCTGCAAGCACCTGGGGCAGAAGGTGATTCAATCCCATCCACTCAATTTAAATCTTTTGATGAAATGGATTAAAAAAAACAATACGCATTGCAAAGCCACATTTGAAAGCCGTATTAAAAAAAAATATTCATTTCTGTCATTCTTTTCATGTGTAAAGTTTTTCACACAAAATTCCCTGGCTATTTGATATGGAATTAATCAATGAAATATTGCAGCAGATTTAATTGCTGCAATAGTTTCATTGAATTATAGAATCCAACAGTGCAGAAGGAGGCCATTCGGCCCGTCGAGTCTGTACTGAACACAATCCCGCCCAGGCCCTATTTCCGTAACCCCACACATTTACTCTGTTAATCCCCCTGACACTCGGGTCAACTTAGCATGGCCAATCAATCTAACTTGCACATCTTTGGATTGGAGCATAGAACCATAGAACCATAGAAAATTACAGCTCAGAAACAGGCCTTTTGGCCCTTCTTGTCTGTGCCGAACCATTTTATGCCTAGTCCCACTGACCTGCACTTGGACCATATCCCTCCACACCCCTCTCATCCATGAACCCGTCCAAATTTTTCTTAAATGTTAAAAGCACTCGAAGGAAATCGGCACAGACACGGGGAGAAAGTGCAAATTCCAAACAGTTTTTCCACCTTTTAGCAGATTTCATTTTCATTTTCTTTTCCTGCATCTGGGCACACTTTTTGAACTCTTGAATTGCTGGCATGGTACCATGTAGTCAGCCGGTTAGTATAACCAATAGCTGGGGCAATTTTCGAAAGAAAGATTGGAGAGAAACAATGATATTTGGCCATATTTGGCTGTGATCGGCTGATCGCACTCTGCGTGGACTTTCTACTGGGTGTTACACTGCAAGTTGCTGTCTGCAGAGCATCCCAATCGAGCAGGGAACTTTGCAAATAGGGGGGGCCATGGCCTGATAGTATTACCGCTAGGCTATTAATCCAGAAACTCTGCTAATGTTCTGGGGACCTGGGTTCGAATCCCGCCACGGCAGATGGTGGAATTTGAATTCAATAAAAATTATCTGGAATTAAGAATCAACTGATGACCATGAAACCATTGTCGGAAAAACCCATCTGGTCCATGAACGTCCTTTCGGGAAGGAAATCTGCCATCCTTACCTGGTCTGGCCTACATGTGACTCCAAACCCACAGCAATGTGGTTGACTTTCAACTGCCCTCAAACAATTAGGGATGGGCAATAAGTGCTGGCCAGCCAGCATCGCCCGTGTCCCACGAATTAATAAAAAAAAGAATAGGGCAAGCTCCTGAAACAATCAGACTGGAGGATCATTAATGAGCAGCACTGTGTCTGAATAAGGAAGCCAATGTTAGAAGTTAAATTCAATGTCAAAACAGGTACAGATGTGCAAAATAATGGGGAGACTTTTACTAAGCCCATGAAGGTGGGTTTGAGGCAAGGGTTGGGAAGTGAGCAGGAAGTATTGTGCTTGTTCCCGAATGTGCTCCTGCCTTCTCCCACCTTTTGCAGTACCGCCCTTCCATGCGGCTACGGCAAACCTCTCGGCAGTGGTGGAAAGCCAATTAAGCTCGTTAAGTGGGCAATTAGCAGCAACTTTGATAGCGCCCCACATGCTGCGTCCGAGCCTCAGCTACTCTACTAGGAGACGGCTGCACAGCGGAAGGCTGGAGCTGCATGAAAATGATTCAATCTGACCATTTAGCGGTGCGACTGACAAGCCTCAGGGCATTCCCGGGCAGAGGCCTGTCACTGCGAATGCAGCTCCTGGACACTGCACCCACAGACTGTGCCCTGGGTGCAGAGACTCTCTTCAGCCCTCTCAGCCTTTACTCGCAAGCATCTCGCTCCACCCTCCTTTGAGGCTGTCTCCTCAGTGGTGTGCTACTCCAGCCACTGTGCAGATACAAGGGGCGGGATTTTCCGACTGCGCTCTCTCCCCAAAACCGTAAAATCCCGCCCAAGGTCAACAGACCTTTCCATGGTCCACCCCTCGCCCGCTCCAATTCCCGTTGGCGGGCAGAACGGGAAAATACACCCCTATATTCGGGGGCAGCACAATGGTTAGCACTGCTGCCTCACAGTGCCAGGGACCAGGGTTCAATTCCAGCCTCGGGTCACTATCTGTGTGGAGTCTGCACATTCTCCCCGTGTCTGCGTGGGTTTCCTCCGGGTGCTCCAGTTTCTTTCCACAGTCCAAAGATGTGCGGGTTAGATGGATTGGCCGTGCTAAATTGCCCACTCATACCAGGGGATTAGTAGGGTAAATGTGTGGGTTACAGGAATAGGGTTTGGGTGGGATTGTGCAGACTCGATGGGCTGAATGGCCTCCTTTCACACTGAAGGGATTCTATGTCTAAAAAAAATTCAGCTCAAAAATGAGTGAAAGTTTATATTAAGAGAAAGCACGATGAAAGAGATGGAATGACAAAAAAAAGCAAAATATTGTGAATAATGGAAATCTGAAATAAAAAGAGGAGGTGCTGAAAACAACTCAGCACCTGCGGCTAGAGTGGCAGAATTAACATTTTGAGTCCAATATAATTCTTCTTTCTAACACGAGACTCAAAACATTAACTCTGAAAACTCTCTGACAGTAATTAAAATCCAAAGCAATGAGATTCCTCATCTATTAAAGGTAATTTTCAGCACTGGAAAGGTTGTTTGGCCGAAATTAGTTTTATCATGCTGTTAGAAAATAGTACTTTGACTAGAATTCCACTCCAATTCACTCCCCACACCCATTGGTGTTCAGCAGCAGACATTCGTCTGTTCCCACAGCTCATTATTCCTGGAACAGGTCATTTGCCCATCAAGTGGGAAGGCAATGGCCTAATGGTATTATCGCTGGACTATTAATCCAGAAACTCAGCCAATATTCTGAGGGCTGGGGTTCAAATTCTGCCATGGCAGTTGGTGGAATTTGAATTCAATAAAAAAAATCTGGAATTAAGCATCTACTGATGACCATTGTCGGAAAAACCCATCTGGTTCATTTTAGGGAAGGAAATCTGCCACCCTTACCTGGCCTGACCTATATGTAACTCCAGAGTCACAGCAATGTGGTTGACTCACATCTGCCATCCAAGGGCAAGTAGGGATGGGCAATAAATGCTGGCCAGCCAGCGACATCCATGTCCCGCGAATGAATTTAAAAAAAACAGAGGTGTATAACTTGAGGGCACCACTCTGCATCAAGTATGGCTGTCATGATGTGGCGATGCCGGCGTTGGACTGGGTTAAACACAGTAAGAAGTCTCACAACACCAGGTTAAAGTCCAACCGGTTTATTTGGTAGCAAAACTTACCTGACGAAGGGGCAGCGCTCCGAAAGCTCGTGGCTTTTTCTGCCAAATAAATCTGTTAGACTTTAACCTGGTGTTGTGAGACTTCTTACTGGGTTCACCCCAGTCCAACGCCGGCATCTCCACATCATGACTACCATCGACACCACAAACTGCCGGCTCCAAGTGGAGAGGATCTCCAAGAAGGTCGCGCATATTGACACAGACATCAAGTTTCACTTACCTGATAAAGGGGCAGCGCTCCGAAAGCGAGTGGCTTTTGCTACCAAATAAAGCTGTTGGACTTTAACCTGGTGTTATCAAGTATGGCTGACCAGGAGTCTCTCCCACACTTAGCGCCTGCTATTGATGTGTTGGAAGATGTTTGGCAGGTTCATACTCAACTTGTGTGGCCGCATTATGAACACACTTTCCTTGTCCATCAAATCTTGGCATGGGATTCGAACCTGGGACTTCTGGCTCAGAGGCTGGGATGCTACCCATTGCGCCACAAGGCCTCCTTCGACTGGAATGGATAATCCCTAAATGTTAGTCTATATCGATGGGGCAGGATTTAGTGGGAAACATGGTGATCAGTCCCACTTAATCATGGTGCCGGAAAAACCTCCCCCGATTGTCTCCAAGATCATAGCAATTCAGGGATGGCTTAGGGATTCAATAGGTCGGCTTCTCCACACTTCCCAAAGGCAACCCAGCAAACCATATCAGTGGCTTTCTAATGTGGGGTACCCCCTGTAGTCAGGCTCTCTATGTTGAAAGCATCCTCACTGCTCTTGCCTCTAAATCACCACTGCCATCCCTTCCCCTGGACCCCTCTCGTGTGACCCACCCCATCTCCCCAACACTCGCCCCCCCACTCCTCGACCCCCATCTTGCCTTCACTCACCTTCGGTCTGGAGCCCCTCAGCAATCCTAGACAGCATGAGGAACTGCCCACTTCCGATTGGCCACAGCCCTCAGCAGGTGGAGCTTCCATCGCCTGGGACCTCGATTGCAGGGAAGATCCAAAGGTGACTACTTCAGTGCCTGAAGGGCACTTGAATCCATCAGGCCTCCTGCATGGAACTGACAGGGGTTTCCCGCTGGGCCTCCACTGGCCGACAGAATCCCTGCCATGATATCAGCACAGGATCTTCATGCCATTGAGTATAATGGACTGGGGAAGGCAGGCAGGAGATGTTGGTTCTGCACCGTTTATGGAGAGGCAACAGGGACAGCACCCTTCCAGACATTAATGATTAACTACTCATGTAGCTAGAAGTTGCTGTGCAATTTGAATTTTAAATACTAACTCCTGTTAGCCTCTATGTTTTGCAGTGGGAATAGCCGGGGGGGGGGGGTTGATTTTCCTTCTGGCAGTCATCACATTCCAAACCCTGTCGTGTATGCAACATTCCCAGGATTCCTTACCTTTGTAGCTAACTGTTTAATGGCATACAACACTGTCCCCAGGTGGCATATCTTTCAATTTCCAGCCTGGATTTTTCTTTATGTCTGCCTCTAACAGCATTCTGAGACCAGGAACCCAGTGAACTTAGAGCTTTGTGCTTCATTCAGTTGATGAGCAGATTGGAGCGCTTACCTCCTTTGCTCTCTTGTTATTCAGAGATGCCACCACATTCCTCAGAGCCAGCACAGCGTCTCGTGACTTGTGCTGGCATCCCTACATCAGCAGCATTATTGCTGCATTGAATGGAATGCAAAGTAAACAAACGCCATTAGTCCTGTCCTCTTAGGATGATTGGATCTGATTTGAATTCGCTCAAAACCCGGTTGTTTACACAGAGTTAAAATTGGGCCCTTAATGAGGTTTCTTTGTGAGGCAAGTGGGAGAAATGGTGGTGAAATGACTTTTCATTGAATCATAGAACCCCTAGAGGTGCAGAAGGAGGCCATTCGGCCCATTGAGTCTGCACTGACAATCCCATTTCGGCCTAATCCACGTAACCCCACATATTTACCCTGCTAATCCCTATTTCCTATGCATCCGGGACACCGAGAGGCAATTTAGCGTGGCCAATGCACCTAACCTGCACATCTTTGGATTGTGGGAGGAAACCGGAGCACCCGGAGGAAACCCACGCAGACACAGGGCGAACGTGCGGACTCGACACAGAAAGTGACCCAGGTGGGAATTGAACCTGGGTCCCTGGAGCTGTGAGGCAGCAGTGCTAACCACTGTGCCATTGTGCTTTGCTCAATCAGAGGGAGATTGGTGAACAGACCTTTGACTGAGAGCATAAGTCTTCTGGTCTGTCTGACAGCGAATCACATGAAGTTGATGTGTTCATCCTCAGAGCCAGGGTTCAAAAACAAAACGCAACTACCTTTGAGGTAAAACTCAAAAGGTTGCTTCATTTCAGTCACGTTAATAAAATTCCAAGTCCAGGGGCTGGATCCTCAAGGGGCCAGAGGGTCAGGACTCCGTGCAGGTGGGAATTGAAAATAGTGATCCCGAGGTCACGTAAGGATTCCGGTGCCTTCAGGACAGATCTGTATTTTCAAAGAGCCAGTGAGGAGAAAAGAGCAGGAAAGGCTGTTATTGCCAACTCAAGCTCACTAAGCAGCTTGTCAAGGGGTCAGTCTGGTGCAGAATGGAATCTTGAGTGCTTAATTCAAAGAACCCAAACGGACTAGTGCACGTCAGTGTTCGCTGGTGATCACTGTGGGGCTATCAGGAACTGATTTTCAACCGACCATCCTGGATCTCCTTGCACCAATTCCAGCTCTGCCCTCCTTGCATTACCCTAGATGCTGCCAGCCCTCCAGGGCAACGTCTGCTCTCCCCAGCAAAGTAGCCCCAGCCTCCAACATCGCCTTCTGGAGATGCCCAGCACCTTTCATTGAGCATCAAGCTTGCCTCCTGGCCAAATCTGCCAGTTACATTTGAACATAGTGTCTCAACCCGGGTCGCTGGTGCTGGAGGCAGCAGTGCTAACCACTGTGCCACTGTGCCGTAGATGATGAGTCCAACTCCGCCTACTCCATCCCCATGGCCTTGCACATTTCTCCCTTCAAGTATTTATCCAATTCACAGAAACATAACAACTGTTTGTGATTTATATAAACGATCTGGAAGAAGATGTAACTGGGATGATCAGTAAGTTTGCGGACGTCACAAAATTGGCAGGACTTGCAGATAGTGAGGAGCATTGTCAGAAGCTACAGAAGGATATAGATAGGCTGGAAATTTGGGCAAAGAAATGGCAGATGGAGTTCAATCCTGATAAATGCGAAGTGATGCATTTTGGTAGAAATAATGTAGGGAGGAGCTATACGATAAATGGCAGAACCATAAAGGGTGTAGATACGCAGAGGGACCTGGGTGTGCAAGTCCACAGATCCTTGAAGGTGACGTCACAGGTGGAGAAGGTGGTGAAGAAGGCATATGGCATGCTTGCCTTTATAGGACGGGGCATAGAGTATAAAAGTTGGGGTCTGATGTTGCAGATGTATAGAACGTTGGTTCGGACACATTTGGAATACTGCGTCCAGTTCTGGTCGCCACACTACCAGAAGGACGTGGAGGCTTTGGAGAGAGTACAGAGGAGGTTTACCAGGATGTTGCCTGGTATGGAGGGGCTTAGTTATGAGGAGAGATTGGGTAAACTGGGGTTGTTCTCCCTGGAAAGACGGAGGATGAGGGGAGACTTAATAGAGGTGTATAAAATTATGAAAGGCATAGATAGGGTGAACAGTGGGAAGCTTTTCCCCAGGTCGGTGGTGACGTTCACGAGGGGTCATAGGTTCAAGGTGAAGGGGGGGAGGTTTAACACAGATATCAGAAGGACATATTTTACACAGAGGGTGGTGGGGGCCTGGAATGCGCTGCCAGGCAAGGTGGTGGAGGCAGACACACTGGGAACGTTTAAGACTTATCTAGACAGCCATATGAACAGAGTGGGAATGGAGGGATATAAAAGAATGGTCTAGTTTGGACCAGGGAGCGGCACGGGCTTGGAGGGCCGAAGGGCCTGTTCCTGTGCTGTATTGTTCTTTGTTCTTTGTTCAAGAAGCAGGAGTAGGCCATTCAGCCATGTGAGCCTGTTCCACCATTCATTTTGCCCGTGGCTGATCATCAAATTCAATATCCTGATCCCGCCTTCCCCCCATAGTTCTTGATCCCTTTAGCCCCAAGAGCTATATCTAATTTCTTCCTGAAATCAGACAACGTTTTGGCCTCAACTACATTCTGTGGTAGCGAATTCCACACATTCACCGCCCTCTGGGTGAAGAAATTTTTCCTCATCTCAGTTCTGAAAGGTTTACCCCTTATCCTCAAACTATGAGTCCTAGTTCTGGACTCCCCCACCATTGGGAACATTCTTGCTGAATCTACCCTGTCTAACCCTGTTAGAATTTTATAAGTTTCTGCAAGATCCCCTCTCACTCTTCTAAACTGTCGGGAGGACCAGCCTGCCCATAGTTTTTTTTCCTGAGGCGAAAGTCAACCCTCATTACATAAAAAGTCGCGTGTGGAAAGAATAATGTTTCACATGATGAAGGGATGAAGGCCTATGTTGTTCATAAACTATGAATTTTCAATAACATTGTTTACTCCTTCGAGGAAATTACACCATGTTTATCCAGGCATCTTACGTAAGCGCTCTGACCAGAGGAATTAGAAATTACTGTCAAAGGATAAATTGAGAGAATCATGAGTAATGATATGAAATAAATAGCATCAGCACCTGGGGAGAGAATATTAATCCCTGTAGAATCTAACAATATCTTAGTGTTTTGCCTGTGTAACTGCTGCTTACCATATTACAAAGGAATTTCTAATTTGTAATCAACATTATCTATAAATGTAAATTGAGTTTAATTAGTATATCTCCTTTATACGATGCTTTTGTTAATGCATCTTTCAAATTCCTTCCAGCACAATAACTGTAACGTCTTCTCCAGATAGAATATGATTTCGGAGTTACAGGAGAGTTTTTCCCTAATTAGCAATTTGCATATATGAGTTGGGTTAATATGTGTTCTACTTAGTATAATGAATGTTTCTCACTGAGATTCGGCGAGGTAGAAATTATTATATATTTGATTTATTTTAGAAGTCAATTCAATCTTGCCTATCGAAACGAGGGGAGATTGAAAACAAATTACCATATTTTATTTCTCCAGCCTTTGTTTTATCATAACAAACGCACAAGAGTTTCTCCATATTAAACGAGCAGGTTTTAAACTCCAGGAGGCTAATTTTCTCGTGACTGGAGTATTCTACTCACAGGCTCACTGGACCTTTGTATGTGTGACCTGGGTGAAGACAGAAGTAGGGTTGGGCAGTTCCGCACAGTTAAACAGCTTAGTGCCACTGCCCGGCTTGTACATGAATAATTGCTTCTTGGGCAAGGTATCAGACATCTGTTGGCAACCTTACAAAAGCCACTTCTTGTTTAAAAAAAAGAATGCCATTTACCATTTCACTCGGAGATGCCACTCAATGGAAATCTATCTCAGAAGCATGTATGATGTTGTTGAAGAGAGAAAGACCAGATGGATTCTGCCCCCAACCATGTTGTGAACTGAGTGCATTTTTTTATATAACAAACCAAATGCTCTGGCCTTTGTCTCACAGAGGGCAATTAAGGCCGCAGTTTTACCAGCACGTCCGCCCCGGAACCAGGGCAGGCGAGGTTCTCTGTTGGCCTCGGGCGGGATCTCATGAACCTCGGGCGAGCGAGGCGGTAAGATTCCGGTATAGGGTTTTTGACTATTCCACTATTTTCACTTCACACCAATTAATGATAGAAAGTATATTTAAGATGCTGTGGTCAAGGACAAGAACTCAGTGATCAACTTGTATTTGGAGGGCAGCATCTGGACAAGTATCTTTTACCCAACTTGAACAGCTTCCCTGCTGCCATTAGACATTTGAATGGCCCTACATTATATTAAGTTGATCTTTCTCTACACCCTAGCTGTGACTGTAACACTACATTCTGCACCCTCTCCTTTCCTTCTCTCCTATGTACTCTATGAATGGTATGCTTTGTGTGTATAGCATTTAAGAAACAATACTTTTCTCTGTATACTAATACATGTGACAATATTAAATCAAATCTAATCTAATCTAATCAAACCATTTCAGTCTGAGTGCTGATCCTCATCTTTAAAGGGGGCAACTCAACCTTGTTTTCTCATGAGCACAAAATTTCTGGCGTTCGAGAAAATTATGTCATGAACCAAAGATACCAGAAGCTTTTGCGTATAATTTCCTTGCCTGTGGCAAATTCCCCTGTCAACCCTGTTATCCATCATTCAGAGCCTTTGGCATGTCGCTGTAGAGGGAGGGAAGAGTGTTCAGAGAATTAGCGTCTACTGTGGGCCAATCCCAGGCAACTTCTAATGGCCAAGGATCTGCATCAGTGGAACTCAAGGAGCAGAATCGCTGGCCTACCCTTTTGATTGGAGTACAAGGCCTGCCATATCAGGACAAAATTAGTGGAGCGGGGAGAAAGGGACAAATTGAGGAATCAGAAATCAGAATGAGTGTCATTTTTTTCTCAAGTGACAAAGGAGTGTTTAATGACTTTTACTTGATGGCACATCACACCATAAAAGAAAATAATCAAACATACAAATGGCAGCGCAGCAAGCTGAAACAAAGGATCGCGCAAACAAGTGGGAATTCTGTCTAATACTAACGTCTGCCTCGGTCAAAAAGGGATATAGTGTGCGTTTAAACAAAAGTTCATTCCGAGTGTTCAGAAATCCAACCAAACTGAAATCACTTATCCATAAGGCTTTGTGGGTGTTGACACATGATTGACATCCCCATGTGGCTTGCCAGGAGCGCCAATAGAACTGAATTTTAAGTCTCATCAAGCTTATGCGGCCAATGCAAATTGAATTCACTTGAAGTAGGCTTGAATAGGTTTGGAAACAAAAGATTGAAACAAAAGGTGTTGATGATTGGGTGGTGAGGGCAATGAAAGGTTTGTGAATGCAACGGTGCCAGTGTGTGAACTTGGCTGAACTGAGAAGCAACAGATAAAGCTGAGTGGCTGCTGAGCCAATGATTTGGGGTGCTGTCCTTTCCCTTGGTTAATGACTCCTTCTTTATTAGTCACAAAGTTACTGAAGGATTTAGATATCATCTGAGCTTTTCTGAAGGTTTTAGCCAATTTTTGCTCTCAATTCTGCCACATTCCCTAAATATTTTGTATCGAATGTTTCACTCTCGTCACTAAGATGCCTCAAGTATTCATCAAAATCGGTACCTGGATCTAGGCTAATGATTAGGTGCAAAAGTTATGGGCCCCACCAATATTTTGCGTGTAGTGATGAAGTGTGACAAGGTGGCACAGTGGTCAGCGCTGCTGCCTCACAGCGTCCGGGACCCGGACTTGGGTGACTGTGTGGAGTTTGCACATTCTCCCCGTGTGGGTTTCCTCTGAGTGCTGTGGTTTCCTCCCACAGTTTAAAGATGTGCAGGTTAGGAGGATTGGCCATGCTAAAATTGCCCCTTTAGAGTCCAAAGATGTATAGGTTAGGTGGATTAGCCAAGATAAATGCATGGGGTTATGGGGACAGGGTGGAGGGGAGGGCCTGGGTGGGATGCTTTTTTGAAGAGTCAGTGCAGACTCGATGGGCTGAATGGCCTCTTTTTGCACTGTAGGAATTCTTTGGTTCTCAGACCTGTGCTCCAGAAATAGCCTCACTGCTGGCAAAGCTGTTCTAATGCAGCTACAACACGGGCATCTACACAATGATGTGGAAAATTGCCCAGGTATGTCCCATCCACAAAAAACAGGATAAACCAATCCTGCCATCCACCCACTCCCAATCATTAGCAAAATCACAGAAATATTGCAAGAATCATTTGCTTATTCTAGCCTTGGTGGAAACATAATGAGGCAAGAGAGATTGACCTTAACTTCAGATAGTACTTGACCCGATGTAACTCAAATGAGCCCAGATTTATTAAGAATAGTGGGGGAAGCACAGAGTCAGACCTTTGTTAGGATACCACATCAGAAACCACAAAGTATGCTATGAAGCCCGACTAGACCCCAACAGTCTTTCTATTTTGGAATTAATGTAGGGATAACGTGTTTCGCTTCAGTTGTGATTCTATTAACACAATTGTAAGCTTTTATCAAAACAAACTTTATTTAACAATATAGTTTGACGATAATAAATGAATTAGCTTAAATTTTACTAATTGAAATACTTAAACATGACATGAGATGGCTCTTAACTGCTAACCTATCTCTATTACCTCCAATTCAAGCAATGTTCCTCTTATAGACTTAAACTCATCTTCAAAATCAGTTAGCAAATTCCCAGGCTGATGTGAATGTATCTGTTAACAGTCCGAGAGTCTTTCAGCACCTCTGGAGACAGAGACACCTGTCTTTTGTCAGCCTCAAACAGCAGGTTCCAGAAAAAGAGAGAGTACGTTTACGGACGACACAAAGGTTGGTGGAATTTTGGATAGCGATGAGGACCATCAGAGGACACAGCAGGATATAGATCGGTTGGAGACTTGGGCGGAGAGATGGTAGATGGAGTTTAATCCGGATAAATGTGAGGTAATGCATTTTGGAAGGTGTAATAAAGATGGAAAACATACAGTAAATGGAAGAACCCTTAAGAGGAAAAAACTTTCCCAGGGTGAAAGAGTCAAGGTTTAAAGTATGAGGGGCAAGTTTTAAAAGAGATGTATGAGGCAAGTTTTTTACACAGAGGATGGTGGGTGCCTGAAACTCACTGCTGGGAGAGGTACTGGAAGCAGATACAATGGTGACTTTTAAAGGGTGTCTTGACAAATACATGAATGAGATGGGATAGAGGGATATGGTCCCTGGAAGGGTAAGGGGTTTCGGTCGGTCAGGCTTGGTGGGCCGAAGGGCCTGTTCCTGTGCTATAATTTTCTTTGTTCTTTGTTCTTGTAATCAGTTGGAAGGAAGATTGATTGCCATTTATGCAGCTTACATGAAGTTATCTACCACTGCTCCTTCAATGGGCAAGCTGATTAAAGTAATAAGCAGCTGAGTCATATTGAAAAGTAAAGTTTTAATCCCGAATTGCCAATGAGATAATTGGTCTCAGCTATACAGTGGGCAAAATATCACACCCTAGAGTTAGAAAGGGAAAACCCTTTCTACAGGGTTTCTGCTGTTGACAATCAGCCGGTGACAATGCTAAAAATGTCTGAGTGAGGATGCCAGGTGTATGAACAGCATTACATTTATCCTCATGGTTGATAACCTATCAATGTTCAAGATCTAGGGACCATTTTTCTTCGAGGGGATAGTTTTTAGAGTGGGTGCATTTTGATGTCAATTCAAAACTCACCGGCTTCTGCAAAAGAAGAGGTTTGGTGCATTTTAACACTCAGTCTAACTTCCTACCTGCCCTGGGACAAAGCTCATGAGCAGAAGGAGGAATAAACATTGGCCATTGAAATGAAGCTGAGTAGACATTAGCGTACAGACATAAAGCACAATTTTCATGACATTCATTGTGTGCTTTTGTAACAGAGGTATCAATCCAGTGAAGTAAATCCACCAATGAAACTTTTTGAAACAGATATCATGATTTGCTGACCTTCCTTGGCCTCTTTGTTGCTTTGACACAGTAGTCCACTGCCTTTTACAATGTTCCTCCTCACAGTCCATCTCTTCAACATTTCTCTCATGGTTCCATTCATATCTGCACTGACGTAATATGCCTCCTCAAATTGCCTCTCTTACCAAGCTGACGTAATCACCCGCTGTGCAGTTTGATTGTTCTGTGTTTGATTATGTGAGTCTGTTTACAATTGCTGCTTGTTGTGCTCGATTGGTTCAGCCTGGGTGTGGACTCCGAGAAAAGTAAGCAGACAGCACAGAATGAGTTGGAAGCTACAAGAAGCTTAGCTGAAAGGATAGTGTAGACATTTTAAGACATTGTATAGTAATCTGTCAGTAAATTTCCTGCACCAATAGAAACTAGGTTCAATTCTGCAAGGATCCAAGATATAAAATATACAACACCTCGACGGGTTTCATGGCTCCAGCTGTGCCTTTTGATTTAGTATTTATTTTCTATTCTATAGTAATGCCATGTGTGGGCAGATCATTGTCCATCAGTAAATCCAAAAGCTAACCTGGGTCCTCCACAATCCTGAGGTTGGAATTCTTTCCCAAAATAATATTACTTTGATGCTTCCTCTGTTTCTTTCAAAGCTTGTGTTTATTGATTTGAATTGATTTATTATTGTCATATGTACTGGGATAGTGAAAAATATTGTTTCTTGCTCAGTATACAGGAAAACTTACCATTCATAGAATATATAGGGGAGAAGGAAAGGAGTGGGTGCAGAATATAGTGTTCCAGTCATAGCTAAGGTGTAGAGAAAGATCAGCTTAATATATGGTAGGTTCATTCAAACGTCTGATGGCAGCGGGGAAGAAGCTGCCCTTATCACATTCTTTTTATAATTGATATTCTGGAAGATATACCCACCAGTTCAGGCCAGTGTGTGACATAGAAACAAAGAACAAAGAAGAGTACAGCACAGGAACTGACCCTTTGGCCCTTCAAACCTGTGCCGATCATGATACCTTCACTAAAGAAAAAAACCTTCTACCCTTACTCGGTCCGTATCCCTCTATTCCCTCCCCATTCATATAAGTGGAACAGTGAGAAAATGTCACCATTGGGCAAAAGCTGGTGGCAATCACAATGTCTATTCTGGCACTGATTTTGAGCATTACAAGAAAATTGAAAAGCCATCAAACTCACTCCGTGTGGTCGTCCAGCTGGGAGATGGTGTACCCTTGCCTCATGTGACAAATCTCATCAAAAGTCTTTTCTACCACCAGGAATGCTATCAGTGTGCAGTCCTTCCCATTGCAAGCATTGGGGATGTGCTCTGGATGTCAATGGAGTCCACTCCTCTCCCAAACACTCTGCTGGCTCTGAGTTGAAGAAATCCAGTTGATGTTGATGGATGCATGTGCTCACTTGCTTTGGCAGCTTTCCCAGGCAACTTAGCCAGCTGGTAGGCCCATAATTGCTGGGCCCACTGAGAGTTCCTGTGTGGTTGTTGAACCGTTGTGACTACAACTGATTTCCTAACTCGTGGGACAGCCCAGCAGTGAAGGAAATGAGATCCTGTCCAACACAACCATCACCCCGCCCTTGCTGACCCACTGAGCACCTGTCTGGTAGTACCATCCCCCACAAAGGTATTTTCTTGCTTGCTTCTTTAAAAAAAAGATCTTACACAATACAGCATCTTTCATGACACTCAGGATACCCCAAAGTGTTTTACAGTCAATAAAGTACTTTTCTGAACTATACACAGTCATTCAATCAGTAATGTGATAATGACTGGACTAATTTAGTTTGACATTACCTATTAGTCAGAATGCCAAGGAGAATGCCTCCCACTCCCCTCAAAGTGGTGCCATGGGAGCTTTTAAATCCAGCTGAGGGGATATATTAGGCCTGGGTTTAATTCTCATCGAAGAGGCAGTGGCTGGGATTCTCCAGTCTCATCTTTGGCTTGACCCATTGCGAGTGAGAACGGAAAATTTGGCAAGCGGGTATGGAAGATTTCAGCCAGAATCTCTGAACGTGCTGCCCCAATCTCGACTATCCTTCCGTGTCAGCCCAGAATCTAGGCCCTAGATTATGTGATCAAGTCTCTGGAGTTGGACGTGAACTCTTAACCTCCAAACTTAGAGGCAAGAGTGCTGCCAACTCAGCTATAGCTAACACTACAATTATATGCTAACTACATGAATGTCAGTCAGAATTCAGCAACCCCAAAATACTGGACACCACTGTCCTTTGATACCTTGGCCAATAGATATTCTTCATGTGAGTGAAGACAGTGAATATCAACTGAAAGTTCCTGTGTGTGGACAGTGTGTGAAAATAGATTCAACTCTGGTCATGATGCAACTCCAAACAAATACTTTTTAGGCTTGAGTAATAGTTGATCTCATGTCAAAGTTGACTCCTGACCTTTAGCCAACAAAGGGGGAAATCGGCGAGAGAGGCCAGTGATCAGACGGGGGGGGGGGTGATATCCAGGGATGGTGGGGAGGGAGTGACAGATCTCTAGCGTTCTATGTACACTTGTGCACAGAACATTGAGAGATCTGTGCATGCATATTGGCGTTCTCTAGCTGTGATCAGCCGGCTTTCCGGAGAGATTCTACTCCGTCCACCCCCCCTACTGGTGTGAATCACACTTTGCCTCTTTTTTTACACTAAGTGGCATAAGATCATGTCTGAAAGCTCAGTAAAAAAAATGGGCACAATCTTCTCCCATTTTCACACTAATTCAACACTTAGTTTCTTTTTGGTAAGACTGCCCCCTTAGTTTTTTTTACAAACCTCAAGTAGAAGTTGACCCTTGACTTTCCAAGGACACTCCGTTCTGACTCAGCTCACTGCCCAACTTTGCATTCAGAGTAGCACAGAGGAGACCAGGATTCGAAGCAGGAGTTTTCCGATCCTTCTATATCCGTGCTGGATCACAGAGTGCAAGTTGCCCACTGAGGCATTGGGGAACTCTAGTCAAAGTTTACTTTTTCGCTGAAGTAATGGAGTTAGGATTGGAAGAAACCACAGTGTGAGTGAACCGTAGGCATATTAAACTTTCTGAGAAATGGAACTCAATTCATTGAGCTGTCATGAACAGCTCTGTGGCCCGCATAGAATCCACACCCTTCAGAGCTGAAAATGGAAGAGTGGAAACCCAGCATGGTTCTCTGCTTGCCCTGGGAACCACACATGTAAGCAGCTGAAAGTCAGCCCCTCCAAGACATTACCCGTTGAAAAGTCAACCCATTAACTTTTTTGCCCAACAAAGGGTCTCAGAAATCCAATTTTTGCGTCGGTATATATAGTAAACTTTTAATGCGATAAAGAATGACCATTTGGACATAATCTTGGAGAGTAATCAAGGTCCAACAGAGAGTCGCTGCCTACAGGAGTGGAAAGGGGGGGGGGGAAATTGCCAATAAATTATTTGAATAAAGTTACAACAGACAAGTTCAGCATGTGGAAACCAATCTTGTTAAAGCCAGGCATCACAAGCGTTTTTCTATGAATCCGAGGCCCAGACCACTTAGTCTGGGTAAAATTCAATTATGGAGAGAGAAGGTGAAAAAAAAATGTTGATTAGAAAATTGATTGCAAATTTACGTAATCCAGAACAAGATTGTTTCAAATTGAAAAGGCATATTAACTAACTGAGAGCCACTTCAGTTGAAGAGGCCAGTGTTTGGATGGGATTTCTGAGAATGATTCTGAGGCAGTGGGGTATTTTGGTGGAAATTATAGCAGCCAGTGGTGGTTATGGGAATTGATGACAGTGACGCCTTACTTTATTTTTGCTTATCACTGTATTAGCAGCTCTTTTAAAAATGATTTAGTTTCAAATAACAATAGATTTGATTTGATTTATTATTGTCATGTGTATTGGGATACAGTGAAAAGTTTTGTTTCTTGTGCTATCCAGACAAAGCATAGACTGCATAGGGGAGAAGGAAAGAGAGCGTGCAGAATGTAGAGTCACAGTCATAGCTAGGATGTAGAGAAAGATCAACTTAATATAAGGTAGGTCCATTCAAAAGTCTGATGGCGGGAGGGAAGCAGCTGTTTTTGAGTTGGTTGATACATGACCTCAGACTTTTGTATCTTTTTCCCAACGGAAGAAGGTGGAAGAGAGTATGTCCGGGCTGTGTCGGATCCTTGATTATGCTGGCTGCTCTTCCGATGCAGCGGGAAGTGTGGACAGATGGATGGGAGGCTGGTTTGCATGATGGACTGGGTTACGTTCACGACCCTTTGTAGTTTCTTGCGGTCTTGGTCGGAGCAGGAGCCATAACAAGCTGTGATACATTTGGAAAGGTTGCTTTCTATGGTGCATCTGTAAAAATTGGTGAGGGTCATAGTGGACATGCCGAATTCCTTAGCCTCCTGAGAACGTAGAGGCGTTGGTGGGCTTTCTTAACTACAGCGGCGGCCTGGAGGGTCCAGGACAGGTTGTTGGTGATCCGGGCACCTAGAAATTTGAAGCTCTCGACCATTTCCACTTCATCCCCATTGATGTAGACAGGGGCATGTCCTTCACTGCGCTACCTGAAGTCGGTGACCATCTCCTTTGTTATAGTGACATTGAGGGAGAGATAGTCATCATCGCACCACTTCACCAGATTTTCCCTCTGGCTTCACCAACAACTGAGTTGGTTCAGGCTTTGACTATCTGAGTGCCTTAAACCAGAAAGTTACCAGCTTCGATACTAAGTCTGGAGTTGACCTTTGTTGCGAATGCTGTCACTGTGCAAAAATTGGTCTCAAAAGCCTTCAGGAATTGGGCTTGGAAAATCAGGCAGGATTCACATTCGTGATTATTGTCTGGTGCACGTGGATCAGTCATTCTCCAGGTGCACATATTTTTTTTTTAATGACTTCTTTGAGACAATACAAAGGGCAACTGACAACTGTACTCCAGTAGAGAGTCAACACTATTAGCAGAGCCTGAGAAGATCGGCTCAGAAGAAAAGAAAGGATTTTTGTTTAAAAATGAACCTTTTTGAACCATTCAAGAAACAGCCATCAAGAACAGGAAACCTCCTGAGACACCAAATTTAGATTTAAGTACCTCTTGTACTGGCGCAGAAAGAGAATTTATTCTTTTACACCAGACAGGAGACATGTGATGTATAACCACAGCCCTGGGAACAGAAGGATTCCTGAGGTGGATTGGGTGAGGAAGGATTTCTGAGGTGGATTGGGTGAGGAAGGATTTCTGAGGTGGATTGGGTGAGGAAGGATTCCTGAGGTGGATTGGGTGAGGAAGGATTTCTGAGGTGGATTGGGTGAGGAAGGATTTTTGAAGTCATCTATAGATACCAGCTTCTGGTTGTCAAAAGGATTCTTTAAAGATTTATTCGGTCAGTCCCTCCAGGACAATGAATAGGGTGCTGCTCCTGAAATTTAACCTCTCCTATAACGTGGGCATTGACAGATCAAAATGAAGAGTTATACAATGGTGAAGTTTTTGTTCTTGCTTTTATCGAGTGTCAGTTTGCCCCTAGTTTAGAAGGTTATGTGTTCATAGAAACATAGAAACTAGAAGCTGGAGTAGGCCATTCGGCCCTTCAAGCCTGCTCCGCCATTCATTTAAATCATGTCTGATCATCGAATTCAATATCCTGATCCCTGCCTTCCGCCCATAGCCCTTGATCCCTTTAGCCCCAAGAGCTATATCTAATTTCTTAATCACATAACGTTTTGGCCTCAACTACATTCTGTGGTAGTGAATCAAACAGCAATCTGCACATAAACTAGTTAACATTTTTAAGTGCAGCATGAAGGAACTATTGCATTGCTGAAGGGTTGAAATCTATTCTTGTTGCTTCGGTGGATGTAACAGATCCCCGGCACTATTTCTGAAGAACAGAAGAGTATTCCAAGTGGTCTGCTGAACATTTGCACGTGCCAGCTGGCGGTGGGCAGGTGCTGTCTCATTGAACAATGAGAAAAAGTCACTGTGTTCTTTTTAAATATGATCAAGGTTTTGGAAGGAGCGGCCCGCCCTCGGTATATAATTCAGCCCATGAATTTGGAATGTGTTCCACCTGTTTTTCAGGTTGCAAAAATACCAATTTAACAATCAGACAGCCTGTACCCAATCTGTACTGGCTCTTTGGCCCCGTTGCTGAATTCATGAGGAACTATTTTTGGGCATGCCAGACAAATACCTCAAACAAGAGATTAGCTGGAAGCAGTAATGTGCTTGGACAATGTTTCATCTAGATAATGGTCCAAAGTGAAGAATAAAATAGGGCAGTTGAAACGTGGCACCTCACCTATGTTCCTGCTGAATGTTTATCCATTTTTATGCACCTTGTCGGTGTTGGACCTCTGATCTACTGCGTATACCATTCGCCAAGGCTACACCAAGCCTTGTCATGGCTACCCTCTGCTGTTCTTCATTGCCGCGATGCTAGTCCCAAGATTGGGTACCACACTTGCCCCCAGCCCAGTGAGTTGATTTGCATTTGGCAAAGTCGGGATGTGGAAATTATACAGTCATTCAGTTCCCAACTCCAGCTCCCCACCCCAATTTGAAAATCCAATTCCAGGAGTCAAGATTGTTTCCGGGTCCAAATCTCACTTTCAATGGAGGAAACTGATCAAAGCCAAGATTTTCACATGGTGAGCCTCAATTAGCATTGTTGTTAAACCATGCTTTCTATCAAAAATATGTTTTCTGAATTTACAGGCTGAGAACCCCGAATTGACTTTATAAAAAACTTAATGAACATTCCAGTCAATTTGGATCATAGTCACTGATAACTGCACATTTGTATCATTGTACTTTCCACATTCCAAAGAACATTGAAACAGGGACAACCTGCCTGAAAAGCCACACCAGGAAAAATGGCCTATAAAGAGGATGAATTGGGGCCATCTCTTATCCCTTTAGTGAAGTGTCGAAACACTCACCTCAGTTGGGATTGACATAAAATGCAGGATTTTATAGCCTCGTTCGTCCTGGAACCGTAAAATCCTGCCCGAGGTCAACGGACCTTTCCATGGTCCGCCCCTCACCTGCTCCGATTCCCGTGGCAGGTGGGATGGAAAAACTCCGGCCAAACAATTTAACAATGGGATCCTGGCGAAGTGAGGAATTTCCAGCCATGATCTAATCAAGTTACAGTTGGAATACGCCAGCCACGAGCACATTTGAATCACTGGGCATTTGGAATGAGAAGGGACGGCCTTTGGTATATATGCATGATGGCACAGTGGTTAGCACCGCTGCCTCACAGCACCAGGGATCAATTTCAACTTCAGGTCGCCATCTGTGTGGAGTTTGCACATTCTGCCCGTGTCAACATGGGTTTCCTCCAGATGCTCCTGTTTCCTCCCACTCTCCAAGGATGTGCACATTAGGTTGATTGGCCATGCTAAATTGACCCTTAGTGTCAGGGGTAAATATGTGGTGTTACAGGGATAGGACTTGGGTGGGATTGTTGTCGGTAGAGGCTCGATGGGCTGAATGGCCTCCTTCTGCGCAGTAGAGATTCAATAAGCACCCGCTTGCCCTGCAGAACTAAACAAGCAACTGGGGCACTGAAGGAACAAGACACTGAGTGGATTATTTTTCTCTCTCTCTCCATCCAACTGGCAAGATTTTGAACCCTGTCTGCTGAATTTGACTATCCAAATACAACAGACAGAGATTTTAAAAATAACTCAACGAGAACTGTTGCCTCTCGTAGAACAGATAAATTGTTTGCCTACAATTTTGAATTACTTTGACTCCAAAAGCTGCAGGACCACCAAGCTCAGCCTGAAGCCACCTGAGTCACCAACCTTCAAGAGCTATATAACCCTTAATTTTACTGGACTCAAAATGAGTTAATCTTTCCTCCCCACTCTATGATCTATTTTAGTGTGTGTGTAAACTTCGAGTGTACGTGTGTATGAGAAATTTAGGGCATTTTTTATTATTTTACTTAGACTGTGTTAAGTCCAATAAAACCGGTCCTCTTTTTAAAAAAAACTCAAGAACACCTGACCCATTGTGACTTTTACGGCCACAGCACATAAACAGTTAAACACTCATTGAATTGGCAAGTTCATCCTTTGTAAAAAAAACATTTGTTTCAGTCAAGGAGAAGGAGAAGGAAAAGAAAGGAGACACAGCGGCACAGTGGCACGGTGGTTAGCACTGCTACCTCACAGGGCCAGGCACCCGGGTTCAATTCCCGGCTTGGGTCACCATCTGTGTGGAGTTTGCACTTTCTCCCCGTGTCTGCGTGGGTTTCCACCGGGTGCTCTGGTTTCCTCCCACAGTCCAAAGCTGTGTGGGTTAGGTGGATTGGGCATGCTAAATTGACCCTAGTTTCAGGGGTATTAGCAGGGTAAATTTGTGGGGTTACAGGGATAGGGTGGGATTGTTGTCGGTGCAGGCTCAATGGGCCGAATGGCCTCCTTCTGTACTGTAGGGATTCTATGATCATAACAGTATAAAGGCAGGTTCTCTGTTCAATTAAGGGTGGCAGACAGGCTCTTGCAGCTGGGAACCAATCTGAGGCCTTCCAACTTCAGACAAGCACCTGGCTGCAGTACAAGGTAAATAATTGAGATTGTGCCTCAACAAGAAGGTGCCCTCTCTGCCCCTTTACATAAAACTAGCCTGTCTCTGGGTGCCCACCAGTGATGTGTGCCCCCCACACGCCCGCACCATCAAGTCAAAATGGGTGTCAACTGGAAAATCCCAGTCAGCCTCCATTGCTTACCTTTAAGGAGCCCAACTTTCTGCCCATCCTGTTGCAAGGGTGGGCAGCCTTCCTAAGCCCCTAACCCGCCTCCCCCAAAATGGTTGCATTGGGAATGGGGTCTGGAAGCCAGCACCCCAACCTGCCACGTAACTTTTAGGCCCTGTCCACCACCATTCCTGTCACTGGCACGGCCTCAAAATTCAGCCCTTTGTGTGTAAATGGCATATTTCTATTGCCATTTCTGCACGGTTTGTTTTCCATTGTTATCATGACAACAGAGGTAAACTCTGAACAGATTTGCCCCTCCTTCTGGGATTTGCACCTGGGGTCTCCAAGGGGGTGTTGGACTAGGATACTACCGCTAGACCATTAATCTAGAATCTCAGATACTCAGGCGAGATTCAAACCCTGGGGACCCGGGTTCGAATCCTGCCACAGCAGATGGTGGAATTTGAATTCAGATTTTAAAAATCAGGAATTAAGAATTTCCTGATGACCATGAAACCATTGTCAATTGTCAGAAAAACCCATCTGGTTCACTAATGTCCTTTAGGGGAGAAAATCTGCCATCCTTACCCGGTTTGGCCTACATGTGACTCCAGAGCCACAACAAGGTGGTTGACTCTCAGCTGCCCTTTGAAATGGCCTAGCAAGCCACTCAGTTCAAGAGCAACTAGGATTGGGCAATAAATGCTGACCCAGCCAGCAACGCCCATGTCCCACAAGTGAATTAAAAAAAACTTGAAACATTAGTCTCCAGGACACTGTTGTACCCGGCCTGGGAGAAAAACCAGAACAGCATATAAATATTTTTTTTAAAAGGATTTTTCATTTCCTTTAAAGGGTTTGTGCATTGTAACAGTATGAAAGATGTAGCAATGCTCCCAGTCTCCACTAAGAATTTGGGGCAGGACGGTTAGAACTGCTGCCTCACAGCCCCAGGGACCTGGGTTCAATTCCCTCCTGGGTCACTTTCTGTGTGGAGTTTGCACACAGTTTTCCCCATGTCTGCGTGGCTTTCCTCCGGGTGCTTTGGTTTCCTCCCACTGTCCAAAAGACATGCTGGTTAGGTGCATTGGCCATACTAAATTCTCCCTCAATGTATCCGTACAGGAGTGTGGCAGCCAGGGGATTTTCACAGTAACTTCATTGCAGCGTTAATGTAAGCCGACTTGTGACAATAATAAATCATCTTTAACTTTATCTTCACTGGCTGGGGCATTGGGTGGTGGGTGATCATGTGACATGAACTCCAGGAATGCTCCTGACCCTTTCCTGACCAGAGTTGGGAATCCCAGCTGTGCAGCGTCCACTTGTCATGTTGCGTCCTTGACATGCCTACTGACGAACATCAGACCGCAAACAGCTTCATAAGAGTGAACAATATTGGCTCTTAATGTGATGTCATTGCATTTTCTGACCTTGATGGCCTCATTGAACCGCTTCAGCACCATTAATCCCTTTGGAAAATTTCCATCAGCGTGATGCTGCGTTTAATGGTAATAATTTACTATCCCACAATGGCCAGCATTTATTCCCATCATCTTCCAAAGAGCTTGCTTTAATCTCATGTTTCTTTGTCAGTGCCCTATATTTTCTACTCTGCTAAATAAATTAGGCCATTTTTTTTTGTGCCTGCGCTGATTAAAATGACTCAGCGGGAACTGATTGGGCCGAAGTCTGCTTCGAAAAGGAAGCCATCTCCTCAGGACCCCCTTTTAAAAATCAAACCATCACAAAGAATCATGATTACTTTTGGCTTCCTGCATTGTTTCCCGAGTTTAAGGTTGCTTTAAAAGCATTAAGCTGTGGCATGCCTTCAGTAATAGACCACCCAATCATTTTAAATTGCCAGGACTTTGTACCGAGGCACTGAATAAAACAGAAACAGAGCAAGTCGAGAAAGAAATGAGGTGCAGCTGACTTGAGTCTGAATTTACTTAAATGCAATAAGTGTTAATCTACTAACAATGATATGTCCTTAAAGATTGTGAGAGGAGTTTATTCATTAATGGTTATTATCTGCCCATGATAGATGCAAAATGCTTTTGCAACGTGAATGTGTCATGCATACAAACACTTCAATGTCAGCAGAGTTCTTTTTGATTGGATTGTGCCACGGTGACACAAAATCTGACAGATATTGCCAGGGGTAGGGCTCGTCCAGTTCGCAAAAATGTTTCCAAAAACATCATAAATTATCTGCACCAAACAACTCCAACTTCCTATCTAAAATCATTAAAGCACTATCTTGAGATACACAGTAGACTTACTATTTTATTTTCCGAGCAATTTTCTCATCATCTCTCGCTGAAGCAATGGACTGACTGGGCTATGTTTGCATGGATACTTTGAGGCCTTCTGGGTCATGGCCAAGTGCTCTTAGTTCGATTGCCAGCCCAGTGCACATTATGATGCCATTCAGTAGTACAGTACATCACAACCAAGTCCAATTCTGTCCACCCCTAACATCTCACATTAAAAAAAAAATCCATGGCACTATTCCAAAGAAAAGCACAGGAGTTCTCACTGGTCTCCTGATGTTGATCCTCAATCAACAACGTTAAAATGAGTGATCAAGCCATCGTCGCTTTGCTGTTTCCTGGGATGGCAGATCTGTCACATGAGGAGAGACTAAGTCGGTTAGGAATGTATTCATTTGGAGTTTAGAAGAGTGAGAGGGGATCTCACAGAAACTTACAAAATTCCAACAGGGTTAGACAGGGTAGATTCAGAAAGAATGTTCCTGATGGTGGGGGAGTCCAGAACTAGGGGTCATAATTTGAGGATAAGGAGTAAACCTTTTCGGACTGAGGTGAGGAGAAATTTCTTCACCCAGAGAGTGGTGAATGTGTGGAATTCACTACCACAGAAAGTAGTTGAGGCCAAAACATTGTCTGATTTCAAGAAGAAATTAGATATAGTTCTTGGGGCAAAAGGATCAAGGGATACAGGGGAAGATGGGATCAGGGTGTGAATTTTGATGATCAGCCAACATTAAAATCAATGGTGGAGCAGACTCAAAGGGCCTAATCCTGCTTCTAGTTTCTATGTTTCTATGCTTGTGGGAGCTTGCTGTGCACACTGTGTTTTCTACGTTACATTGATGAATAAATTGCTTGCAGAGCCCTTTGGAATGCTCTGAGGTAGCGAAAGACGCTTCGTAAATACATGCCAGCTCTTGCCTGTACTGGGTAACAGTACAGGCAAGAACTTGGAGTGATGCTCTCCTTCCAGTTAGCTTCAGCGCTTGGGTTAGTAACACCGTCATTTTCACCCCCAAGTGAAATGATCGAATTCAGCAGAGGCCTGCTTTTGAACTTGGAGCCTTCGTTAAAAACCCTGCTACTCCGTCAGTAAGCTAGTAAAGTCACCACGAGCCGAGTAAACTTTGAACTGAGCCTGGTCAGCATATTAGGGCGTGTCTTGGGAGATCAAGCTGAGTTCCTGGTGGACACAGAAAGTACTCAGAACACTATCAAACTGCTCTTATAGGAAATCAGTGCAAAATCCAACTGCAACAATCTAGCCCACAGTTAGAATCCTCGCGTACCTCTCATACCGTTGCTCAAAAATAAAAATTTTAAAATTTATTGTTTCTCTTCCTGCACATAGTGGTGCACATGGTGATGTTTTTCTTGCAATAGGTCACTAGTCTGCTGCCAGTGGCTTGTGGCTTGAGGTAAACTCGCCATAGTCCCAGATGACCATCGGCTGCTATCCCCTTTGAGGAGGAGTGTTGACTGGTTGTGATTTCACGGTGGCACAGTGGTTAGCACTGCTGCCTCACAACTCCAGGGACCCGGGTTCAATTCTGGTCTCGGCTCACTGTCTGTGTGGAGTTTGCACATTCTCCTCGTGTCTGGGTGGGTTTCCTCCGGGTGCTCCGGTTTCCTCCCACAGTCCAAAGAAGTGTGGGTTAGGTTGATTGTCCATGTTAAATTGCCCCTTAAGTTAGGGGAATTATCGGGCTAAATATGTGGGGTGACAGGGACAGGGCCTGGGTAAGATGCTCTGTCACAGACTTGATGGGCTGAATGTCCTGCTTCTGCACTGTCGGGATTCTATGATAACCTGAGGGTCACCACACCTCGGGCGAAGGGCAAGGTTGAGAAAAAGTGACCTTCATGAATGACCTCAGCTGGTACTGGAATTAAACTGCGCTGTTGGCATCGCTCCGCATTTCTAACCAGCCACCCAGCCAACTAAACTAACCCGACTCCCGGAGGTTGGCTGGAAAGCTGGTTAAACTTGCAGAGTGATGCCAACAGCATGGGATCAGATCCCATACCTGCTGAGGTTATTCATGAAGGCCTCGCCTTCTCAACCTTGCCCTTCATCTGAGGTGTGTTGATCCCACGGTTAATTCACCACCAGTCAGCTCTCCCCCTCAAAGAGGTGAGCAGCCGTTGGTCATCTGGGACTATGACAACTTTACCTATAGCTTGAGGAGGTATCATTCCACATCAAGCATGGCTGACCAGGAGTCTCTCCCGCCCTTGCTGCTTGCCATTGGCATGTTGGAAGGATTTTGCAGGTTGATATGCAACCTGTTTGGCCACATTATGAACACTCCTTTCTTGGCCACCAAGTCCTGGGTTGGGACTGGAACCCAGAGCTTCTGGTTCAGAGATAGGGATATACCCACTGCGCCATAATGCTTGTCAAAAGAATATGTATATCATATACATTCCTGTCCCTCTATAACAGTTCATATGAAAAATACTTCTGTGCATTCCAGCTAATTTATGCTTTTAGATCTCCACTAATATGGAATAGCTTGGTGAAATTCTTGTGCAGCATCAGCACATCTTCACTCATGTCCCAAACGTTTCTCCAGGGTCAAATCCGGGTGAATACAATCCAATGGATAAAGCATGTGTTAACTTTGTGCTGAGGACTGGTTAAGTATCAATTGAAGCTGAACATGCAACCATACTCAGTGTTGTCTTTTCAGCCCATGTTGTCTGAATGAAAGCTGCCATTAAGGCGCATTTAAAGAATGTTCTAAGCAGCAGTTCAAATGGTTTAATTGACGCAGCACCATGAGTGCGTCAGTAAATCTCAGTTTTCTGGGCGTGTTGCTTGAGGAAGGCAGAGAAGCACCTGCAGGATATACTCCAGGAGATCAGAGATGACAAGAGGAATGTGTGAGCAGGCTGTATGGCATTAAGAAGCTATTGACCTGTTGTGTCATCTGTTACAATCTGACTGAGAACTGAGACTTGATTTCAGTATGAGAGGCATATTGGCACTCACACTCTTAGAGTCATACAGTCATAGAGGTTTACAGCATGGAAACAGGCCCTTCAACCCAACTTGTCCATGCCACCCTTTTTTTAGCCATCAAGCTAGTCTCAATCGCTCGCATTTGACCCATATCCCTCTACACCCATCTTACCTCTAGCAGCTTGTTCCAGACACTCACCACTCTCTGTGTGAAAGAATTGTCCCTCTGGACCCTATTGTATCTCTCCCCTCTCACCTTAAACCTATGCCCTCTAGTTTTAGACTCCCCTACCTTTGGGAAAAGATGTTGACTATCTAGCTGATCTGTGCCCCTCATTATTTTATAGACCCCTATAACATCACCCCTAAATCTCCTACGCTCCAGGGAAAAAAGTCCTAGTCTATCCGGCCTCTCCTTATAACTCAAACCATCAAATCCCGGTAGCATCCTAGTAAGTCTTTTCTGCACTCTTTCTAGTTTAATAATATCCTTTCTATAATAAGGTGACAGAACTGTACACAGTATCCCAAGTGTGGCCTTACCAATATCTTGTACAACTTCAACAAGACATTCCAACTCCTGTATTCAATGTTCTGACCGATGAAACCAAGCATGCTGAATGCCTTCTTCACCACTCTGTCCACCTGTGACTCCAATTTCAAGGAGCTATGAACCTGTATCCCTAGGTCCAAAGATGTATGGATTAGGTTGATTGGCCATGCTAAATTTCCCCTTAGTGTCAGAGGGATTAGGAGGATAAATATATGGGGTTACAGAGATAGGAGCTGGGTGGGATTGTTGTCAGTGTAGGCTTGATGGGCCAAATGGCCTCCTTCTGCATGTAGATTCAATTATTCTATGATCTCTTTGTTCTATAACTCTCCCCAACACCCTACCATTAACTGAGTAAGTCCTACCCTGGTTCGATCTATCTACCGAAATCCATCACCTTGCATTTATCTAAATTAAACTCCATATTCCATTCATCAGCCCACTGGCCCAATTGATCAAGAAACCTTTTGCCAAAGGTTTCTTAAATTTAAGGTTGCCGTACAGCCAGACCAGGAACCGTGGCATCATTGACTACCACATTCCCATTAAAGCAGTAATTCCTGACATTTTTCTTGGTGTGACCCCCATTTTAATGTCCCAGAGTGAAAATTGGGGTGGGGGGGGTGAGTGGTGGGGGGTGTGGGGCGGGGGGGGGGGGGGGGAGGGTGGTACGATGCTTGCTGAGTCGGGGGCTGGTGGTCTTCATCTGCTGGGGGTGTTGGTTGTGCATGGTAGTAAGTGTTTAAAGTTTAAAAAAGAACACCTTCTCTAATATAATCCTGACACCATTTTGAGGACTCCATCATCTGTCCTTTTCCCTTGAACCACTGACCTTTAACCTTTTAGACAGGATTCCCCTTTGTTTGTGTGTGTGTCCAAGTATATAGAAAGAGTAATTGTTGTATGTTTATATTTCATACTGTGTGTTAATGTGCTTTACCCTCTACTTGACAAGTCTGTTTATATAATAATTTTGTTGTTTATTGAATAAACCTGGGCATTGAGCAGTCATTCTGTGATCACAGCTAAAGCACACATATTTGACCATATAACTCACTGGAGAAATCATTTAAATAGGGTGGCACGGTGGCACAATGGTTAGCACTGCTGCGTCACAGTGCCAGGGACCCGGGTTCAATTCCGGCCTCGGGTGACTGTCTGTGTGGAGTTTGCACATTCTCCCCGTGTCTGCATGGGTTTCCTCCGGGTGCTCCGGTTTCCTTCCAGTCTGAAAGACGTGCTGGTTAGGTGCATTGACCTGAACAGACATCGGAGTGTGGTGACTAGGGGATTTTCACAGTAACTTCATTGCAGTGTTAATGTAAGTCTTACTTGTGACAAATAAGTATACTTTATTTTAAATATATGTTGTGACCCATGGAATAGTGGATATAGAGATAGACAGTGCACTCCTCCCATCCCAGGCATAACAGTATCTACACCAGGTGGACTGCATGGGTCATAACCACCTTCTCAAGGGTAATTAGGGTTGGGCAACAAATGTTGGCCTTCTCAGTGATGCTCAGACTTGATGAACAAACAAAAGAAATATAAAATCTTGTGGAATTATTGAGAAGCAGTTAAAGTGGACAGAGACTTAGTTGTGTGTTGATAGGCAGTAAGCTGTTAACAGTGGCTGTAGGTCTGCTTGGAGATGGTTATCAGTGGTAGTGTTAGATTGTTCAACCTTTTGCTAGAAAATTGTAAATCTATTGAGCGAGTTGGCAGCGTGACTGCTGATTCACTGCATTCCTTCCAGAGAGAGTTGGATGGGGCAGATTTCACATAGGAGTCCCAGGAGTTGGTGCCATTTCATCTGAGAGACAGGAACCATATTTAAGCCTACATTTCTTGCATTGAAATGGTAATTCCGCTGCTTAGACCACATCAATTTACATTACGTGACAGTCTATCCTCAAAGAATGGGCTTTAGTAAGGCCTTTGACAAGGTACCGCTTGGTCGGTTGTTGCAAAAGGTTAAATCCCACAGGATCCAGGGTGAGGTAGCTAAATGGATACAAAATTGGCTTGATGACAGAAGCCAGAGGGTGGTTGTAGAGAGTTGTTTTTCAAACTGTGACCAACGGTGTGTCTCAGGGATCAGTGCTGGGTCCACTGTTATTTGTCATTTATGTTAATGATTTGGATGAGAATATAGGAGGCATGGTTAGTAAGTTTGCAGATGACACCAAGATTGGTGGTATAGTGGACAGTGAAGAAGGTTATCTAGGATTGCAACGGGATCTTGATCAATTGGGCCAGTGGGCTGACGAATGGCAGATGGAGTTTAATTTAGATAAATGCAAGGTGATGCATTCTGGTAGATTGAACCAGGGCAGGACTTACTCAGTTAATGGTAGGGCATTGGGGAGAGTTACAGAACAAAGAGATCTAGGGATACAGGTTCTTAGCTCCTTGAAAGTGGAGTCACAGGTGGACAGAGTGGTGAAGAAGGTATTCAGCATGCTTGGTTTCATTGGTCAGAACATTGAATACAGGAGTTGGGACATCTTGTTGAAGTTGTACAAGACATTGGTAAGGCCATACTTGGAATACTGTGTACAGTTCTGGTCACCCTATTATAGAAAGGATATTATTAAACTAGAAAGAGTGCAGAAAAGATTCACTAGGATGCCACCGGGACTTGATGGTTTGAGTTATAAGGAGAGGCTGGATAGACTAGGACTTTTTTCTCTGGGGCATAGGAGGCTGAGGGGTGATCTTATAGAGGTCTATAAAATAATGAGGGGCATAGATCAGCTAGAGAGTCAATATCTTTTCCCAAAGGTAGGGTGTCTAAAACTAGAGGGCATAGATTTAAGGTGAGAGGGGAGAGATACAAAAGTGTCCAGAAGGGCAGTTTTTTTCACACAGAGGGTGGTGAATGTCTGGAACAAGCTGCCAGAGGTAGTAGTACAGGCAAGTACAATTTTGTCTTTTAAAAAGCATTTAGACAGTTACATGGGTAAGATGGGTATAGAGAGATATGGGCCAAATGCGGGCAATTGGGACTAGCTTCGGGTTAAAAAAAAAGGGCAACATGGACAAGTTGGGCCGAAGGGCCTGTTGCCATGCTGTAAACCTCTAAACCTCTAAAAGTTGGCAGAATGGTAATGCTATTCTTATTTTTATATATTCTTGGGATGTGGGCATTGCTGGCAAGGCTGGCAATTGCCGATCTGAGTTGCCCAGCCTTTTAATTAGCTAACTGG